>NC_055658.1:23009737-24212237 GCF_017976325.1 Chelmon rostratus | reverse complement strand
CTGAAAATGTTATCCTCTGCTGGATAATAAAGCTAATATAAGATCTCAAAGCCTAATTTCAAAATGTCCTTGTTGGACAGATGATGCAAAACTTCGGCAGCTCTGCTGTTGCATTGGTTTTTGAGCTGGGTGTTTTCATTATCGGCATATATGACATCTTATATCTCTCACTGTTTCACTTTTTCACAAGCACACACATACACCTCGTCTGCAGGGAGCTTCAGCGTGTTGCTGGAAGGAAACCAAATGTGTCTGTGCAGCCGAGTGTGGCACTAAAGATTATTTCAGAGCGAGTTGAGGGGGGGGTGGAGTGAATGAGGGAGACTGGGAGGCATCGCACAGGCACACCCGGGACAAATAACTCTACCAAATAAGTCCAACTGCCAGCAGATGCCTGCTGAAAGGTGCAATTTGCTGATTTCCAATCGTGGCACCTGTGCAACTGCTATGACAAGACTGACAGATAATACCCCCCCTTTTTTTTTTGTTGTTGTTGCTTCACACCATTTGTTGCCAAGAGGGACATCCTGCATAAAGTCATGGGAAAGCTCCCCACCTGCATCGATAAATTGCTTTCTAGTCGTCACCTTTTCTGACTTCATTGCTGAGCTCTCGTAGAAAATGAGATCATTTCTGGTAATTGCTTGTAAAAAAAAAAAAAAAGTCACTTGTGCTGCTGTTACTGACTCTCTGCCAGACAGTTCCTGGCTTTTCATCAGTAGCTCTCAGCACCAGAGGATAAGGGCAGAGATGCGGTATAAAAAAAGAGAAACTCTCTATTAGATCGGCGCTCACCTCATCAAATCTTCATTTGCAGCAGCTCACACATTCCACAGCCCTGCAAGTCCACACTGTACTTTCCCTTTCATTCCTTTTAAAGCATAAGCACACACATCTTAAACCATATCCCACCTCCTGGCCTCAGATCTGTGTTCCCCTTGATCAGTTTGACGTCCAATGCGCTCACCTTTGTCATTTCCGTCACCCTTGAGTGTAATCCAGTGGAGCAGAAACATCTTAAAAATAACCCTGGAAAAAATGCAGCCTATAGTGCCTAACCCATAACCCGCCGGAGGCCCCAGAGAGTTTACAGGCCCTCCAGGACTTTTATACAACTCACCTCTTTGCCCTCACGTCACAGCACATCACGGTCCGTCCATCTGCTCACCGACTGTAGCTCCTGAACAAACGCTTTTTCTCTTTCCATGACAGGGGAAGGAAAAGACGCTCTGTGGGCTCAGAGCGCGACTGGAGTATGACATTAGAGGCTTAATGGATACAAGAGGAGGTTGAGTTTTAGACAGGCACATAAAGACATGATTAAGGCATAACATACATATCTTGGCAGATCGGCATTGCAGCGAACCGGCTGTGCCTCGTGTGAATTAGAATTTTGTTGGTTGACCTGTTAATCTGTACTTTTCTCTGAATACCTTTTTATTCAAATAATATCCTCAGCATGCAGCAGGATATGGCAATTAAGGGAAGCAAATGTGGGCAGAATTTGTTCGCTGAAGGGTATTAGATTGACATTTAAAATGTTTGTGTGCATCGCTGAGGTCGGCACGTTGCTGGTTTATCATGTGTTTTCATTTAGTCACTCTATGTTTTGTTCGTACAGTGGGAGCGAGCTGTCCTGTATACGTAAGAAAATGGAAATCAGAGACGCTCCATGTTGCAGTGACAAATACAGACAAGATAAGACAAACTGACATAGATAGATAGATAGATAGATACTTTATTCATCTCATTAAACATTAGACATTAAAACATTAAAACATACAGAGTTTCAATTGAAGTGCATGTGAGGGAGCGCTGCATGGTCTCCAGCAGTCAAACTGAGAGACCTTGTAGTACTATGGTGAGTAATTATGGCCCTACTACTGCTGCAGGCATTGGTATGAGTGCTGATTGCACCAGCACTGGCGTTAATACCAGTAGCAGTACTCATAGAAACCCATAGGCCACTGTCAGAGCTGTCGCTAATGCTAATGCTATTAGCAAACACCTGGGCGGCATTATGATAAATGTCTATAAATTTAACCATTGCATGTCCAGGTAGCTGATGTAGAGTTTGATTCAATATTTTGAAATTAGGAAAAGGAAATAAAGTTGACTTCATCTGAATGGAAGGAAAAGTTTAATTGCCTTTTTTTTTTGGAAAAATCCAGGCGTTAGATGTTGTGAACAGCTTGATTCCCTTCTGTGTGGAAATGATGAGCGATTAAAAAACGTTTTTCTTAGAAAGGCTTCATAAACATACATCAAAAGACTGCGGCTGTGGAAAGGAAAGGCAACCCACTTCTTTAAAAGTGTACTTTGTTTTCAAGATTTCAAAGTCATCCATTGCAAATCTCAGCCTGCGGTGAAATAGAACTTCAGGGACTGAAGAGTGATAAATGCCCTGTAGTCCAGTACTGATGAGATCTGCACAAAAGAAACACTCACATCTCCAACCAAAGCTCAAGATTGTAGGTTGACACTTGTCAATAATGTGTAGTCGGTGGTTACTGTCATCCAACAGTGATGCTGCAGTTCCAGAAGGACTTTGGTTCAGTATTGGTTTGCTGCAATGTTTTTATGTTTAAAGGCAGTGTTTCTGTTTGTTTTGTTTTTGCAGGAGAAGATGAAGAGCAAGAACAAGCTGGTGCCGCGGCTCCTGGGCATCACCAAAGAGTCTGTGATGAGAGTGGACGAGAGGACCAAAGATGTGGTTCAGGAGTGGCCTCTCACCACTGTGAAGAGGTGGGCGGCGTCACCCAAGAGCTTCACCCTGGTAAGACGCACATACAGAAACCACCCGACTGCACACTGATGCAGCCTTTCTCCAGGATTTATCGCAGAAGCACCCGGTCTGCATGTTTTTTCCCCAAGGTTTTGACACTGCTGGCTTTTAGTCATTCTGTCCACACAGAGCATTATATCCCGAGTAGTAAATAAGATCGACAGGCTCAGATGGAGCCCGACTGTTCCCTGCAGTGGCCATTAAACAATCTTCATAGTGCTCAGTCTGCCTGTCCTTTCATTCCCTCATGCACTTCAGTTATTGAACAGACTCTTTTGTCTTCCCTGTCAATATCCCTGCTTTGTGTCAGCACCCGGAGTCGATGAGCAACATGGATTTAATCTTGCAGATCTGGTAGAGGCGCTGTCTCTGTTAAATTAATAACACACTCTCTCCTCCTTGTTAATTCAGCGGAGTGCTTTGTGGTTCAGGACGTGCATTTTTGTGACACGAGGTTTGAAATGGATTCAAAGGTTTGATTTGTGGTTCACTTGTTGAAAGAGTCCTATATTTTGATATGCTCTAAGTTGCCCATTTGTTTTACTTTTTACCCTTTACAAGAAAAAATGCTCCAGATATGTTTTTTCTGGTCCAAGATGTTTCTTGGGTTAGTCTGACTCTGTATGTTGCAGCAGTTTGATGTTTCCCAACACAATGTATAGCAGTTCACATTAATCATCACAATAAATCCTGCATACAGCACAAGCACTTCAATTGTTGCATTACAGTCCAGTATAAAATGCATGATGGAGACGGGATTGTGTGTGTGTGTGTGTGTGTGTGTGTGTGTGTGTTTGTGTGTGTAGGACTTTGGGGAGTACCAGGAGAGCTACTACTCAGTGCAGACCACTGAAGGGGAGCAGATCTCTCAGCTCATTGCTGGTTACATCGACATCATCCTCAAAAAGGTGAGGCATTCTTCTCTGTGGACGCAGATGAATCATGATGAATCAATATCCTCCCGAGGCAGAATAAGTGTCAGATCTGCAGATCTGTTGATGTGCTCAAGCTGCAGTTGTATAAAAAGAAGTGCAGGACAGGTGGGCTCATGTGGCACACTTTAAGAAGTCACCATGCTGCTTAAAGCAGCTCAAGTGACTGAATATTAAGAGTGGAATAAATGTTCTTAGCATTTGGGTGTCCAGTCTTTCCTCCCTCAGTTAAGAAAGTCGACACAAACATCGAATTTCGTGCCTGCTGCCCTCAAAATACTGAAAATATGCCTCTGCACACCTGAAAGTGTGACAGGTGTGTTGAGTGGCAGGGCAACTTCAAAGTGGAGAGCTCCCACACACTGCTTTGCTCATTGCTGCTTTAGTTCGTGTGTATTTCATGTGACATTTAAGGTTAAATCTTCAGCTGGTGCATCTGAAGCCGAAAAATAGATTCAACTATGTGTCGATCTGAGTTTCCTACTTTGAGTCACCTGATGATTTTGTGCCCAAATTTTCTTTCTGTGACACTAAATCTGACATGTGCAAATTAAGGGAGTCTCTCTAAAACCACCATTGGCTCTTATGAAACTGACGATGCGCTGATGCACTTGTCTGTCTCCTGCAGAAACAAAGCAAGGACCGCTTTGGATTAGAAGGTGATGAAGAGTCCACCATGCTTGAGGAATCCGTGTCCCCGAAAAAGTATGTAAATTAGCAACTTATTACTAAAAATAAAAGCTGTGTCAGCCATACAAGCAGCACGGCTCAGTGGATAGTATGTCTGAACTCAACAGCTCATAGGTGGATTGCCGTGAAATTTGGTAATAATAATAATTCAATTTGTCTAATACTTTGTTTCGTGACCTGCCAAACAAATGACACTGTCAGCCCTTAACTGTACTTTGTTTAGTCTTAATTAGCAAATGTTAGCATGCTAACACTCTAAACTAAGATGACAAACATTAATGCTAGTATGCTAGCACACTAAACTAAGATGACAAACGTAATGTTACTATGCTAACACGCTAAACTAAAATGACAAACATTAATGTTAGCATGCTAACTTGTCAAACAGGAGTAAACATTGTACTTACTAAATCAGCATTTTAGGGATGCCAATGTTAGCATGACAAAGTTAGCATTTAGCTCAAAACTGTGTGCATAAGTGTAGCCTCACGGAGCTGTTAGCATGGCTGTAGTCTTACTCTTGTTGAAACTAGATGACAAGCAGTGCTTCTTGTCACTGTTGGAGACAGCCACCTCTCCATCACCAGAAAGCAATATACTTACATAGCAAAAGCAAGAAAACTGAAGTAAAGCTTCTGCATAACAAACTTGTAGTTCTATAAATTAATTCCTCCAGTATCTCTCTTATGATCCCTGAAGTGCTTTATTGTGTTATGGTCCAGCATCATCCGTTGTTATTGCATATTATTCTAGCAAAACACAATATCAGCCTGAGTCCTTTTTTCAATTTCCTTCTCACCACCACCCTCAACCCCACAGCTCACGCATCCATCTTCCAGGACCTCATTTCCCCACATGAACACCTCCTTAGCTAGATGTTATCCTGAGAGATAATCATTATGTGAGGAGATTTTGCTGCACTGGACAAGCGAAGGCTTTATCTGAACATTTCCTGATTAGATGTGTATTACCTCATTTATCCACAGTGGACTGTCAGCGAATGGTAACCGAAGCCCCTTTTCCACTCTAGCCTCAATTGATATAGCGTTCCTTTTTTCAACTGAGAGAGCATTTGCTGCAATTGCTCATTTATTTTTTTCCCCCTTTTGTTTTATCTGGGCTTGTATGCACGGCCGAAGGCAAAAGTCTTTAATACTGCAAACACACAGCGAGCCAAACTCTGCAAGGCTTTATCTAAAGAAAAACAAAACCGAGCTTTGTCTTCCAGAAGTACACAGTGGGAAGACTCTGCGGTGTCAGTCTTCTTTGTGTTAGTGGCCCGCTGTCACAAATGAACACAATCATGCTGCCTGGTGTTAAATCTCCCAGAAACAGAAACATGTCCTTTTTTTGGTCTTCTTTTTAATGACTTTCCCTTGTTTGTGTTACTGTCTTAACGTGTTTGCAGCCCCTCCAGCTTGTCCCTGATATATAACTACTATACAGCTGCATTTTGAGGTTTAAGGTTGGTGGTGTATTTGTGGGTGCATCTGTGTATCATGTCCCGGTATACATCTGGTCTGCTCTTGGATTTTTGGATTTTGCTTTTAATTACCAGTTTCTGACATCTCTGAGAAAAATGTCTGCAAAGACTGGAGGCAGAGCACAGCCTGGTACTGTCCTCACATTGAAATGTACTTTCTCTCTTTGTGTAGTATTTTACTTCCAGTTTTGGAATCTAAGTACTTCTGTGCCTGGCGAAGCATGCAAGATGCAAAGATGGGAGGAGTGGTGCAAACTGGTGGGAGTGTTATTTAAATGTGCAGTGCAAAGGGAGTTCTTGTTTTCTGGGTGGAAATTAGGTCTCTGGTGTCAAGCTGAGAAGAGATATTAAAGAGAACCAGGTCTGTTTCAATACTCTCTCTCAACACTGCCCCACACAGACAGAGAGCAGTAACTAAAGGCGGGTTGGCCAAACCAAAACTGATAAATTGTTAATTTAGTGCTTTCTTAACACATTATTTGGACAACATTATTAGCTCTTATTTTGTAGTTTTGCAAACTTTGTATGCTATTTTCTCTGAAATTATATTTCTATGGCATACTGTTTCATGTTAGTCACATTTTGGTCTCAACTCAGATTTTTACTTTGTAGTATAACAGCTCAGTACATGGAGGACATGTACAGCCCTGACAGAATAATCATGAATATTCTAAAAGTTCACGTTGTTCTCATTCCCACTAGCTCTCTCCCTCTTTTGGTTATTACGTAGAAAACTGTGTTGGAAAATATAACCAGGCAACGCTGGATGGAAAACATAACATGACAATGCCAGCATCATCACAAATGTTCTTTAAAATCTTCACCGTCTGTCTTTGTTGGTGTTGTATTTGCATCCAACCACTCCAGCGTGCATCCAGGCAACCAGTTTATTTTCCTGCTTGGGGAACTTGTTCTGGTCCCCTCTCTGTGTTTGGTGAGGCATTTTCCTCTTGCTCTGCTGTGTCTGGCACAGCTTTTTTAAACTCGTTTGAGTGGCTGAGAGGATAATGATTAATCAATTTGGTGATAAAGGGCACTGTGCGAATATGAACAAAATTAGCCGGCGTGCTAAGAAAACTAAATTCTCTGCGCTAGTCACTGCCATTGCATCATTTCGGTAGGTCCCTGTGCCTCTCAGACTTTATCAACCAAACACACATTAGCTGAGATTTTCTCTGCTTGAGTTGAAAACTTCAGTGACGGTGTGATTTGAATCTTAAGTATTGTAAATAAATGTGTCTTCACAGATTTACTCTCTAAAAGAAAACTTGTGAATTGTTTTCATGCTGTGTGCACCGTTCTACTTTAACTTAAGACAGGAAATCATTTGAAAAACACTTACAAATGCCGTATTCACTGAGTTTGTGTACCTGCAGGTCCACCATCCTTCAGCAACAGTTTAATCGTGTGGGCCGGGTGGAGCATGGCTCAGTGGCGCTGCCAGGGGTGATCCGCTCCGGCTCCATTGGCACAGAGTCACTCAGCATGGGCACCATGCCATCTGCTCAACAGCAGATCACAATGGGTCAGATGCACCGTGGACACATGCCACCTCTGGTAAGAACAGCAAAATGGCTCTCAGTATGATGTTTGCGTGTTTTCCATTCAGATATATCAGATACATCATCATCCTCCACTCTGTCTTTTTTTCACTCCTCATGGGGGTCTTCCTGTATGTGTAGAGTTCAGCACAGCAGGCTCTGATGGGAACCATCAACACCAGTATGCAAGCTGTGCAGAAGGCCCAGATTGACCTTGGGGAGGTCGACAACCTGCCACCACTGGGACAGGACATGGTACAGTGCAGTGTGCACACAAATAACATAAAACCTTCACATGCACCTACTCCTTCCACGTATTATAGTAATGTAAAACAGCCATAACACAATATCCCAGTAAATAATATGATGCTTTTCACTGTATGTAGTGTTAGATAACGGTGCTGTCTGCAGATTGGTAGCCACGTTTTGCTCGCACTTCCTGCCTGCAAAGTAATGCGGTTTGGTGTTATCTGCGTCTGTGTACCCAGGCATCCAAGGTGTGGATCCAGAACAAGATGGACGAGTCAAAGCACGAGATCCACTCCCAGGTCGACGCCATCACTGCAGGAACCGCCTCTGTTGTCAACCTCACAGCTGGTCAGTGGCACTGGCGTGACTCAGCAGAATGTGCTCTGTTTGTCTGCTCCCAAGGCTCGGATTTAGCGCACTTCTCGAGACAGTCACATTAATGTCACTGTCTCGAACAGCCAGGCTACATTATGTATGATTGCCTAGCCTCTGTGGGATTTATTATGACCCTTTAGGAATCCTTAATGAAACCAGCGAGAGTGTGAAGTACATTTTTGGGGTGCTATTTTCTGCAGAGTTAAAATGATCTGGCCAATTAGAGACTTTAAAGTAGAACCCTTCCATCAATCCGCTGTTCATTAACATCATTGTAGATCCTGTGCGAAGTCTAATAGTTCTGTCATATCCTGCCTTGGTTTGGTGAATTTTGGCTCTGTGCCATTCTGATTGACCAGTTCCTGTACTTTTTCCCATCATTTCTCTGTGCTTAAATGGATGTTTATGCAGTCCCTCTAAGCTTTGTTTTATTCACGCCTCTAGGACTCATACCTGTCTGATGGCTCTTACTAATTCTGTCCTATCTCCTCATACTCAGGTGATCCGACTGACACAGACTACACCGCGGTGGGCTGCGCCATCACCACCATTTCCTCCAACCTGACAGAAATGTCAAAGGGAGTGAAGCTGTTGGCTGCGCTGATGGAGGACGACGTTGGCGGGGGTAATGACCTGATGAGGGCTGCCCGGACTCTAGCAGGGGCCGTGTCTGACCTGCTGAAGGCTGTGGAGCCGGCTTCTGGAGAGGTGAGCAAAGGAACCTCAAATTCTGAGATAGTGACACCATGTGTTGTCAAAGACTTGTCGCTGTCTTTTTTTATACAGTACATTTTAGTACTGTATCTGTAAGTATTACAGTATCATCAGTTTCTCTTTGTTCCATATTGAGCCCAAACCAAGTGGAGAGGGGGAGTTAGGTCTCATGGACAGAGAGGATAGATTGTTGAGGCAGAAAATGGAGAATAATTGGTGAAAGTAAAGCCTGACTCTGGCGTTGAGCCCATACAGCAAGAAAACTTTTCACCGTTTGTGTTGCTTGAAATGCCAGATTGTGTTTGTGCATTTGGTTGTCTGCGCAGTGGGTTTCTTTCCCATCCAAATTGACAACCAAAAAAGTTAATCAGATTTGCCACGCAGCAGCTCTGCTCTGAGACACTGTATCATCTCTTCATAATGCAGCGTGTCTGCTGGTCCTCCAAACTACACCTAATTATATTAACATCCCCTGTCCAGCTTCAGCTAACTGAATTGTCCTGGTTGGTCTGAATAAAGACCTCAGACTGAAGCTGGATGAATGTCAAGCATCTTGTGCTTTTCTGGAAACAGAACTCGCTTCACAAAAAAAATACTGTAAATGACACACGTGCTAATGCAGTCTGCAGCTGCTTGGATTGCAGAAATGTAATGTTCTCACTGAGGTCTGTTAGGAGTTTGTTGCTGTGGAAGTATCTTTCAGAAGTTAATGTACTGCACAGTTGTTGGCTGTTAATCTGCATAATGCACAGACCTATCTAGCTCTGGGGCAACCTTGAGCTTTATACACTTGTGCATTTAAGTTTCCAAGTTGTTGGAAAGATAACTTGAAGCCTGTTGGAGAGTTAGATGACGAAATCTGGGCTGGTTGTTAGAGTTAACTGTCTCTTAGTGTGACAACATTTTATCGTTTTTTGTGTTTGAACAACTCACTCAGATGGACTGATGTTTGCAATGCAGCACAGTGAAACACTGTACAGTTAGGTAGAAGCCGTGTCAAATGTAACAAGATGATGCAGTTTGACGTCCTAATGCCTTTCTGTGTGTGTGCGCAGCCCAGACAGACTGTGCTGACAGCAGCAGGCAGCATCGGCCAGGCCAGCGGGGACCTCCTGCGCCAGATTGGAGAGAGCGAGACCGACGAGCGGTTCCAGGTAACGCTGCAACCCGTCCATTTATCATCAACACCCCACACTCTGCGTTGAAAACTCAGTCCTGAGGAACTGCCACTCACTTCATCAAAAGCACACAATCACCAGGGGAAAACGGAGGGGATATTTCCATATTTTAGCTAGAAGTTTTTGTTTCAACTGCTGTCCTAGCTGTTAAGCTTGTGTTTT
Organism: Chelmon rostratus; assembly: GCF_017976325.1. Classification (NCBI taxonomy): domain Eukaryota; kingdom Metazoa; phylum Chordata; class Actinopteri; order Chaetodontiformes; family Chaetodontidae; genus Chelmon; species Chelmon rostratus. Next base: position 24,202,128 of record NC_055658.1, on the reverse strand, counting down.
TTTTTCATGTAGCTCATACTTGGCTAAGATGGTATTTGTTGATGTTATACGGAGATCAGCTTTTCTTCAGCCTTCCTGTCACACAATACGCTGGGGTATATTTCACTATGTTACAGTAATTCCATAATGATGAGTTGTACAGATGTGAAGTGGGTAAATTAGTTACTTTCTCTATTAGATGGTGCTGCCCCTTAATGACATTTCTATTATTAAGTGTATGATTATGATTTACAAATAAGCAAACACTCTGTTACAAATTAAATGAGATGGCAGACATAATCCTCTAACACAGAGCTGTATCGAAAAATAATTTAACCTTTATCTGCTCTATGCCACCATAAATGCCACTAGAATTTCTTACCTGTTAATGAGAATGAGATAAAAATGGTATGGCTCAGAGTGTGCACACATATAAATGTTGCTGATGAGATTGTTTGCGTTTCCATCTTTGCCACCTGTTGTTTTAGGACATCCTCATGAATCTGGCCAAAGCAGTGGCCAACGCCGCGGCCATGCTGGTGCTGAAGGCCAAGAACGTGGCCCAGGTCGCAGAGGACACCGTGCTTCAGAACAGGGTCATTGCCGCCGCCACCCAGTGCGCCCTGTCCACCTCCCAGCTGGTGGCATGTGCCAAGGTACAAGAACATGATCCGAAAAAACCCGTCAACAGAAAACCCCCAAGACTGCCTAATATTCACCACTGCTACCAAGCATGACATATGAGACTCATTGTACTAAATGACTCACACCGTATCAGTGTTTGTGTAATACGCACTCAATTCTCAGAAAGTAAATTCAGTGGATATTATGCAAATGCTTGGAAATGATGCACTGGTGGTCTAATGTTTTCCCATTTGTTATGTCAGATCTGCCTCGGTTTTGAATATTACACTTGCTGTGGTGTAAAGATATCACTTGGGAAGGTATTGTTAAAGCTATTTGGTTGAGTGCATGACAATAATTCCCCATTTGCTGTCTCATAAGTAGACAGTGCAGCGGGGTTCCTTAAATAGAGATTTTTTTTTTCTTTCAAATTTGAATAACCTGCAATTCATCTGCAGCTAGAAAATAAGTATTCTTGCAGAGTGAATACATCAGGATGCACCAAAGGCAGAGTTAAATACCCTGTGCCCTCATCATATCTGCAGATCTTTAATTGTACAACCCACATGCCTCTAATTAGCTTAAATGCCCTCCTGGCTCCCAATCTGAATAGTTGCGTTTACTAAACAAATCCTGGTCTCTTTGCATAGCAGCGTGAGGAACCGTCTGTGGCATCACTTTCAGATCTTTTTTCCTCTCACTTTTCTGTTTATTCTGATCTCTGGAATGTGGTTTAGTGAAGAGCGTTTAGCAGTGTGTTTATTCCAATTTAAAATATGTTTAGCGTTATCTTTTAAGGAAATTAGATGGAGATTACTTTGGGCATTACTGAATACTTCCAATTTTCACTTTAGAGAAAACACTTTCTTTTTTTATTCACCGTTCAGACGTTAAAACTGAGGAAAGATATTTGATCTTGATTGCTTTCACACCATATGACGGCATTGTTTCTTCTTCTAGTTGGAGATGGAATTGAATTTTCACAGGTTTTCACTTGCTGCTGTTGTTGTTGTTGTAGGTGGTGAGTCCCACCATCAGCTCACCGGTGTGCCAGGAGCAGTTAATCGAGGCTGGGAAGCTGGTGGATCGCTCGGTGGAAAGCTGCGTCCAGGCCTGCCTCTCAGCCACAGAAGACGGCGAGCTCCTCAAACAGGTCAGCTTGATTAATACACAGACAAACAGTGCACTCAAGTCGATTGCTCCATGTATCATTTTTAGCTTTGTCTCAGTAGATAACAAAGTATATTACAAGTCTGACCCAGTAAACCCTGCTTAGCAACAAATGAGTTGGCTTGAATACCGATTCTCCAGCTCGTTCCATTTAAACCACACCAGCTGTTTTTTTATGGAGGGTACTCAGCTCACCCACAACTTAAGAAGCAATGAGGATAATGAGTTCAGTGTCCCACCCCCATGGAATAAGAAGCAGGGAATAATGCATCTTAAGTAACACAGCGCTAGCGTTGATGATGTGCATCTCCTGTATTGAAGGTGAGCGCAGCAGCCAGCGTGGTGAGTCAGGCTCTGGGAGATCTCCTGCAGCATGTTCGTCAGTACACCTCAAGGGGAGAGCCCATCGGGCGCTACGACCAGGCTACCGACACCATTATGACCGTCACTGAGAGTATCTTCAGCTCAATGGGAGACGCGGGTGAGTCTAAAAGAGAAGAAATGCTGAGAAAATGAAGGAATCATAATTGTGGATCCAAATCCAGCTATTCTGGGGACTTTCCCAATCTGGCAAACGCTAAGAAACACAGAAAAAGGCCCAAATGTGTTGAAATGAAGGCACATTTGTTTGTGATGAAGTAATTATGTACAGTACTTGGGTTAAGAAACAGGTTAATTAATTGGAAGTCAGTCATTCAATAGCAGAAGTACAGCCGGCTACATTCAGTGAGGTTTCACTTTTTATTAGCCATGCTGGCTGCACAGCTCCAGGGATGGCAGTGTCTGTCTTTCTAATCCATCACTTTGGTCCAGACTGAAATATCTTATCAATTATTGAAAGGACTGACATGTACAGACATTCATGGCCCACAGAGGATGAAGCCAACTGACCCTGGTGATCCTTTAACTTTTCCTTTTGCGCCACCATGAGGTGGCAAACAGCTCTGCATGGCTGTCTGCTCTTAGTCTTGCTGAGTTGTTTAAAAATGAAGAATAAATAGCTTATGGTGGTTTTGTTTAATATCATGCAAGCTGCCCTATTCTGAATTCGGCCATACTGGTTGTAGTGCATGTTTTTTGACCAATCCTATCAGACCTGAATCTGCCTGATATTATTTTGGCTCTGTTCAGGCTTTGAAATTCAGTCTATAGTGTAGCTAAAGCTGCTCTGCCATAGCCAAATATCTTGTTTTTAAAAAGTACTGGAAAAGCACATGAACTATATCCAACCGAGGTTTTAAAACTTGCTTTCCACAGCTCTAAAGTTTCTGAGTAGACGTCTTACTGCGTATCATACTGCATCCCGTCTTCTCCTCAGAGAGAGTGGCATGATGGTGGGTATGAATGGACCGCTGTCAGCCCCGCTGAAGCCACAGAGAAAAAGCTGACAGTGATGTTCACAAGCCTGACAGCAGAGAAAGGCAGATGGAAAGAGATGCGCAGCGAATATCCCGACCCAGCGGTCAGCTTAGCTGGATTGATTGGTTTGATAGACAAGCAGAACTGCTGTTTGCTCTGCCTGAGTACATGAAGCTAGTTGGAGAACACCGCCTTTGAACTGGTGTCAAACGTGTACAAATATGAAATGTGACGAGAGAGAAAAAGGGTGAATCCCTCTGTAGTGCAGTGTTGGCAGACCAGCTGATACATTCACATGAATTATAGAGGCTCACTGCCAAATAGCTTTTGTGGTGTGCCAGTTCTGCTTTGACAGAGAGAATATAGACACCAATCCCCTTCCTTGTCCCTTTTGTCTCATCTCATTAGTCTGATAAACAGAGAATATTTTCAGAGAGAGTCAAACACCAGGGCTGTTGGAATCGTTGCATCCAACTGTTTCTTCACAAGCAGAGTACAGGTGTGCTTACATTTTACACATCTGATCAGAGAGACGAGTGCAACTGGGCATGAAATTCAACCACACTGAGCTGATGGAAAGATGTACGTTTCTTTTATCTCTCGCTTTCTCCCACCAGCTGCTTTTTACATTGAACATTAAGCAGTCACAATATGATTCAGCTCACTATAATTTTAACAAGCAAACTTTGAATATCTCCTCCTGATACAAAATTAAATGGAATCAAATTAAAAATCAATGCAGCTTTTTTTGAAATATTTATCTGCTCCACTAAGGTTTGCCAGCATTGCATCATTATTTCTAAGTTGCACAGGAGAAAGCAGCAGTTTGACTATTATTGCAACAAAGAAACAAAGATGGATTAATTTCTTTTTTGTCCATATTGTTCATGGCTATAAACTCAGGAGGATTTCCAGCAAAAGCCTGGAATTACGCAAGTTAAAGGAGGATGTGTAGGATTTAGGGGGATCTATTGGCAGAAATGTAATACAATATTCATAGTTATGTTTTCATTCGTCACCTGAAAATGAGAATCATTGCGCTTTCACCACCTTAGAATGAGCCCTTATATCGACAGAGGGAGCGGGACCTCTTCCATGGAGTCTGCCACTTTGCACCGCCATGTTTCTACAGTTGCCCAGAAAGGGACAAGCCAAACAGTGGCTGAAGACAGCGCCTTTCAGTTTCATGGTCACCGTATGTTCTTTTACAGACTTGGAAAGGGAGGGGTGAGGTGAGGGGGGTATCTACTTGGTTGCAGTCATCAACCTCACTGCTAGATGCCACTAAATCCTACAGACTGGTTCTTCATTTTTAATCCACTACTCTCCAATTTTTCTCGTCTTTCTTTCCCCCTTCACCTCTACGCCGCCTCCGTCCTCTCTTGCCACGCTCTAATCAACTGTGTCTCCTCTCAGGGGAGATGGTTCGTCAGGCCAGGGTGTTGGCTCAGGCCACCTCAGACCTGGTGAATGCCATGAGGTCGGATGCCGAGGCTGAGGTGGACGTAGACAATTCTAAGAAGTTGCTGGCAGCTGCTAAATTACTGGCCGACGCCACCGCGAGGATGGTGGAGGCAGCAAAGGTGAGCTGCGTGTGAGACATAAAGGATGTCATATTTATTGTGTTTATTTTCTTCCGACAGCTTGCACTTATGCCTCAGCTGTTGTCAACAAAAAGTGGTGAGTTTATTGAACTGAGGTGCTGGTATGAAATGAGCTTTATTCTGTGCAGCAATCAACAGTGCTGGCTTTTATTCTCCTGTACGCACTGGGTGACCTTTTCAATGACAGCAGAGGGGAAAGAAGCTGAGCTAAACACCCCAAGAAGAGTCTGTGCGTGTGTGTGTGAGTGTGATGGCCTGTGGGGAGAGCTTGTGTCCAGAGTGCAGTGGGTCTGCAGTGATGTTTCCTGACTCTGGACATATATAAGTCCTGAATGGAGGGCAGGTTGGCACCAGTGATTTTCTCTGCAGTCCTGCCTGTCCATGTCATGGTGGCAGACCCAAACCAGTGATGGATGAACAGAGACCAGACTGGATGATTGCAGCGTAGAAGTGGATCATCAGCTCCTGGGAGACTGTGGATCCCAAAAACCAGAAGGTCTCCACAGTAGACACAGTGTTGTTGAGTATGTGATGAGGGGAGGTACTGGGGGACTTCTCCTGACGTCCACTGTCATCTCCACAGTTTAGAGTGTGTTCAGTTTCAGGTTGTTGTGACCGTACCAGAGGACCTGCTATTCAACCACCCTTCTATATGCAGACTCATCACCGTCCCAGATGAGGCCAATGACCTTAGTGCCATCTGCAAATTTCAGGAGTTTAACAGACGGGTCTCCAGAGGTTCTGTCGTTGGCATAGTTCAGTACATTAACTAATGCTCAGTCTGGTCTAATCCTTTGGTTTAACAACAGTGTGTTTCCCTATGTAACCTGCAATCTGAAGACAGAATGAATGAATGGTCAAATAAGTTCAAAATTATAGAGCTGAACCTTGAAATATTTTAATCCATACAGCCTTTAAATTCAAGTTCTTCTTACACCTCGAGTTTCCAGTTTAACATGATTAAGATGACATCAGACTCTTTCTTCCCAAACTGCCCAGGGGCAGGCTTAGCTTTGCCACTCAGCCCATCTTCTCCAGCCAAACTATTTATCTGCTATCTCTCTCCATCAGTCTCATTATCTGTCTACAGGATCACACATTGATATTAATAACTCTCCACTCTCCACCATGGAAATTAAATGACGCCCTCCAGCTGGTTTGATGGTCCAGTTTGATGCCAGACTTATCACCATAACAGCTGCATATTTATCTGTGTCGATGGAGGCTGACACCTCAGTTGCCATGGTAACTGATTGATGTAAGCTTGTGCGTTTTAGTTTTTGGGCCGTATGCGTTACAGACTGACTGTGTTTCGGCTTATTTTTTAAAGCCTGTGCCAGGTAATGATTTGCTTTTTAGCTCTTTTTAGACTCTCATTGTACATGTATTGTATCACTGTAAAACAGACCCCGCTTTTTGAAGGCTAGTCAGACACTGGAAACACTTAATAATTATGCAAATTGGCTGTTGAATTTAAATGGAATCAGCAGTTGCCAGCAGGCAGCAGACAGCTGCAAAATCCACTGATTCGAAGCTGGTCACTATTTTACTGTGATTATGTCAAATGTTGTAGAAAGTCTCGAAAGGAAACAAAACATTTTCAACCTGAGATATGACTTATTTTTGTTTGTACACTTGTGTGGCTTGTTCATAGTGATGGCGACCTCTGCCAGCAGCATCTGTGAAGGTAAACATTACCTTAATGATGCTGTTTTTCAGCAGCACGCGCACCCACCTCTCTGCGCAGCTGCAGGTGAAGCAGCCGAGTTCCCAGTTAATTAACCTAATGGCTGCGGGCTTCGCTTTCTCTCCAACAGCAGGAGACACGGAGGTGCAAAGTGATATTAGTCTCCACAGAACCCCATTAACTGGTGCTGCTGGATTCCTAAACAAGAAGATTAAAAAGAGCTGCTTGCAAATATGAATAAACAGCATCTCTCACCGACATGTAGCCGTCAACAAAAGAACTGATTGTTGGAGTGAAGAGGAGCTGCAGCTGAGTTTGAGTGCAGCGATTAAGTCTGAGTCACTTCAAAGGTCTGTGTGCACTGATTGGATATTCTAAGATTGCTTGTATGAGCTGATGACAGTTGTGTGGGTGTGTCTGCTGCTTGTCTCAGTAGGTGTGTGATGTGATGAGTGCGGACACGTCACTAGGGAATGACATTGCCTTTCGAAGAAACAATATAGTGGAGAAAAAACATCTTTTTAAGATTGTACACACTGTTCAGACTGTACTCTTTTTCTTTTATGCCTCCTCGTAGGTGACAGCCGTGGCTGGAAGTATTATGTTTTTGCGTTGTCCGTCCATTGACACGAAATCTCAGAAACACGTCGGTTGAATTTCAAATACATACGCACATCTGGAAGCCAGGATCAACTGATGCGATTTTCGTGGTCAAATGTCACTGTGACCTCACAAAACACGTTTTTGGCCGTAACTCAAGAACTCATACATTAATTCCAACAAAATTTCACACAAAAGTCTAATAGGATAAAATGATGATGATGACATTTGTGTTCTGCAAAAACACTTTTCTGGTTAATATTCAATACCATAACTCAAGAGCGAAGGCACATTGTGACCATATTTCACATTTGGTCAGATACTGAATTGGTGGCACTAATCTTGGGCATCCACCTTGAAACTGTGCTGATTGTAGAGATCTTCTGTGCTGCCGGGTGAAAATGTGTGTGAAGCATCTGCATTTTACAATTAGCCGCTTCTTTGCAGCAGCATCCATATTTGAAGCATTGTAGTCCACCACAAGCTCATTGGTTCTGCTGATATTGAGCTCAAGTGATTGTTCTCTCTAAGTGAAGACAACATGTTTCTTACTGGAAATTATTCACTGGAAACATACATGTCAATATAGTTAGAACTTCCATTTCCGTTTTCCCTTGCTGATAACCCTTTGTGTACTGTATTTGCTGATCTGTGCGTTTTCAGGGCGCAGCAGCGTACCCAGAGAATGAGGACCAGCAGCAAAGACTGAGGGAGGCTGCAGAGGGGCTGCGTGTGGCCACCAACGCCGCTGCTCAGAATGCCATTAAGAAGAAGCTGATTAACAGACTGGAGGTCAGTGATGCCACCTTTTTGTCCCAAGAGAAACGGCTACATCTGGAAGAGGCTATTTCTTCCTGAATCTGAAAATATTTTCGATAAATCATGACATTAACAAGACGAGTACCAAATATTAGGATGCTATAAAGCGCCAGTGGAAGTGTCATGTGGCACCAAAGATCAGTGAATATTAGATGTTCACTTCAGTGGTGTTCACTGTTAAATGTCCGGGTTTTTAGACAGATTTAGGTTTACTGTTAGTCTTTTCAAATGATCCTGAAAGAGACAAAATAGTCATCTATCTTCAAAATAGACTAAAAAGTGCTCATTTGTTTCAGGGTCATCTGACTCACGGCTCAGCACCACTTCAAACTAATGTATTCAACTCAATATGAAATGTACAGCATATTTTACACACTTGTGCTACAAGTTAGTTAGTTTTATAGTTTATCAGAACATGAAGTTTTAGTGTATTTTATGGTTATTATTAGTTGTTTTTTCATCATTTATTAACTAAGACGACCAAACTTGTATTTATTATTTATTTCTTTTTATTAAAATATACTATTGTTTGATCATTTCATGCAGCTTACATTCACAGAGAATGTTACAGCTTATCATCTGTTGGGGAGAAATTTAGCAAATGTAAAGAAACACTAGTCCATGTTGAAAAATATCAGTACTGAAGTTTTGAGTCCCTCAGACTGCAAAGAAGAATCTTTTAACATGCGGACTCAAAAGCAGAGATGAGAGAAGTGATTGCTTTAAATGGACACTTGAAGAGAGGCTGATACAGAGACAGAGAGCTACTGTTTAACCATATTGTACACATGGATGTTTTCATGGGTCTTCATGTTCCTCAGAATGCTGCCAAGCAGGCTGCAGCTGCAGCCACACAGACCATCGCTGCTGCTCAAAATGCTGCCGCCTCCAACAAGAACACTGCTGCTCACCAGCAGCTGGTGCAGAGCTGCAAGGTACAGTGCCTTTGTTGTTTGATTTCTTCTGTTTTTCCTTCTTGTAGTAAATTATTTAGACTGTTTACTTCACAGTATTTTTCTTACATATCCTCATTGAACAGTTTTTTTAGCAGCTGTTGACTGTCTTGTATTATTGGCATCAAAATTGCTGTTTGATGATTCAAAGAATTGTATGGAAAAGGGCTTTTATACTTTTAAGCCTTTATTTAAGCTTGTGTATATGCATGTGTGTATAGGCAGTGGCAGACCACATCCCACAACTCGTCCAGGGGGTGCGTGGCAGCCAGGCCAAACCAGAGGACCTTAGTGCACAACTAGCACTCATTATTGCCAGCCAGAACTTCCTACAGGTGCAGTACACACACACACACACACACACACACACACACAGATTGTTAAAACTTTATGTCCCTCAAACTGAGGAACTTCAGTCCTACATTGGGAACCAGGCTGACAAAGTATAAATAGTGTTTCTGCCATGAGGGGATCCCTTAAAAATAGGCCTGTAACCTCTTTTTGGTGTAAGCAGGCAGTTAAAGAAGCAGTGGTGTGATGGGATTATGTGTTTAATGCCTCAGTGGCACTTTTAGAGCTGATGCAGGACTGTGGGGTTTCCACAAATACCACCACATAATTTAACCTTTGTTCCTTGTTGCACACGGCAACATTTACTTTTACAGACAGTTCCTTAAGGCTCTGAGGAAAAATATCATTCTTATTAAACATTTCAGACCCCTTTTTTTTTGTTTTTCGTCCTTCTGTTTCCTTTTTCACTCCGCAGCCTGGTAGTAAGATGGTGACCTCGGCCAAGTCATCTGTTCCCACGGTGACTGATCAGGCTGCAGCCATGCAACTGGGTCAGTGTGCCAAGAACCTGGCCACCTGCCTGGCTGAGCTGAGGACGTCTGCACAGAAGGTAGAGCACAGATACACACAGGCGCTCACATATGGGACAGTGCATGCATGCATGCATAAAACAAACCTAATACGCTTACATCATTCCAGAAAGACGCCGTATAACGACCTTAATGGCAAAATAATGTCAATGAATTTTTCACTGCCAAGTTCACATCAGATGTGTAACCTGCTATCCAAGAAGTTTTTAATTGCACAGTAGGCTTGTGAGTCACATCACTTGACATGGGACAATAGTTTGACTCGAGCACAGGATTTGCAGTGAATATATGTTGACTAACAGTTGTTTGAGTTTCTAACTAACAGAAACTGACAAAACATACAGTAACAATATATTTTTGTTAAAAGATCACTACTAACAAGTGCAAAACATAAGCAATAACCCTTTTAACAATGAGTAACAGCAGACTTCTTCTGTTTTCCAGGCTCATGAAGCCTGCGGCCCCATGGAGATCGACTCTGCACTCACTGCCATTCAGACTCTGAGAAGCGAGTTGCAAGATGCCAAGCTGGCTGCGGCTAACGCCCAGCTGAAACCACTACCAGGAGAATCGGTAAGAGACGTTTTAGATCAGTGAGACTGACTCAGAATTCTTTCTTCCAAACCCAACATGAAAAATGGCAGTTACATTAGGTTCAGTCGAGCTGTACAGAAGATATTGACTACAAGCAACACACGGCTGATTCTAATGGGTTTATGGCCTAATATTTAGTTTTTAGTTACTTACGTTGAAGGCTGCTGTTTTATTTTTTCCCCCTTTTTCACTCTGCTTTAGTTGGAGAAGTGTGCTCAGGATCTGGGCAGCACCTCTAAGTCAGTGGGATCCTCCATGGCCCAGCTGCTCACATGTGCTGCACAAGGAAATGAACACTACACAGGTTGGTCAACATATCTCTCAACTCCTTTGTCAAAAACATGCAACTTTTGTGAACATGATGATCCCAGCAGCCACCATGAGCACTGATGCCAGTTTTAATAGGAGATCATTGATCTTATACATTTACAGGCTAAATGTGCCACAACACTTTTCTAACTGTGAGTTCATCTTGTAGCTGCCAGCATCTTTTGCTTTGCAGCACATACTGCACACAAAGCTTCTTTCTCTCTTTCATGTGACTTTAAAATATTTGAACTACTTGAGACATGATTGAATAACCTAATTACCTAATAATACATACAGCATCACAACTCAGTTAATATTTTGTCCTGGTCTGACAGAGCTCTAACTAGGCCGCTTTGTGTGATGCAGTAGGGTAAGGCAAGGCAGATAAAGATAGGAACCTAACCTATCTGAATACATGCACCGCATTTGGTTACAATCGCTGAAGCTCATTTTTATGTAAAATAAAACTTAAAAGCACAGGTCTCAAATTAATTATTTCAAAACAGATTGCCCAATCGAAATTTCCATGATGACTTAAGATCAGCGAAGTCCGTAGATGATCCTGACTCAGTTTTTGAATAGTTGGCCCAATGGTTTCGAATGAGGATTCGGAGAAAATTGAGGAAAAAGTTGCAAAATTTGAGATTTTTACAATAGAAGAGCATTGGAGCAAAGATGCAGATGAATTGAGAGATTAAAATGATGGAAGGATTTGAGGATGTGTTTTTGATCTCTTCTCTTCTTCTTTTCCAAAGACTTTTCATTACCGTTATGGTGTCCTTGGTTCTCCATAGAGCCTATTGAGAAATTCTCCTGTCAAATTACATTGTGTCTGTGTTGCTTGTTGCTTGTTGTCGAGAGAGAAAATATGACACAAACATCCTGTGCAAATAGGATGTCAGTCTTCAGAATTTGAGAATTAGTGTATGATGTATAAATATACCTGTGATGTCTCTGATATACTTTCCATTGTCACATCTACATACTCTCACTTACCTCTGATCCTGTGTGCAGGAATAGCAGCCAGAGAGACGGCTCAGGCCCTGAAGACACTGGCCCAGGCAGCCCGCGGCGTCGCTGCCTCCACCACGGACCCCAAGGCTGCTGCTGCCATGCTGGACTCAGCTCGTGACGTTATGGAGGGCTCAGCGCTTCTCATTCACGAGGCCAAGCAGGCACTGATCTCCCCCGGAGACGCTGAGAGTCAGCAGAGGCTGGCGCAGGTGAGACGGTTCAGGGCTGCTTGAGGGTATAGAGTCTGTTCTGCATGTCTGTACTTTTTAACACTATGGGTGACTGTTGGTGCTTTCTGACAGACTGCAGCAGCGGTGCCATGTCAAGCTGACATTATCAAATGTCACTGCAAAGACAATTCTGCAAAATTCTCCAAGTTGTCACAAGACTTTTGTTTACGAGCACTGATTCACTTACTCTAACCTCATCATCTTTGCCCTCCAACAGTGAGATTTTTCTCAGCACACAGTGTGTGTATATGTTTCATGAATGCTGTTGTCCATCTGCACTGGCAACAGCAGTTAACAGAGGCATTATGTTTTCTGGTTGTCTGGCCATCCCATTTCACTAAAAGACACTTAATACCTTTTATTGAAGTCCTGTCCTGTGACAGACATGGATGGAAACTTGACTGGTTGGTGCAGGCAAACAACCACAAGGCTGTAATTACAGTATTATTGTAGTTACACATCAATCACAGTATTTTAACTTGGAAAGTTGAATGATGCAAAACATATAATAGAAGTCACTGAATCCCCTGAGGTTTGCATACAAGTAATATGACTTTGTAAAGGATATTTATTTGTAACAAATTCAACATGCAGCCACCTAAACTAAAGGAAAGTCAGATCTTTTTACTCAACAGTGCTTCTATCTTTGCTCAGTTTATTTTGCTTACTATTTTCTCATGGACGAAGCCTGAGCCAGATGAATGTGTACATCTGCTTAGTAATACATGAAAGTGAACACCTGTCAAATACAGCAAGGGATTCCTGTAATAAACCTGGTGGCATATTTACAGCCCAAGGACATTGATTATTTATGTCCTCCTCATATTTTTTCCACAAAATAAATAATGTTTCTCAGTAGTAATTGCAAGAATTTGATAAGGGAATCACAAAAACATCAACAAGGATGTTCTTTTTTAAATTAAAAAACTCGAGTATATACTATTTTTTCATTTGAAATTGCTCTGGGATATAAAACTATATTAGAAGCCTGTGCTGCTCTTTTAACTTACTGGCTCTCGTTCGCATCTCAGTGAACTGTGTCACCCAAGTCCCTCTCATGTGTCACATGCTTGACAACCCAGTTAGTGATTGGTTGCATGATCAAAGAGAACACACAGACACTTTAATGAAAAAAAAAATGCAAAACGGTGATATCAGTCATACTTCAAGACTCAGCATGGTCACTCTCAGCCAGTTCACTGTGAACCTGCTGTGTGTTCCAGGTGGCCAAGGCTGTGTCTCATTCCCTGAACAGCTGCGTCAACTGTCTGCCTGGCCAGAAGGATGTGGACATGGCTCTCAAGAGCATCGGGGAGGCCAGCAAGAAGCTGCTGATTGAAACTGTGAGTTTTGTCTGTGACTCACCAGATCTCTGCCGGCAAAATTCACCATCATGTGTGTTTCTTTAAATACCCCACAACAAACAGATCCTCGAGGAGCATATAACGATGAATGACACATACGAGTTAAAAGCAAAATGGACTGCTGTATAGATGCAGTCGTTTCTGTTCTCACCCATCACAGCAAAATACTCACTGAGTGCTTATTGTCCCTTGTCTGTTCAGATCCCTCCAGCCTCCAAGTCCTTTCAGGAGGCCCAGAGCGATTTGAACCAAACGGCGGCAGACCTGAACCAGTCAGCGGGCGAGGTGGTCCATGCCTCCAGAGGCTCCAGCAGCCAGCTGGCGGTGGCCTCCGGGAAGTTCAGCCAAGACTTTGATGAGTTCCTGGATGCTGGTATAGAGATGGCCGGTCACACTCAGGTCGGTTCAGGTTACATCGGTTTCACAGCAACGCTGAAGTCTGTCAAAGTAATGCTGATGCGTGTTTGATGATGTTTTAATGTTATGAATTTGTGTAATTTTAGAAAAAGGATGACCAGGTACAGGTGATCGGTAACCTGAAGAACATCTCAATGGCTTCTAGCAAGCTGCTGCTGGCAGCTAAGAGTCTGTCTGTAGACCCTGCAGCAGCAAACGCCAAGAACCTGCTAGCTGCTGCCGCCAGGTACCACACCACATAAACTCCTGCACATTGAGATTTATCCATACTGTATATATTGAAGTGCATCTATTATTGTGCTTGAAGTGCTAGGTACTTCCTGTACCTATGTATGTATTCTGATTGAAAAGCGCATTTGTCATTTGACTGGAGTGAGTTCAGTTTAAACAGTTGTTTTACACCACAAAGCAGTAAGTAACTCGTTCACCATATTGAAGCTTGGTTATATTGTCCATTAAGGCAAGTCTTTTTCGTTATGATTTCCACGTTATCAGCAGAATGCGTTCGGTCATCTGACATGTAAGTCATTAATGGCTTTAAGATGCTGCAGCCGGCAAACCTCTCATGTAATTTGAGAAGGAAGAGCAAAAACTCCCGCATTTTCAAAAAGACATGATGAAAGAAAAACAATACAAAACCTCAGCGCACACGTCGAACACCAGACACCTTCAAGGATAAGGGTGTGATTTTTTTATTTTGCTGTTTGTTTCCTTTTTTCAGAGCAGTGACTGACAGCATTAACCAGCTGATCACGCTGTGCACACAACAGGCTCCTGGCCAGAAGGAGTGTGACAATGCCCTGAGAGAGCTGGAGGTAAACCAAACTTAACAACCGTGTTATCAGACAGGAGCAATCAGCAGTCATATCAACAAAGGCTTGATGGGAGTCCCATTTTCCATGGTCTATCTGTGTTGTCCCAGAAGAAATAACATTCATTTTCACTTCTACTAATCCTGTCATCTGCCATGAATCAGAGAGAATTTTGTGAAAATGAATAACCTGGGAAGTACTATCTAAGGCTCACACTGCTCATTCATCTCCCAGGCTGTCAGAGGAATGCTGGACAATCCCAATGAGCCTGTAAGCGACCTCTCCTACTTCGACTGCATCGAGAGTGTGATGGAGAACTCCAAGGTAGGCCTTCGAATCAAACGGCCCAGTGATCAAACACTGGAGCGCTCTGCACACGCCGAGCTTAGCATCTTAAGCATCCCTCTCTCTTCTGTCTTTGTCCTGCTGGCCTGCTCCTTTGTTCTGTCCAGGTCCTGGGAGAGTCTATGGCAGGTATTTCTCAGAACTGCAAGACCGGAGATGTGACCGCGTTTGGAGATTGCGTAGGATCAGCTTCAAAAGCCCTGTGTGGCCTCACTGAAGCTGCAGGACAGGTACAGAAAGTGGAGAGAAACAAGTTTCACAGTGTGAGAGCCAATAAATGGATTATATTGCCTTTTTGTTGATGATGATGGCGGTTTTTCCCCCCCGCAGGCCTCCTACCTGGTGGGTGTGTCTGATCCTAACAGTCAGGCGGGGCACCAGGGGTTGGTGGATCCCATCCAGTTTGCCAAAGCCAATCAGGCAATCCAGATGGCCTGTCAGAATCTCGTAGACCCAGACAGTAGTCCGTCTCAGGTACATGCACTTACAATATTTTGGCAATAAGGCAAAGACCTGTTGGTCTGATCTACATTATAACAGGTTTTAGGTGTTGGTAACATGATCGCATGGGGAGCTTAGTTTTTCTGCAGAGATGTGTCACATTATAATTTATTATCAGGTCTGAGTGTTGTGTGGATCAGTGTTAAATCTTCAGAATTGTACAGTAAATGGCTGTGTGCAAACAGATTTCATATCTTGTTGGTCCTGTACAAAAATATCCCTCAATCCTGTCCTCATACCGTCATGATAGACATGTTTAAATGAGACAAACCTGTGTTAAATGGAACCGTTAAAAAGAAAATTTAAACCCATAAAAAGATCAGATGGTGAAACTATTTAAGCTGACAAAGCCATCTTTTGTCAAGGTTCCCGCAGTTGTATATTTTCTGCAAATGTCTGATGCACAGACATGCACAGATAATTTTTCAGCACAGTACAGTTGTGCACAGTTACACATTACTACCACTACATGCTTTCAGTCATAACCTGATCAAAGCAAAGAACACATTTTATAACTCGCTGACATCTTCTGCTAGTTTTCGCTAGCTAGCTGTAACTAGCAAGCTACATGTGGGATGTAGCTTGATTGAGCATGCAAAATTGGGAATTTTAATGAATCTTTAAGATGAATTTTAAGATGAATTTCCATTCATCTCAACTGAACTAACAGGCAAACTAACAAGAAGACTAAGAAATGTCAGTGGTACAAACGCTGGATGATTTCTATACACAGTAGGCATGACACTGATAGCTGATGGTTTCATTGTCGTCTAGTGATAAACTTTTTTATTGTTCATAATGTGGCAGGTGCTCTCTGCAGCCACCATTGTTGCTAAGCACACTTCGGCACTGTGCAACGCCTGCCGTCTGGCTTCCTCCAAGACAATCAACCCAGTTGCCAAAAGGCACTTTGTCCAGTCTGCCAAGGAGGTGGCCAACAGCACTGCCAACTTGGTCAAAACCATTAAGGTAGGATGTCTTTGCCAGTCTTGTCAAAAGGTTTGGTCTGTCCCCTAATTTGCAGACCACAGTATAGATTTGGATTAAGCTTGGGCGGTGATGTCCTTTGTGATTGATGTGGGATCGTTTCGATGAATCCTGTGTCGAGTGAATTCTGAAACGTTTGTCTTTCAAATCCCCTCATATTTGTTGTCATCAAACTTCTGGCAGTGATTTAATTCTTGAGTTCAATAACTTAATAGGTGCTCTAGTTTAATCAGCTTTCATATTCATATCCTGTCTGTCTCCTTTCCTAGGCTTTAGATGGCGATTTCTCAGAGGACAACAGGAACAGGTGTCGAGTCGCTACCGCTCCGCTAATCGAGGCCGTGGAAAACCTGACAACATTTGCCTCCAACCCCGAGTTTGCCAGCGTCCCTGCTCAAATCAGCAATGAGGTACGGCCACGTGAACGTTAGTGTTGGAACCTATTACACACACAGTACATTTAGAACAATAGTTTTCTAGCAGATAAACTGAAAAAAACAGAATATTGCAATAAATATTTTCTACACTCTCGCTTAAGTTCAGTTTTTCTTTCTTTAGGGCTCTGCGGCACAGGAGCCCATCCTCCACTCCGCACGCTCCATGCTTGACAGTTCCACCCACCTCCTCAAGACTGCACGCTCATTGGTTATCAACCCCAAAGACCCGCCCACCTGGTCTGTCCTGGCTGGTCACTCTCGCACCGTGTCCGACTCCATCAAGAGTCTCATCACAGCCATCCGGTTAGTAAGAAAAAACGTACGATGATGGGTGACAAAATACAGTATATGAAGGTCAAACTATTGAAGGTCAAACAAATTAGATGAGAAAATCAGTAATATGCACATGTCTCTGCGGTAAATAACTACATAAGTAACTATATCTCAGTGTATCTTCCTAGAGTCTTGTCGTCATTGTGTGATTGCGAAGCAACCAGTACAAACTCCAGGAAGTTGCCAAAACATCACCATTTTAATCCTTTACCCCATGTTGACACTACTGTACTCCGTTTCTCTGCAGTGATGTAGTTATTTCTGGATACACAAAGGGCATTACGTGAGTTGAAATATTATTTGTTAAGATTAAAACGAAGGCAAAAATTCGGTAAAGTAGCTTTTAGTTCCAGTTTTCTGAATTTGCTGGTCCATAAAACGCCGTGAGACAAAGGCAGCGTCCTTGAGAAAGGATGCCCAATGCCGCACCATGGTGTGACAAATGCTTGTGCTTTTTCCTCCACAGCTTAAATTTTTAATCTCCTCTTTCACACCATTTTCACCTGACCTTGATCAGAACAAAACTGATGCCCATGAGGTACTAATTCCCGGTGTTAAACACACTGAATTTTAATGTTTCTGCTCGGCTCAGAACATCTGCATGTTAGCATTCGCTCGCAGCCGGCTTAGCATCTCGTTGGATGCTGATGCCCTTATCTCAGACTTCCTGTCAGACTGCAAATTTAGCACTGGGAGTCTGCCCGGGCCTTGAATGGCAGTCAGTGATACACTGCAGTACCAAAGAACACAAATAGGAATGAACTCGATTCCGCAAAAGCCAACCTCATAACTTTGTTAGTCTCATTACACTCAAAGATGAGGTTTTATTTTAGTTTCGCCTTCAGTGTGCCGCCATGAATGGAAATGGACGCTTAACTGAACTTATTCTGCCCGTGTGGTCGGTGCTTCAGACCAGTCAGAGGCTCCAGAGCTAATTTGGCTGCCCAGCTTGATCTCCCTGTCTAGCGTCGAGACTCTACAGGCCACATTTCAGCAGATGTGACCTGAGCATCAATAAGATGAGGGAGCCGGCAGAAAGTTTGATGTTTAAGAGACATCCTGGAACCTGTCTGTGTTTTAATGAGTGGCCGTTATGCTCATTCGCACTTCTTTTCTCTCTTCCTGCCTTCTGTTGTCTCAAAGCATTTTTTCCCTTCTGCATATCATCCTTCAACTTTGCTCTGATTTGTGTTTCTAACCATTTTATTGCTTTCTGCGTCTTGTCTTTTCCTGTTTCCATTTTATTCCCAGGGACAAGGCCCCAGGCCAGCGGGAGTGTGACTCGTCAATTGATAACATCAACAAATGTATCCGGGACATTGAGCAGGCCTCTCTGGCAGCAGTCAGCCAGAACTTACCCAGCAGGGACGACATCTCACTGGAGGTAAGCAACCATCAGAAAAGGACTCGACATTTACACAGATAACCGCCGATATCTTTCTCTGTTTGCATTTGCTTGTCCTTGTCTGGTTGTTTATCTCCATCGCTTACTGTTTTTTCTTTTCCTCTGTCAGTTTTACAGTCAGATTGTTGTTTTTTTTTCCCTTTTTCCAGTCCTTGTGCTACTTTTTGTGTCTCTTTGATAAATTATAGCTCTACTGTGTTATTAGTGGTTTTAATTGGTTTTCTGTCGATACTACATCACAAACAGCTTATTAGACAGTGATTTAATGTTATTTAAAAAAAATGTATGGAGCACAAATCAGTTTATTGTTGATCCCTCTAGTCACAGACCTGCAGTACAGTTTGGACCCCACACGATCTTTATGCCCTATACCTGAGATTAGTGTATGTTAATGCAGGACCTGTCACAGAGCAGCTTTTGGCTCTTGCACCAGTTTTGTTAAAATAATGAAGTGTTAAAGCTCACATATTAGAAGCTAAAGTAGCTTGGGGCAAAGATTTCCCTCTTTAGTTTCCTGCATGGTGCTCTTTATCAGGCTCCAGCTGACTTTTTTGAATGTACCTCTGACTCCCATAAAAAGCAAGACAAAAAATAATTTCTTTTTATTTCCTCTCTTTAGGCACTACAAGAGCAGCTGACGTCCACTGTGCAGGAAATTGGCCACTTAATTGACCCTGTTTCCACCGCTGCCAGAGGCGAAGCTTCCCAACTAGGACACAAGGTATATAGGGCAAGGAGTTAATTACTTTGCTTAAATACTGCAAGTGTGGAGCAACAAAGTAATACTTTTTTAATGGGCAGCAGTATTACGTATTTCCACTTATTAGGAGTGGGCCATCTGGAAAAAAATGTGACAACAATATCTTTCTCGTCTTCTTCTCTATTTGAAAGTGGAGCATTTGGTGTATTTGAGGAATTCTCACAGAACTCATTAAAAACCTTCACTGTGTTCCTCAGGTGACCCAGTTGGCTGGTTACTTTGAACCGCTGATCGTGGCCTCTGTGGGTGTGGCATCTAAGCTGAGGGACCACCAGCAGCAGATGACTTTCCTGGACCAAACTAAGACCCTGGCTGAGTCTGCACTGCAGATGCTCTACGCTGCTAAGGAGGGTGGAGGAAACCCAAAGGTAAATCTGTCTTTCTTATATATTGCTGCTCCACCCCCTAGAAGAATTATCTGGACGCTCTTATTGGATGTGTGCTTGTAACTTGGTGTCACGCTTCACACAGGCATCCCATACCCACGATGCCATAGGGGAGGCAGCCCAGCTCATGAAGGAGGCGGTTGATGATATCATGGTGACACTGAATGAGGCCGCCAGTGAAGTGGGAATGGTGGGAGGAATGGTGGAGTCCATCGCAGAGTCCATGGCCAAGGTGAGTGCTCCCGGTCAAACACTGGTGAATGAAACTCTCCTGAATATGGCTAATAGATTTCCATTCCAACTCTGAATGTCCATTCCCTGGACAAACAGGGTCCCTCCACTGTATTATGAACCTACATCTGGGTCTCCTCCACGGTTCCCCTGAAAGACATAGAAGGAGGCGTCCAGGAGTAATCTCTACCGGATGCCCAAACCAGTTCAAATGTTTTCTCTAGCTGCAGAGTAACAGCTGGTCTGTACTCAACTCAAAGATGGTTATCAATTGACTGTTCTGCCCTGTCTGTGCTTGTGTTACTTAACTACATGGCTGATGCATGATAAGATAATACAGTATTATACAGAAATCCAATTTCAACCCAAAGGTGATCAAAACCCTGGTTGAGTGATAATTATACGCACCCTCTTGCAGAATTACTTGCCATAGACAACTAGCGGTGCACTAGAGGTGCTGGCCTGCAGGAAAAGGCCTTGTTTTTTTTTTTAATGAAGTGAGGACCAAGCTGTGGTTGCTTGACACCACAACAGCATTTCTATTTTGGCATAATCTTAATGAGCTGGCAAAATTGTATAGCAAAAAAGTTCGTTTTTTGGCAGGTGTTTCAATGGAAAGAGTCAAAATACTGTTGAGAAAACAAGTTGAATAAATTGGTTAGAAATTGGTGAAGAGTACAGGGGAACTGGCAGGACGGCAAATGTCCTTAATATTTTTCCAGAATGTTCCAGGATTTGTACATATGATGAATAACATAATTTTCTAACTAGAATTTCCTTTTTTCCCTTGTTTTTTACCTCTGATTTCCTTTTCCATAAAAAAACACAGATTAGCATGTTAATGCATATCAAAAGCCGCTGAAGCAGAGGAAAACTGACTGTCAACAGAGCTAGTGTCGGGCCTTCAGACCGTATTTCCAATTAACAGTCAAACTATTGGCAAACAAAGAAGGTGTGAAGCTACAAAAAGCCTTTTATCTCACATACAGAGAGAACAGCATCAACTAATTACATCCCTCCTCGCCTTCCTGAGTGAGACTTATCACAGGGGGAAAAGTGTCTCAGGTGTGGGTCGCCGCAGAGAATAGCACCTCTGCATCAACTTTCTGTGGCACGACATGAATAATTAGTGAACGGGACTTTGGGATGAACGTGTGTGCGTGCTTGTGTGCGTGTGTATTTTGTCCACATGTCACTCAGCATGTGTGTGCCGGTAGTTGATTAAAAGGAGATAATCCTCTTAGATAATCCATCGACATAATGGTCACTCTCTGCTGTGGTTTCAGCACAGGTGATTTCAAGGCTTTTCTGCTTAACCATTAGTCACTGAGTCAAGACCGCAGATTCTAAGGTGTTATGTCACTCAGTGAGCATCGTGTACTTGCGATCTTGCAGATTCATCCCAGCACCAGCGTGCTGGCACCTATGTGGCACCATCCTCTCTCGTCTCCGCAGCTTTGTCATGACACTCAGATATGTTGTCTAATTTAGCAGGAATGCTAGAAACATAATGTATGCACTGCTAGCTGGTGATTGAATGTTTTTGTAGTGGATGCTATTTCAAAGCTGTAATTACAGAGTGGATTTGGTGGGTAATTTATAATGAGTGTTTATCTTTCATTCTGAGTGTTTATTTGAATATAAAATTGCATTAACATTGGTTTGCAGATGAACTGATGCCTGCGCACCTGGCAGAATTATTATAATTGAAGGGTAGATTAGATTTAACATGTCGCTGCAACTAAAGATGATTGATTGTACAAGTTGATTGGACCTTTTTGTGAAGGACAAACCAATCATGCCCAAAATGAAAATTGCAGTGCCATTTTAACGCTGTGTGTGTGTGTGTGCATGTGTATCTGCACGTGTGTGTGCGCGTGTGTGTCCTCAGCTGGATGAAGGTACACCACCTGAACCTGAGGGCTCATTTGTGGATTATCAGACCAGCATGGTGAAATACTCTAAGGCCATTGCTGTCACCGCTCAGGAAATGGTAAGCCCTCAAAATAATTGTGTGCATTGTTACACTGTTGTGGAGATGCGACTGTGACTTGTGAATATATCTTCATTTATTGGAAGGAAAAAACTCTGAATATAAAATATTTTCAGAATTGTCACAGAAATCAAAGTAAAAGCAGCCTGTGTGGTGTGTTTGCACTGATAACCAGTGTGTGTTTGTGTGTGTTTATCCCTC
This sequence comes from Chelmon rostratus, assembly GCF_017976325.1. Classification (NCBI taxonomy): domain Eukaryota; kingdom Metazoa; phylum Chordata; class Actinopteri; order Chaetodontiformes; family Chaetodontidae; genus Chelmon; species Chelmon rostratus. The sequence goes on along the minus strand of NC_055658.1, from coordinate 24,180,133 downwards.
AGATGACCAAATCAGTGACATGTCCAGACGATCTGGGAGCCCTGGCCTCTCAGGTGACCGTGGACTACAGCCAGCTGGCCGTTCAGGGACGGCTGGCTGCTCACACAGCTGAGCCGGAAGAGGTGAGGATGGCCTGGGTGTCACTCAGAGACAGACCGTCTCCCCCATCATACGACTCTGCTACACCAGAGTGACACATTTATCCTTTAACGCTTAAAAGTTGCATGCATGTAAACATTTTTATTTTGATCTAAACTTATGAGGCAATTTGATTCAAATCCTTCCTTCTGCATAAGATTAATAGCTCTCTGACTCTGTTCTCTGTCGCCCAGATCGGTTTCCAGATCAAGACTCGTGTTCAGGAGCTTGGACATGGCTGCATTTTCCTCGTCCAGAAGGCCGGAGCTCTGCAGATCACTCCCTCTGACGGCTTCACCAAACGAGAGCTCATTGAATGTGCCCGCGCAGTCACAGAGAAGGTAACTATCCTGCTCTCGAAAGATCTGGGCTGGAATTCTGTTTCTGTCTGTCTTCAGATTTTTAACAAATATGTTATCACCAAGTTTTTTTTATTTTTAACCACATTGTCCTCTTTGTCACCTACTGTTGTCTCAAGCATTGTTTACTCGTCTGCTGACCCACACCATTGCTGATGCATTGATTATCAAAGTTGCACCCCATACGTTAACCCAAGGCTATGTTACTTTTCTATCAGCGTTAATTATGTTAATACCAGATCACTTTGTGCAGTGTTGCTCTTTACTGGAGGAGTGAAGCGTTATTTTATAGCTGTGTGATTTATACCAAGTGATGCTGCTGTCATGGTATCAGCAGCCTAAGAGGGTTAGTGCCATAATTCATTTTATCAAATGCCTCCTGCATTAAAGCATTTTGAATGAAACCATTTGCTCAAGGCATGCTTGTGCTTCAAAGGCCGGCTGTGTAAAAAATACTTTAGTCCGCGGACTGTTCTTATAATTCATGCTTAAGTATCCAAGCAGTCCAGCGACCTTGTACAGATGTGAACTGTGACATTTCTTTTTATTCTTTTGCTTAACATGTCCGTGGTAAGAAAAGAGGTTTGTCAGTGCAACATGTGCTGCTTGTTCTGTTTTGATTTCCTAAACCTCAACTTTCCACAGCTATTATTAATCTAATGTAAGAATTCAAGTGTCAAGAGTCTGGAAACACCAGTTAATCACTTTCTACAGCCACTCGGGCATCTGAGAGGAAAACAAATGGAGTTTAAACCGCGCTGACATGTACTCATTTCAATGAGTGAGTGATGTGGTGCGTCGCTCTGCGCCAACACAGCGTTTTGCTGTCAAAGCAAATTTTTAAATCCTTTTGCACATAGTGTTTGGGCTTCTCAGTTGCATGCATTATTTCTCATTTACCAAGATGCATATCAGAAACAATGTGAACTGTTCATCAGGATCTTAAGCAGTGTGTTGCTTTTATTCTGCTCTGTTTTGGCCAGTAAAGGTGTGTTCAACTCCACTCCTGCTGACCAAGACACAGTAACACACTTAACAGTGGCAAACTAATTCAAAAACACACTGGTTGTGTCCCTGATCTACAAAATCTAAGGAACACACTCATCCATCTGCTTTTCAAACAGTTAGTGTTTCTGCCTGAGGTCAAGATACCTGCACATCCTCACCTGTATGATTACATGGTTGATGTTTGTGTGTGTGTGTGTGTGTTTGTCTGTGTGTGTCCTCAGGTGTCCTTGGTGCTCTCAGCCCTCCAGGCAGGCAACAAGGGCACTCAGGCCTGCATCACAGCAGCCAGCGCAGTGTCTGGCATCATCGCCGATCTGGACACCACCATCATGTTCGCCTCCGCCGGCACACTCAACGCAGAGAATGACGAGTCCTTTGCCGACCACAGGTTAGAGCTGGAAGCGTGCTCGCCTGTGTGCGTATACACATACTTAGTGTGCGAGACATGGCTAAGCCTACAAGTACGAGACGTGACTGGAGTCTGAAATCCGCCCGCCGGTTATCTTTCATCTGAAACTGACAGCATGACATATTAGCTGTTGAACAGGGCGCAGGAAACCTCTTAAGTTAGAAACTACAAATTACCCTCAGGGTTTGAAAGATGGAGGAAGTGTCACATCTCTCACTGTTTTTGCACTTAGACTACAGACTCCACTCGGAGGCAGTATTCCCATGGTGCTAAAAACAAAAGGAAAGAAGAGCAAAAGGTTTAGAAGTTAGAAATTATTCTGGTTATATTCTATGAAATCCCATGTTGTTGTGCAAATGTCTAGTAAAAGAGTTCACAATCTAGTGTTTGACTTATGGTGAACTTGGTTGGCCTAGTTAGTCTTGAATGATGACAGTTCAGATACATATCTGATAATCCGACATTAGACTTGGCAAATGACATGCCGCTTTGACCAAAAATGATTAACCTAGATCCTTACAGATAATTGTTAGTGAAACTGTACTGTACTCACTGACGAATCATGAAAGCCAAGATGTAGAGAAGCCTGTCAGGGCAGGATGAAAGGGAGAGGAATCACGTTTCAGTTCAAATGATGCTACGCATCTCCCTTGAAAATCAAGAGGAAACTTTGCAGCGGCTTCCTACAATTCCCCTGTGTAGAAAAATAACCGAGTCATTGCATGATCTCACCTGTCCTCCTTCTGTTCATCCACCGGCGATGGTGTACAAATGCATTTGATGTGAGAAGAGTTGAATTGTGTCAGTATGCATCAATTACACTCATTAAGAGTGTAATTCACACACTTTTTGCAGTTTCGGTGGGTCATCTAGATCACTGAACGCTTGTGTCTTCCTCTCTTCCGTCTTTTTCTGCCTCCTCGTTTTCTCTCTCAGGGAAAACATTTTGAAGACGGCCAAAGCTCTGGTCGAGGACACAAAGATGTTGGTGTCCGGTGCAGCCTCCGGTCAGGACAAGTTGTCTCAGGCCGCCCAGTCGTCTGCCAAAACCATTACCCAGCTCACAGATGTGGTCAAACTGGGAGCTGCCAGCATTGGCTCTGATGACCCTGAGACACAGGTTAGCCCGACTTGTTTTTCTTCCCTCAGTTTCCGTTCATCCTTTATTCACTGAGCCTCTTATCAGAAAAATGAAAGAATGAGCTGTGAATGACTGTAACCTTTCAGAGTTTTGTCTCTTTCCCAGGCTGAGTTGTGATAAATTGGAGTCTATGTCTGTGTCCTTTTCTCTAGGTGGTTTTGATAAATGCTGTCAAAGATGTGGCGAAGGCGCTGGCTGAGCTCATTAGTGCCACCAAGTGCGCCGCTGGCAAGGCAGCAGATGATCCATCGATGTACCAGCTGAAGAGCGCTGCCAAGGTGAGGCGATCGGGGGTCTGCCGGTCCTGAAGTTGACATCCAATTTAAAGGCCTCCGATTTCAAAATCTAAAAAGTCAGAATCAGATGTTTGTTTGTATTTTATTTTTATAATAAATCAAATCAGTTATGCTAATTTGTTTTCTGAAAGGCAACAGCTGTTTTTTGTTTTCCAGTGCCAAAAAGTCTTATTTTCTCTTGCAACTGAATTAAAAAAAAAAGTCTATTAAAAATCTAAATCTATTTTGATAAAATATAATTAGACTTTCTCACATGCTGTATGTATGCACAGCAGACATCCTCCTCTTCCTCAGGCTGTCTCAGTAATGTGAAGCCAGGAAATGGATGTTATAGATAACAGGACACTGGAATATATGTACCTAAAATAAATCAGCTGAATCCTTGGCTTCAACACAGACTTTCAAAGCCGCAGTTCACAATCCGCCGCTGAAACCGCTAACTGCTCATTATCACCTCAAGCTGTGAAGTTTGTCGTTTTTTGTAAGTGTCAGTTTGACAGTCTGCAGCAGCTCAGTGTGTCATGGAGTCTTTCAGATGATAACAACATGCCTCACATGCAATTTTAGGACCTGAGGTGAAAAAAAATCTTGAAAAACCATCTGTAAGATTTTAGCTTAAAGCCATAAGGGCTGTGAGCTTTCCTGCATTGGTGCTGTGCGCCCCCTGCCGTTGAGTTTGATGTACTACACCTCGAACGCAGAGGGAGACGCTCAGCGCGTATATCAAGGATCAAAATGCAAAACTTGCTTACGATGAAAAATACATTTAGGGAGCCACTGTGAAATATTAATAAAAATGTTGAAGTTGGTGTGAGACATGTAGTATACTCTCATTGTTGCTACTCTAATGCACAATTAATAAGTAATGGTAATGGTAGTTTTAGTGCTCCGTCTCTATTGATACATTTTTGAAGTTTGGATCTGAATAAACCAGTTTGATCAGACTTTTTGTGCTGCTGTTCTCTTGTCAGGTGATGGTGACCAATGTGACGTCCCTGTTGAAGACGGTCAAGGCTGTAGAGGACGAGGCCACCCGGGGCACCAGAGCGCTCGAGGCCACAATCGAGTGTATCAAACAGGAAATGTCGGTGAGGACGGGTGGAGGGCAGCAGTAATGCCGTATCATCAAGGATTTCATATAGCCGATCAATGCTGAATGACCTTTTATGATTCAGGATTAATATTTTTGTGAACACAGCAAACACTGATTCGTTTTACTGGAGGTGCGTTTTTCAGTCAGTATTTCAATCATATGTGTACATCACCTGTCCAATGACACCCAGCCACTTTGTTGTAGCTGTTTCAATCCAGGGATGCTCCCAACAAGACAACCACACCCGAGGAGTTCATTCGCATGACGAAGGGCATCACCATGGCGACTGCCAAAGCAGTGGCAGCAGGGAACTCTGCCCGGCAGGAGGACATCATCCATACAGCCAACCTGAGCCGCAAGGCTATTTCAGACATGCTCACCACCTGCAAGGTTGTTTTTTTTTTTCACTTTATCAATTGAAAAAAAAAAAATAATAGAAAACATAGGAAGGAAAGTTAAACATTGCAGTTGAATCTGGAGTGTCTGTCTTTCTGTGTCTCAGCAAGCGGCCTACCATCCAGAGGTCAGCGAGGAGGTGAAGAACAGAGCACTGATGTTCGGATCAGAGTGTACAACCGGATACATCGATCTGCTGGAACAAGTCCTGCTGGTAGGCTGAACATTGTGTCACTGCGTATCCTCAGAGACAGAGAAGCGTAAGACCTATGTCATCTAACAGTTTTAGATAAATTATGCTCTCATATGCTGACATACATTGGATTGATATTGACCATTTGCTTCTCATTCTCCCCTTAAATTTCTCTCCACATTTTTCTGTGTTTCTTAGAAAAAACTTTTTATCAGATCCGTAGTATATCTGATTGTTGCAGCATCTATTTTAAACTGTATGATGCCATGTTTTAATGGGTGAACTGTTACATAACCTGGCGATATTCTACATTCAATTTATGAATCACTTTACAGGCATTATATAAAGCTGGTGTTACATATTTGATATCTTTAGAAATTCAGGGACATCAAGTTAACCTTTGGTGAAGTTTTGTGGTTTTGAATGATGCTTGGCCGCACTGTAAGGTTGTGGTCAACTGTGGGTCTAATAGAGTTTTAGGGGCTAATAAAAATACAGTATGATTTAGTTCAGGTGTGCCCCACCCTTTTTAAAATATTCCTTTATTTATATTTATATATTTGTGGAGTGGAAACTTAGCATGAGTGAGTGTCTCACCAGACCACCCCATAGCGAGACACGAAACGAATGCTATGAAAGAGAACTTAAGGTTATGGATATAACCCCGGTTCTCTGATTAGCATGAGTGAGACAGGAAACGAATGCTATGAAAGAGAACCACTTCCTCACTCTTGGTGTGTCTCCGTCTTGTTTAACGTGTGTGTATGTGTGTGGTTCGTGTGTGTAGGTCCTGCAGAAGCCCAGCGGAGAGCAGAAGCAGCAGCTGGCAGCTTGCTCTAAAAGAGTAGCAGGAGCCGTCACAGAGCTCATCCAGACCGCTGAGGCCATGAAAGGTAAAGACTCACACACACCTCACACCTTTTACAGTGTTACGGTACATGTGTGGAACTCAAATCTACCTCAGTAAGTGACAACTTTTCTTTACTAATGAAGCTTCCAACAAAATCTGTCATGGTGTATAATTCCCAGTAGGAGGCTACTACATCTGTAACAGAGTACATTCTTAATTTTCCAAATAACAACAGAACATCCTTTAAATAGAAACATTTGGTAATGTTCCTGTCCCCCTTCTCTTGCTACAGACGGAGGTAAGTTAGCATTGTTTTCTGTACCGTGACTTATATCACCAGTTGTGAGCTGTTCAACGCGTTCTCTCTTAAGCGCTAACATTGATTCATTTCATCTCATTTTGAACTCCAGCTGCTCACAGGCTTCTCGAGTGCATAGAGTCAGCTCCATCCTGCGCGCTTTGTTTTATGTTCCATCTCGTTCTAGATAAATCACGCCATCTTTATTGCAGTGTGAATGGCAGTTTGTTTCCTCCATCAGCTATGCATGGGATGCTGTGATTGCTTTTTTTTTTCTTTGTGATCACAGTGTTGTTGTTGTGGGGCATGGTCTTTTGTCACGCCGTTTTTGAAGTATTCTTTGAAATCCTGATCTCAAATTGTAAGTTTTAATCTTAATTGCATGTGTGTGTGTGCGCGCGCCTCAGGTTCAGAGTGGGTGGACCCCGAGGATCCAACAGTGATCGCAGAAACGGAGCTGCTCGGAGCAGCGGCGTCCATCGAGGCGGCTGCTAAGAAGCTGGAGCAGCTCAAACCCCGAGCCAAGCCCAAGGTGGGTGACTGCATGACTGATAACTGCAGAGAGGAGATTTCACTACAGTGTTGTTCCTTAATGAGCTGCAGAGCCGTCGGAAAGAAGATGGTTTTGAACTGTTTCACAGGAAGTTATGACTCATAAAGCTCAAATTTATATTAATGTATAGGTAATAGGCAGTTGTAGTAGAAAGTAATCTAATCCTTCAGTAAAAGTAGAAAACCACAGTGTAGATTTCAAAACTTTACATAAGTAAAATTACAACTATTCTTTGCAAAATAAAAAGTACACCTTCTGTTATCTTATTACATATTTCATTTGTGAGTTATTATTATTGATCCATTGAACTAATTTTAACTGCTTTATGTGCTGTTGGATGGTTTGTTTCCGGTGGTGGAAGAAGTATTCAGATCCTTTACTTAAGTAAAAACACCAATACAACCACGTACAAATACTCCATTGCAAGTTTTGTTGTATTTCATAAGCTTTTCATGTTTTTAAATGTAAAATCTTAATTTGAAAAGTAATCGTTAACTGCAGCTGTCAGATAGTAAAAGTACAAAGTAACTTAATATGGAAATGCCTAAGAAAAGTACCTCAAAATTCCAGTATGAGAGTAAATATACTGAGTTACTTGCCTTAATGTTTCCCTGCCTTTGATGGACTGTCTGTCATTAGCTTGCAGCTTTTTTGCATCAGAATAGAGTTTTGTCTTTAGTGCCTTCATTTTTGAGGACATGGCATTTAATGAGTACAAGTTAGTAAAATGTCAATGTTGTACCCCAGGAGAACACTTCACCTTTGCAGTATATACAGCACTGCATATCAGACACTTTCCTTGCCTTCTCAATGCTCTGTGCCTGTCTGTAAACATCTGTATGTTGTTTTTTGTGGTTTATATTTAAGTATCAGTGTTCACGTTGCGATTTCACAGAAACAAAATGACCTGTTTCGTTTTTTCACAGTCACAGAAAGTGTCCTCTGTGTCTTGTGCCGTCTCCTCCCTGTTTACATATTCCCATCACATTTTCTTTCACCTCGATCTAAGATTGCGACTTACAGTCTCTTAACTTGAACTTCCCATAATAATCACAGACGCCTACGTTTTACCCGGTTTATTAGATATTCATACCCATCGAAGTTTTACTTCCTTTCCTCATTGTTGAGTTGAGAGCTCACTGAAACCCCCACCCCCTGCTCAGCATTATATTATCTCCAGCCATATCCCCTTCTTCCATATGACACATCCACCATGTTCCCCCCTCCTCTGATCATCCATGCATCTGTGGTAGCTCTAGCTAAAGCCTGTCCCAGTATATGTCCTCTGGCTCCCAGTTAACCCCCCCTCCCTCCCTGCCTGCCCCCACCACCGGAGGCCTTCTCTGCAGGGCTCTGTCTGATATGTTTGATATATTAGGTTGTTATTCAGTCCCAACTATATATCAAACATATTCCTACAGTGTCCCGCTCTGTCTACAGACTTGTGGCGTGAATGTGTTTGTGTGTGAAAGCGTGCGTTTGTTTTTTAAAACAGACCGACTTGAGTTTGACTGAATGTGTGCTCCTTATCAGCTGTTTGGCAGTTTAAAAAGATGCTTCGTATCTGGCTGTGTGAAGCTTTTGGAGTCATCTTTTTGTTTCCCTTGGTGCAGCAGTTTGTCAGTAATGATGCGAAAATCAGATGCAACATTTTCCATCCCAAACAAAATCCCATTTCAAAATTTCCCATTTCAAAAAACTCCCTTTAAATCCTTGTGGTACAGAAGGTAACAACTTTTAGCCTGGTGTAGGACGTCATCCTGTCTGACTGACTGGTGTCCTTCCCCCTCAGCAGGCGGATGAGACACTGAACTTCGAGGAGCAGATCTTGGAGGCAGCCAAGTCCATCGCTGCAGCCACCAGCGCTTTGGTCAAATCAGCTTCGGCTGCCCAGAGAGAGCTGGTGGCTCAGGGCAAAGTGGGCCTCATCCCTGCCAATGCTGTGGACGATGGACAGTGGTCCCAAGGCCTCATCTCTGCTGTAAGTGTGTTGTGCAGGGCATTTTCACGCAGTTCTTGTTTTGCAAAGAAAGCGACTTATAATTTTCTTTCTTTGCTTTTCTTTCGCAGGCACGTATGGTGGCAGCGGCGACCAGCAACCTGTGCGAGGCAGCCAACGCCTCGGTGCAAGGCCACGCAAGTGAGGAGAAGCTCATCTCTTCAGCCAAACAGGTGGCGGCCTCCACCGCCCAGCTGCTGGTGGCCTGTAAGGTGAAGGCTGACCAGGATTCTGAGGCCATGAGGAGACTGCAGGTACAGCACAGACACTCCAAACAACATACCGCAGTTCGGGTCGACCGCTTTAACAGTCAGATCTTTACCGCTGTGTTTCCAGGCCTTCAGATTTATCAGATTCTTCTTTTGCTGTGCTGCTATGAGCTGTTTGCAACTGATCTCTTCCTCTAATAGATTGCTGGGAATGCAGTAAAGAAGGCATCAGACAACTTGGTGCGGGCAGCTCAGAAGGCAGCGTTTGACAAAGCAGATGACGACAACGTGGTGGTCAAGACGAAGTTTGTGGGTGGGATAGCACAGGTAAGACTGGCGAGCAGCACCAAACATTACAACAAGCTTCTGTTGCCTGAACAGGGAACCTCTTCAGCTTTTTTCAGTTTGTGCTGGTGTATTATCAGGTGTAATGCTGGGGAGGCAAAAGTCACTTCCAGTCTGAGTAAACCACCATATTTACCATCTACAACAGCTGGTGCTTCATCCAACACAAATACTGTATTTGTAACTTTAGAAATGTAGGAGTTGAAGCGTAGAACAAACAAACACACTCCAACCATAGAGGAAACACTGATAGATGGCAAACAGATTGTCAGTATTTACTGTAAGCACATGTGACTTTTGAGAAAAGAAGTCGACTCTTGAGCTGCTCTCTCAAAATGTGTTTTAAGCCGGAAAAGAGAAGCATTCTGACTTGTCTTATAGTTTAAGTTTTGAATTTTATATTTTTTGTTGTCCGTCCAGATCATTGCAGCGCAGGAGGAGATGCTGAGAAAGGAGAGAGAGCTGGAGGAAGCCAGGAAGAAGCTGGCTCAGATCAGACAGCAGCAGTACAAGTTCCTGCCCAGCGAGCTGCGAGAGGACAACAACTAATTATTCAAACCGGCCGTCGCCGCACGTCATCGCCGCCGACGTCGATGAGCACGTCTGTGTTTGTGTGTGAATGCGTGTCCTTTTTAATGGCGCACCTGAACAGGTATGCTGCCTGCGGCGACTTCAGATATGTCGTGACTGATTAAACAAACCAGTAATGCCCAAGTCTGCAGCGAACACGTCGACTGAGTCCAGGGGACATGGAAAGATCTGAAAATCAGCTACTGGCGAGTTATAAATACTACTGTGCAGAAGTGATTACTTCCGGAAAACAACATAAAGATTGTGGTGACTCCACTGAAGACCTCCTTTTTGTCCTCATGTAAAGCATTAACTACTTCGACCGACGTAATCTGAACCAGAATGTGACATGCTTGGGACAAACCATACAGCTAACGCGCTCTCATGTTTGCCCATAAGCTACGTGTTTTGTTTTTTTTTTGTTTGACAAATCTAGTTCACACACTTTTAAGATGAAGAATTGATTGTATTGCCGTTCATGTGATTTAGCCGTTTAACTGAAGCGTCACGCGAAGATTTCAGCTCAGTCCTCTGATATTTGTACGGATGTTGGCCTTTATGCTCCAATTTGGCACCTTAATGTCTGTTTGATTCAGGTGGTGTGTCTTTAACTCAGTGGTCACTAACCCTAATATGAAGGAAGGCAGGTGTTTCGTGGACCACACTGTATATTTCGATAATGGGCAGTTGTTTTTTGGGAATGTTCCTTTAACGTAGACAGTGATATTCAGCCTCTTGCTTTCTTTCTTGTCATTTTTTTTATGCTGGTATTGATGGGCTCTACATGCAAAATGTCTTTTTAAGATGCAACAAATTCTACATGTTTGTCTAAGCCCTTGAATATAGGTGTCATCGTGTGCAGCCGCTAAGACTCAAGTAGAATGTTGAACATTATGTTACCATGTGAATGCTTTTCTACACAGGAAGACTTATTACCATAGAAGGAATATTTATTACTCCCAAGTATTTTTAGCAGAGAGGGGTCCTTCAGGGGCATAAATAGTCTTTACCACCACTAGCCGAGCCTGTGGCGGCTTCCACTCAGACATCTTCTGCAATGCTTCACGCATCTTTTTTGCTCATCATTTCAGGTATTGCGGCTCACGTACCGCATAAGAGGAGTTTGATCATGATGCAATAACATGGATGGTGCTTTAGGGGGCAGCATTGGTTTCCCTTCCAACATGCAAACTTGAAGTAATAATATAGGAGATGATATTGTATAGAAAACGTGGCTAAAGTAACTGGGCAGGTCGATTGGCTACAACATCATGCAAATTAAGAACACCTGTAAATACCTCAGACCTCTTGAATCAATTGATTGCCGTGCAGTGCCGCTTGAACCGCTTCTATGCTGTGTCTGATGGTTACTCTCCCTGCACATTTACTTTGCCGCTGCCACCATTAGAGCGATTATAGTCATCTTTCCAGCAATACTCAGTCACTGCCGGGGATTTGATTTGAGACAGTTCACCTCCAATTCTGCAAATTCAGGAGGCAGCAAAATTCAGAATCGGATAATAACTGAGCAATAAGCAAATCCTAATAAATGAAACGCTTAAGAATTGATGTTGAAACAAGTGAATTGAAAGTGAAGCGACTGCAACGCTCATCACTGCGGTTAATCTCCTTTTTGTCCATCAGTGTCTGGATTGAAGGATGCTCTGTGCGACTTCGCTGAATATACTACTTGCTGCAATAGAGCAACCTTTTGTTTACCGAGTTTGATTGTAGTGTGTTTGGTTCCCTTGTCTTACTATACGGGTTGTGTTTCAATATTAAACTACAGTATATTGTAAGATTAGGTCCTGCTGTGAAAATGCATGGCTTTGTGCTTCAGATGCACCTCTTTGTTTAAACAGTGACAGAGTTCAACTTTTGAGGATGCACTGCTCCACTTACAGACAGTATGCCACAGCAAACACCTAAAGACAGACCGTCACCTTTGAGTTTTCTTAACGGTTGGGTCTGAATTCAGAGGTGTTTTCTGGCATTGTATTTTGTGTGTTAGGGTGGGAGGTGGGATGGGGGGGTCCACTGCTCATCAGTCAAGTCTGTAGTGTTTATTATTAGTGCCTTAGTCCGTAGCCCATACAGTGTCTGGTCTGCTTGAGTGACAGCTTCACTTCATTTGTTAATAGAAGGTACTGGACAAGCAAATTTTTGGGGAATGTAGGTTCATGTCGGTGGGTTTTCTTACATTTGTTGTCCCACTTGTTCCTCTTTAAGTGCTGAACCAACTGCATCCCCTCTACCTTTCTCTTTAATCTCTCTGTCACATGTAAGGCCTTTTGGGGATGACAGAGGAACAGTAAAAAAATGTGTTGCTATATATATATATATATATATATATATGTATGTATATATAAACACATTTTTGTACTGCATTCCATGGGCATGTACCACAGTGCTTCTAAACTGCGCCAGAGATTTGGGTCAGTCAACTGCTTTATTGTACGTTATGAAGTCACTGAAATTTTATGGATTGGCTTTTTTTTGTGCTTTTAAGCCTCTATAAAAGATAAATGTGATAAGAACATTTCGATATATCTGTCACCATTAAGATGTCATGACGCATTTCAATGATGTGAAGTAAATAGAAGTGTTCTGTATGTTTTTCCTCCCTTAACAGGAATAAAGTTATGAAGTTACAACAATAAAGATATGTGATAACATACAGTATAAAAGATATTTATCTGGCCTCAATAAAACTATTTTTTGTATTCACTGAAAATAAAGCATTTCAATGGAACTTTGTGTGTTAAATTGCCTGTAGTGGTTGCACTCATATCCTCACTTTCTGGTTATTGAAAAAAAAAAAAGAATTTGAGATATTTGTTAGGAGTCAATGCTTAATCAATGCTGCGTCCAACCGGGTTTGAATTAAAGTTATGAAATGAACTTGAACATTGGAACATTTAACATTTAATAAAGCACATAAATGAGTTGCTATTTGCTGTTGAGGGATCTCACTCTTCTTTGCTCGGGTAGTTAGAATTGAATCCATCTTTATACTGAAAGAAGCGCACTTGATTAGACTTTAAAGTTATTTGGATCTGAATCACATCCCTCACAGGCTCAGATATCTGGAACCGCTTCAGGGCCGTAACCACCGCTGAGGGCACTGAGGTCATGTCCTCGCTGTTCTCTGAGGAAATCTGTGGGATTTTTGCAACTTGGGGGAGTCCATTTTCTACAATTTAAAACTTTTACAGGGAGATCCCAGTCTTTTCAGACTCAGACTGCTTCAGGGAATATAAACATCATTTGACCAATTTTTTGGTCTTTTTTCTCATTTAACAAAACACACCAATATTAACAATACACCAGTCTTAAATAAAGGACCTTGCCTCAAAGTACAGTCTATATGAAAGAAAATCAGAAAATACCTGATCAACAAAACTGTGAACAAGACCAAAAATTGGAGCAAACATTGGAAACTTTCCACACTTTAAAGTTTTCACTCCTCAATGCCACAAAAACATTTTGGTTGGTGCTCAAACTGTATTGAGGTTCAGCACCCAGACCTGTAAGGACTCAGTTTGCCAGCAGAGTTTTACTCCTGGCAGTATGGAGACAGCATTTAGACCTTTATTTTGGGGGAAAAAAATGACAGAAAATGCAAATTTAACAGTTGCCAGAATAAATAAAGAATGAAACATCCAACTCTCTTTCTGTGTGTGTGTGTGTGTGTGTGTGTGTGTGTGTGTGTGTGTGTTACATCCCCTCACAATGTCTCAGCAGCAGTACTGACAGGATGCAGAACTCCACTAAGTTCTCCAGACACACTGAATAACGCAGAGGTGATCTCTGGCAAGCAAACAAGGTCTCTTTAAGTGTCTGTGTCAGTTTAGTGTCAGGACAAGATGGTATTTCTGAGTCAGCACTAAACCTGAGGCTATATTGAGTCCACACTATGAACTGAGACCTGTGCTAAATTTGTCCGGCACTAAAATTTGAGGCGGCAATGTCAGTTACAGTGTCACAGCTGCTCCGAGCAATGCTTTAAAACCCGGAATCCTGTTTTTCTGTGATATCCCTTAAAGTTAGTTCTTCAGGCTACAACTTTGTAGCTTTTCTTAGTCGCACAAATCACTGACTCCTTAACATTTTGCATTTCCTGTTGGATCTGACTTGTAACAGGAGGCCTTGTTACTCTGGCTTTGCTGAGGAGGAGACAGCGAGAACCCTGGTTAAAAGGACGACGGCATTGAATTTAATGTGGACAAGCAGCTGATAGAAGACAGCTCATCCATTATTTTTATGCCCTAAATCTAATTATAATAAACGTCAGAAGCGGGTACGGTTACTGATGACTGCAGCAAGCTACATAGCAAGGTTAGAGGCTCCATCCACTCAAGACGTTTGTATTCAATGTAAGATTACCTGTCCTGACTTGTGGGGTTTCATGATTTTCTCTTCTGAGCCACTGTGATCTGAAGCCAGTGCTTCATTTTTCACATTTTCTTTTCAGTAAAAAAATCAGTGTCACATCAGGTTGCTGGCTGTGTTACTCCACGGATGGAAAATGACACACCAATGACTCGCTGTAACAAGCACTCATTGCATTGATATTTTTACATGACCTCACATACAGTATGAGCTCTGCACGTCTAAACCGTTACGATGAGGTTGATTAGGTTGAATCACAGCGTGAGATAAACTTTGACTCAGAAGGAGTGTGTGGAACACCAATGCTACTCCTCCTTGATACGTTTAATTATTGAGCAGAAGGTGAGAAATTCCAGTCTAGACGTTAACAATGAAATCATCACCGTACTCCCATTTTTGACTGGGAGCTGCTCGGCCAGCTGCCTCGACACTTCTATGCTGTACAGCTCTGGGCTTTCATTTGTGGTCTGACACTGTAGCATCGAGGTTTGATAAACTGTGCCTTTACTGTTTCCTTTGAAAATTAAAACATGCTCTGAATTATAGCAGTCACTCAACTCAACTCAACTCAACTCAACTGTGCTGAGCTGTGATGCACCATGGAAACAAGGACTGTGTTTAGATTTATGAGTTCTTCTCAACAATAAATCAGTATTGCATACATGGCCATCAACAGACAATGGTCACCTAATGAAATCCAACTTCTGGGCGGGCAGGAGGCCACGGGTTAGATACCACATCATGCAGCTCCCTAAAGACAAAGGGGGCATGGCAGTACCAAAACTGCAAGACTACTTCTATGCAGCACAACTGAGGGCAGTATATTGCTGGTGCAATGGAAAATACATAGCCAGATGGAAAGACATTGAGATGAGAGAAAGGGCTAGCTCACTTCAAATACTAATAACTAATAGGGAACTATTCAAGCAAGAAGAAGTACTGTTGGGCTCAATAAGTAAATTCACATTGGAGATTTGGCATTTGGTAATAAAAAATATACATTACAGGCTGAAACAAAGATTCCCATGATAAGAGATTTAAACCAGGGATAAGTGATCAGGGCTTTGAGAGGTCGACACAAAGGGGTATTACAGCTAGATGCACACTTGTTGAGAGAGGCGAAATGCAGAGCTTTAAAGCTTTAAGGGAAAATTTGGGGTTGGAGGCAAGGGAACTTTTTAGATATTTTCAGGTAAGGGATTATTATTTAAAAGAAATTAAAGTAAAAGAACCCAGAGAACAAAATGGGATCATTAAAATACTCATAAATGCATACGAAGGAAGAACATGTAGAGTTATCTGTGCTTTATACCAAGCTATTGGTGCCAGCAGGGGTAATTCAACTATATATATTAAAGAAAAATGGGAAAAAGAGCTGGGCATAGGCTATGCGCTCAGGCGGAGGCAGACCATGCACATGTGTTCTGGAAATGCCAAAAAATAGAGAATTATTGGGAGGGAGTGTGGATCAAACTAAAAAAAATATTGGGATATGGTATACAAAAAACACCTTTGGTGCTGTATTTGGGATGTACACCACAGGATGAGGTTCAAGGAGAAGATACATATCTGCTTAAAGTACTACTTGCAGCCAGCCGAAAAGCAATTACAAGAGCATGGTATAAGGTAGACCCCCCAACTTCAGAACAGTGGCTTAGTATTGTGGAAGAGATTTATGGCATGGAAAAGTTATCACACATTTTGAAAATGCGGGAGGAACAATTTGAAAAGAAATAGGAGAAATGGTTTTGGTACAAGGTGGAAGATGATACCACTGACTGAATGATAATTTGACGGACTTGATTGTTTGCATTTATGAAAGAATGAATGAAAGGACCCATAAGCTGTTTTATTTTATTATTATTATTATGCTTATTTTTGTTTTTATAATTACTATAACTATACTTCCATGTTGTTGGTTTATGTCTTTAAGCTTGGATGACATTGTATTTGGATGCAAAAAATCTGATAAAAACCAAAGTTTAAAAAAAAAAAGAAATCCAACTTCAAAGGTCTTTAAACCTCACATGTGGCTCTTCAAAAGGCCAGAACATTATTGTAACAGTGCCACATGCTTTCCTACATGATGGGAATTCTGGGAATACTGAGGGTTGGTTCAACAATCACAGCCGTTTTGTGTAGCAATAAACCAAAGATTTCTGCTGTGTACTACTCAAGAAATCAAGAAAAACAGCTAGAATACGCAACAGTGTGAAATGCTGTAAACATTTTCTCCATGGTTAACACTCCTAGCAGGAAAATATAAAAATCACATTTTTACTGCAAGTGTCAGTACCACAAAGTACTGAGTTATGTCAAAAACAACTCTGTCTGTACTAAAGAGAACTATTGACCAAGTATTTTTGAATGATCTTCAGACCCCTGAATCAAAACCCAAACCTTTAATCTGACTAAATCATTAACTGTTGGACAGGTACAATGTGGCGATGTCCGTCTCTCTATCTATCCAGGGTGCTAGGGTGACATGGATTGCGCCATGAGCCTCTCTGATCTCTGTATATGACAGGCATGCCTGGCTGGGTGCTTAACAGTCCACAAAACACATGGTGGGATGACAACACAGCGACAGCTGACTGCCTCAAAAAAAGCTCCACAGGAAGGATATCAAGTCGGCCCAGCAAAGAGATAAATTATAGGAGAAAAGGGACAAATGATTTAATGCAAAAGGTAGACTTCAATAAATACAGGTTATTATTTCTCATAGATAAGAAATAATGTTGAAATTCAGCTACAAAACCTTTGAGACTAATTTGTTGTGTTTCTTCTTCAGCTGTTCAAACCAAGAAGCAGTTACACATAATAATCGGTCAACGTTCATCCTGCTCTGTGTGTGATTAATCAAGACTTAAGAAATTAAAAAAAAGTAAGCAGCTTTTGGTGTAACTTATCATTTGGCCTCCTTGTTTTATTCTATTTTGCCCCGATTCCCTTCACAAAGGAACCAAAAGAATGAAAGCTACGGTTTGAAAGAAAGCTAATGGCCCTTTTCTAAAAGTCAGGCTCAGTTAGGGTGGGAGTGGCTGCAGGGGCCACGGACAGAGTCAAGCAGGTGCTCTCCAGGCAGTAAGACCCCAAAAATATGCACTCAACAAAACACCAGCAGAATAGTAGGAGCAGGGAAGAAAGGGAGGGTGTCAAAGTCTAAAGGCTCTTTTGAGAATGACAGAACACTGTCAGCATGGGTTGTTATGCCTTATGAAGACAGTGCTGTTCATATACAATTACATAACAGCAGTGTGTGTGTGTGTGTGTGTGTGTGTGTGTGTGTGTACTAAATATCCAACCTATTATTTCAACACATCTTAATTTCACCCATTAACTTATATTTAGTGATATCTGAGATTGATTCTTACACTCAAGGTCCAATTTCCCTCACATGTACAAAAATTAATGACTCTGGTTGACACTAAACTATTATTACTCAACCAGTCCTGACCACAGGTTGTGTGTGACAGCTGCGGCCGTGCCAGTGGCCCTGTGAACCACCACAGAGGCGCTGCGAGGGGGGCTGCTGAAATGTCAGAGCTTCTGTATCTTCCACTGCGCACGCCAATATATCCACTGCATCCCGTTTGAGATATAACTCCCAGGCATGTATTAGCTGAGAGAAGAGTTGGACAAGCTTGATGATATACCTCTGCGGAGGGCAAAGCCTATCTGATTGCTGCTCGGATGTTGAACTATGCTGTGAGGGAGCTGCTGAAATGATCCCTGGAAGACAAACAAGCCACATTGGCTAATATGACACCCCACAGAGGGAGAAGAACTTTCACAGGGGCTTATCCAATCACATATATTTGCTTTGTATGAATAGTTCTGATACATGGAGTGCTATTACAATTCATTCTGGTACTAATCTCATTTGAAATGTTGATATTTGTTGTGAGTTGATGTCTTTTATTTTGGCAGTGAACTAACTGTAATTATTCCTCATGTGGCTTTTCTCACCTGAAGTTTCTGGGTTATTCTCCTGCGTGATAATTAGGTCATTATCATCAGCATGTTTCTCCCAAATAACCCCCCTCAGAGGAGCTACTACCTCTTGTCACTCTACTTCCTACATTTCACTTGGAGGGTGTTGGTAACAGGAGTGGACGTCCTGGTGTGAGGGGGAAGTCCTTCCTGACGTCCATGCCCCATGTATAGTCACAGAAGTGGTCAAATGTCTTAGAAGAGCGAATCACTGAAGAGATCCAGAAAAAAGACAGGTCCCGCGTTGGCAAACAGCTGCAGTTGTTTCCAAAAAAGTATTGGGTATCCAGTAACTGCCCCGCGAAACTACATATTTGACTCACTACAACCCAGGCGAGCTCGCACTCCAGCTTGGCGTTCAGTGTGGTTCAGACGCTCCGATCCCTTCATTCAGTTTCTTTTGTTTTTGGTTTGCTCGGACACCCCCCGACACTAAGCAGCCATGGATGCCATCAAGAAGAAGATGCAGATGCTTAAGCTCGACAAGGAGAACGCCTTGGACAGAGCTGAGCAGGCCGAGTCAGACAAGAAGGCAGCGGAGGACAGGAGCAAACAGGTCGGCATCCAGTGTGAAACCCGCTCCGGTGCTTTTACGCACTGGTGCCGATGGCACGGTGCGCCCGGCGCTGCGCTTCCAGCGTGTCCAGAGTCCTGTGATTGAGGATTAATTTGAGGGTCTTCATAGGATTAAGATAACTTTTAAAAATAAGAATACCTTTGCTTTTTGCGTGTTTTATTTATTCATACATGCATATATATTAGGGCTGCATTAAGCTGCCAACAATAGGGAACATTTTAGATTTACTGTTATGATTTAGCTATAATGTCGAACAAAAAGCATTTCCTAATAGCCTAGAATAACTGTATTTCTAAATGCTTGATATAAAGTCTATTATGTAGTGCAAACATTTATTATGTTCACACCTTAGAGATGATTTACAGACACGATGAGGTGTTGCATGCTTGGTGTTGTGTGAGTGATGATGCCTGTCTCCTACATGTTAGTAAATATCCTCTTGTTTTTCTGTGTCCAAGCTTGAGGATGACCTGGTAGCACTGCAGAAGAAGCTGAAGGCAACTGAGGATGAGTTGGACAAGTACTCTGAAGCCCTGAAGGATGCCCAGGAGAAACTGGAGCTTGCTGAGAAGAAGGCCACAGATGTGAGTTTGGGCTGACAGCACCGCTGACTGGTGGATAAGCCCCAATGGGGCACCCACTGCCAAATGGTTTGACCTTGAACCACCCCTATGGGTCCAGTCAGGAAACCAAGATTGCCAGCCCCCATGCAGATTTAGTCTAATGTTTATTATACAGTAATCAAATATATGAGGCCTATGAATAGGAGGAAAATATGGATAGTTAAATTTAGCTCTTGTGCTGTATATGGTAAGGTCACAGCTCACTGGCTTACCAGTGCATTCCACAGCCATTTGGACAAATCTAGGGCCAGTGTAGGGTTTCAGTCAGGCATTTTACAATCATAATTTGGCCTGTAAAATCCTTGACAGATTTGTGGTTGTTCTGGTTTCAGTTGGCAGTTACAGTATGTCCAGCACTGATGAAATTACCAGTTTATTGACTGGGTTTAATGTTACACCAATTACGCCTAATTGATTATGTCGCAATCAGCAACAACAACGTCAGCAACTACAACACAACAACATTACTGAGATAACATTGAATAGCATTAGATAATACATACACTTTGAGCATCTACTACAATAAGAAGCATGAAAAATGTGTATATAGGTAGTTAATACACCACACACAAATTAAGTACAAGAGTGCCTTGTAGAATCACATTAAATCACAAATAAAATCAGGACACAATTAAGTCTTCAAAAAAGCAAATACAAAAAAAAATGCACTTGAGCAACGATGGTGAGATGGTGGATACAGTATCTGCAACCATAACTTCGTTGTTCTGGCTGCAGCTCATGGCTGAACCAGTGTCCAATGCATGGAGCTGTGGTTTTGATAGGGTTAGCTCAATTTACCAGTAGGGGATGCGCTCAAAACAGTTAATAAATTAGATGGACGTTTAATGGACAAAAAGCATAAGAAGTGATATAAAACAATTTCGAAATAACACTGGAAAGCACCACAATTTAAAATATTTTTGTCATTCGCTAAATGCTATCATTTGCGTGTGAACTCGCGTACTTCCGGGGTTGATGGCACATCCCAATCCTCATCAGCGGTTGATTAAGTGCGGTGGGGGCAGGGATCAAACGCGCCGCATCCTTCTCCAGGCGTGTGTGTGTGTGTCTGCGTTGAGGCTACCCGCACAGAGCGGAGGGATAACTAGTTTAGCTAAGACAAAAACAGCAAAAATGGCCGGTGCTAGCTCTCTGGAAGCTGTGAAGAAGAAAATCAAGTCGTTACAGGAGCAGGCCGATGCGGCGGAGGACCGGGCGGCGTCTCTACAGCGGGAACTGAACCAGGAGAGGAGCGCGAGGGAAGCAGTAAGCCGCTGCTAATTGTTTAAGGCAATTAGCCGTCCGACTGTCGACGGCATTAGGCGTAAATCTGGTCAAAAAGCGTGGCTGCGAGGCCTGGACAGCCACGGTTTATGCTCAAATGCCGCCAGGTAGCATCAGGTAGACGTGTTTGAAATTAGCCCAGTGTATGGCGCGGGTAGACGATGGGTGCGTGAAAGGACCACCACCCGGCACGTCCAGAATAAACAAACAGCCCTGTAACAAGTAGGCTAACGCTGCAGCAGCACAACTGCTCCTCTGAGATAAAACCATCTCCTGTGTGAAACTCCCGCAGGCCACGAGCTAGTAGGAGCACAGGGGAGCTGCTTTTTACCCCTGTAAAACACTGAACTGTAGCTTATTTGTTTATGGGACAAGGTGACTGAAATACTGAGACACAATACTGCAGGTCTGACCGGACAGATGGGAGGGAAGGCGCACGAATTAGTCTAGCATTTTATATAAATGCGCTGCTAACATGTGGTAGGTTTAAAGCGTGTGTTTAAAGAAAAGACAATGCATCAGCCTGTGTAGAAATCGTACAGACTACAGCCTCCATCCTCCCTTGGGCGTGTTCCTGGCCCAGCCCAAGCTCTCCTAGGAGAACAGACGGGTTGGATGTTGCAACCCTGCAAAGCCCAGCTAAAGCATAGTGCGTGATTTTAGGCTTTATGAACACACTTGATTTGATTCTACATGAATGTGGTGTTGTGTTCCCCTAGGCTGAGGGTGATGTAGCTTCCCTGAACAGACGTATCCAGCTGGTTGAGGAGGAGTTGGACCGTGCTCAGGAGCGTCTGGCCACAGCTCTGACCAAGCTGGAGGAGGCTGAGAAGGCTGCTGATGAGAGTGAAAGGTGGGTACCTCGCACCTGTAAAACCCTGGAAGACACCAGCACAATCCACTCATATGCCCTGCTGTTAGTCAGTCAGTCCTCTGTGTTACACAGAAAATATCACTCTTGCACTTAATGAATTTACACAGAACTTCACAATTGGTGAGGTTTTTAGTTCCCCATCACCTCATAGTACTTGTTTTGCTGAAATATAGTCTTCTCTGAAAAAGAGCGACAAGGTTGGATTTTAAACAGGGTTTTGTTAGTCAAACGGAGGAGAATCCAGTCCTGGATCATAGCATATGCGGTTTAAAGCTTTTTGGGGCACAGTGGTGGGTTTGTCACTGAATGCTCTAAAAACAATGGAAAGCAAGTTTTATGACTCTTTTCCACTACAACATACTATAAATCTAAGATTACACAACATAACCTACTGTTGAGAGTACCACTCCTCATTTTGCTCACTGCTGCCACTGGTGGCTGGAAGTAATATTGCACTAATGTTCAGAAGTGAGTACTCAATTGAAACGGGATAGAATAAAGCGATAAGACACGCAAGGCTGTGGTTTACAGTGATTTTAGAACAGCTAAAGGGCTAATTATGTTAGCAGTTCTCTTTGCAGGGAGGGGGTGTTTGACTATGATATAGTGGTGCTTCGCAAGTACCATTGTACAAGCTCTTTGTTTCTCTCGCCTGAATCTTTGTGGGTTCTGTTCATTCGTTAAATGACAGTGTTGCATACTTTTCACCGTTGTCGTCCAGACAGATGATAAATGATTTGTTCCTCAGCTGGTGGTTGCCCCCTGTATCTCTGCATCCCAGACGCAGCTGCACATCAGATCAGACTTTGTTGACAAGACCATCATTTGTATGTGGATTAGTGGTGGGATGTTTTGTCGCATCCTTCTCTGCAAAATTTCTTTCATTACTCCATCAAAAATGTTAAGAGTAGGGATGTTTGTTCTTGGTGTTTATTCATACATGGCCACTCATCATTTACATTGTTGCCCACCATAATCTGATGGACCTTTGTGTCTATAAAGTATCCAGACATGTTGCCCAGATAATCCAGTGTAAGTGAAAGTCCGTGTAGTCCTACTCAAAATCAGAGCACCTTCACCAGTATGAGACATCAGTGCCATGTGCTTTGTGCTGAACTTTTCTTCCAGCCACATAAGAATGGAATTTCCTGGGCCTTAAAAAGCGAACTATTGATCCCTTATCAGTCACATAACAGGGAATTATCTAACCTTATTGGTCTGCTGTTGTGCCTGTGGTGCTCATGACTTACCCGTCATACTATTTTTTTTTTCCCCCACAGAGGCATGAAGGTCATTGAGAACAGGGCAATGAAGGACGAGGAGAAGATGGAACTGCAGGAGATCCAGCTGAAGGAGGCCAAACACATTGCAGAGGAGGCTGACCGCAAATATGAGGAGGCAGGTTTCACAGCTGTTCATGTCACTCTGAACTCTGAGCTTTGGGGTGCAACGGCTAATGTCAATGGCCTATCTGCCAAATGCTTATTGTTGTTGCTAAGTCATGAATAATTATTAGAATTGCAGTAGATACATTAGAGAATTTGATTCAGTCTGTTTTTGACTTACCAAAGTAGTGTGGGACTAAAGTTTGTACGTTGTGACCTCAGGTGGCCCGTAAGCTGGTGATCATTGAGAGTGACTTGGAACGTACAGAGGAGCGTGCTGAGCTGTCTGAGAGGTAACAACTTCCTTCCTTTTCCCTTCCACTTTACCAAGCATTTCAGAGGAATTTTCTTGTAATTCTTTTGTTTTCTCTATGGCATCTTCCTGCTTGTTCAACCAAACCCATAAATCAATAGCAAATGCTCTGAGCTTGAGGAGGAGCTGAAAACTGTGCAGAACAACCTGAAGTCTCTGGAGGCCCAGGCAGAGAAGGTAAGGATGGCTGATCAAGAAGATTCATGGCAACTAATCCACAGTTTAAACCCTTGAAGTCAGTTTAAAGTTCTCCTGTATATGATATGGGGATCGTCTGACTCTGGCCTTTGTGTGCAACCACAGTACTCACAGAAGGAGGACAAGTACGAGGAGGAGATCAAGGTTCTTACAGACAAGCTGAAGGAGGTGAGTTAACTAATGTTCGCATAAATTATCCATTCATTTATTATCTATCCTACTTTCTTTTTTTTCGAAGTTGACTCATTAGTTTTAAAGTAGGTATGCTGACTATATATATTTTTATTACAGCACTTTTTACAGCACCTAAGTGCTTTGAATGTCTGTGAAGCTGTGGTTGTAATGTAAACCTCTTAATATGACTTGCTAATGTTTGACCGTATCCTCCACTCAGGCTGAGACTCGTGCTGAGTTCGCTGAGAGATCAGTCGCCAAACTCGAGAAGACCATTGATGACCTGGAGGGTATGAATCTTGTCCACTTGATTTTTATACATTGGAAAAGGTTGTTTTTGAAAATGTAGGAGTGCGTTTGTTACTGTGCAGTTGCGGTGTACAAGGCAGTTGCTGCTGAACCAGTCAGCACAAAACAAGTAACCTTATTAGGCCTCAATGGATTCCTTGGAGAATCACCTACTATCATCGTAAAATCACCACCAGTTTTCTCTAATTTCTCAGGCGTGTTTTGTAAAAGAGAAAAAGTTCCTCTTTTGTAAACATGGTGCAGTGTGAGTTTATCTGTCCGGTCAGCGGGGTGTTAAACAGTCCTCAGGACAAATATCTGCACTGTCAGTTGTCTACCGGGGAGTGGGGAACAAAGTGGTGATCCACAGAGGCCGGCGTGATATTATTCATGCTGGCAACAACATTTCTCGCCATAATGCTGTTTGGCATTCTGGTGTAGTGACTGTTCAAGGCCAGCTTAGTCCCAAGCAGTCCTCCCAGGGTCATGGAACATGTGAGGCAGTTTCTCTGTGACTCCTCAGGAATCTGACACAACCTCAGCAGCTGTTCCATCTGCACTTCCTATTTCTGTCCTGCTTTTTTTTCCCCCTCCAGTTTCTCTGTTTGCATTTTCCTTTTAACTTCTGTTCTCTGACGCTATTATTTTTCTGTTGTCTTCTTATTTTATTACAAATCCTTCACTGCCACCTCATAATAATTGCCACACAATAGATGAGCTGTATGCCCAGAAACTGAAGTACAAGGCCATCAGCGAGGAGCTGGACCACGCCCTCAACGACATGACTTCCATGTAATTCACCTCACCCTTGTCTGCTGTGCCTTAGATCACAACACCCCTCACCACTGTTAATGAGATACAATAGCTCCCTCTTGTGGCATGTTTGAGTGTAGTGATTTTTGTTCCACTAAGTTGCAGATGGGTGAGATCCTCCTTCGCTGCTTGTCTAACACTGATTTGTGTGTGAACTTAATGGACATATTTTTGACTAGTTTCTCAGGCTAGATTTCCTAAACCTTGTGATGTGGGTAACTACTAACACATTCAACAGTAGCTTTCCTTCATAGTTTCTCACAGCACAGCCACATTTCTTCATAAGCTTCATTCTCATTTTCTGACTGAGTTCTGCATCCGTTTTTCCTCTTTTTGGTTCTGCATGTTATTTATATTCCATTCCTCCTTTTTATATCTTTCTCCAACACATTTGTTCTCGTTTTTTTCCACAGCTAAATCTTTACACCCCTCACCCCAGAAGCTGGTTGAGCGTCCTCATCTCTCTCCTGTGCAGCACAGCCCAACTTTCTGTCTCCTCTGTCTCTGTATTTCTTTACCTCTGCACACTGGGCTGCAGCTGCCACCATCCATTTGTTCATTTCTCATACAGACCTTTTGAGCCGCATTGCTTTATGTAAAATAAACATTCTTCCACCTATGCCAGCCCTTCCCCCTTTCTCCTGCCATGTTTCTTCATTTCAATTTGTCGCATCTTTTTTTTTGTTTTTTGTTTTTTTTGTCTTTTATGTGTTTTCATTTGTTTTGTTGAGTAGCTTTTGAATAAACTCTGAAGCTCCTCTCTCATTCACCGTTCCCTTTTCTTTTCGAGAGGACTGTCATTTGAAATAATGCCACTATCGGGGTGTTAATTAATTCCTTTGGAAAAAAATAGTTTTACATGAAATACAGTGGTTATCCTCTCAGGTTGCCATTTGAAGTTGAAGAATATGGTAAAATACCACCACCCATGACAGGTTACCTGCTTTAGATTTACTTTGTTGGCCAAAGAGATGAACTACTGAATTATCCATGATTCTACATTTAAAATTTCTGACTCAAGCATCATAAAATAATCTGTAATGTCTAGATCCTCCTTTAAGGGAAGATGTTCTATCGTGAGACAGAGCTCTCAGAAATATAGTTTGCTTTGTTAGTTGTTGGCTATAGTTTTCAGTTCGATCAGCCGAATCTCAGTGATGAGCTATCCTGTATTAAGTACAAATCCAACAAAAGGAATAATGAGTAATTGATGTTGCTATGGGTAACCAGGACATCAAGTTAGTGAGAGCTTTTTGACATGTGAATGACAAATAGTGAGTTATCACCTTAGGTTGCTATGTACATGAGGTGGCCAGTTGACCAGCTTGAAAACAAAGTGACATCTGTGATTAGCACTAACTCTTTGTCTGTTGCACTAACCAGCCTAACTGTCTCTCTCCCTTTTCTCTCACCTGCTTTCTGACTGTCAAGACCATCTATACAAGCAGCTTGAGAAAAACCGCCTTCTGACCAATGAACTGAGAGTAGCTTTAAACGAGGCTTAAACTGGAACGGCTCTCATATGCTTTCATTCTTCTGAAACTCAAACGTCCAGGCATATTGTCTAATGCTGTGATATAAAAAGAGTACAGACAACTGTGTCCATGACACACAAATTGAAACCAAGTAATGCTTTCAACAAATGGGATACAAATGTAAGATTTTCACATTATGCATGCTCAGATTGCAGTTTCAGGTGGGAGGTTAGATCACCTGAGGGTATGAAATAACTGATTTTTCTCAGTTATTGACAGGGCTGTGGTCCAGTTGAAATCTGCATGGTGCTGCCGCTCAAGGGGCGGTGATGCTAGTGGACAGCTGGGGAAGGCTCATAAAATACTGTTAGTTGTCAGGAATTCCTTCTACATCCTCCAATCCCCCTCTGAAATGTTACAACGGCTAATCTTTTCAACAAAAACAATGTAAGAAATCAGTGTGGTGCAGTGTGTTCAGATGTGCTGAGAACCAAACTGCCCAGAGTTGTTCAGTCAAGTTTTCTATTTCTGTCTGTAGCATTTCAGTCAGGACACACATCAGCGTTTTGCCCATTTTTTGCATTAACAATACATTTGATCTCGGCGACATGACTGTGAACCCTGGGACGTTGCAGAGCAAATCTGAGTAAACTTGACAGATTGTCCCTGATATCACAGTGAATGAGCTTGAAAACTGGATGATGACCAGGAGGTGATTTGGGGTTAAAACAGTAAGCAGGTTAGTTTTTGTCATTGACACAAAACTGTTTTGAGGGGGTGCTTGGACTTGAGACCAATGTCAAACCACAGACATGGTAAAGTGCCAATTTTTTTTTTTTGTCTTGAACCTAGCTCATACAGTCTTGACTACAGCCCTGTCTATAGCTTGAGTATAATGCCTACAGTGAATTGGCCCACAGTATCAGAGTTGAGGACTTAATGAATGCTAACTTCTGAAAAAGTTATTCTCAGAGGTGAAATTTCTCACACGCGCAAGGTTTGTAACAATATCAGCACATGTCTAACACCGTTTGTTATCCTGGGTTAGAGCTTTGTCTGTTTATACTACATGCATCTTTGTTGTTGGTTTTCTGATTTTAACTGACGCAATGCTATATTAACAGATAAACTCAGAAGTGCTAAAGAAGAAGGGCTGAGCGTAAGGCAGATGCTGGATCAGACACTGATGGAGATGGTTAACATTTGACACAACATTTCTCCCCACATTGCCTCATTTGCTCTGAATATGGCTGGCTCCCATATACGGCTGCTGTCGGACTTGTGTTTAGATGTGTCCTCTGACCTAGTCATCCTGAAGAAACACAAGGTAGCACAAATGGCTTCGGTGAGCTACAGTTAAACTACTCTGTTTCCGTTACACACTGTAATCAAAGGTCAGTTAACATTCACTGTATATCTTTAATGTGTTACGTATGTCTGTTGGGAAAATTTGCACTTTTGTAGGGAAAAATACTGCACATAACATCGTGAACAAAGCCATAAGTTAAGCCAAGGTAATATAAAAGGGACTTTTATTATGTGTACTTTTGTAAAGTTGCTTGTGTGTCTTTGTTTCTTCTGTATTATAAACATTTATTCAGTGTCAGTGACGTAGTTCACTTCCAGTTTGGCATAGGAAGAAATTCTTAGTGCAGTTGCTTGAATGTATTGTTTTGTTCAGCTAAGTGAAAGAAATGTTTGCACACTGTACTCATTTTTCTGTTCGTTTTGAGGAACTGTCTTGATTTTTGTCTCCCATTTTATCTTGGAAATGTAAAGATCATGAATAAATGGTTGGATCAAGTATGGTTTACTCCAAGTCTGGCATAATTACAAATGTTTCTTGGGTATTTTTTGATGCTCTGAAGAAGAAATGGGGGAAAATAAGATATCATAAGCGTTTTCTTTCATTACTGTTTCTTCTTAGATGATATTCTCTATAACACTTAATTTAAGCAATACAAAATAGTACAGCAAACCTTTACAATGTATTACTGAGATAAACATGAGCTATAACCTCCCAGTTTGTTGTTGTTCGTCAGTGCAGTACAGTGTGACGTATGTGAGCCCAAACCTGTAGGAGGTCAACACTTACAGATGCATTATTAAGCAGTGGTCCCTAACATTTTTGTGCTTGTATGACCTAAAATGAAACCATGTTAACCCATCACAGGTTATGTCCTGTGTGGACACAAGCTGTGATTTATCATCTAGAATTAGTCTCTGAGGAAGAAAACGAGCAGCAGGAATTAACAAAGTGTGTGTGTGTAACAGAAATGAGTTCTTTAATGACTACAAGTTAAACAAAAATTACCCTTCAAGTTCAACAAGAAGCTGTAAACTTTTAACTGCCACAGCCCTCCTCGCCACAGGGGGCGGTGTGTGGTCTCCAGGCGCCTCGGCAGCTGTGGAAGAGCAGAGGTGAAGGTTCGTAGCTGGGCAGCCGTGCTGGAAAACCTACGACTTGAGAGGGAAGTATGGGTGAAAATCAAGATTTTGCCGTTTCTTTTCAAGACAGCAAAGCTGCATACGTACTCAGCAATGTTGCCGAAGTGGTTGAGCGAATTCTGACGTTCGTACCAACCAAATCGCTTCTCCGGATCGCAAGGTAACGGGAAATGTTTTGTATGCTAAACAGTGAAGTTAGCTAGCGTTAATGGCTGTCGAATGGAAGTGAAACTGTTTATCAGAGACACGCGGAACATTCAGAAAGCTAATGCTGCAGCTAGATGAACGCTTATGAGTCACTGGGCCTGGTGTATAACTGACGTAACTGTTTTAAGGTGTTCAGCCGTATTTGACCGAAGCACGAACTCAATAGCTAGCTACCTAACTTCCTTGCTAAGTTTCTACCAAGCTAACAGTTCAGTTGAATGTTTTATGGTCCTCCTCAGTGTGTGCAGACTGTGGAGAAACTGTGCCCGGAGAGTGCTGAGGACTCAGCAGCAGCTGACCTGGGTATCAGCCTGTGGACCGTCTAACACAGAGGTTCATGCCCTCTGCAACATCCTGGCTGAGGAGGTCGAGGTAAGTTATTCCACTCGCATTGAGTGAACACTAACGGAGAGCTGTTTGGGACAGACATGTCGTGTACGAGGATCGGTGCTTGGCAAATGTGCAGCTTAAGGTTGATAAGGACAGTGGTCTGTAAATAATGCAAAAAGCTACATAACGCGTATGATAAACAGCATGATAGTTGTGATTGTTTTGGAGATTTGCAGAGGACACATGCTCGCCAGAAATGATTCCTCTTCCAGTCTTGGGATAAAGACCTGTAAATGGGTTCAGGAGCTGAATCATTTAATCTTATGTATATTTAAATAAAAATGGTTTATAAATGTGATGTATTGTTGGACCATGTATTTTGTTGAGAAAGCACTTCTAAAAATGTGTAAACACTGTTTTAACACGAGCACTTTGCTTTTGATTCTTTTCAGAAAGTGTTTCTCCTACCTAAAACAGTTCTGGCAATGGTAGACTGTGAGGCCTTCAATGGACAAGCTTATTGCTACAGACAGAATAAAGGTTGGTATTAAGTGATAGTACACAGTGCTGTTTGACTTATTTAGTCTTCAACAGACAAAAAGTGTCCAATAAGGGCACGTCTGTCTCATGCTTGTTGTGTTTGTGGATGGGCTAAGAGGTGTAACACAATCCCTCAGGAAAAGTGACTATTAAACAAGTGCAGTTAAGGTGAATGTTTTAAAGGTCACAACATTGAAAAGTGAAACAGATGCATCCTTTGGTAGCTGTACTTTTAAATTAGTCTATTCAAATTTATTTTGTTGAACACTAGATGGTGTAAACACTGACCAGCTAGGCCTGTGCTATCCTTTTGTCACAATATATATCAGTGCCTCTGACTTCCTCTATCATGTCCATCGCATTCTGAATGCATCATGACATTACCACAGTTTTTTATTAGTTTATGCAGAATGTACTTAACATGCATTTGGAATGCATAGAGAACCTTGAATTATATTTGTTTTACACATTTCTTAAATATCTGACAGATGGATGGAATCAGAACTGAATGAAGCTTTAAAGTCTGTTATAGCTTAATATCCAAGATGGTTCAAAAAGACAGAAATTCATCAGAAATAGCTTATGCCAGTTGGTGGTCCAAAAACCTCAATCATAAGAACTATATACATTCAAAATCATTCAAATCCATTTCTAGCATAAATTCATTAACGCAGTGGTTTTCATAATATGGTTGTGTATGATATGTGTGTGTAACCGTAGCCTTGGCCATTGGTCTTATTTAACCACAGGAATGGTGTCGTTCAGCTTCAAAGCAAGGAACTGTGTCTAAGATCCAGTCGTTCTTCTAGTCTCTAGGTCAGAATACATGCTGCACTATTGCGTTTGTAGGGGCTTGACAAAGTCATCATAGAACAATAAAAAGGACTTAATGATGGCAGTAGCCTTAATTACTGAATATTGAGTTAGTGAACAGAAAGTTGGGTCATATTACCATTTGACTGTATCATGGCACTTACATCATGACTTGCATGACTTACTCAAAAAGAAACCAAGTTGGGTTGAAGTTGTCATTTAGAGTTGTTTGCAGTCCTGCCTGGTGAACATAGTGTGATGCATAATTATAGTTGGTTATGGTTACTTGCATTTTAACACAGTATACCTTGCTCAGTGATCTAGAACAGTGGTTAAACCATTGAATGGAACTGAAAGAGACCAACCAGCCAATCATATTAGAATATATCTTGTACTGTAAAGTAATTTGCTAGTAACTGAAATTTTAATTGGACTATATAGGCATTAGCAGTGTTTTGCAGCGCATACATTGTTGCATAAAGGACATTTTTAGTTTTAATACACGATAAGCACATGAAACAGTGACCCTTCTCATCAGCATTTTTTTTCCCCCTCAACTAATCTGAAGCAAAAAAGAGTCGCCACAGTCCCAACACAGTTGAAGAGCTGAACCTGCTCTTCCCCAAAGGATGTGACATCATGGGCATCTCTACACCCGGCATAGTCTGTAAGTCTTCCTCTTTTCTGTCTCTTATTTCCTCTTTCATATAAAAGACAATAAAATCCCCACCTCACAACCAATAAAACCCCTGGTAGCCACATACAGGGAATCAGTGAATTCAGCGTTGATATAAAAATGCTTCTTAAATGAGCCGCAGAGCTATGATAGTACAAACATGTAACCTTAGCATGCTCATCTACGTGGTTGCCCTAAAAGCAATGAAAACTATCCAGGTTTCTTGGGTATATCTAAGAGGAATAGTTTAGCAGAGAGGACGATACATTAAACCTCAGTGCTGCTGCCTAGTTGGATAGCACCGCTGGTGGCTGGCACCTCCCTGCCTCTGCCTCTGATAGATTGCCTAGTCTGCCTGGTGCTGTGCTCCCCATTTCTCCATATAATCACAGCTCTGCCGAGAAGTGACTCTCCATCAGCCACATCCTCTCTCCGCAAGATGATGGCTTATCAGGCTCCTGTCGTCTATCAGGTTTAATGGCAGCCTCAGCTGTTTGTGATAACACTCATTTTGTGAAATTGCAGCAGGGGGTCACCCCTGGGTCACCACACACATCTAATTCAAATGAATGAAATCCTTGATTGGATAACGTCGGGTCTATAGATTACTTGTAATACGTCTGCCATACAGCCTAGATTACAAGTAATTATTTATACGTGTTAGTGAGGCTGCATAGTATTAAAAAGAAGACTTGTGATACACCTAGACATGGAATATCTGCAGAACTCTTTGTGAATAAATGCAATACTAATATTGTAATGTACAAATTCAGTTGCATTGTTTTCCATTCGTGCATACGGTGTACAGCTGGGTGGAAAAAGTAGCCAGCTGCAGACCCGCGGTGACCAACTGCACTGAAGGAGTTGATCACGCATTTTAAGTCTAATATGATTTAAAAATTGTTAATACAGGCAGTGAGAGGAACGAAGCAGCAGACCTCTGTGGCTACATCAGCATTTGATTTTGATTGACACTGTAGATTATACAATCTTCTTCACACTTGAGGAAATTTTGGAAGCTATCACATCCCTCCTTATATCCTGTAATGGGCAATGTAATGAGGGCTGTTTTCTTTCCTTGAAATTCTCATAGATTAGGCTAAATGATAGACTACAAAGTGCATGGATAATTCTGAGTGCACTTTCAAATGGTTGGAGAAGATTT
The DNA here is from genome assembly GCF_017976325.1 of Chelmon rostratus. Classification (NCBI taxonomy): domain Eukaryota; kingdom Metazoa; phylum Chordata; class Actinopteri; order Chaetodontiformes; family Chaetodontidae; genus Chelmon; species Chelmon rostratus. The sequence goes on along the minus strand of NC_055658.1, from coordinate 24,147,708 downwards.
TTGCACTATTGAATCACAAGCATTCGTGGTTAGAATGGGTGTTTTGTCAATCAAATGTATATTAAACCTTGGGGTGCTATACCTGTTTTTGTTCAGAAAAAGGAGGACTTTTAAGTCAATATAATCACATAAGCAAGAGGACATATCAGAGAGCATGACAAGTGAAATAGAAATGCATGGGCTTTACTGATTTGGGATGCATGTGTGTTCAATATGTAATTTTCTGCTGCTAGAGGTCTCTCAATCAAAACAATAACCAAAAACGTTGTTTGATGATGTTATCAAGTAGTGTGGGATCATGGGAGCCACCCTTGGCTTTTTCTGTTTTGGTTGTGATTGCTTCAGTGTTCATTCTTTGGGAGTTTTTAATCGGGAGTTTTCTCCTCATAAATGACCCAATGATTAAAAACGTCAGATAAAAATGACCCAGGTCTGAAGATTCCATTACATTAGTGCCTTGAGGTGCAGTTTCTCTAATGACCACTAGAGGCTGACTTCAAGTGGCTGCCCCCAAATCAAAACAAAAATCCTTTAGCTTCTCACTACAAATTCAAACATTAATTTCTGCTAAAAGTTAGTAAGAATCACTGTTCATTAAGGAAAAAGTAGGCTTTAAGAGACGTCTGTAGAACTTTTTCAGAGCAGACATTATGACTTGTCATAGCAGGAAAATCACAGGTTTTTACTATACACATAAACAATGTCTGTTCTGTTCAAGTGTTCTAGTAAGACATGACAGTGTGACAGTGAGCCATGCACAATACCAGGACCCTGAAACTGAAGCAGCTAAAGCTAAGCTTTTTATGTACACCTGTGCTTTCCCACTGGCACCTGTCAACACGTCTCCTGTGACGGCAGCGAGCGGTATACCCAATTCCAGTCTTCCTCATCCCTTCTGGAAACTAGGATGATGCCACAGATGCTGTCTGGTTTTCTAGTTTTTGGCTTAAATGAAAACTCAGACTCATGGGGTCCCCATGACACACGACATGTGTGCAAGGTACTGCATGTAACTTAATATATTATGATACTTGATGCTTGCTCCTCTGTGCAGTGACTCCCAGTGGCTCCTGCTCCAGCCCTCCTCAGGAATACCAGGAGGGGGAGGCAGGTTTTGCGATCATGTTCCCCGGCGTAGAAGGTGTCCACATCAAGCCCTTTCATTTCTGCAAGAAGTCCATTTCCCCAACAGCCCTGAGAGAAGCAGGTGAGTGTAGGCTCACAGCAGTCATTCAGTCATCTAAACAAACAAGTGTGAAACTTGATACATCTTGCAGAACTTGTTTTTGTATCACTCTTTCATTTGTCTTACTTTCTTTCCAGGACTAGTTGACAACCCAGAGCTTCGTGTGGTGCTGATCTTCGTCTATGAAGCATATAAATCTGGAGGAGCACGCTTCCTCAGCCAGATACTGGAGCCGCTGGCCAAGAGCAAAGCTCTCATTGCTGGAGGGCTGGTAGAAAGTGTCTTATCTCCCACCAGACACTGGTGAGTTCACGTCCTTCACTTAAATTATGTTTTTTTTCTTAGCAGTTTTTGGAAGAATCATGCTCTTATGCAAAAATACAAATGGCAAGTGATTTCCTGCAAATTCCTCAAGTTCAAATACTGTGAGGCTTCCTTGAATTGTTCTTCCTTGTTATTCCATTCATGGAACTGACAATAGGTTTGGATTAAATTTACTGAATAAACACTGGAAGATGATTTCATCATTTGTAGAGTTAAATTTATCAGTGGCATTGTTTACTGCATACTCTTTGATTCCATTCACACTCTCCCAATCCTGTCATTTCTCGATCTGTAGCTGTAGCCAGGGTGCATATGGCGTGGTGGGCCTGGCCCTGAGTGGCCCTAAGGTGCAGGGGGCATCTGTGCTCTTGGACCAAGACATCAGCAACGCAAAGGCAGCTGAAGCCACGATCCGCCGGCTAAAGGCGGCCAAAATTCCTGAGAGGAACACCCTTGGGTTCATGTTCGCCTGTGTGGGGAGAGGCCAGAACTACTACAGCAACCAGGCTAACGTAGAGGCTGACGCCTTTCACAAGGTGTTCCCCAACACCCCGCTCTTTGGCCTGTTCGGCAACGGCGAGATTGGCTGCGACCGAATCATCAAAGATGACTACACGCTGTGCGACACTGACACAGACAGTCTGCAGCATGAGTACACTACAGTCATGACCCTGGTCCATCTAGGCTGACTGACTGACCCACAGTGACAGTGGACTAACAGGAAAAAAAGACGACCCATCATTCTCCTGCTTGCAGCAGCAGTCGGGAACAGGAAACAATCTGTATGGTGTGTAACTCACGTTACGACTCAGAATATTGCTGTCACCATTTCTGCTCATACAGCAGGAAAGTGATCCCTTTAGCCATCAGTGTAATGGCTTCATTTGGGAAATTGTGTCCCGCCTTGGAGACTGTGCGCGTAAACACAGCTTCATATAAAAGTAGTGAGTTTCACAAAGTCGACAAAAGACAAGCCGATCATCTTACGTTCAAATGTGCTAGAGCACTGTTGTGAAATATATGTGTTTATATTTTCCCCAAACTTCGCACACATTCAAGGCATATCTTACAACATCCACCTCATGGTCTGTTGGCTTTGCAGGTGAGTAAGTTAACAAGCGATTGTTCAACTGTAGTTGTTGCTTCAGCGCAGGCACTTTTTATTCATGCAAGTAAGAGGAGTGTTGTCCCTCTTCTACAGAATCAAGGTAATCTTGATTTGAATGCTCTTGTTTTGTAGGTTTTCATTCATGGTTTTTTACGCTTTTGTCTTACCCGTGAAAAAATAATAAACCGTGTTAACCTACAAATTAATACTCTTTTGCGAGATATCCATGTACCGCGGTTCATTTGGGCACATCAGTCGGAATCTTACAGTGCCTCTTTTTTTTTTCATCCACATGTCAGGTCATATCTCCTACTACCTACTTCCAACTGTTAATGGATGAGCTCTATGGTTACTTCATCTCCCCAGCTTCTGCAGCTTAAATGAAAGATTCATCTTAAAACAGGAGAGAGAACAGGGCTGCCCTGTTAGCTGTGTTAGTGACACTGACTCGCAGAAACTCTCAGTTTGACCTCACTTTACTCTCAGCTCTTCTGCAATGAACTAACTTTAGGAAAAAGTGGTTGGAAATTGAAGATATGCTGTTCAAAGCCAGAAAAAATGTGATGGATTTGGTGTAGATGATGATGATGTGTCCCTCGCAAAGGTTTTTGAAATCTTGATGGTGTAGTCTAAGACTAACTACCTAGTTGCAGGTTCGAAAAAGCGGCCAAATAAAAGAAATAATATCGCTGTCTCTCCAAATCCAATCATGCTTCTTAAAGGCCCCGCCGTTGATTCATGTCATGCTTTTTCCTCATGAAGAAGAATCTCATGACATGTAGGTGCAATTTCCAGTATGTATAGGTTTGTTGGCCGTTAGTTTGCTGTTACATGTTGAGATTCAGCTTTTCTATGCAACGATGATTGTTGCAAAAACGGACACCTTTTAAGGAAGTTTCAGTATTTTTACTTTGGACAAATGAAAACTCCTCCTTTGTGTCGGACACACACATCTGCCCTCACAGTTTTTGAAGATAAAACGAAGACTTATTTGAAGTTAGTGTTTATGGCTCATTGAACAAAGTTGTTTTCGGTGTTGATGCACTTTTCTACATGTGCCAAATCATGTCTGTTCTGCTCTTTCACTCAATAAATGACAAAACTTCAGTATGTGGACATGTGCTCGTTCTTTCCCATCTTTTCTGGCACCCTGAAGACCACTACGGCAGCATGTTTAGACCAGGTCCCTCAGCCCACTGGGCGTTCGCACCCTCCCCCGGTTGTAACCACAGGCCTACTACCGTTAATTCACCTCACCGCTGTGCTTTCTTTGCGCACACCCTGAAATGTGAGCCTCAGCCTATGATATCTGCAGCAGCCCACGTCCAGGCGTGTTTAAATACAGGAAGGGACGCTTGAGATTGATTGATGTGCGCTTTAACCATCGACTGGCTAATCCCGATGAATGACAAACGGTTAAGCCAATTGCTGTGAAGGCAATTTATATTCCCATAGTATCTTTATTTTGGGAAAGCGTAAAAAAAAAAAAAAAAAAAAAACCACCCATGACACGGAGAGGGACGACCTACCAGGCGTAAAGCTAATAAAATCATCTGTGGAGATTATCCGCTCACAAACTGGCCTCGATCGGGAGCTGAGAAAATCTCCTCACAGGCTTTCTTTCTCTCTCTCACACACACAAACATACACACACGGCCAACATTTTTAGACTGCTATGTCGTGACCGGAGCGATGCAAATGTCACACGACCCATTGGCTACTGTCAGTCTCCGGCACGAAAGCGTCAATGTTTTGATGGCGTTCGGGTGAAATTGGCCCTGTGTTGCCCGGCTGCTGCTGTGGAAGCGGGTCGCCACAGACCCAGGGCTCGCTCGGGCTCGCTTCAGCACCTGGACAGCTCCTTTCGCAGGGTTCCCCGCTGCGCTCGCCGGGGAAACCCTCGGCTGAGGAGCGGAACCTGGATCTGGATCTGGAGCAGCACACGCACAGCCCTCAACGAGGAGGAGGAGGAGGAGGAGGTGGAGGTGGAGGAGGAGGGAGAGGAAGAAATCGCACTTTAAAGGGTCGTTATTCGATCTGAATAACACTTAAAAGCTAATATGATCTTGCCGAGTGACGATGCTTCTTGCACTTGAGCTTCAGCGCCTCTTTTGGTTTTGCACTGAAATCCGAGCAGCGCAAGTGGGAGCAGCGGAAGCAGCAGCAGAAGCGGTGGTGGTGGTGCTCGTCCAATGCAAAAGTGCTAAGGATAGCTGCAGCCTACACACACTGCGAGCCTGCTGCTGCTTCACTTACTCTCATCACCACCGAGGGAGACATTACTATCAGCAAGGGGGCAGCGGGAGGCACGATTACCCGTCAACAATGTAAATCTCACACAGGTAAGTCCTCTCTCCGAGGAAATAATTCCTCTATGCACAACGAGGAGATGCCAGTAGTTGTGCACACAACTCTCATTTGGTTTCTCCTTTCTGGGTTCTGATGCCAGCGAGTAGATCAGCTTGATCGCAGGTGCAGTTGTTGCTGTGATGGCAGGAGGTGAGAAGTCTGGCGTGCACTCAGTTTGGAGAGTGCAGAACCAGAACTGTGAGCAGATAGATTGAGAGTTAGTGTTTGCACATGTTAGTTTATGTTTAGGTGACAACAGCCTTTTGTCTGTTCGGAGTATAGGCTCCGCTGTCTGGTGTTGATGTCTGACATTTTCATTGAAATTAACTTTTCAGAAACTCGGCTGCAGGGCTGGGGGGTGATAATGGGGATAATCTGCTGGTCTGATCTTTGCCACCATACCCAAGGACGAGCCCTCGAACAGGTTCCTCGTGGCTCGTGTGATGAAAGTAATGACTCCCCCTGATTTTAACACGTATTTTTCATCAGCAGATACGAGAGACAAATCATAGGAGGCAGCAGAGAAGGAGCGTCACTTGGTTAACCAATAGAGAGTCCCTGATAGCAGAAGTTACAATAGCTGCCACAGTTTTATTTGATGTGGAAATGCTGCAGATAGCAGGCCTAACACTTTGGATGTCCAGCCAGTGAACTCACAGATGATGACTAGTCCTCTATGAAACGTCAGTGAATCGTACTTTTCCTCACGCGCAATAATGAGTGCGTTCGTTCCAGGTTCAACATGAAAGCAGCATCCATCGGGAGAAAAGGCGAACTGCAGCACTAAAACAGCCAGAACTGAGTGGAAACCTTGTGACAAGTGCCACCACCATCTCTCCTCACTCCATCAACCAGCGTCATGGCAAATGCTGAGTAAGTACAGTTCATCGCTCTTTCTCCTCTTCCTCACTCTCTCCTCGTGTTCCCGGCCAGCGTAGACCACATTCTCATGGATTCCTTCCTCCTCTTCCTTTCACGTTACACTTATTCGTCCCAGCGTGCCTACCCCCCCCCCCCATATCAACTTTTACTCTTCACTCAGTCTCCCCTCTCTCACTGTTTCCCAGGCTCCTGTGCCTCAATCTCTACAATAATGACCTTTATTCACTCAGACACTGCCGCCGTTGAGGTGTCTTGGCCCCGCGTCACTCTGAATGCTAAACACAGACGCACACTGAGATGCAGAAACACACCTGCGCGGTGCCGACAAACACAGCATCCATTCTGCAGCCCTAAACACGGGTCACTACGTTAATCCCTTCTGTTAAGCAGCAAATATTGATTATTATTATCCACGACTATTACAAATGAACACCCTCCACCTCCAGGTTTCTCCCTGCTTTCCATTTTTAATCTGCGCTCTCCAAGGGTGTAGTGAGAACAGCTGATGCATTACAGAGGGAGCGTGCCGCAGCCAGTGTGTGTGTTTGTGAGCGTGTGATGAGAAAGTAAGAGGTAAGGGAGAACAGCGAAGATCATTATTCTCCGTTAACTCATGATTCCAGCGCCGTAGCGTGGCTCTCTAATTTGTCTCATCTTAACTAGCTGCATTTATTCTCTTGACCTAGATGAATAACCCTAAATCATCGCTCCATTTGTGCTTTTATAAGAGAACCAGTCCTGCTCGTGGTCCCATACAGAGCTCAGCTCACCAGCGATGTCGTATCATGCTGTGGTGAAGGTGGAACGCATCCTGAAACAGATGACTGTAGCTCACCAGAAAATAGTTCCACTCTTGAAGACGGATGATCACAAGATCCACAACAACGAAACAACAACAAGCTCATCATTGCTCCTCTTTTGAATTTTCATCCGCATGTGCAAACATTTCTTAATCCATCTTTCTGCACCTTGATGCTTATGATGATGTAGCACTGGATTTATGAGCCTCATTCATATTTTATACTATATTTTATACAGATCTTTATTTTATACAAATTAGTACTTGATTCTATATGCAGAGTTATATTCTCACTGTTATAAAGATTCATATTTAAATTAAACAAATGTAAAAATACATGTAAAGCGCCAGTATAGCAATGCAAAAAATACTCCACTACAACTAAGAGAAATATTGTAATTGTGCCTCCTTGAACACAACTCCATCTGTTCTTTTATAGGAGGTCTGGGCTGGGAGCTGCTGGTTTGATCTTTGTATTTTGCGCGCTCACATCTTTTTTAATCTAAAATCTACATCTGAAAAGGAACCACTAACTATGGCAGAGACATGTCATTGGGAATAAGTCCAATATTTCTCTCTGAAATGTAGTGTAGTTGCAGTGTACAGCAGCAGAAAATGAAAATACTCATGTAAAGTACTTTTGTAAAAAATCATGCTAAAATGCAGCCACTGCTTGTTTGTAGCTGACCAGTTGTACAGTTCATCTCCTAACGAGGAGAGATTTGCAGCTTGACTGAAGCTTTAGAAGAAAATGCATTCATGTCCACATGTCTCACGGGAAGAGTCTACCTTCATGGGATTAATGTACACAGTAAGTTGCAGTTAAGGGTGTATTTTCCCTTTTAAGATTCTGGAGGGTCCTCGGCGCTGGTTGGGACCATTCGTCTTTCTCCCCACGTCGCTGTTTACCCTGTTGTTTATTCAACGCCGGTGGGAGGGTGGAGAGGTTGGATGGCTTTGCCTCTTTTGTTCAGAGGGTGGGAGTTGACAAGCACAGGGTGTCTTTCTGTCTGCTGGGAGAAATGCTGTCCACGAGTGGCCCGATATTCTGCCTAACTGGCTCTTTTCATAAGTGCACTGGCATAATGTGCGCAGTGTTTCTCATCCGGACAGTCAGTAAGTCAGATTAAAGGAATTATATTTACAAAAATCAATTAAGTTGATGAGGTTTAACATTAAATATATTGTCTTTGTATTGTTTTCAGTTGAGTAGATGTCAGAAAGGGTTCACAAATTGTTCTGTTTTATTTATATTTTACACAGTAAAGTCCCCCAGCTTAGTGTTCCCCTCTGAGTCCTGCAAGTGTGTGTGAGAGTTAACGGTGGACTTTTTATTATGTCTCTTACAGTCTTTGCTCAGTGTGTATCATGATAGACTCAAAAACATTTGGAGCAGAAGGTTCCTGGCCTGACTCTTCTTCTTTTTTTTTTTCTTTGACGAGCGAACGCCTGTAACATTTCGGCTTCCTCCATATATCGTCATAACGTTTTCAAACTAATCAGCCTTATCTGTGGGAAAAGTTTCCCTCCAGAAAATTGTTCCTGGAAATGCCATTATAATTCTAATTATTCACTCACTCCTTACTGAATTAAACATTCACAATTTAATAAGATAACAGCTGTTGCTAAGAATTCTGCACAGTGCTCGAGATGCAACAGGCAACACCTTAAATACAAAACTTACAGAGTACAGTTTAATACTGTATGCTGTCTCCTATGTTTGCCCTATATGCAAAAATACGGTGCAAAAGAAACAAGCCAGTTAGTAAAGTCAATTTCACAAGTCTACAGAAATCTGTCTTTTCAGTCACTAAGTCTTTCAAGACCCATATTCCCCGAAGTGTCTGTCGAAATTAAAATAATCTATTATTGGAAACTGACACAGTGTAAAAAGGTCCACGGACCTCTCCATTATGAAGAAGGCTTATGTACATCTGCTGTCTTAGTCCTGCCCCACAGGGGTCTCTGTGTCTCCTGTGTCTTCTACAGCTTGTATCTGTAAAGGTCAGATAAGAGACTGGTCACACCAGGGCCAGAACAGTCCATTGTGCAGTCCACCAATTCATCATAGTTTAATCTGTAATTATTAATGAGCTAATGTGCCTGGCAGACTTCATTAATATCCACTGGCGTGAAATTACGAAAGTTTCTGTGGAAGTTGATTTGGGTGTTCTCAGAAATTACCTGAGGCAATTTGTGGAATCTGTGGGAGGGACAGGTGTTTTGTGCATCGAAAGAGACCGCTGGGTGCAGACTGACCAAGACGCAAGGGGTGAGAAAGGTGAGGCGAGGCAAGGCCTGTTTTTCTGCTGCAATCACCGTTTTAGCATGGTTTTAAGCTGGACGCTGATAAAGTCCCGCGGGTCAAAGCTGCCTCATCCTCATCTTTTGATGTGAAATCCATATTATGTTGCGCATGAGTCAGCAGCAAAGACAAACATTACTCACTGTCTTTACTTTCTGAGCAGCAAAAAGAGGACACTTCTTCAGTTCATAACCATTGCACGCATGAAACCTCCCTTTTGTAACCAAGACACAATTATTCTGAAACCGATTCAGGCTCTGAGTCTGACTGTGCGTTAGAAGTTGTGGAATATAGTTTGCCGTGTTGGCCGTCCCGCTGACAGCGTGCATGCACACTCATATGTGATGAGTCTGTAACACTAATACACAATGATGTCCGGCTTCTCCAAAGTTGTGCACAGCAGCTGGTGGGAGCAGGGAACATCTGCTTTGTGCCTCCATGTTCGGGCCAAGTTTTTGGTGTGTTTTAGCTCCTCGGGCGTTATGCTCAGACAGCCTAATCTAACGCGCGTGTGTGTGTGTTGATCTTGTAGTCCGCTGAGGCCTTGGACGGAGTGGAGTGCGGTTCAGGATAGAATGTGCCTGGATGGAAATACATTTTCTTTACTCCCCCAGAAAGTGTATTTTCAAAGCTGCCGTCGGGCTTTTCAAGGGGAGGTGATAAGCAGCGTAACACCTGTGTTTGATGTAATGTGTGGCTCATAGTTTTTATGTTTCATTTCCTCGATAGATGTTTCCAAACATATGTTTACACTATGTGGCAAAGCATGAAAGCAGACAATGTCGGATTTTTATGTCATGTTTCCACACATTTCCTTTTCATGGCAACATTTTCAGCTATATTAGCTTATATACTTCCTGATTTACCTCCATTGTATTTTAATTCAGAGGATAGTAGATCATATTTTCATAACGCTGAGTGTAGATGGAATTTTTCATTTATGAACAGTGTCTAATAAAAGTTTAAACAGGATATTACAATATGTACTGAGTTCACTTTAAAGCACTTTGAAGTCAATTTGAGTCAAAAGACATCAGGAAGTTCATAATGTTTCAGTCAGGATTTTCTTCCTCCATTGTTAGGCTTCCAGAGATTTCCTCTAAAATTATGTTTTGGGGCATTTTATGTCTTTATTTCTTAGCCAACAGAGAGAAAGGTGCCCCCTATTGGCCCCTCAATCACCAGTGTGCCCCAAGCTTCTATAGGTTTGACTGACTATTTTCCTATTTATTTGTTGAAGGGAACAGAGATTTTCTTGAGTTTTAAAGTCAAGATATTCAAAGAAGACCAAGAGTCTACTGCATGTACAGCAGTTAGCTAAATGCTAACGTCAGCATGCTGTTGTGCTCCAGTGACGACTGGCACATGCAATGTTTCGTAGGCATGCTGTTTACCACGTTCACCTTTTTAGTTTAGCACATTAGGATGCGAAGCAAACAAAGCAAAAACTATTCCTTTTCTTGTCTCCAAGGCTGCTCGTAAGACTGTCGTATTGCACAGGGGTCACGAGGGTCACGAGCGAGACACTTCCAGTTGTCGGAGGAAGAACATTCTTCAGCGCCACTGGCTCCCAGTCGCTTACGTGACCTTCTGTTTTGGTCAGCCAATCCCCTTGAGCAACTTTTGTCGCATAATGACCTTTCGTACCTGGCCCACAACTCTACAGTCCACTGTGTAATGTTATCTGCCACCCCCAGGGAATCCTGCTCCCCTGAATATCACTTCTTTCCTGTGGGTGCTCTTCTGAACTTGCACTCTTTTTAGTCTTTCCATGAAATAATGTGTTTGAGAATTTCGCCATCGCCACTGTCTGTTAGATAAGAACATTGGGGGTACTCAGAAAGGTCAGTATTCTTATTTAAAACAGCAAAATCTATTTATATTTGTACATGGATAGAAACAGAGACAGGTTTGTCTTTGGGGTTTTTTCATTGACATTGTTTGGACTTTAGTGCACTAAAGTTATTGCCAATTATTATATTAATACATTATAGCAATATTAATACAACACCTGTCTGCTGAACAGCAACATTTTATTGCTGTGGAATATATCATCCTTTTCATGATATACATACTTTACGTATTTGGTGTCTTTTTGGTGTCATTTTATTCATCAATGTAAGGGGCTATGAAGCTAAAGTGCTCTTAGTAAGAGTCTGCATTTTCACACTTCCATGCAACATTCATGTAACTTTGTCAACGATAAAATGGACATATCCACTGTAATGGATTACCTTGCCAAAGCTTCTGGAATGAGTGGCAACCAACATTCATTGAAATATCACAGATATCTCAAAATGCGTTACTCACCCTATTGCTTCACCTGAGACCTTTGCTGAACGTTGCACAAATCCACGAGCTGGAGCCGCAGCTCTGCCTGATATCTCGCCTGGCAGCCAGGCAGCACACCAGGTACGTTACTGTAAGCTGTGAGCCGACGGGCTCTGGACAGCTTGTGTCTGTCATGAGCAGTTATGTGTACGGTCCTGATTGTTTGGGAGGGGAGCCAAAGCTGCTGCTGTGCTGTAGATGAGAAGTGGTATGGATGAGGTGTTGTGTGTAGGAGAGGTGTGGAGAAAACATCTATCAGGCCAACCCACTGTGGCGTAATACTGTATACCCACAGTCTCAGAGCGGGAATTAATTCTTTGCCAAGTAAAATAAGTGTAGAACTATTTGTCATAGAGGCACGTTGACAAACTTCTGCAGTTCAACAACGTGCATGTCCATTGTGTCACCCCTTGGTCGGTTGGCCATTTTTAGTGCAGCTAAGTCAGTAATAGTGGTGATGCACCAGAACTTACTACAGTAAATGTAGGGTTTTATTAAACAGAAGGGGATGCGTTCTAAATAATCACAATGGGGAAATGCTGCTTCTGCTAAGTAGCATTTGTAAATTCATCTTTTGTATATATAAATTAAATATTCAAGATTAAATATACATTAAGCACAGTTTAAGCTAAGTTAAAATTTAAAGTTTAAAATGTAAGTTTATTGAACTGTGAAAAATTTAGGACTGTGTGTGTGTGGTTTGATCCGATTTGACTGACTGTTTCCTGCCCAGCAACATAAGCAGGAAACCCCACACTACTTTACCCTGATCCCACAGAGCTTCAAACCAGCAAGAGGAGCATAAACAATAAGAACAAAACTTTTCCAACTTTTGCAGAAAATTGTGTGCCTTTGCACAACACCACGTCGCTCATAACAAGAGGGTGATTGAGCGAATAGGTTTTCACAGACTTTAATGGAAAATAATGAGTGCCGAATTGTTGCATTTGAAGGGCCACTTCCTACATCACATATATTCTCACTTCTTAGTTAGCCTGGGTGTAGCTCAACGCTCTGCTGTCTTCCCTCAAGTTTGAGATGATGAGACCAGGCTTTTGTGGTTTGGGGTCCCCACAATTTGGAAAAACTGGTTTGTGGATGTAGAGCTATAAAAATTATGATGTTTTTACTTTTTAGACATGGCGTTCTCAACTTTACAGATTTTCTTACATTGCCTCTTACATTGCTGTGTTTCTGCTTTGTGTTTGTATGCATGTGTACATGTATGCACTGTACCTGTACATGACTGAAATCACATTTTCTGAACAGACAAGAAACGGCTGCTGTCTATAGAGAGAAAGTGATATTCTGTTTTTCACTTTAATATCCATTTTCTTCACTCATATAATGCATATTGCATTGTACATGAGTCAACAGCCTCACAATGTCTTTTTTTTAATATATATATAGAATATGCATCTTCAAAGAAATATATGGACCCCTTGCCGAGGGAAATAATCCCATCAAATTGGGATGCGGGCAGCAGCCCTTGAGACAAGACTGCAATAACACTTCTTCCTGAAAGCAAAGGGTTTTTGTTAATGAAAAACAAAAAGCACTGCTGTTGTATTCTATGCATGCAGAGTTATGATAGACTGCTCCTGGGAAATGCTACCACCTCTACTTTTTAAAACTCAACTTATATCATTATCAGTATACCAGCATACAGAATCATCAGTGTGGCAGTGATTTTGTGCTGTGTGTTGTAATCTACCTTTGTGCTGCACAACTTTCTCTCAACTTGCTTCAACTACTTCTGCATTTCTTAGGTGGCCCTCCTGTTCAGCTGTGGTTTACTGGTTGCACAGCTGACTGCCAGCATTAAAGGAGAGCAGTGTAGTCCAGTGGTCTTTCCCATTACGTGAAAAAACATAGACATTCAAAATAAATAGAAGACTCTGGCCCTTTTGCACAGGAGTTTGCAGAATTTCCATGGGACACAGTGTGTGCAGCCCAAGTTCTCTGCAGCCAACGGGCACATGTTTACTCACCTGAAACCGTTTTCATGAATACACCTGCTTACAGTGGCTGTGACTCTACATTTGGCTGTTGTGTTCTGTGGATTTGGTGCGGTAACATATCTACAGCTGGTGCCTTTTTCCTTGTATTCATGCTCCGTCGGTGTCCAGCTCACAAACGTTCGTATGTTCACTCGTTGGGTTTGATGGGTCGGGGCTGCTCTGCTTTCGTGTTTGTTTAGGTTGCAGCTACAATATATGGCGGTGGGATTTTCTGTGTACTTTGTCTGCGGGTTCATGTGTCACTATAGCAACAAGAGCCGGTAGGATCTGCCTATTGTGATGTCTTGTGGAACTTCACACGGCCTTCTTGATTTAGTCTGCGTCAATTAGAAACACCTCTATGATCCTTGGACTCCATCAGAAATCAGACGCAACCATTGTGATTTGTAGTGATTGATTTGCTTTGTAAGCTCCGATTCTTTGCGCAGTTTACCTTCCAGTGTATAGATTAGGAAAACTGCAATTCTACATCAAGCTTCTTAGAACTGGTGTAAAACTGCCATTAAAAGAGCACTCCACCGATTAGCATTCTACTCATTTAACATCATTGGCTCACAATGGAAAAAGATTAAAATCAATAAGGCAGAACCAGAGATGTTGTCTTTTTTTATTCCACACATGATCTTCTATGTCAAAACAAGCATACATGGCCCACAATGCAACTCAGCCGCGGACAGTTTGGTCAGAGATTTGAGTGTTTTATGCAAGATGAAGCCTTGAGCCACCAGCCTCCTCGTTAGGACATTCATGTTAAAAATAAGCAGTATGTTTATGGTTCACTTAGGTGCTGTTTGGTGTCATGTTTTATGACTGTTAATATTTAATATGTGTTCTCCTTGGAAATTTGTATTTGGCTGGTTATTTTCCTACATAGGTCACTGAGTCAGAGTTTAGATCTGATCAGCGTTGGTGACTTTGTGGATGTCATCATGATTCCCATAACCCGCAATCCACAACTCTCTGCCAAACACACACACACACACACACACACACACACACACACACACACACACCCTACAGTCACTCAGAGAATATGGTGCCCTCCAACAGCTCAGGTCACTCCAGATTGCATCAAAGGTCCTTTAGCGTTGACATTATCACTGTATATTTTAATAAACCGTGGCTGTGTCGTGGTTAAGGGTCATTGTGTGTGTGTGTGTGTGTGTGTGTGTGTGTGTGTGTGTTATCTGCCTGCATATCTATCTGTCCTGTCCTGCCTGTTTACCTGTCTGTCCTCTCCTAAAGGTATGCCTGTCTGTCAGATCGCATGCCTCTCCTCTGAATGTTTTAGGTCACTCAGAGCTGTCTGTCACGGGAGTTCGAGCATGACTGAGGGGGAGAAAGTGAAGAATTCAGAAACACAGCGTAGGAAAACTGTATCAGTATGTAGAAAATGTCTGCTGGGAATACCCTTTGTATCCTCTCTGCACACAGCCATCACCACAGTCACTTCAGCTCTTGCCTGTGTTTTATGAGAGCCTAAGCCATGAGCGTCATAATGAAAGCTACACACAGGAGTTTGGGATTGTTACGGTCCGTTCAATAGCATCATATGCTCTCATCTCATCTTGTCACCTCTACATATCATCTCTCTTTTTCACTTTGCCCTGTCTGTGGTCAACCTTCTTCCCTCTTTTGTCCCTTTACTTGCATTTATTTGTCTTCACTCTCTTACTTTTATGTATTACCTCCACTTCTCACTTCCTGAACATTTGTGCCCCTCTTTCCCCCCTTGTCTCTTTTACACCTCTTTCTGGTTTAAGTGCAGTCACTCTAGTACTTTATTTATTTATTTATTTTTAATCTCTTCTCTTATTGTGCGAAGCTATTTTGTCTTTTTTGTCCTCCCCTCTCCTTCTTGTATAACCCCTCAAATCCCTCCCCCGTTTCTCCCACTCCTCTATTTCCCCTCCCCACGCACCTTTTTTCTGCCTTCCTTTGACGTTTGAAGGAGAGTGGGGATCCACTCAGCTGACAAAGAGAGAGGCGATGACGTCACAGCAGACATGATACACCAGCATCTGCTCTGGTCTAAAAATACACACCACAGGGCACACACAGTCAGTCTGCAGCTGCACTCAGCATTTGTTTCCACCTCCACGCTCTACTGAGATGGCCCAGCTTTTACACAACTGGGGCTTGTGGGCACGCTGGGTTACATGCTGCTGGCCTACAACTGAGCAGCCTTGATGCGTTTAGATATCAAGGTTTAAGGACTCT
This sequence comes from Chelmon rostratus, assembly GCF_017976325.1. Classification (NCBI taxonomy): domain Eukaryota; kingdom Metazoa; phylum Chordata; class Actinopteri; order Chaetodontiformes; family Chaetodontidae; genus Chelmon; species Chelmon rostratus. The sequence continues at coordinate 24,132,183 of NC_055658.1, read as the reverse complement.
AGGTGGATATGGGCGGAGGGCGGAGGTTTGCTGGTATGAACACAGAAGAAGGTGGGCATGGGGATTAGGTTAACATCCAACCTGTCATTTGTGAATGAATTTAAACTTGTTTCATGTTGAAATTCCCCTGTTAAATCGTTCAGTAGTCTCATTGTAAAGTTAAAACCTGATAAATAGAAAACACTGATCTGTATGGCTTGATGTTAAGAGAAACTGTTCAAGGTAAAAAGTAAACTACAACTTAATTGACTGTTGTAATTTATTCAGTTTAACCTATTTTAATTTTACTGTTTAAACAAAGCTGTTTTTTGAAGAATTATTATTTGAGGTGGGTAAAAAATTACCCAAATGCACTTTCTATCAGTTGCTGTTGTCATTTACAGTATATACACTTTTTACTATGGATCACCTCTCAACTGTGATTCACCACTCACATATTTACACACAGCCAAATATCCCATCTCTATTTATTTAATTACCTCAGAAGAACTGATATCATTGATATAATTTTTATGGACCATTCACTTTAAATACAATTATATGAAATAGCATCAGCTCTGATAATGAAATTAAACTACTTTGTAGCTGGTTAACATTGTGGATGAGCTGCTGCCACAACTAAGTAGCTCAGCTTAATTTAGCAGCATTATTATTATGCAAGTTCTTCTTTTCCATCTGTGTTGTTTGTGTGACATTGTTGTGAATCAAGCTTGTTCGCTATGACAGCTCCAATTTCCAGGCTGCTCGAGCGAATCTGCACAGTCGCAGCAACACGCACACTCTACCCCCAACCGTCTTTGAGCAAGGCACTGTACCTGCAGCGCGTCTGGTCCTCCGCAGTGGAGGATCGTGTGAGCGCTCAGTCTCTCCCTGGAGCTTGAGTGGGTGTTTGTGTGTAACCCTCTCTGACCCCGCGTTTACTCCCCGAGGCCGTCGCTGTAAGAACGTGTTCTTAGTGAAGTTGCTGGGCTGAATAATTAGCCTTTTTTATCTGCACTGCTTTTGTGCTCAAACATTATTATACGCTTCCTCAACAAATCCTTTCTGTCCTTTCCTTCTGCTCTGTTATCAGAGCTACATCTGCTACTTCTGTGATAACTGATGAGTGTCCTTATGCTGTGGTTTTGATATTTAAACTATTTAAATATTTATCTGAGATGTTAAAAGTAATCCATTTTAAATTTATGTGACGGGTGTGGTGCAATATTTCTGCACACATCTGAGAAAGGCCGTTATTTTAAAGTAATCTCTGACTTTCACTCTTCTGTCTCCTCTTTGTGTGCGTGTGTGTGCGTCTTTTGTCCGTCTGTCGCTGGTGTTGGCATGCGACTAGGGAAGTGGAGCAGGCAGGTCTGTCGGACTTGGAGATCATCTCCCAGCCAGTGGAGGATGAGAACCAGTGCTTGGCTCCTCCAGTCCAGCTGGTGAGTTTTGGCTACAGAGACCTGCCCCTCGCAGCTCTGGACCTCTCGCTGGCCGGCTCGCAGCTCCTCTCCAATGCAGACGAAGATGAAAACAGGGACGGGTGAGTGGCTCTAGTGTTGGGCAGAGAACATTGTTCTATGTGAAAGATGCGTTGGTTTGCCTCGGTGGCAAGTGCGAGTGACAGACGCGTGATCATTTCTTGGTTTCAAGCAGCTTCACAGTGACGACGATTCACTTCTGAGAACAGTTTTGGCAGCTGGGAAGTGTGAGCGACACGCTGGTATTTTTATTTGCTGTAGGTGACTTTTCTGAAATCATTTGGAAGTGGCACAAACACACACTCACAGTCGGTGTTGAGCCAACAGATTCCTGCATCTTATGAGCGCTGATTTGTTTGAGGAAATCAAAAACAACTAAACACAACACTCCTCTGAAAAGCCCCATTGAACATTACTTTCTTCCTGCCTGCCAGTGAGTTTGTATCGTCCCGATGTCCTGAGCTCATCCTGTGTGTATGTTTGTTGAAATGGACCAGATTTTGGTAACTGATCAGGTTTTGACCTGTGCAGCATCTCTACTGGCTTCAGGCAGTTCCCCTTCCTCTCTTTCTCTTGATATTCACCTAAACTCCATTAAGTCAATACTGATTTAACATCAGAGCGTATACAAACTACTGAAAGCAAATCAACCGCCTGCCTTTGAAGCAACTTCTTGTCAGTGCTCAGCCTAAAGTGGGTGTTTTCATGCTGGACTACTGTTCTCTCCAAAAACTGAATGATGTGATTTAAACAAATATTGTGAAGTGAGATGATTGGCAGAGTTTGTGTTTCTCTGTCAGTTCCTCAGGCAACCTGTTCATATTGTAAGTGTCGATCTCAAGCAGCCGTAACAGATGGGCAAAGTGTGGCTTGTTTGTGTGCATTTCGTTTGCTGCAGGATTAATCCAGTTACTTTGAGATCTAATATGACTCTTGATACTTGCTCAGTTCAGGGTGAAGATTTTCTCCTTTTTACACATTGCAAAGTTGTTTGTGACTGTGTTTATGAAAAAAAAAATCAATCTGTGGTATTAATTTACTAACCATTACCAAGATATATCACAAATCTAAAATGTGAAGATTATTATTACATTACCCTTATGCCTGTCATCTGGCACGAATCTTCAAAAACCTTAGAGAAGTTGAAATGCAATTACATTTAAAATGCATCATAACTGCAGCATCATCTGATCCACGATGAGTTATTAGATACATTTCATTTTGTGTGTAGATGCTGCGGGAGCATTTTCTACACTATTGCTGAAGATTGTTGTAAAAGAGTAAGTGCTTACATACATAATGTGAAAAATGATTCAGAGTAAAAAAAGCTCTTTGACACAAATTAGTATTCAGAGCTCGTCATCTCTGCCCTGAGGAGATTACACTGGCCAAGACTTCAGACTTAAGAGCCAGTGACAGCAGCGGTACGCCATTCATTCGCACTGGTCCTATCTAAACGTACAGCTCTACTGTGGAGGTGTCCACCGTTTAAATTCTCCTGATAGCGAGTGTGTTGAAGAGCTGATGGATGCAAAGCAAACTTCCCTGATCCTCCCACTGTCAGCAGTATGATATGATATGATACGATATGATGTGATTTATTGATGGATTGCAGACATAAAAAAAAAATGTCAGAGGGATAACATGCTAAAGTGAAAACATGTATTTCCAACACGGTCCCAAGATGTTAAAGAACCAGAGGAGCTGCAATGAAGAAGCACAGAGAGGCAGCAGGTGTGCAGCCTGTGTAAAATGCAATGACAGCAGAGGGACGGGGTCAAGAGACGGACATGCATGATATGATTGGTGAGACCACATGCGCTGGAAGTGTCTACCGAATGGATGGAAAGGTGTTTAATACCTTTTCCACTGTTGGTTATGAAAAGGAAGGAACAGAACAAGTGTGTGCACTGAAAACATACTGAAGAAAGATCATCTTGACTTGGAGTTTGAGAGATTTGGACATTTCCCAAGCAGGGAGGGTCAAACAAATCCATAACAAGTTGACTCCTATTTTCATCTGTCTCCTCTTACCGCCAGATTTTATGTAAAGGCAATGTCTTGCAGCACTGTTCTATTTTCATTTTGCTCTATGAGTGCACTAAAATGTCTGACTAACCCCCCTTGTTGCAAATATTTACTCATTTACCAGCATTGCAGCCAACCTAATGTTAAACATGTCATCATATTTACTGTTTTTGTGATACAGTACCTCAGTATGGTCGGATATTTGCCCATTTAGCAGGCTTATATCCACATGGACTGAAGCAGTACTGAAGCTGCACTGTATGCACATGGTATGCAATTCGTATTTAAAGGCATGTTGACGTGTTCTTGACAGGAACAATATTTACCCTGTTAAGATTATGGATAGTCTATGGGGTCAAAAGGACCTGAAGCTGTTATCTGCAAACATTTTGGACACACACACAAGCACACATGGCCCATCACGCTTGCATTAATGCCACATAGCATGCATGATTATCATCCATCATGCATTAAGTCTCCTTCCCCAAGTCCTTGTCTTGCTGTCCCTGTTGCTCAGTATTACGTCCATTTATCATTAAGTGACAACCTCTAGGCTGTCCGGCGTCCATAAGTTAAGTGAGATCAATTCATCATTTCATACTAAATATCCGCCTCCTCCCGCTGCCTGCTGACAATAGCAGCCTTTATTGTAAGTGACATTTTGCAGCGTGTGAGCCAGAAGCCAATAATATTACACTCTTAATTTCTTGTAAGTCTTTTATGCTGTGTAACTATACATGCCGTCATATTTAGTTAATTTACTGGGTGATCAAAGGCAGGCTGTTAAAGGCTGTACAGCAACAGAGTTCCCGTTGTTTGATGTCATTGATATAGTGCTGCCTACGGTTTAAAGACATTTAAACCCTATAAATTGTCACACACTGTTTTGACTGGTTTCAAGGTGTGTTTTTTAGGATTTGTACATACTCAGGCCTCATTGCCTGGTGTTCACTTTTTTTTTTTGTTTTTACAATTTGTATTTTTATTTTTCCTCAGACTAGGAGCTCATCATGCATCAGCCTTCATTGCAGTGTACACATATGGGACTCAAGGTTTAATCAATTAGGTCCCATAAACTTCATTTTCAAGAATATTCTCCATGATGTAAAGGGATAAAGATGAATTATACAGAGAATATAATAGGCTAATAGCAAATAGTGTATTGATTACACAGGCTTGAGAGATCATTTCTGTCAGAGGCATGTTAAACTTGTGACCTACTGGTTGGGGTCCTTGTTTTTTCCGCTTTAACGTGATGGTGTGAAATGCTGATATGGCATATGGATGTGAGGTCACATCACAGCTGTCCTTTTGATTAGTCACAACATTAACAGATTTTTGTTTTCCACCCTTCAAAACCTGCTCTCTGTCCAGTCTTTCCATTCTGTCCAGCAACTGTGACTCAAACCTGGCTCTTTGCACAAGCTCTCACCAGGATGCACATAAACACCATAAGCTGTAGTACAGGATCCAATAGACGTACACACACACACACAAACACACGGCAAATCCATATACGCTGCCTCATCCAAGCACTCCGTTTGACACCAAATCAGGTCTCACTCCATTGGTTCCCTTCAGTAAGCCAGTCATGGCCAGAAACAGATGGATATCACAGACGCACCGTCAACAGAAGGCGGTGCCGACACTCACACTGCGCTTGTATCCCAACCAGTACACCCCTCATGTGTCCTATTTCATATCAGGGTCAGTGATAGCATGCGTTTCCATCCCTATGCATAATGGATAGATGTGAGTATGTTAACTGCGATTGTCCTCACTGTCGTGGGCTCGTGTTGTTGGGTAACACTTGGTGTACAGTGATGAATTATGCATGCAGCATTTCCTATTGTTGCTCAACCCGTGAATTACCTGTAAGACTGCTCAGGCTAAGAGTTGGCCAGTAACTGGGTCACAGGCCTGCTGTTGTTGAGTAATCAACAAAAATGAGACCACCAATATGTTCAAATGAGCTCGGGTGTGAGGGCAAGAGTCTTAAGTTCTCCTTCTGGCCCCAAGGCTGAAAAACCATCAGAAACCTGGCTGTAACAAGCTCTAACAACAGATTTACCAGTCACTGCGGTGAAGGTTATTTTACCAGTGAGCTCAATTTACTCAAACTGTGCTTAGTGCGATGGGGTCACTATTTCATATTCAAGTCATTAGTGCGAAATGCCTGCCTATAAAAATGCTGCCAGTGGGAGTTGTAAAAGTCATCATTCTTTCTTTTAGCTTTAATGAAATTCCATTTAAATCCACCAGGCCTGAGCTCCAGCACCGTGCATGTTACATCTCCACTATACCTTAAACGCTATACTAATCTCCCACATTAATCACCATTACTAGGCCCCGTGTTTGGCCTCATATTGGGAAGCTTCATTCGGATCTTCCGATGCCTCTTGCTTTTCGATAATAGAGGTGAAACGTCAAGAATCCCTGCTGTTTATAGGTCTCGCATCACGTCAGGTGCTTTTGCCAGCCCATGAGAGTTTTAGACAGAGTACAGCAAACAACGAAACAGTGAGAATCAGCACTGAAAGAGCAAAAAGCGAGCACGTCCTCTGACATTAAGGCCACGTCATTAGATGTAGCGACAGCGTGTCTCACTGAACCTGTCAGTCAGCCCGCTGCCCTCCAGAACCCATTTCTATTTTATTCTGTGGATTTCAGCACCATCGGGCTTTCGGTGATTACGCCTGTGCCTCCATCTTCTCATTACCGTATCGATCTGCCTCTCAAACAGACAGCGGCCATTAGCCTCCTTTAATGGCATTCACGAGCACCACGCCCCGTGCACCATCATCACGTTTTAAAGAGGGACTCCTGCGGCACTGGGCGGCGCTCCTTAAGTCAGCGCCCTGACATCACCTACCTGTGAGTTGATTTCGTCGGGTCATAACGGTGTGTAAGCGCCATCAGGCCCGTATCTGGATTTGCTGTCAGAATGCAGATAGGAAATGCTGGAGCCCGTCTAGCAGAGAGACCGATTGCCAAACTCACCTTTAGGGAAATGGGGCAGAGGAAATGAAGCTTTTTTATGGGCGTGCAGAATGATGAAGCGAAGTTGAGGGAAGGAAAGATAGCGGCAGTGGGACAGCAATCCACAGCCATCAAAATGAAAACGCATGTGGGAGAGCAATCTATTGACTGCTCCACTGACTCTACCTGGGAAAGTGGATTGCCCCACCACCACCACCACCCGCCTCACACACTCCTCTACTCCCAGTCTGCATTAGCTGGCTCATTGGCTTTCTGAGACAGTGAAGGAGCGTCATGAAGAAAGCCGTGCATGGGAAATGTTTAGGCATCTGTAGTGATGTTTGGCAAAACGAGAGCGTGCGCCCCTGCAAGTGAGAATGTCACAAGCACAGTGGAGGTGTTTCATCAACGTGGTGACGGCTCATTGGGTGAGGGGTGGAAGTTATTTTCGCCAGCGGTTTGGGAATCTTTTGCTGTCAGCAAAACTTTTCTCATCTACTCGTTCTAGAAAGAAAGTGGGCGCAAATGAAAATATGCAAACATAATAGATATTTTTCTGATGCAATGTGTTAAAAGCTTGAAGTGTATTTTCCGGTTATTGAGCGAATCAGTTTCGTTGACAAGTCCCTGAAATTTTTGCAACTCAGAGGAAAAACTACAGGAAAAAAAATCATATATTTACATGTTGGGAGCAAGAGGCAACTCGACTCGCAGGCTGTATTTCCCCCTCACAGGTTTACAGATTAGATGCTAAATGAACAGAGCTTTGTGTTATTATGGTTTGCCTTTACTGTAAGGTTCCAGTGTGTTTCCATAGCAGGAAGCAAGCAGAGGGGATTAATCAAGAGAAAAGGCTCCTGTGTCAAGCTGCCACAGCGTGATGAAGCACCTACTGTCAGCCATGTTTGCATATCATAGCCTGTAGCATTGTGAAGGTGGAGCTGACCTTACTGCTATCTCTCGTAAAATGCGCTGCCCTCACTTCACATGGCGGCAAAGTGGTCACTCACATACAAGCCGTCCTCTCGCTCTCTCCCCCTGCACACGCACACACATGTAGACACACATATTTGTGCATGCATGAATAGAAACACAGCGCACAGAGAAAGGGAACAAGGCCAGGCTTGAGAAGCTTTCTCACTGCACTACATAGAGGCTGTTAATCTAATCCTCTGTAATCATGGTTCACTTCATATTCTAGTTGATACTGGGCTGTCACATCTCATTAGGAACAATAGTGTTCCGTCATTGATGCTTCTGCACATTTAGATCGGCTCTTCTTTCTCTCCTTTTCACCACCTTTCTACATATTTCTGTATTTCTCCTGATTCTTTCTCTTTGTTCTCGCTTTTCCTTCTTTTCCCTCAGTTTCTTACTATTTTCTTTTCACACTCACTGTCTCATCTTTTTCCATCTTTTTCTGCCCTCGATTTCGCACAAAGTATGCCTTCCCGTGCCGAATGCCAATCTGCACTGAGACTAAACCCAAAGCCAAGAAGCGGCCCATGTTTTCTCGTCGCTGTAAATCATGCCGTCCACACTTCAGCACATCACACTGACCAAAACTACCACAGGCACCTTCGAAAGCCTTCAGGAGCCTCTGGGTTCACAGTCCAGCGGTGAGGGTGAAGAAAGGTGGACAGGTTGGAGATTTCCACCACCCGTTTACTGTAGTGTTGCCTAACACAGTGTTCCTATCGGGAGAGACGTGGGCGACATTGTGGGAGGTGGTTGTTCTAGCTAGCATCAGGGGGCAGTTGCAGTGTTAGCAGTTTTGGCGTCATGGTAAGTGGAGTGTAGTTATTAATAGAGTTGGGCCCATCCATCTTCCTGTCTAGGAAAAATGCTGGGAGGACCAAGGTGGCGTGGGCTTGTGTTCAGCACTTTCATGGCCGCCCACTCTCCCCCTAGTCATCAAGCTGCTTTTGTTTGGTTGCTCACTTTTTTTTTTTTTTTTAGGTTGAAGGGTTCTTTTGGTGCATTTCAGCCTGTAGTTGTGTAGGCTGCTGCTGGTGGAAAAAAAAAAAGTGCCAGGTGTAACAAAGACTGCCAGCGAGGGAGATTTGAAGGGCCTGGCCTCATCTGTGGCTCGCATTGATGGTGCACACTGGCAGTTAAGTAGCCACTGGTGACAACTAGACCAATCACAAAAATGAATCTTTAAATACGACAGCATCTGATCAGAAGCCATGTTGTGCTGAGTTATGAAAGTTTATATTGACTGACTATTTTGTTAGTTACAAATTGTAACATAAATGACTCATTTTCTATCAGCCATTTTTCAAAATGCTCTGTTTAACGGAGAACAGAAGCCCTGAAACTAAACTCAACGGTAAAGCCAATCATAATAGCATGCAACACCCAGTTTTCAACAACACACCTGCTTCAATACCTGCTCAGTGGCAGAGAATATCTTGCTGTAAATGTCTGTGGTATGATACACACATTAAAAGGTATGGAAAAGGTCAGGGTGGAGAGTCCGTGATGTGATCTGGGATCAGGGGAATTACCTGGGCTTAGTATTGTCTGAGCACGAGGGATAACACCTGGATAAAAACGTGCTGTGTAGAAATATCTTAAGATTCAAGTTCCCAGACTGGCGCATCAGACCACCCCAACGCACCGTCACCCACCCACTGCCATTAGAAGCGCACACCTGAGCGGTGGAGTGATGTCACCTCCCATCCCGGTGATGGGTGTGTGGTTGCCATACGCGGAGATAGAAGCATATGTTGCTGATACGGCTGTTCCAAATGTGCAGGCAGTCCAGGGTTAGGTACCAACACCAGATGGTTCTTCTAAATCTGTAGTGAGCAAGAGGGGAAAAGAGGAAAAACAAGTGCTCCTTCTCTCTGCCACCCACCAGCTTTAGGCCAAGGGTCCAAGTGTTCCATTTTGGAAAGAACTACTGGCCCATTTGCAAGTGTGAAAATGTGGCTAAAGATGGAACATAAACATGGACCTTTGCATATAATCACAACCATCTCTGGGGAATTTTGTGGCGGGCATGGTGCTGAGAGTCGACCTGGACATGAACTAAACTTTGGCATTTGTGCATAAAAAGGATATTTAAAGCATGCCACAACATCGACAGCCTTAAAATATCTCAACCTCATATCTCATGTCTCAATATGACAGCATGAAAGGGCAAATCAATAAAAAATTGAGGTCACTGTGATTGCAACAGTAGTTTTAGTGTTTGTCTACCTACCCAGGAACCGCAGAAGGAAATTTGAATGAGATAAATGTTTTTTGTACATGGTCGCTGACAAATAAAGTTAATAAAAAAGTGTTTTGCCACATTATAAAAGGGATATTTAGGAACTATTTGTGGCATGTAGAAGTTAGTTTGTATCTCTCAATGTGCAAAATCTGGGTTTCCTGTGCATCCACCACTGCATCTTTACTTTACATGCTGCAACTTTGTTAGAGGAGGGAAATAAAAGTCAAATGTTGTAAGTTGTGCTTTTTGAAATAATGCATTCTCTGAAGGCTCTCACCTGGTCGAACCAATTTGGCCTGATTTAATTAGAGAGCACAGGAAGTTGTCTGAGACAGTGACCAGAATGACCGGCCTCCCTGTTATCTCCCAGGCTTCTTAATTTCTCTGCCACAGGGATGGCTGCTGGCGCATGTAGCGTAGAAGCTAAACGTTCATCGTTTGTCAAATAGATGCTTTCTGTCTGTCTTGAGGACAAATTGATGTCAGAGATTCCCCAAATTATGATGAATGTTGACATAGTGCTTTTATTCCATGATTCAGTAACAATAGTGAGTATTTTACCTTCCCATCCCACTACACTTTTTTTTCAACCTATTAGACCTAAAACTAAAACACTACATCATAATTCTTTAATTGAATTAACTCTGTGCGTTAGTCATTAATCACTATGTACAACATTCAGATAAATATGTGCGCAAACAATGATGCCATTAAAAAGAAAATCCTCACTCGTGGCTCATATGTCCATGAGCAGCACCATGTAAAGCTCAGTTAACCCCCATCCTCACACTCAGCCCTTCAATCACCTTCAGAGAGGAGGTGCAGAGTGTTGGCAGAGTGGTTGATATTCACAGACGGGAGAAGTGTGAGATTGCTTTTCTGGCTAATAAGGAAGAGGGATCAAGTGCCGGAGCAAAAGCCTATTTGTGGAGTCCAGCTTGATGGCCTCAGTGCAGATGTAAGTAGATCTGTTTTTCTTTACCTCTGTGTTAAACTATCATGTCTCCGGCTGAGATGAGCATTAATTCAGAGCCCCCATCGTACCCCCAAACACTAACACTAACACTATGTAGGTTTAAAACGGTCAGACATAAGACGTGTACCTAGAACGTTTGGGCATGATCGAGCTGAAGTCTTTGGTTCAGCGGGACACACTGAGGATTGTTCTGTGTGTTCGGTCGCTCTGTCTTAACACACATGATGAGAGCAGGTACATGGAGGGAGTCCCTCACAGACTCTTCAAGATTTTCTGTTTCTTGCAGCTTCAACTTTTCAATTCTAGATACTGTTTATCATGAAATGCCAAATAGTTTTTTTTTACAGCCATGTACAATAGTATTAGCGATAGTATAATAGATCCCTGAAAGGTAATTGATCAAAGCAGAGGTACAGTAAGTCAATAACCAAGCATCAGCTAAGCCTGTGTTACTTTAGCTCTGTTCACTGATGAGTATTTGAATGCCCTGTTTTGAAAGCACCGTGCACAGTCTCATTAGTCTTTCTTGTCAATGAAGTCAAAATGCTGTTTTGTTTTGTTTGTTGCATCTTAAATGAGCTCCACGACGGCTCCTCTTTCTGATCTACTCACTTCCGTCACCCCAGCCGAGATCTATGACTCTCAGTCTATAGTGACAGCACACTGATCTAGCCTGGAGCTGATTGGCTGCACACATATCAATGCACATGTCTGGTATATACACACGCAGAATACAGAATACACCCGTGCAGGCACTGACACACACACACACACACTGACCTTCCTGTCCCCTTGTAACATACAAATGAGTCTTTTCCCAGCATTCCTGCAGGACTGCGAGGGTAAGCCGAACACCAGTTGCCCTTGTTCATTGTGTTGTGTGCATGAGGAACCGCTCACAGCAAACTTAAGCCTGCAGTGCCGGACTTTTACCAAATGCACATCCGTTACATACATGCCCTTGCCAGACGAGTTCACACAACGTTGATCGAACCTTTCACCACCAAGGCAAGTCTCTTCGTCCTTTACAGCATATCAGAGGTTTTAAATCTGGTGTCTGTGGTGATGTTCCCACGCTGGTGCTGGAGCAATGACTAGTTTGCCTTAGCTGAAGAGCGAAGCAGCCATAGTGGTGCATGCAGGTTTATGTTCATAGCTTCAGGTTAAATATAATCTACATCATACATATCTTTCTTGTAGTACAGTGTGTGTATGTAACATTCAATGTGACACCTTTCAACATGAGGTTTGAAGCTATTTTGACCAAAGCTTAGCTCACATTTCTTTAGACTTCACTGTGCTGCTGTACGACGTAACACTGAATAAATACTTAAGATTACCTGCCATATACTAACATTTGAAGTGTTATCATCTTTATTCAGTACTACTGTAGCTAGTACAGTATCAGCTATTGCTGCTATCATGACTTGGAGAGAAACTAAGAAGCTGTTATGTAACTGTCACACATAAACAAATGAACAATTTGAATAAATAATAAGCTTGCCTGACAATATGGTTGATGTAAGAAGGTAAATACTGTTTGGTAATAATTCACTTGTCTTATTTCCTTTTAATTATTGCATTTAAAAAAAAAACACTAAAGCTGCTCTATCTTTGAGCAGAAGTCAGTACCTCAGAGATTTATATCTCGACTCCAGGGTCAGTCATTTATTCCTTTGTTTGTTTCCACTGAAAGTGCTGCAGGAGTTGTGGGGCTTGCTTCTTCCCCTGCTGATGTGTTGTGATCAATGGTGCACAGGCATTGGTAATGGGGAACCTTTCAAATGTAAAATTAATTACCTGCAATCTGACAGCATCAGGGAAACTCAGCATGTATTTTCTGCTTAGTTGGTACTCACCCTTTTCCATGCTTGCTTTAGCATGAAGCATTGTGTATGTGTGTGTATGTGTGTGTGTGTGTGCACTGGTTGCTGAAATGTGGAGCCTGCTGGAGACACATTTGTTTCTCGGGGTGGGTAGGATGCTGCCTGTCAGGTGAGTCTCAGTTTGCCATCAGCAGACTGTGATTTTGCTTGAAAGGACACTCGTAATCCTTCCTTCAGGAAGAAGAGGGTCTTCCTGCACCTGTCCCTTCTCTTCCTTTCTGTTAAAAACAAATTCCACAAGCACTGAAGAGTGTCTTGACAGTATGTTGTTTGGCTCTATATACAGTGATTGTATGCGGACAAACTGTGGGCCTTGTGCCTTGACGCCCCTGCTGGGAGCACTGGCTCTAAGTGCATTATTCACTGGAATCATACATGTCAATACAGTGATAACTTTAATTTCACCAAAAAATACACTTAATACCTTTCAGTCCTTCCATATAATATATGAGTGTGGACAGACATGGATGTAAACTGCGACTTGATTGGTTGATGGAAGCAAACAGTCATGAGGTGGTAATTCTAGTTTAGTATCTCGAGAGTGTAGTTTTCTTACATGTAGGAAATAATTTATTTCTGTTTAGTAATTTAAGGCGTCTGTGCTGCGAGCTCAATATGGAGTCCTGGAGATTCTGTAAATCACAGAAACACATTTTTTCTTGCAGTCTATACATTTGACAGGTGGCCAGCAGAAGGTATCCCATGCTGTTTCTGCTCATATGTGAGTAATGTAGCACAGCTTGAGAAGCTGAGTTAGTTTGCCAAGATTTACTGCTGTAATTCCTGACCTTTAGTGGTTAGAAATTGCTCAATGCAGCTTTAAATGTGTTAATGCGAACCGGGATTCTGTTGATCCACCAGACCTTTAGATAACTATTGAGTTGATTGGCATAAAACCTGCACACATTCATGGTCTACTTTAGTGAACCTGCAAAACTGACCATCACATCAGCCTCAGCTTTGTCTTTAGTGCTAATTAGCAAAATTTGGTAAGCATTGGCCTACGTGCTAAACATCAGCTAGCTAGCATTGCTGAGATACCATCAATGTGCAGGCTCACAGAGCTGCTGGTATGGCTGTAGACTCTCTAAACTAAACTAAACTAAATGCTAAACTGAATTATCTTGACTGAACACATGGTGTTTTATCCCTCTCTTTCTCTGTTTCTCTCAGCATGGGTGTGGATTCAGCCAATGAAATCACATTTCTTGCCGAGCAATACAAAAAAAGTACTGCGATGATCTCACTGAACTTCTGCAGTCGCACCTCTCATCCCAAGAATAGTTGTCATCACCACTTTCAAAGCACCTCTAGTGATTAGCCGATAATAAAGCAAGTCAAAGAAAAACCCGTGAGTTTTGAGTATAAATTTGAGTAAATTTAAAATGAAAACAGGCGCTACGCTGGATTGAAGGTCAGTTTGTAAGAAATTGGATATGTTCTTTTTTGTCTACGGACTAAACAGAGATTAAACAAATTTTGACTGCTGAGCCCATGCATAAGTGGTTTTCAAATTTTAATAACGTATGCAGTGTGCAGCAGTGATACACCCTTTGCAAATGCTGTAATACTGACTTTATATACACCTTTTTTTACTGTACATCACAGTTTGAAAAATTGATTAGGAATAGAGGACTTCAGGATCTAAAAGGGGGCCGACTTGCACAACTCTTGAGATAGTGGAAGTTTAAAAATATCATTTAGATCAAATTAGCAACTTTTGCTCCCTCCAGAGCTTAATAAAAGTACTGATCTCATTTCTCAATTTCCTTGAAGTTACTGATAATACACAAATATGGCACAAATAAAAGGCAGAGTAGAAAAGTTGTGAGAAGTAGTGATAATACATGCATATTTTCCAATGAAGAAAGCTTCAAATTGAACTCACTATTCAAGTTAAAAGGACTTATTCTCGACTGTGGTCTATTGGAGTAAGGATGAATGAATGTTTAAGCAATATAACCACCTCCACTGTGGTGGAGTACTTTATCTGATGAGACCATCAGGTGCTGCGAGTCTGACAGTCCCAGTGTTTGGTGGCTCACTCAACATGCTGGTATCGATTACCTTCCCTGATTTAATCTCCCTCCTCTGTTTCCCTGTCCAGCTTCACTCAATCTCACCAACAGTGGGAGACACTGACAGCTATATCAACCTGCCCAACACACCCCGCAGCAGAGAGGACGGAGAGGAAGGAGGAGTGGACAGGGAGGGAAAGCAGCAGAGATAAAGACGGAAATGCAAAGGGAGCAAATGAAGAAAGACCTTTTATGCTCCATGTTTGAGTCCACAAAGCCTTTCAGTTTGACTAAAATTACAATATGACTTGATTGGCGTAATTTTGCAAATCAATATTAGGTTGCAAAAATCCACGCCGCCAAAGTGAGTTTGAAAGCAAGCAGTTTGAGGGGTGACCTTGTCCACTGTATGCGCTTGTCTACTAGTGACTCGGGCCAGGTGGTTCTGTCAGGCCGTCAGGGCTGAGTGGGTCAGAGAAACAACATTTGCTACTGTTCTGTTGCTTTAATAAGACTCATTAATATACTGCATGTGTCACCAGTAGCGTCTGACTGCGTCCCCTCTGGGCTGGGCTAGTTTTGGCATGACATGAAGTAAGGACACACGCATTCACTGAATTTAGCCCATTTGTCTAACGTATCAAAGCTGAGACTTCACACTGCCTTGAACTCACATCCCTCGCTCATCTGCATGTGTGTGTGTGTGAGTGTGTGTGATGCATTGCCGTGTGGTGGGGTTAGCCTGTAAAAAAGATGGTGCATGTTATCAATACTGGGCAAAGAGTAATTTACAGGTTTATTGCCTTGTTGACTCATTTTAATATCCTCAGGTATAGATTTGATCTTGGCTGGGATGCTGCCTTTCCGTGCATTATGAACAAGCAAGGCGCTGGATGCTGCGCGTAAATGGACCATTTCTGGGCGAACTGTTTTCCCTTGCTACATAAAGACAGACAAACTCATGAATTCCTTCTTCAAGTTTGTGTGGACTTTAAGGACATGTTGTGTGGCGAGATTAATCTTTTTACTGGATGTTTGTTGCATTAAGCCCCAGTCAGTAGCAAGGAAACACACCTTCTACACCAGAGATTTTAAAGGAATATTTTGACATTTGGGGAAAAAAACTTTCACCTTCTTGCCGACACTTAGATGGGAAGTTCAATACTACTCTTATGTCTGTTTGCTAAATATGAAGCTATAGTCAGTGGCCCATTATCTTAATTTACTATGAACACATGGTAAATTAAGGAACTCTGACTTAAGATCCTTACGTACCTAAAATCCTGGCTATTGTCCCGTTTTTTTGGGGTGGATGGAAATAGTAAAATTACCCCAAAAGTGGACTTTGTTGAAGTATTGCATTCAGTAGTATTCATTGTGATTGGCGGCACTATGCCATTAAAGCCTGAGGAGACTGTGCCGCTCTAAAGTTTATGAGAAGAGTCTTTCACTTTTACCACTTTTACTCCCACTCATGGAGTTTTATTGTTCTGGTAATTTTTTTCTTATTTTCACTTCCCTGCAGCAGTTGAATGAAGCATGAAATCATTTGATATAAGATGCACTTTGATGGACTATCTAATCATATGGTGGAAGTTTGCTAAACCATAACCTCTGGAAATGGAGGTTGTTTGAACCAGTGAAATGTTTGGATGACTCAAATGCACGGATTTTCTTTTTTCTTTTCTTTTTTTTCAGCGTAGAATGAAAATAAAACATATTCCCAAACTGCCTGCAGTGTCACACGCACTAACATGACTCAACAAGGAAACACCATTGTTGGTGAGACATTTTTAGAAAATGTTCTCTCAGCATTGAATATCCCATTTATTATGTTCACACAATCAGACCTGATGAAAAGGTTTTGCTTAAATAAGACTCTGCTGTACTGCTGTGTGCTGCTGGAGGTAGCCACAAATCCATAAAGGTTAGAGAAGGTTATTACTGGGGGTTGACTGGTGCCAGTCCCCAGAGTCTCATGTAAAATGTGGGTGGAGAGGGTGAATGAGTAACTCTCCTCACCTTAAACTACTGTCAAGGTGGCCTTCAGCAAGGCACCAAATTCAATTCAGCAGCAGCAGTTAGTGAATATTTGAATGGAAAGCAATGCATAGCTGAAGGAGACCATTCACTCAGTTCATGTTTAAATAAAGAAACAATGAGTTACGTTTCTTGTTTCCTTCTTGTTCTTAATACACCTGCAATGGTTATTTTATCAATTTCTCATTGCCAGTTTTAATTTGATTGAAAGAAAGATTTTTAGCAAACGCCTCACATCTCATCAGCTGGGTACGTTTTCTTGATTTTCTAGTTCCTTAATGTTTGATAGCGTGTGCTGTGGGGTGTGACTGGCATGCATGAGAAATAAACTGCTGCTGCTGATGTATTGTTGAAATGAATATTGACAATATGTGACCGGACAGTGATTTAAAAGGACTGTAGTTGTGGGTGGTTGGTCGTTGCTCTTGTGTCATTTCGGGATCTCTAAAGTTGGGCTTGGTTGGCAAAGTTGTTTGTTTTATGCGCCAGAGGTGTCCGATCCAGAGTTTACTCCGTAGAACTGCACAAACCATCAAAGCTCAAGAACATGTCCAAAATTTCTCCAGCTAATCCTGTTCACCACGTCAGACGATGATGCAAATTCATGCCAAATTTTACAAAATATGCATCTGCTATTTTTTTTACTAGTTAATGTCCAAGAACATGTCATCAGTTTGTCACTTTTCAATCGTGTCCCAGACCCACAGTGTACATAGTATATCATATTAATTTTTATTGATATAAATATATATATATCCATAGAGTGATATGTACATACAGTAAATAGGTTGGCTTGTCGGCTGGCTCTCAGGACGACACGATACCTGGCATCCACAGAGTCTCGCCGACACTCTGGAGGAGCAGATTCGACACCATCTGGAGCTCGCGCATTTGTGCCACCCCACCCAAAGCCAAGAAGATGATTGCTATCAGCATGATGACGCCTTTATTAGATTAGCTGTGCATTGTTTACAGGCTTGTGGCTCTGCCCGTGCCAGCGTTTGAACGAATACTTTCCTCCGAAACACCAACGGGTGGGCGCAGTGATCAACTCAACAGCTGCTGAGAACATTTCCCTTATCGCTGCATAAATGTGTTTCACTGGGAGAGAATCGCGAGGAGAATTTCAGAAAAATGTGTTCATTTTGCTCAACTGCACTTTGTTCCTCAGTGGTGTCCTGCGTCTTCAGAAACAGGCTATGGCAGCCCAACAATCCTTCATCATCAATCTACGCCTAACATGAAAACTGTGTATTTGGTGGTCATACTGTTTTCTTTCGAACAAGATCTGAAGTGATAAGATTGTGCTTAGCTGCAGCAGAATGTCATGATGATATGTTTTCACTTTCTTCTGATTTTCATTAGTTTTGTCCATCATTCAGTTAAGGTAGATTCAGCTGTGACTGTTGATCTGTTGTGGAGGTTGTGTGAGAATTCAAAAACAGTTCTCCTTGACCCGATAGCCAAAGAGTGATACGCGTGAAGCAAAAAAAGACACATGTGTGGCCTCTTCCACTGACTGCGTACACGTTAATATGTCAGAGATGAGGAGGTGACACGTGAAAAACCCCTCTCCCCATGGGGGGTGTTTCGCAACTGCGTTGAATCAACCGCAGTAAATGCTCTGGATCTGTTTTGTAGTCATGTGCTTATGCTGGGAGTCAGCCAAGAAATCCCCCCCCAACTCCTTTCATCAAAACAGCGTATAATCTGTCATTGTAGAGCCTGATTTTCTAAAGTTAGTTACACAGCAAACACAAAGGTAAAAGCAGGACTTCTGTTACGGCTTAATTTGTTTCATCCCTGTGCTCTTCGAGTTAATGGCAGATGCTTAATTTGCGTCATCTCATTCAAATACAGCTCTTACAAAATCCATTTCAAAGACAGCACACGTCTTCATCCACCAGTTTTTAAGTGAGAAACTGATGTGGTTAAATAGGCTGTAACTGCTATTAAAACAGATAAAATTCTTCCGTAATGAGCGCAGCATAATCAGTTTTGAAGCCACAGTGAAAACAGAGCCATTTTGCCACCGTTGCAGCTCATATTAGCACCACGCCAAGGAATGAAGACATGATCAGAGGAGAGAAATGCTCTGCCAATGTCTGTCTCCTCCATGCCAGTGCATGGGGAGAAGGGAAAGGTAGTGGGCCGAGCCAACTTTCCACTCCAGCTGGAGAGCTGGTGAGAGGCATTGTTTCTCTCATCTCCTACTGTCAGCCCTTGTAGTAGCTGGTCTGTAAGACTAGCCACTATTTCAAAATAGCATTGAGTCATCTTGCCAGACACTTTAATGGCCTAAATGCTGGATTCTTACAGTACCTGGCAAAATCATGCTTTAGTTTTTTTTTTTTTTTTTTAAATGTTCACCTACTTTTTTTTCTCTGGAGCAAATTATCTGAGATAAAGGCACGTCAGAGAGGAGATTGTGAGTGTGATGTTTCATTGAAAAGACTTATTTAGTAGGTAAACGAACAACTCTACAAATGATATGTAGATGTGAATTTCTGATGGATTTCTGTTTATACCTCTCTGACTTGCCTCTCAGGCTATGGATTCCTCTGACATGCTTCCTCCTAAGCAGCATCCCCTACAGTGACTCCCTTCATCGCCATGCAAAAAGGAGTCCATCAATATTCCAGTCACACCTACGGCTGATGGTCGAGTCACTAGTTCACAGAGCTTCACTGTCCCTTTCTCTGTCAATGCTGTCTCTGACCACACTTCCTTTCCCTTTGCTCTGGCCATCGCCACCAAACTTTGCTGTGATTAAACAGACGTCACCTTTCATAAGTGTAAACTACCGCCCTCTGTTGGCCATGTCAGGGAGTTCAAATATGAAGCTGAACCCCCTGATCATTGTTCAGCACTGGGGTCAGCCTGGGTTTCAATGCAAGCTTACATTTTTTTAGGTCTTTGTTGAAAGGCAATACACTGACCTCAAATAATTCCACTGTCAAAGATCAGTTATTATCTCTTTTGTGTATTGTGTAGTGTAAAAATACAACAGAATAATGCAGAAATATACAATTTACTTCTTTAAAAAAAACCTACCTCATTTTTTGTGTTCACTCTCTTCAGGTCCAACTGGCTGAAGCCCTGCTGTGGCCGTCGAGTGGCCCTGTGGCAGGTCTGTCTGCTCAGCGCTGGCTTCAACTGTATCCTGGTGGCCTGTGTCATCCTGGTGGTGCTCTTCCTGTCTTTGGAGCTGCTCATAGACACCAAACTCTTACAATGTAAATAGTGCGCATGGCTGCTTATTTGTTTATTTCTCCTATTTTAAGGGGGAGGTTTGCTGAGCATGCATATTCTTGTCCGGCAATACACTGCGTGACGTTCGTAAAACACCTGGGAGGCATCTGGTGCAGCACAAAACCAGCAGCTCCACCGGAGCAGTGGGGAGTTAAATGCTGTGGTGTCCTTGAGCATCCACCCATTGCATCCTTCCTGTGCTGTTCCTGCACTGTGACCTCCCTGCCGACAGGGTCAGATTCAGGGAATTTGCTGTACATCTTCACTGATATGTTCTTAAACCCATGATAAAGACTCAAGTATAGAAATACCTCGCATTAATGAGATATAAGGGGGAGCATGTCACAGTAAAAAGGTCCTGACTTAAAATTTTGTTGCTCTCTGTGTGCAGCTTTCTACATCAACTTGTGCCAACCCTGAGAGTAACTATATACATTTAATAAGTGCTTGTGAAGCCTGTAGGGCTTTCAGGGCGTCAGGACTCACAGGCAGAACACACGAAACAGAAGGCGAGCTCAACAGGCTGGTTTATTGACAAAAATAGTTCTTTCAAAAAGCAGGCAACAAAAGGCGCTTAGGCAAAAAGGCAACTAAGGCAGAAGGGCAATAAGGAAAAAAGGCAAATAACAAAAGGCGTTGAGGTTCAAAATACAAAAAGGACAAGACAAGACAAGACTCTGGGTTTAGCTATGACTGTGATTAGCGATCACAAAAGGCACATATAACGTTCAAGACAGACAATTAGGGCAGGGTAGACAATCAGACAGGCGGGAAGGACACCAGGAAGTCAAGGGTCTGAAACGAGAGGAGAGTTAGGGTTTCACAATACAACAGGAAATGCATGACAAGACATGACACTGTGATCAGACACATCAACAGACACGACGAGACAGGACAGTACTGTACTTAAATACAGTTTTGAAGCACTTTCTACTTAATAAAAAATATTGCGCTTAGTCCACTGCATTTATTATACAAGTATAGTTACTAGTTACTTTTCAGATTATGATGTAACATGAAAAACTACAAATTTGATGACCTTATGAAGTGCAATATATTGTAAAATATTAACGCCGCTGTTTCCAACCTTTTTGGCTTGTGACCTTGTACAAAAAGTAGTGTCCAGCTCGACCCCTTGTCACATTTCAGATGTCTATGGGTTGTTAGCAGCACCACCAGGTATTTCCTCTCTAAATTCATCGGATCATTTCAGTAAAACGGAGATAAAAATAACACATCTTTAAAAAAAAACTAAGATTAGTTCAAAGTAAAAAAAAAAAAAAAAACGTTTACAGAACTTTGCAGCAAAATTTAGCTTTTTCTTCTTTCATGATATAATGCCCCTCAGATTTATCTAGTGACCCAATGGGTGGGGGCACCCCCAGGTTTACCTAACTGTATAAAGTAGATAAACTAGCATCACCTCGACCAACTACAGCTGTAAATGCTACTTACACATTCTTGCATCAGTATCAGTATTAATCTAATAATATAGTAAATGAGTAATAAAGGACCCTAAATCCAATGACTGTATAATAATGCATTCAGGGAATACTGTGACAGTAACATACTGTAGACTTTACAATTAAGCCCTTAACTAATTTAACTAAGTGTGACTTTTGTCCCTCATTGTTTTTCACTACAGTACACAGAATAGTTGCAAAGATTCATGTCGGAAGATAAATTACTTGTAAATGTTGTGGAAATCCTCGTTTATGTTAAACAGTCATGTACATGCATTGCGTGTCCAGTCTTTCCATCACCGTTGCGTGCGCAGTCTTGCCAATCTCAGAGGAGCTGGTGGTGGTGGATGCTAAATGGTCGTGATGGCGAGTGATGGAGAAAGGTGATAATGAACCAAGTCTCTCGTCAATGGCAGCAGGCACACGTCCCCATCGATTACTGGCCAGCATCCAGCTCTGATGATACCTGAGTCTCGCTGCGGGGACTGCAGGACTCTAGTCACCTCAGATCTGTTGTAATCTAGTGCTCTGTCTCCTGCCAGTCCCCCAAGACAAATAGAGGAGTG
Source organism: Chelmon rostratus (assembly GCF_017976325.1). NCBI lineage: Eukaryota > Metazoa > Chordata > Actinopteri > Chaetodontiformes > Chaetodontidae > Chelmon > Chelmon rostratus. The sequence goes on along the minus strand of NC_055658.1, from coordinate 24,110,289 downwards.
GACAATAAGGCGGTAGTGAGTGAGAGAGCGCACAGAGAGATTAGTGGTGTAGGACAGGGGTAGATACAGGCTGGTGCTGGGGATTAATGGATGGAAAAATGCTGATGGACAGACTGTCAAGGAGAGGGGTGATATAGGTGAAAGTTCAGGCAGGAAATGAGAAAAAAGGTTTTTTCTTTGTGCTAGACCTTCTTGAAATCAGCGTATAAAGGAATTTAGACAATAATTATCATTTTTAAAATGTCTTAACTTGAATTCATGTTTGCCGGCTCACCTCTTAGATCTTGTTTTCTTGTATCGTTCCTTGTGTGCTGCTCTTGGTTAAATTTGCATCGTCTCTTCTCTCAACAGTTTCCAATGCTTTCCAATTCGCCAGCATTATCCACTGGATCAGCCTTATTATCCTGTCACTCTTCTTCTCAGAGGTGAGACGTGTCTTTGTTGTTCATATAAAACCTTATTCTTGGTACCACCACTGATAAAAATCTTCACTGCTCTCGTTCTGTTATTCTCCTGCCTCCCTGTTCTTGGTCTTGTGTACAGGTTGTATGATGTTATATGGCCACAGGAGTTCTCATAATTAAATTAAACCAAACTAAACTTTCTTTAATTGTAGATTATATCCTATCTACAGCAACTCAAACCAGGTACAGGCCTAAGGGAACCGGAGAGCGTGGCTGCCATGTAATTTCCATCATTGTCTAGTCAGGATTTAGCTTTAGCTTCAGAAATGCTACCTTGAGGCTGGATGGCCAGTAAAATGTCTTTTGTTTGAACCATAATTGTAATTAGTCTTAATAAAATTTGAGCCATTGTTTAATAAAATAATGTCTAATCATCGCTGTGGAGTGGTGAAAAACAAAATGGAGAGGGGAGAATTTGGCCCACAGGCCTCCCATCCAGTGCAAACCAATTACCCTGACAGCCTCAGCCCCAATGCCCTAAACCAAACATTAATTACCAGTGAGCCAGCAGGAGCAATAATTAAAGCTGAGCTTAATGAGCAGTGGGGATGAGGTTACAGTGATACGATCCATCCAAACACCTCGCCCACTGACATCACAGAAGAACAGTCGTCTGGGAATGGTGTTACATATATGTTGCATACCACCAGCCGGTCCCTCCGCACCAATCAGAAAACAGGATTCTAACATATGGGTGGAGTCCCCGCGCTTCTCACTTGACACCAGCACTGTTGTTCAACATGCACTCCAGATGATGGATTAGCTGGACTGCTCGTACATGACACCCCCAGCTAAATGGAGTTCAAATCAATGGCCCTGCTCAACAAAGGGTCCCACACAACCCACAGCATTTAGCACAATGTAGAATTTGATAGGTGATCGAATTGCAAGTGTTGTGTTGACCTTTTGTAGGTCAAAGATCAGGGAACCGATTAGCCACGGATGTATTAAAGCGTTATCAAAGAGCTCGATATAAGTGCTTTAAAGGGACTGTCTTCCAACTTCTTCTGTGATGTATCAAAGGCACATCAGTGATCATTCTGTATGTGTGCATGTATTTACTATTTTCTAATGCAACATAATTTACTTGTCAAATACAGCTATTCTTTTCATTTGGGGCTATTTTAAGGGGTCTAGCTACACATATTTTAGCATAGTTATTATTCTATTTGGGGAAAAAAAAGGTATTTGAGGAAGAAAACGGGACCACTAAGGCCTCTTCTCAGTTTTTGGTCTATGTTCACACATCTTGACAAAGCTTGTTGGATGTGATGACAACTCAAAAGACCAAGAATATCACAAGAGCTTTTTATATGTATACTCCCTCACCTATCTATTTTAATGCTTTCATTTATCTCTCTGTCTGTCTCAGACTGTCTTCAGAATCGTAGTGCTCGGGATCTGGGACTACATAGAGAACAAAGTTGAGGTTAGTGCTCATGTTGTGTGTTTTACTGGCAGATCACTCAATTTTTGTCAGTGTCAGATATTACTTCCAATTTGGCCACACAACTATATTGTGCCTCTAAATTTTCTTTATCCCCCAGAGTTTACACTTAACAGCATTTTTGGAAATGAACTTATTCACTTTCTTGCTGAGCGTAAGATGAGAAGATTGATACCACATGTGCTGGAAATATTAAGATACAGCACAGTACCTTAGCTTAACTTAGCTTAGCATTAAGACTTTTGGCTCTGTCCAGAGGTAACAAAATCCGCCATCAGTAGCCTCATATTTACTGCAGAGACATTTGAGTGCTATCAATCTTCTCATCTAACTCTGCAACAAAGTAAATAAGTGAATTAGACATTTCCCACTATTCCTTCAAAGCAACCTACTGTGTGCATATGTGAATAAACTTCCCATGTAAGCCCAGCCTACGCGGTCAGGGCTGGAGGGTTGGCCCGGGGTTACTGGCAGGGGCCTATGTTACACAACAACATTTGCATATACAGTATTTTTAGAGAATTTACAGAATTTTATACCTGTTTGTTTGTATGACCCCTTCAGGTGTTTGATGGAGCTGTCATCGTGCTGTCCTTGGCCCCCATGGTGGCCTCTACGGTGGCCAACGGGCCCAGCAGCCCCTGGGATGCCATCAGTCTCATCATCACTTTACGCATCTGGAGGGTCAAGAGGATCATTGATGGTGAGGCAGGCAAAAAACCTCCTGTCCATCAAAGCTGTCTTATTAAGCCTCCACCAATTTATTTCGTGGAGCAACTCAATGAAACACCCAGTCTGTCTTAACTCAAAAGTACTATACAGATGCATAAAACTCAGCTTACCTTGAAGAGCTAAATGACCCCATTCCCTCCATGATTATACAAATTATTTACTATTCAGAGCAATATAGCAATTGATCATCCCTCATGGTAAATTGCTGCCACTCTGCTACTCTAACTTGTATTGATTGTAAGGGCCTGGTTAAGTAGATTCAGAGAGGCCATAATGAATATAGTGGTTGCCCCCCCCCCCCTATGCTAATGCGGACTGGTTCGATATCTGTTCGGAGGTCACCCTCACCACAGGCCTCTGACTGCATACCGGATCAGCTGCAGTGAGACGGTGGGCGAGTACAGGGTTGTTTCCCCGTAAAGCAATATTTTTGGGAAATAATAACAATAATAATAATAATAATAAACTTTAAGCTCAAAGTGCTTTACAACAAAGATATCATGTGCACCAAGTGTTTCTCGTGAAAAACGACGTAGAATGAACATAGAAACAGAAATAGAAAATTAATGTCAAATAAGAAGGATCACAAAACCCACTTGATAATAAGAATAAAAATAAGATAAAAAGTAAGTAAGAATAATACATTTTATTCAGAAGTTTTTAAATTATTTTTACACTGTACTATATATACAAGGTCCGTTTTGACTGAAAGGAGACACATCAGAATGACATGAATCATAATTTAAGGAATTAATACAATGCAGCTTTCAACATCATTCATTTGCTTCTCGTAAAACATGTTCAGCAGGAGCATGTTTCCTGCTTCTTAACATGCAGCTGCTGTGCTGGTTTCCAGGGAATGAACTCGGGATTTTTCCTGCCGCACACCTCGACCTGTTGGGTTTGATATTTGTGAGTGATTGACTTTCCCTGCTAGGCAGGCGGCAACACACCTCAGAGGAAAACAATCACACTCAAACCAATAAATGTACAGCTGAGGGCCCGGCTTGGTTATCGTAGAAGAAAGATTGAGTCTCTCACAGAATTATCTTGATGTATAATAGTGGCAACGTGTGTGTCAGTCCGATGGGAGTGGAAATAAAGCGAAGTGAACTGCGGCAGAATTTGTAAGGACTAGAGCAACAAAGTAGAATTCATAAGCAGGGTGATGGGAAATATCAACCGCTCAAGCATGGAAAAAAAGGTGATTAAAATAAAAAAAAGAAATGCTGAAATGATGAATGTCTTCCTTTCCATCATCTAACTTTAGATCCCACAGACAAATATAAAGACAATGAAACCAACACTTGTGGGGGCTGTAATAATGGCAGTGCTTGCAACAGAGCCATTTCACCACTGTGTTTGCCATAATAGTAAATGGTGAACTAATAAATGATGATGAAAAATGTACAAATTATATGCTGGCAGACAGAGAGAGTGATCCATGCAAAGACCTACATCCGTATGAGACGCAGTTTGTAATGCAAGTGGCACAGTGGCACACTTGACTCCAGGAGAGGAGAGTGCTGCCAGAAGCTGTCTGTAATGCTGTAGCACACACACACACACACACACACACACACACACACACACACACACACACACACTGATGCAGATACAATATGCACAAACACAAATGAATTATTATTGTGGCTAAATAATGAACCTGTGATTGAGCTTTTCATGCCTGTTTGAATTCTGACTGGACTGACCCCTTCTGATGTCCCCACTTTGAAAACGTGTGTGTGTGCCAACATGACTATAAATAGGTACAATGAGCATGTGGCGATGGCTGTGTGCTTTGCTCTGCCCCCGCCCCCAGTACCAGAAAGGCTGTTTCATTCTCCTCTTTGTGTTTTGACAGTGCCAGCGTTTGAATCACGTAATAGTTCAGACCCACCATCACACCAACAACAGACGTCTTGGAATAGGACGAGTGCAATTACTGATTATGCCTCACCTCTTTATGTTGCCCATAGCAACATTCCCCATCAGGATACACAGTATGTGTGATATCATGGGGCTGACTTGCAAATGTGATCACAGAGATGTGTGAGGCGCTGACTGCCTGCCACCTGTGACGACAACAGGTATCCAAATTTACTCTCACCGTCCTTTTTTTAGGTGCACCTTCCCATCCTGCCCCAGAAAGTGTGTCATGTATAAATAAAATGTGGAGTCACATTGTAAGAGGTGGAGTTACCGATTGATCAGGACGTGATTTAAGTGGTTGATGCTGCCCCACTGATATTTTGGTGCATGATACTTCCTATACTTTACCAGGAATCATTTAATAAATGAATTAAGATAAATAAATAGATGCCCAATCAGCTGCACTTTTGTGTGAAAAAAATATATTGGTGAGGGATGATGAGAGTTGACGAAGTATGCTGGCAACACTTCAGCAGGAAGTGCTGAAGGTCAAGCGAGACACATAGCTTGTACGCTGAAGGGTGACAGACTGTGTCATCTGACAACACGACGATAAAGCTTAGATGACCACGTGACTGCCAAGACTATGCAACAAAAAAGACTTTCATTTTGGTACGCAAAGTAGCATTAGAGTGTCATTTGAATGCAGCACAATGTGCCAAAATGTTGTTGCTGACCAAGTAGATCTCTTTAGGTCTCATTTCTCACTTTTTTTTTTTTTAAAGAAGTTTGGTTAAAATCATTTTCACTGGATTACTGCTCCAAGAGGAAATTTACTTTGTTTTAAAGGGCCAGTGTGTCAGATTTATTTCTGCCAATAGATCCCTTATTGGCAGAAATTCAATATAATAGACACCGGTATGTTTTCATTAGTGTATAATGACTTGAAAATATGAATTGTTTTTGTTTTTGTACCTTAAAATGAGCTCTTTATCTATCTATCTCCAGAGGGAGCAGGTCCTCTTCCATCGAGGCTGCTGTGTTGCACCGGCATGTTTCTACAGTAGCCCAGACCAGACAAACCACACTCTGCCTCTGAAGAGGCCTGTTGCATTATTTTGAGAGTCGGACAGGGAGGGGTGAGATGATGTGTGTTCAGTTGGTTGCAATCTGCGACCTCACTGCTAGATGCTGCTAAATCCTACAGACTGGTGCTCTGAGTAAATTAGCTGTTCTGTGTCGAGGACAGTTCATTAAATGCCTCTGGTTAATGATCTGATGATTATGTTCAGTCCTTTAAAGTAACTAAAAAAAAAAAAAACAATTAACTGTGTTATAAACAATAAACTGCAAAAGAAATTTTTAATGTCTGAATGGACAAACTATGACAGATAAATTCTCACTTTTTAAATTCTTGGTGTGAGAACTCCAGCCCTGTGGAGACTGTCCATCTCGTCTCCTAATGACACCCCCATCGTTACACTACCTGAAGACGATTCCAGGACTGTGACTTCAGTTTATCCACATGCTGTAAACCCCGGATGCTGACCATGTAGGGACTTTTTGGATGAGGTGGAATGAGATGTTCACAGTGTCAATCTGGACGGAAAATATATTCAGACTTTGTGAGACCGTCAGGTCAGCATGAAACAAGACCCCTGGGGAACATTTTCAGCACCGTGCCGAATTCATTCAGCCCAGGTGTGGGGTTACTAGTAAGCAGTAATGAATGATGTTTGCATATGTGATGACTGACATATATGGAGAAAAAGGACAAATGGTCTGATTTGTTTCATGTACTTTAACCATAAGTACTTGAACCAGCTGTTTTACCTAAGAAATGTTTGACCCTTAAGTCTCAATGGCTCCTAACAAATCTGGCAATATTTTCAGACCATTTAATTATGTCGTTTATTGATGTAAACATTTCTTATTATCTTTGTTTTAAAACTCCCCGTCTCTCTCCTCTTCCATGTTAGCTTATGTGCTGCAAGTCAAAGTTGAGATGGAGCTGGAGATCCAGCAGTGTGAGAAGACAAAGGCTGTGAGAGAGGAGCAGCTGGAGCGCCTCACTCAGATCTGCCAGGAACAGGCTGTGAGTAGCAAAACACCTCTGATTTAACCCGGCGGCCAGGCTGCAGTTCCCCAGACACGTCCACAAAATTAGCCTGTAAGAAAACCGGATGAGAGAAAAATATTTACCACATCCACTCAAAACTGGGGTTACATTATCACAAGAGCAGAATATGGGCCTCCATGCACAACACACAACAACCTCCTCAGCCTCAGCTTGCATGATGGTTCACACGACTACAAAACTTCTACAGCCACAGTTTAGCCATGTAAGCAAAAAGACAGCAGTCTATAGATTTGTCATGCTAAACGTTTTACAACACTACTGCTCTGATTCAGGCCACACAGAGACAAATTACGCTTGTGGCCTTGTAGGAAACTGTAGGTTCATCTACCACCAGAAGAGGGCAGCAATACCTTACAAACAGGTCCAGTCCTTTCACAAGTTTCAGCATGATTTCTCAGAGCACACACACTGATGATCTCAGACAGGAAACCTGCAGACTACAATAAATATTGATAAAGAATTAACCCCCAATTGACCATGTAAGTTCAGATCTGAGACCAGACATATGCAATAAATAGGTCAATAAATAAATTGTTTTATATGATTGGATCCCTCCAAAAATTCCTCTTTGTTTTCTTGGACACTTTATGTGATACATTTTCCGACAAATGTGACCTCAGTCAAAATGTGATTTGAATGCAGGGATATTAAGAATACGGGTTTCAGTTGGCACAAGAGTAATACAGTCCATACCCCCTGCATGTAGTTTTTGTAAATGTGGGTACTTTTCTTTATTTTATATTCACTTCCCTTTACAGAGCTTCCTGCTGCAATGGCCTCTGGCCAAAAAACCCTGAAATCAAAGCATTGAAACATCACAGTTGTTCATCAGTGAAGACTACAGTTTTACGAAGTACCAAACACATAATTAGATGAAAATGCACTTGGAGTGATGCTGAAAACTGTTCACGAGTAAATCATCTTGATGTTTTTCAATATGAGCTGTGAGGTCTGGAGAAAAACTCAACATTGATTCCAACCCAGATGATTTAAACAAGTTTAAGGAGCTTTGTTTGTCTTTGTTTATGCTGTTTATCTGGCATGGTGATGCTCTGTCCTTCCTTGTTCCCTCTCTTCTTGTATCCTCTACTCTGTTTCCCTCTCTTCTTGTTTCCTCCTTTCTCCAATTTCTTGCCTTCCTCATCCTTTTTCCTGTCCTCTTCACTCATTCTTTTTATCAACTTTATTTGTTCCTTCAAACTCTCAATCTTCTGCTTGTCTCTCCTTTGCTATGCTCACACACCGACCGTCTGCAGTTTGAGATCAGGCAGCTGAGGGCACATCTGGCCCAGCAGGACCTGGACCTCGCGGCAGAACGTGAAGCAGCCATGCAGATCCACCACGTATGGGGCAAACAGGGCAGGAGTTTTCAGGTTGTAGAAGGATTGACTCCCGGGGAGTCTGACGATGAGGGCGGCCAGAGAAACCCCAGGGAGCCTCATGCCACTGCAGGTATAGTCCAGAAACTGTTCTGGTGAGACCACTGGTATCATATGAGTTGGTTGCTGGACAAGCTCATCATGTATTTCGAGTCTAAAGTCACCTAAATGTAAAGTGATTAGGTTTGAGAACTGTGAAATAAAGCATACATCCGATACAGCTGCACTGCATAGAATATAATAAAAGAAAACCAACATTTTTAGTCCTCTGACAAATTTTGGCTCCAAAATGAGGTCAATGCAGCATTTTAGAATTAATAGTAAAACAGTATTTCACCAACTGAAAATGAATGCAAAAGACAAAAGAATCTGGCATTAAAAACATCTCTTATTTGAATACACACCATGCCAGGTGCAGTGTTTGCTTGAGAAGGCAGCATGACAAACCAGGAGAGAGGTGCAGCATAAAGTATGTACATAATTATGTGGAACAAAAAGTCTCTAACGGTGTAACATCAGGTGAACTGGATGCCAGAGCAGTGTACAGTGTAATCTGGAGCAGTAGCCCTGGAGCATCTTCGAGGCCAGCCTCTTAGCCCCTCCACGCTCGCACACAACACCCATCTGACCGCAGGCGCTCTGGGATCAATATGAGGGCAAAAAAGCTTTTAGGATCTGGTGAATCCTGGAGAAAACAAGCATGTTCTCTGACACTACGTCAGCTTGCCTGAGCTTCTGTCATGCCCCAACTATCTCTCTTACCACCCCCCCTCGTGGCAAGGCCAGCCTAGCCAGCTCAGACCACTTGGGCTATTTCAGGTACAGAGTGCTCTGTGCATTGGGCCTTGTTAGGAGACAGTGGGCTCCTGTCAACATCTGTTCCCCTTCACCTGCAAACCACAATAGGGCACCAGGAGGCTCCATGGCGGCCACAATATTACCCCAAGGGCATAGTGGGAAATCTGGCTCTAGCAGAAACATGTGGGGCTTTTTACAGAAACATGGTCACCGGGATGCACGCTCAGGCCACGGGGCTCAAGTCAAGTCAGGACAACTCGAATCAAGTCAAGTTTATTTGTACTGCTGAATATTGGACACACAGTCTCAGTGGGCTTCTCTCACACTCACCTGCAGCATGCCATCAAACTATCAAGAGCTCTTGACCTCCACAAATATGAAAACCCAGGAGATTGAGGGTTTTTGCCACCTTAAAGTACTAAACCATGTAGTATTTCAGAATGACGAGTGACAATCAGCGTTAATCAATGAGCCAATGGAGTTTCCTCTCAGATGCTGACAGAGGTTTGGAGTGACAGCACACAGTACTGCAACAAAGAAAGTTTGTTTGGTTGGAAAGAACATTTGAAATGACTCTACTGTATTAAATTGTTTAAACAAAGGCTTTGCCACATATTCAAAGAGTCTACAGCCATATTATTGCCTTTGAGAGGCTTTGCTACAGCAGTATAAACGCTAACTTCAGAATGCTAACATGCTCACAATGACAATGTTAACATGCTGATGTTAAAGAGGTTGCTTACCATCTTAATTTACACTAAATTCACCATCTAAATTGAGAGTGTTAGCATGCCAACATTCGCTAATTAGCCCCAAATGCAAAATGCGGCTGATTCTGATGGGAAAGTCATTCATTGACGAGCATTGAGTCATAAGATGAAGTGCTTGACGTGTAAGAAATTTTGAGCCGATCATGGCACAAGACAAAAAGTCAGAGGATCACCAAAGTAATTACAGTTTCATTTTCAGTTCAACGTCTGTACAAAATGCAGCGTAGGAGTGTGAGCTGTGATCTGCTTGCCTGTGCGGTTAGTTTATCTGTATTAACAGCAGCTGCAGTGACTGCAAATCTTCCTCTCACACCAACTCACCTGTGGTGTAGAACTGCCCTTCATCCATCAGAAAGTTTAGATTTGAACTAAAAGGACCTCGGGATGTCACCTCTCTTTTTCCACTGACAGATGACAGCCCGGTAGCTTGACTGTCACAGCCAGATGAGTAGAGCCTTTTATGTGTGCTGGACAGCCCATTCTTTTTTCGTTAGACTCATGTGTTATTAATTGTGGAGTGATTGTCTCGGTCTTGTTTTAGTGAGTGCAATGCTTCCTCTCCAGGGGTGGCTCAGGGATTAATATTTTAGACTGAAAAATAAATGAAATTACCCATCAGAGTCTGCAGCATGTCCCAGGGGACAGGGGCTAGCACTCAGGGTACTCTGGGTTCGCACTCAGCCAGCGGACAGTGAGCTCAAGGCCAATCAAGCGAATAGAAGAGCAGAGCAGATCACGGCCATTCACCAGGCACGCTGTGGCCCGCTAGACTGGAGGGATCTGTGCTCGAACAAAGAGATCCCACTCTCTCTCTCATTTCCCCCCATTTCTCTCATGCCTGAAACCAACCCCACCCTGTCCTTGTCCCAGTTTATTTCTGGTGCACTAGGGTGCAGCTAATGCACAGCGTAGCAGTTCGTGTTCCTGACCACTTGCCAATAAAACATCAGTGGCCTGGGGCAGAAGTCATCTCTGTCAATATTATGTTGTAAACAGTTGCAATATTGACACTGAAATGAACCAAAGTACTAACGGACAAAAAGGTGTGAAATCCAATTACAGCCTCTGACCACAGAGTATTAACAGTATGAGTCAGTCGCACTGTATTAAACCATAACTTGACAGGTCACTTGTGATCTAATTACGATTTATGGTTCTGTTTTCATAGTATATATAATAACATGTATGTAAGTTCAAACAGTATTTGATGTGTTATGTGTCTTTGTGTGTAATCCCAAACATGCATATTTGCCATATTATGCATATTCTTTATACATTAAATCATAAAAAAATTACATCCCAAACAATAGCAAACACAATACAACAACACGTCTTTTATTGTGTGGATGCATTAGTCTTATGTCATGGAGTGGTAGTGAAGAACAAAATGATTTAATATGATTTTCTGACAGGGAATGCATTACATTCACACACTGATGCAGCCAGAGGTTTATTAAGAGTGGATAATATTTAGATTCATGGTATAGAGAATTACATGAATACAGTTACTGCAACACTACAGCCACAATAGCAACACATTTAGATTTTTCTTTTTCACAAATTATTTGTTTTGAACTCAGATCCAGTGGTACGTGATGACATGAACAACTACATCAGCCAATACTACAGTGAAGCAAGCAGTGGTAAGTGACTATGGACACTGACTTCATTATATGCTCCTCTGTGGATATGTCAATAAAACTAAGTAAAGCAGCTACTCGAAACTCTTTTTGGAGAGCTGGAAATCTTATGTATTTAACTGTGAACTCAAAACTTAACCGAACCTTAACGGGTCAAAGGAAATCTGTGGAGTAAATATCTCAGACTTTCCCACAGACAGCAGCATAAGTCATCAACAGATTTCAGAAGTTTGCGTAAAGCAATTTGTGTACTTTGTTTTATCTGTGTTGACCGACGTTCTTTAATTTATTCAATGTCTTTGAAGATCCTGGAGCTTCTGGCTTAAGTGCCCGGATCATCACCACTGCAGCCATCGATGTTCACCTCCCCACCAATCCAAACCCCATCCAGTCCAACCCGATGCTTGCTATGGAGCGGGTGTGCACCGCCGTAAGCGACGCCTCAACCAGCATATCGCGGTCTAGCGGCAGCCTAACGGCCCGCCCGCACAGCCTGAGCAGCCACACCCCGGGTTCATCTATGACAGACTGCAGCAGCAGCACGGCTCAGGACCTGAGTCTGAGCTACAGCTCCCATCGCTGCTGCCCTCCTTCCTTCTCAGGCCAGGACCCCTGCAGGGACCCCAGCATGATGGTGCAGGAGCTTCTCTCCTCCCTCTCTGAGGACTCCTGTCTTGCTCAAAAGGGCCTGGCAGTGGACCCTGTCAACCTTAAACTTCCCAGCCCTACTGGCTCAGAAAAGGCCAGCCCTGAGCTGGACAACAGAATTAACATCTTCAACCGCAGGAACCAAGAGGAGAGGCGAGGCCGGGGACGGGGTTGCGTGCTGTTGCAGACCAAGCCCCTGATCCACCTGCAGGGCAGCACCGCTGAGCCGTCCCTGGACGAGAAGTATCGGCTCCTGGGACCAACTGACACACCTCTGGGGCACATGCCTGATACATAAGCTGCATTTACACAGAAACAGAAGTCTTTTCTCTTTTTACTGCCACGTTGTTTGGCATTTATCTGACCTCTTGTGGCAGGTCAAACCTAATGAGAGGCACCACATAAGATTCAAAAATGGGATTTTTCTGTCGCTGTGTAAATCCAATGTTAGCCAATCGAGAGCAAGCTTGAGCCTTAGCTTCCAGCTCCTTAACTGGTCGTGTTCAGAAGTCAATAGTAGAAACGACAACATGAACTCTTAGGCCCGTTGCCATACAGTCCAATCTCCCGTGTTCCTCCCTGATGGATTTTTTTGAGATCTGAAATGCCCTGATATAGCACAACAAAGTTTCTAACATCCCAGAGAGGGGGAGTCTAATGTGTTCTTGGACACATTTCTTATCAGGAATTCTCACTTTGAATAGGTCCTAAATGCACTGAACTTTACATGAATTAAAACCAGCAAGGGGCCATTCAAGCCTATACTGAACAAAAACTTCAATTCTGAACAGTGTCGCAAACCAAGACACTGTTCTCTGTTCTTGGAATTTCAAGCAGTCAACAGGAGTGTTTTCTAGTACATTTCTCGTATTATTTTGTTTCTTTTAATTTGTACGATCAGCTCGAAACATCAGTCATGCTGTTCTTTGTTTAAACAGCCACAGGGTACATAAGACTGGCTCGACTCCACAAACAGCCAATTTTCTTTTTTTTGTCCCTTTGCCTTTTTGTCACCTGTTTGTTTGATTTGAAGCCATGGAGCAACGTCAAAAGTGATCGAATACCATTTTTGTTTTACTTGTTGAAAAAACATTAGTAGGGTATACTTGTGTGGATGGAGTGAAAAGGTAAGTGACGGGATTCTTCACATGAAACTAGACGGGAGTGCTCGTAGCATGAACCTTTAAAAGATATGTGCCCTAAATGGCAAGCAAATTCTTTGCACTTTAATGTTTACAGACACTTTTGTAAACTTGATATGGAGGAAGTTATTGCCAAATGCAGGTGTTGTCATTTGAATGAAAATAGCAAAAATAAAAGTTAGTATTTCCTTACCTGCTTTCACTTTACTGACTCCTGTTAACACACGTTAGATGATTTAAAGCTGCAGCAGGATAAAACATTGTTAATGGGCAAGCAGTCGTATAGTTTTTAAAGCATTCCTCTCACAGGCTCATTGTTACATACTGCAATTAACAGCACTATTTCATTAGCATAATCTCCTTATGTGCATATGATTTTGAAAAATCTGAATTATTTAAGGTTATTAACATTGGAAGACCTGTCACAACAACTGCTAATTGGTCAAGTCATTGGAAGTGTGTTGTGAGAAGAATCAACCCCCCTAATTACTCTCTTCATATCATTAATTCAGAAGATAAACTGCTGTACCATTTTGTTGCTTGTCAGATGTTTACAAGTATCCAGAGATTGTTTTAATTGTTAATAACTATTACAGCTGCAATTAAGCACATGTGTTTTAAGTTTGCAGAACTGGATGAGGACTATAACAGCCTTATTTGACACAGTCCATATGGGGGACTATTTGAAGACTGCTGTACTATTCAGACGATTATTATCAGTATTACTTTAGCAGAATTCTGTCTGTAGCCCCAAAACAGAGGACTCATCCCTCAGAGTGATTGTGTAGCTTAATTCCAAAAAAATGACTGTACATGATGTGCAAATAGTCCCTTTTCTGCTAGAGATGTTTCTATTTCATTTGAGAGTGTAGTGGGTGCATTTCACTGATGAGGCATAAGACAACCTCTTCTCTCATTTATGGTTACGGGAGCCAGGACTGTGCTCGGCTGAGGCCAACATAAGTGACGAGGGATAGAGGAGATGTTTCAAATACGAAAGTCAGATACACAAAAATTATAGAAAAATATTTTTTCATGCAGAAAGGAAGCAGAATATGGAAGCCGTAAGAAAAACACTTCAAACATACAATATATACAATTTGAAAATATTGCAGTTTGCATATTCCAATTTAAAAGTCCTTTCTTATCTGCTGTTGTGTTTGCTTCATATTTACGATCCTTGCGATCCTTAACACGACCGTGGCAAAAATGGCTTACGTGGGTGATGTCTGGGAACATTATGGCTCCACTGTCTCAGTGTCCTACTGTACTATCAGAAGAGATAAAAGAAAATGTAAAAGCAAATGCAAACATTTGGTTACACACAATCATGCTATTAAACATTTTAAATAATGACTGAAAATGTCAGAAATGTATGACAACAATAATGCTCTTATTTTGAATGCAACAGAGTAATTTGAATAAATGTGAAGCAGGAGGGAGGTTTACTTTCCACTAACAGAAAGCCATTGTTTAATGGTTGCTTCTTCTAAGCTGGAGTCGTCAATGGAACAGCCTAAAAACAGTCTATTTTAAATTAAACAAAACGTAAAACCTATGAGTTCCTCTGAATAAAGTCTATCCAAACAGTGTAGAGACATGTTTACTGTTTCAGGCTTTCCATTTTACTTTAAAACCATCATGAGGTAAATGTAGAGCTGTTGGGAAACAACAGCGAATAAATAACATGTTATTGATGGTCCTTGAAATTAAATCAATAAAATTATCCTTGTCAAAAAAAAAAAACACTTTTTTTTTTACTGTCTTCAGCAGACAATTGTGTCACGTAAGTTTTTGTTTTTTTTAAACAGCCAACATGTAAGTTGAGAACCTAGATCTGCAACAGTCTAGCTATTACTCGACCCATCACATCAATCTAGTTTACAAAAACAACAATGCCTATCGCATGCCATGGAACAAGTAAATAAGTAATGATCTGCTTGGCTCTCGACGCACACAAAGGAATCCTCTTGACTATGGGTGCCAAAGCCTGGCTCAGCCTCTATCTGTCACAGCTGTCTGGTATTAATGTCTCAAGTGGAGGTGCTGTGCCTCTAATCTGAGCCCCGTCCAGCTCAACCAGCCATGTAAAAGAGATAACTCACATGGTTCAACTCCAGCTCCACCCTGGGCAGTGATGAAGCTGAACTGTTTGTATGTGATAAGATCTAAATTTCACTAATAACAGCAGACAAAAGGTGATGCCAAACGTCCTTCCTTTACGACGAAAAGACAAATGAAAGGTGAGCCTAAATGATTCATATGAACCCAATTTGTCAATACGTATCAGCCTGAGTTAGGTGTTCAATTTTGACAGGCCGGGACACTGAGCGGACCTTCAGGAGACATGCTAAGGAGTAAATTGCTTTTGGGACCTCTCTGACAAACCAAGAGGTACAGTCCCTGTCATACTCGCAGGAAGCTAAGTGAATTAACAGTGACCATTAGACACTTAATAATTAAAATGTTTTAATAATGACACAGAGGGAGTCACTTTAACTGCATTAACATTACATGATCATTGTTTTCATTCTCATTAACAGAGGGGAACATGGACCGGTGATACATTAATGTTCTTTTGAGGCTTAAAGCCATGTGGGATCGACAGTAACCGGGCGCGATCCCAAAGCGATGAGACGACCACGCCGTACTGTAGAAGGAACATGGAGGCCCCCCAGATGAGATGAAAATCTTATCCCTTCGGCCTCCAAGATAATATTTACACCAACCGACTCTTAGGTACAGTTAACAGATTCCTTCCTTCCTTCCAATATATAAATGTTCAATTCTGCAGGTATGAAAACTTCTATAAAATCTTTCAATGCCATTAAAAAAATTGATTATTTTAACTCAGTGAGCACATCCATTCACTGAGGCTCGGAGCTAAATGTTTAAAGGCTTTGTTTAAATAAAGTTTCAATTCACAAAATTCAAAAGCAAATCCAACTTTCTGTTGACGAATCATTCATGAAAAAAGCACAGACGTCCCTGTATGGTGGGTCATGTTTGGATGATGTGTTCAGGATTATGTGAGTATGAGTCTTTTCTGTCAGGGCTGCGCAGCTCAAAAAGACAGCAGCACTTAAATTTTAAATGCCACAATGAATTAAATATGCTGGATTTTTATTATTTTACAAGCTGTGACTTATTGTGTTTTAAGCCGATATACCCATAGGTACACAGGTTACCGCTCATTTACAACAGAATCCAATGGAGGCATATTTTGTTGTGTTTTTGTTGCTATTTTGAAAACTTGAAGCCCTTCATTTCAGCAAATGACATAACTTCTGATTAAGTAGGTAGAGTAGGTCATCCACCAATCAGAGGGTTGGTGGTTCGATCTCTGGCTCCTCGAGTCTGCATGTCAAAGTGTCCTTGGCCAAAATACTGAACCCCAAAACTGGTCCTGATGGCTGTGCCATTGGTGTGTGTGTGAATGGGTGAATGTGGCATGTGTTGAAAAGCACTGTGAGCGGTCGGTAGAATAAAAAAGCATGATATAAATGCAGTCCATTTACCATTTCTTATTCTGAGTGGTATCTCAAATGTACTGGCTATGTCACCCTGCATGTTCCACTGTGATGAAAGAATAGGGAGCACGGTACGGAGTCATGTCACCTGAGTCCGTGCACTGAGTTTTAATGTCACCTTGATTTAGACCTCCGAGAAGCTGCTGTTAAGAGTTTGGTCGAGACTGAGCCTGTTTAAAATTCTCCTTGCATGTCCTCAGTGGATTCTTCATGAAGCTGTTTCCAGTAGAGCGCGCATACCCATAATCTCTACAGTGAATTTAAAGCGGCTAAAATCAATTTTCTTAACATAACAACAGAGCACATGACTAAATGTAGATGAAAGGGTTGTCTTTTAACGATAAACTTGCAGAGAATTATCACTGGACTTATGGAGCTTTATGGTGTCTTTCAGCTTATTATTTTGATTTTCGAAAAATACTTTTTCTTTTTCTTTTTTTTTTTTTTGCATCTAGGCATATCGATGAAAAATTGTGTGCATTAATGTGTGGCAATACCGCCCACCCTGACTGTCATAGAGTATTGTGCACACAACCTAAGGAGTTGGTGGAGATCAAAACAGAGCTAAAAGTGAGTGAATATTGGACTAACGTTCATTAAGTGGCCAGAAACATAACTCCAAATGAAGACGTATGTTCTGTATCTTCTGGATTTTTAAATAAATGACTGTTTGCTAACAATTTTAATAACTTAGCATATGTCAGTGTCCACAGTTATTGCAGGCTTGCAGGTCTTGTTAGCTGACTGCAACTGAAACATACTGAAAATATTGCACCCAAGTCAATTGTCAGTTACGTCATACGTCATACAAACGTATTACGTCTCACATAACAGTCTGGTATTGTAATAGAAACTGAACTACTGGAATATCTAGTATGATCTTAGCATTAAAAAGAACTGATATTAATGTACAGCATTTGATGTTTTGTCCAGAGTCACACCTAAGTGATTTTGTTTATGAACACTGTTTCTTTTCAAGTGCGTGGAAGAGATTTTGAACGCTGCCCTATGGCACCGAACAGCTGGGTATATGTTAAAAAAGGGTCAATCTCATTGAGAACAAATACATGTGGGGAGTATGGCTGCATTACTTCTGCTGTCTGACAGATTCAGAACACGTCTCACACAGGACCCTCTTCCAAGAGGCTCTGAAGCAGGAGAAAAATACAAATAAATTATACATCATTCTTTAAAAAGCTTCTCAGGTTCGCGTTTTGAAACATATTTCTTAAGTGCACAGGATCCAGAGGTTCGCTTGGTGGAAGAAATCCACTCAGGAGACTGTTGTCATGGCTACAGAAGTTGTTTTTTTTTTGCATTTACATAAAAATATGGTTTTCTTCTGGTACTCTCCGCTCTGATGCTTGTTGTGCTACTTGGGCTAAAAGTGGGTCAACAACAGAAAAAAAGAAGAGAACTGGAAACAAGACCCAATGAGTGACCAAGCTCAATCACTTCAGTCGCCTTGACATATAATATCAATTATTAAATCAGTTTTTAGTAAATGCAAATCACATTTTTAACATGCTAATACATGGAACACTAACCAACTACCAACAGAGAGAAACACAGATATAAATTGTTGAGTCTGATTTGTGCAACGAAAAGTTTGTTGCCTTTTTCCATGTTTCTCCAAAGGAGAAGAGAAAAGAAAGCAAATAATTTCTCTTGTTGCTCCTGCATATGTTAGCAGCAATCGCAAGATGTGTGCGAGTTAGTCACGTGATGAACACGAAGACACAACTCAGATAGTCCTCCGGGAGACAGGACGCTACATCACTCTGTGCCCCAAAGAACTGAATAAAATAATGTACACAACGTCGAAATTAATTCAGCAATCCGACGTGTATCGTCACGCATGACTTGATACATGAAGCGTAAATTAGCAAACGTTTGAGTAAAAAGCCCAACTCTTCAGGGAAATGGCTGCCACAGATTCAACATTTTTCTAAGTCCTATTGAAGCCACACAGATAATATTCAGTGCAACAAATGCACAAACATCCGGACCAAACATTTACAGTAACTTACATAGTTTTAAGAGATTGAAGGGAAGAAGTTACACACCTATAAACTCATCTTTATTCCAAATGTGAACAAATAATCTGTTTTCCCAAATCTCTGACTGACAGGGGCTGTTTATTGTTCCAAACACACACTTTTTGAATTAAATATGAATTCTGAGCTTGGTCTTGTGAAATGTTCATAGTGAAATACGCTGCATGGATATTTATGAAATAATATACAAAATACAGTGTAGCTAGACTATAAAACAACATTTACTGCAACAACTGCAATGCAGAGCTCCTGCATTTTACAAACAGACATGTAGAAATATCAACAGAGCAGAATTCCAAGAGCAATACTAACAGCATCAATATTTTAATTTAGCCATTTAATAATCACAAAATATATGTAAATCTAATCCTTGTCCATAACTGTTCCACAAAGTGGCTGTTCAAATCACGTCTTTGTGATTTTTGTAGTTTTCTTCAAACATAATCTCAATATGCCCTAAAATTATTGATAGCCTTCAAGTTGCCCGCTAGTTTGCAGCACAGCTCACCAGATATTCTCTGGCCACCGGGACAGACACTGACATCAGCCATCCTGGATCCGTTAGCCTTCAACTTAGTCCGACTGGGTAGCCTCGGCTAAATCACAATCACTGTCCCGGCCAGAG
This sequence comes from Chelmon rostratus, assembly GCF_017976325.1. NCBI lineage: Eukaryota > Metazoa > Chordata > Actinopteri > Chaetodontiformes > Chaetodontidae > Chelmon > Chelmon rostratus. Next base: position 24,091,045 of record NC_055658.1, on the reverse strand, counting down.
CTCAGGGTGTCTGCCAGCGCGTGCTGGACCCCTGCAACATTTCCATCTGGCGTCTGGGGAGTCGCACATCAATTGCTCTCAGCTAAATGCACTCACATATGAATATTTCAGTACAATTTAATGTTTCAGCTACAGCCCCAAAGGAGCAGAGCATCAATTTGTGAACACAGTTCTCCTGGAGTTAAAAGCCAGGCCGGATAATACAGTATGAAAGGGGCTGTCAATCTAGAGGGCCCTTTTTTTTCACTTGAGAGACAGAAAAGAAAGAAAGAAAGAAAGAAAAGCACGCCCCCTCTGCCTTCACAATCCAGCTGCGTTCAAACAGCAAGTTTCCTCAGGAAAGTGGCCGACTGAGGCAGCAGCAGGGAGCTTTTGGTTCAGCAGAGTCACCAGTCGATTTGCCAAGCTCGGTCAGTTTTCCCAGAGCTCTGGTAGTCTGCCATTTGGTCTCCACATGTTCACACACACACACACACACACACAGCTGGTGGAAGGTGCAGGTCAGGGAGCCGTGCACCTGCTGTCCTGTTAATAAAATACCCCAAAGTGATGCTGAAACCTCTTCTTTCACACAGCAAAGCTTCCCTCAGGTGTGAGAACATGAGTGCTTTACAAAACACGCAGATTGTGACACAGCTGAAGTCATCAGCTGGTCAGTACGCAGAACACCGTGGAGCACACGGCCAAAGGATGAAGCTCGGACTGCTGTGCAGCTCACAGTGTGGTTGTGTTGCTTAGTCGTCTAATGATTGTTTTCATTACTGATTAACCTGCTGATTATTTCCCCAATTAATGAAATAACTGTCAAGAAAAGCTGAGAAAATAGTGAAAAGTCACAATTTCAAGGAGCCAAAAGTAACATATTCAAATGGCTTGTTTGTTGATGACCAAAAATCCAAATCCTCACATTTGAGAAGCTGGGAGGAGAGAATGCTTGGCTCATTTGATTGACAGTTCAATTCATTTTCTATTCATCTATGAACTGACAAAACAGACAAAAATATTAGGTGTTTTTCTTCAAACCATGCTGTTCTATTTGAAACAGTTCAATTAAAAACTATAGTAAACTGTGAATAGAACTCAATGACTGACAAACACAGTGATAAAACTGGATTGTGCATATTTTTTAGTGCTTTTTCAGTTTAGTTTCAGTGGACAAAATTCTTCACAGGCCAACTGTTTGTGTGCGTTCAGGCGCGTCACACAGCAGGTGATAGCATTGTTTTGACTGGTCCAAACAGAGATGCTTCTTTCCTCATTTAAGTGACACAGTCGCTTGTTAAAGCTGCTGATAAGCAACAAGACTGCCGCGCTGCGCCGACGAGAGCAGCTGATAAGAAAATACAAGACGTGCATTTGTAAAATAAAACAGGCGGCTGACAGTTACACTAATAAGGTAATAATGGCACAGGTTCTTCAGCCCAACAATGCAGAACTGCCCCGAGGCACCAATCAAAAATTAATACTAATTATCATGTGAATACTGCATTAACTCTGAAGAATTATGAATTATAAATCTGCAACATGGTTCCCCTCTCAGAATGGCCTCGCCTGCATGATGATGTGATTTTTTTTTCCCCTCTCTGAGTCCTTTTTTGACGACCTGTCACAAAGTAAATAACTGTGCATGCAGACATACCATCACTGTTGTGACACACACAAAAAAAAACATCTACCGTGAGGTATAACATAATTACGTCTTAAAAGTAATACTTGAACTTTTTGTCATTAAGGTCATTACAAAATCATTTGAAGAGATATGTTTACACATTTTTAATATCTTACAGCCTGAGTGCTGATATTAATTTCACTTTTGGCTGACTCTGGACATAAAGTGGACTCAAAGCACTTAAACTCACTATTGGTTCTGCTAAATCATTTAGAGCTTTAAACCAGCCATCAACTACATTTCATGTGGCCCAAGCGTCTCTGAGAGTAAGCAAACATGTCCAAATTAACTTATTTAAATGTGTTCAAATTAAAGTCACTAAACAATATTACACACTGGCGTCTGAAACAGTCATAGTCTCGCTGGTTTTAAATGGTGTACCAAGAATAATCAAAACAAAATATGCCAGATGATGACTGTATGATGAAGAATACTGCACCAGGGATCTTTTTTCTTCATTTTATAGGGAATATTAGTACTAATATTCATAGATCTTCTCTGTGTCTTCACCACTTTGATTCAGCTGTGATGCAGCGTATTTTATATGTATTTGTTGCCATTTAGCAATCTCTAACTTTGAATTAAATCTTTAAAGACATGCTCTACAAAAGGTTAACATCAACATCGATATTAATCATGAAGTATATCATTGTCACCAAAAAAATTAAAAAATTCAAACTACAATAATTATGGATCTTTTGCTGAGAGACAAACAAACAAAGCATGTATGTGATTAATGAGTTACAGGAGCGCCAGTCTCTTAGGTGTGACCTGCGTGTCATTGGAGACGCAGCTCAGAAGCCCTCACTGCATTGAGCTGGTGATATAATAAACCTGCCTCTCTCGCTCACTCTCTCTCTCCTACACACAACAAAACACTTGCAGCATTAAGTTAATCAGCCAGCTCACACGGCAGCGTGAAGCTGTAACTCCTCTTCAGGCGAAAAATTACGGGTCAGCAGAGGCGAGGTTCGAGTTTTGACTCCCACTGAGACCACATGTACTAATCTGCATGCACAAGTGCTGTTGCTGCTTCAGCTACAAATACATATCTGCATGTTTTCTTAACATCAATATGCCATGACAGGCTATAAATGAACAGATTAACCTCTGCAGTGGACATAAATCTCAGTCTGCTGCTTATGTTCTCCAAGCATGGCCTCAAAAAGGGTTTAAAACAATGATATAATGGACAAGATGACAACAGCTGAAATGGGTTGTTAACTCAAGATTGGAAAGAAACATGAAGTTTCTGCTGATTTCCACCTGCCATGAACCATATGCAGCCAATCCAATGGAGCATGCTTTCTATGTTAAAATTGATGAGCACAGGTGTGTTGCTCTTCGTTTAGATTCTGCATGTGCTTTAGAGGGTCGGAAACTGTAACTACATCAAATACATGCAGTACATGCACTGCTGTGTACTGTGGCTTTTGATATCATTTGAGAAAAAGGTTCTTTAATTAAAATCAAGTCTATCTTTTAGGTATGAAAACTACGTATGAAAAGCTGATCACCATGATCATTAGCAGGTACATATCCAGCCTTGGGATGACTGTGACTGGATTTTTTTGTGAAAAAACAAAAAAAAAAACAAAAAACAAAGACGTTCCAACAGACATAAATGAATTGGCACAGTGTCAGCTGAATCAAACCAGGGGAGTTCGAAGGAATCGGCGTAGTAAATTACTTATATGTCTGACAATAAAGGCACAGTGCCATAGAACCCTAAAACATTCAAGAGACAACGAGTCACTGTGAAAAGTTCGGTAGTGCAGACCAGCAAAGGCCCCCCCGGATTCCAAACAAGAACATTTCGCTCTTGCCAAAGTTTAAGTGGATGATTTCAGTCACACATATATATTTCATGAGGTTAATGGGCCCCATCAAATTGTGATTAGAGATTCTTCAGGGAGGCTTTTATGCTGGAGTGACAGCTAGGACGGCTGGGCTTGATCTGACAGTCATTAACAGGTCACAAACAATAAGGCTGCGTGTGATATTTCTCCTCACTGTGTGTGCACGAAACACTTGAAAACTTAACCCTTAACCTGCAGCTTTGCCAAACAGTGAGTGCGCATAATAATTTAGTCTAGATTCAGTATTTTACTCTTCTGCAAAGGTTGCACATTGTGCAAAATGTTATATGCAATGCAGCATGCATATATAAGCCACAGCATCATGACCAACGGTTTCACACTCACATGCATGCTTCTACAGAATGAATCAGGCTGGTCTATGCTCTGTTATTATGATGAGTTATCATAATATTGGGTTCTAGCTTAGACAGGGAGCCAGAAAGAACCTTGGATGGATAAAGTGGGATCAGCTCTTTCATGTGTCCTCTTTATGTTTTCATTGTTTACGCCACTTACTGCATTTATGACAACAAGAGGCTTAGCAGCACACACAGTCCTGACAAAGGTGCCTTGGGATTTGACCCCAGTGATGTTTGAAATAGTAGCCACATCCAGCTTAGCGGACGCTCTGGGGAGGAGATTCTGTAAAGGGAACCACAACATGTTAAGGCTTACAAAGCTCCTGAGTGACAGTGACTGAGACTATAAAAGTTAAAGTAATGGTTATAATGAGCTCTCTTAGGACAGGGTGAAAAGGTCATGTAAAAGCATAAAAAAAAGGTAATGCTCATCCTGGTTTTAAAAATAACTGCAACAAATTTCAAAGCCACTGTTGGCTTGAATCTGATACTACTCTGAAAAACACCAGTTTAAAGTGACTGATGCCAGTGAGTCAGGCACATTGAATTAACCACATACTGCACCTTGTTCTAATATGAAGCAGAGTAAAGCCTGGCCTAGAAATAAAGATCAATATGAGCTGTAATAAAATACCTAAGATTTAGTTTAATGCATCCTAATTCAATTGAAATACCATTATATCTACAAGATGACGGTATTATTGAACAATCACAGATTACAGAGTGAGGTCACTTATTAAAAAGAAAAAAAAACCTTTTAGATGCATTAGAACAATGAGATATAATTGCTGAAGTTGCAAAATCCAATATGCATAATATTTCATTTTTTTTATTTTATGCATGCTCAAACATGGAGTCTGGATTGACTAAATTTGAGTTTGAGCAGATGAGTTTCAGCAGCCAACAACTTCCACAGGTTTCATTTGTAAAGTCACGATATATACAGCGAACTTTTCAATATTTGGAACTGTATTCTGAAATACAGTGATTTTATGGTACTGATAACGGGAAAGATTCTAACTGATAAGCCCCAAAGTTTAGAGTCAGGACTAAGGTTAACAGTGACAACATTCTCACTTCAAGAAATCAAAGGTCTTCATCACTGTGATACGGAAAGCTATCACCAGTTTTTCAGGCCTGAGAAACAGTGAATTCATGACATGTACATAATGAGTGAGAGATCATTTTCTTCATCTAAATAAACCTTTTCCTCCTGACAGGTGCACAGATTCCATGCGACAGAGGCACGTGACACCGCACTCCTCCTCCCAACCCTGCCGGCAGCAGTGATGGCAGTCAGTGTGATAGTGGTCGGTTTGTTGCTGCTGTGCCCTGCAACAACCAGAGTGCTCCGGAGGACATGAATACAAAGGACAAAGTAAGAATTCCTTCTACTGCAATACTGTGGTGTCACCTGGGCAGTTTGGCATGATCAGCCACCAACCTGCACTGAGGTCACTGGCCACGCTACTTCTATAGTTTAATAGAGTGACAATAAACCCAGCTGTGTCAGAGGCCGAAAGCATTTTCTACAGCACATCTAACGGCAGGAATACTAAAGTGCACACGGTGACCCAGTCACAACATGAAAATACAGTCGACAGGTAGGTAAGCAGCTGGTTTAGCTGAAGCCAAATCTTTAACATTAGTCTGTGAATCTTACTAAGTTAAGACATTTTCCTAAAATTAACTGAGAAGTTAATTAACAACAGTTTAGTTTTTAACATTTCTACCTGGCACCAGTAGCTAAATAATGTGTAGACAAGTGATCTGCAGTACTGTCCTGATTGATATTGATAATCAAATGAATTTCTGCTGTCTGCAGGTTGGGAAATCAATCAAAATATAATCCAATCATGCTGTGCTTTTTTTGTTTGGCAGAAATTCAACAATTCACTGTTAATCGGTTAAATACTTGAAAATACTTTTTTTTAAAAGCAATACATTCACCATCGTTTGCACGGCAACTCACCTGTAAGACATCACTGAGGCAAAAGCCAATCACGCGTTTCCTGATCTCACCTTCTGAACTGAGTAACATTACCTTCTTCTCGCAGCACAATAACATTAACAGGCACAACCATGACTGCATTGCATGCAGTCGCCTCTTCTGTCACACTGATGTGTATCTGAAAGTTCACCAGGTCAGCTCATGGGAAACTCAAGGCGTCACGAGCAGCCCGGAACCAACCAAACCACTGTTTTAATCTGGTTTGTGGCTTTCAAAATAAATAAATAAAAACGTTTTGTAGTTCCTCTGTCTGTTAGCATAGTAAAAGCACATTGTGTAACCTGTGGTGGCAAGAGAGGGAATGAGAGATGGGACATCCTTGAGGTGGAAGCCAACATCAGAACAGGAAAACCTCGACAGAGCTCCTGCAGCAATGATTGAAATGACTGAGAGGACGTGTAAAGAGGGAAGAGCCTGTGTTTGGTTTCATTAACTCTACAGGATGAGGGAAGATACAGGAGGAAAGCAGTGTTTGAGACAGCAAACATTGGCATTGTGCAGCTGTCTCTGTGCTGTTTGCTCCTGTCTACACCCTCAACATTCAAATACACTGACCCAGTCAGTGGAGATTCATCAAAATCAACTAAATCATAGTTGTAAATCTACTTTGAGAAACCACGTTTGATCTGCATGTATGGTACGTTTGCACATATACAGTATGTATATTTATAGCTGCATTGTTTTTCATAACAATGTCTTTTTTATATGCTGATTGCAGAATTCCTTGAAGACTTACATTTAACATATCAAACTAGATCTGTTATCCAGATCCCTTGTCTCTTTTAGTAACTCAGGTTTACCTAGTGTACACCTGCGGAGAAACACTGATATTTCATTTACCATATAGAGTTTTTATGCTCACATGTAGACTGACAGATAGACTGATAAACCGAATTAAAGCCCAATCTGATGTACGATCAGCAACTCAAAGAACAAACCCTGTCTCGCACATGTAGTTCTGGTTTTCCTCCAATAGATGGCCTTGTTCTCGAGTAGATGAGCAACCCGGACGGAGCAGACTCGTCAGCTGTCCTCAGATCCTGCTCAATTTATGTCCGAAGAATTTCTCCTTCTGGTTTATTGTCAATGGTTTTTGGTCAAAGGATAGCAATGGGACTGTTTGGGAATCATCATGACGATGATGTTTGACCAAGATACGGTGAGGAAATTGAAATAGGTGTGAAAATCCAGGAGAAAATGTCCTGTTTTACCTGTGTCAGACCTCTGTGTCTGCACAGTTTCACAGTCTGTACATGTTATAATATGGACCAAATGATACCATGAGAGTATATCTCCTGTCAGTGAGTTACTGCTTCATTGTGCGACCAAGAAATTTAACCTTTAGATTAGTTTAACTGAACAACTTTGACGGTGGTCTAAATATTTTTAGATGCAGAAGTTTTGCCATATTTTTAGTATCCCGATGATGGTGAGGATGATCACCATGATGAAGCGCATGCCCCTCTTACAGCCGGATCGAAATTGATCGATGATGTTAGCGTTAAAACATTTTTCCCCCTCGCCTTCAGCCTTTGTTTGGTGAAACAAAAAAATATGAACATCTGCATTCTCAGGCTTTTCTCATACACTGGATTTATTTGGTGCTTTTTTTTTTTTTTTTACAGGTTGAGGGAGAGGTGCAGTAGCGCGATTGGAGAAGTCCGGTGTTGACGTCATGACGTCAGAACAGCAGCGTGTGGGACCCTGACGCCTGCTCGCCCGCCGCCGCCGCCTCCCCCCCTCCCGCCCCCCTCTCCACGTCCGGAGAGACACACGTTATCAGGGAGGCAGCCGAGGGGCCAGTCATCTCCTCACATCTTTTCTGCATCTACCACAATCCCCTCTATCCTTCCTGTATGGTGGATATTATTTTCAGCTCTTCTTTCTTGGGTGATATGGGGGATCATTCCAAAAGTAAGTAAGCGAGCCCGCCTGGTCCAGGTTCTAGTGGCAGATTTTGTTTTCGTCGCAGTGGCACTATGGAGCTCCATGATATAGTCAGCAGCGCAGCGATTGCTAAAGTTATTTTCTTCATAAAGCAATATTGTGTAGTGTTACTTCCTCGGCTGTGCATCTTGGAGGCGCTTTGTAGAGATGAAATAATTCAGTGTTTTTCTTTACGAATAGTAGCAAAAGTCTTCATTTGGTACATAACATCAAGACGTATCCAGTCTGCAAAAGAAAAAGAAAAAAAAACAGGAGTTCAATGCAAAATTGAGACATTCAGGCTGGACTTTGGATTAAAGAAAAATAATTAATGCTGCGGTTGTTCGGGATAGTGGCTTTATTTGGTTGCATTTCTCAGTCAGTCAGTCGGTTACATTGCTGTGGGCTCTTTGCAGAGAAGCCAGGATTCGCGATGTGTGTAGGATGTGGAAGTCAGATCCATGACCAGTACATACTGAGAGTCTCTCCCGACCTGGAGTGGCATGCAGCCTGCCTGAAGTGTGCAGAGTGCAGCCAGTACCTGGATGAGACCTGCACTTGTTTCGTCCGGGACGGCAAAACCTATTGCAAAAGAGATTATGTGAGGTAGGAGTTTGGAAATATTTCCCGCATAAACTGAATCTTCTTTCATAGCTTTAAATGAAAAAAAAAGCATATTTGAATGCAATAAGAAATGATATTATAAAGAGGTTAAACATAATAAAAAAAAACAGATTTGGACATAAAAGAAAAGTGCACAAAAAGCAGAATAGCAGAAGTTGAATGCGCAGTTTGATATAGCTTTACAAAAAGAGAAAGAATACACACTACACTGTTGTGTTATTCATTCAAATAAAAAATAGCATAAGAATATTTAGAGGCTAAAACTCTGAGTAACAGCTAAAAGTTTTCTTCGTTGTAATTTTCTACATTTCTTCCTTGGCTTTTCATTCTCTGACAATTTTTTCCCTCCAACCTTTCAGGCTGTTTGGAATAAAATGCGCAAAATGCAACCTGGGATTCAGCAGCAGCGATTTGGTGATGAGAGCCCGGGATAACGTGTATCACATCGAGTGTTTTCGGTGCTCGGTGTGCAGCAGGCAGCTGCTGCCGGGAGACGAGTTCTCCCTGCGGGAAGACGAGCTGCTGTGCCGGGCGGACCACAGCCTGCTGCTGGAGAGGAGCTCCGCAGGAAGCCCCATCAGCCCCGGACACATCCACTCCAACAGACCGCTGCACCTGACAGGTCCGATTACTTCTCCATTGTTATTATTATTATCATTTTTATTATTGTTATTATTAGTATATAGTTTCTAGAATTTACTTTAGACAATGGGATGGTTTATAATAAGGACATAATTAAATTGGCATTAATAAAAGTCAAACTAAATGAAAGGCCATACCGTCTAAAATAAAAGAAATTCTCCTATTTCGCAAAAAGGCTAATTAAACACACAAAACATGACCGTTTGTGGAAAAAAAAATCTATTTTTTTTAGCAGATTAGAAAAACAAAGTAAGAAAAGAGAAGATTGTCAATGGAGTTTTTTTTTTCTTTTTTTGTCCATTTACATCTAGATTATTTGTTGTGTGGTTGTCTGGTTTAGTGTGTGTGTGTGTGTGTGTGTGTGTGTGCGTGCGTGCGTGCGTGCGTGTGTGTGTAGTGTGGATGTTGCAACCTTTCTTTAGGTAACTTCATAATTGATCTCATTAGCGTTAACCTGCTCTGTTGCCATTATCTGAATAATCTGGTATTTGAGTCGCAACAGTGTAGGTGCTTGTGTGTGTGCGTGTGTGTGTGTGCGTGTGTGTGTGAGTGTGTGTGTATGTGCAGAGCTGTCATGCTGAGGGCGCCTGCCAACAGAGAGAGAACAAAGCAAATGTGTGAATAATGTTCACCAACTTCCTGCTTGAAGAGCTCAATTGTAAAGAAGTTATGCGTTCAGCGCAGCGCCCCGCAGGCCTGCAGCGGTGCGCCATTTCATATTTCACCTGCGTTTCTTTTTTTATTTTTGTTTTAGTCCAACTGAGTTTAGAGTATAGATTTGATGAAGACTGTAGCCGAAGTAATACGACACGACTGAGGCTTATTTTAGGCGGACAAAAGACAACAATGCGAGACGTGACTGGTTAAATTGCAAACGCAGCCTTAAAAACATTTAATGATAAGTTTAGTGTGTCGAAGTTTACGCAAATCACGTTCTTTGATTTTATAGGAAAGAATTTCGTTGTTATTTCTGGAAAAGAAATAACTCAAAATCATTTTTTTGCCTCTAAAGGCAAAAAACAAAACGAGCTTCTCCAAAAATGTTGGCATCATTTTCCCTGTTGTTGTAGCTGTTATTTGCTTGAGCCATGATTTAATATGTTTGACATTAATCTCATAAAAAACCATGTCAGACTGATAAATATTATCAGGCATCAAACAAAACAATCCAAGAGACATAAAAAGGCAAATCAGCGCAGATTGAGATTAATGGGCGGCAAAGGATAACAGAATCAACATTTGAAGGGCTTCCTGAGGCCTTTGCACTCCGCGTGGCGGTTTCTGACCAATTTTCCTCCCCTGGACCCTGCAGACCCGGTGGCGGTGCGGCAGGCCCCGCATCGGAACCACGTCCACAAGCAGTCGGAGAAGACGACGCGGGTCCGGACGGTGCTGAACGAGAAGCAGCTCCACACGTTGCGGACCTGCTACAACGCCAACCCGAGGCCGGACGCGCTGATGAAGGAGCAGCTGGTGGAGATGACCGGCCTGAGCCCCAGGGTGATCCGGGTCTGGTTCCAGAACAAGCGCTGCAAAGACAAGAAGAAGTCGATCCTCATGAAGCAGCTCCAGCAGCAGCAGCACAGTGATAAGACTGTAAGCATCTTCGTAAGTTTGACCACTTGATTACTATCAACGATTTTTTTTATTTTTTCTTTGATTTGCATGTCATTTAAAATCAAGAGCAGGAGAGACTGACATGTATATTAAACACTCACACGGAAGCCATATTTCTCTTTAAGTCTTAGTGATGTTTCAATGAAGCGATCATGATCTTTTAGTTTAGTGGCTGTTTGCCTTTTGCTGGTGATCCTCACCTTTCTGTGAGTGAATCATGACCAGCCCACACTTGGACTCTTTCCCAAAGTTAAGTTTTTACTTAACTTACGCTAAGACACAATACAACTCGGCTCCAGTGTTACTCTGTATTCAAACTTTAGGTCAATGAATAATGAATCAACCCCTTTGGCTTCAGTTGCTTGACCTGAAAGATAAAATCAACCTCTGCGAACAGGCTTGGTCTGCATCTCTGCAGCATCTCTTCCTCTGAGACCACCGTTCAATCGTTGCTCCACCCTAAGAGGGAACTTTTTGGAAAAAAAGGCAATCACCATTATTCCTCATGTAACAAAAAAGTACTTTGAAAACATGTGCACGTGAGGATATATTAACCAGTTTTTTGGTGACGGATGCTGTCTTGCAGGACACATGATGCTCATGCTGTGTTTGTAAAATATTGAAAATTATTTCGCCAGAACCTGCAGGGCCTCACTGGGACGCCTCTCGTGGCTGGGAGTCCTATCCGACATGAGAGCACTGTGCAGGGGAACCCAGTGGAGGTTCAGACCTACCAGCCTCCATGGAAAGCCCTGAGTGAGTTCGCCCTGCAGAGCGACCTGGACCAGCCGGCCTTCCAACAACTGGTGTGTGTGTTAAGGACAGACTGAGTTAGATCTGCACAGACACTGGCATGCATGCACTACAGACTGTAACCTGATCTATCTATCTATCTATCTATCTATCTATCTATCTATCTATCTATCTATCTATCTATCTATCTATCTATCTATCTATCTATCTATCTATCTATCTATCTATAGTGCATATTGTGCAAACACCAACATTGCTATCATATTTTTGTGCACACACAATGATTTGAATTTTGTTGCATGTGAATAGGACATGTACCACACACACACACACACACACACACACACACACACACACACTGAGAGACCACATGCATACACCAAACTGCACGATCCTGAATATTTCGCATATTCTGACACATGCTGTCTGTCCGCCCAGGTGTCTTTCTCTGAGTCGGGCTCTCTCGGGAACTCCTCGGGCAGCGACGTGACTTCTTTGTCCTCCCAGTTACCGGACACCCCCAACAGTATGGTACCCAGCCCGGTGGAGACGTGAAACGGGGCCCCTAAAACCTGTCGCCCCGACCCTCACCTCCTGCAAGGACAGTTGCAGCATGATCCCGGTCCCCCCCACCCCACCCCACCCCTCCCTGCATGTGACCAGCTCATCACATCGCCCGAACTACAGAGAGGAGAGTGATTTTTTTCCCCCCCTGACATGATGGAACGAAGAAAGCACCGAGTGACTCCGAGTATTTTTTATTTGATTTGATTTTTTTGTGGAGCTTTCATTGACAATAAGCAGAACAACTGATGCATGACTTGATACGGAGAAGGCAGATGTACAGAAGACCTCCCGATGGATATACTACAAGAAAAAAACCTCCCCCCCCAAAAAAAACAAAAAACAAAAAAACAAATCGGAAACGTTTCCACGTCGAATCAGACGGACATTCTGCGAGTTCATTGTGATCATATTGTGTCTTGTTTCTTCAACATGAGAATTTTTTGATACATTTATTGCGTTGTCGAGTCCCGTTGACTCTTTGTCTTAAGGTCAGAGCATGATAATCTGCAAATTATTCGTGTTGTAAAGTACTTCATCTTACGGGCAGGATACAGGTTGTTTGAGCTTCTCGAACAAAAAGTAAATTATTGTTATATTATTTATTGTTAGGAAAGCGATTCGTAAAGGGATTATTAACTGATAAAAAATAAAAAGCTGACTACATAACATGTCTTGATGGCCAGTCTTTGCACAGGCGCAGTTTTGTGTTTTTAATCTCTCAATCTACTTTCGCTTTTGCATTTGCGAACCAGTGTCGTGGCTAATGATTTAATTTATTAGAGAGTTCCGCTTTCATTGCAAAAGCAAGTGTAGAAAAGCACGGACCTAATCAACCCGTGTTTCCTGACGCATTCGCGGTCACAAAGTCACATCCACTGTCCGCAGGGGCGACAGGTCGTTAACTCCTCTTGACGCCCACAGATTTCTGACCAGGGGGACAGATACACAGCTCCCATGGCCGACTTGAGGAATAGATTCAACGCGTTTAAAAAGTAAAACAAATATTAATTCCAGTTGCTCTGAAATATGTTGTCTGTCCTGTCCGACATATATCAAGTTAACCTGCAGGAATCGAAGCTCGGAGGCTCTGTTGTCTTATCTGCCCTCCATCTGCGCTGTTTCCCCCCTCGGTTATGCAGCAGGAATCGGCCAGTGGTCATTTACTGTCTTGGGGGCGAAAATCTGCTGTAAATTGTGCTCAGTCCAGTTGCTCTGGTTGAGTCACAAGCTGGTCTAGACAGCGCGGAGGGATCGGCGACCTCTTATCTAGTCCTGGCATCACCTGCAAGCGATACACTGACTGAAGCCACAACAAACTAACTAACTAAACACCCCCTCCTCCACACACACACACACACACACACACACACACACACACACACACACACACACACACACACACCCTCCCCGAAGCCCCTCGTATGAGGGGAGCAGAGAGCAGCTCGTAAAGGGTCACTTCTCCTCTCGGTTTATTTTCCTTCGGTGAATTGCGTTATTGCGCACGGGTCAGCCGAGATGACAGCTCAGGCTAAGTGAACTAAACGAGCTGACCTCCTGTGCGCTGTGTGCAGGACCGAACAGAGCTGCCATGCATGCGCTGCAAATCTGTGGATCAACCTGTTCAGCTTTCAGATACACAGACGTTTTTTTTTTTTTTTTCGCCGTGCATAGGATGATCTGCGATATTTTACGTCATTTAGGTATAAAACGGCTCTGAAACATTGTTTATTATTGTGAAAAACCCACCAGGTGTGGTCTTTGCATTTGTCTTCACTGCAGTTTTGCTGCCTTGGGGGTGATTTAGCCAAAAGTCAGACGAGAAAACATCTTTAATTAAAAGAAAATCGGTCTTTATATTTAATTCTCTACACAATTTGTAATTAAATAGAATTATCCCGGTGCAGTGATTTTCCCCACCTGCTGCATTTTAACAACACCGCACTCAGTAATCGCGACACCAAATGACTGATGATCGTGTGTTGATATTTGAGCGTTTTTCACTGTGAGACAATTCAACAAAAGATTCTTTTTTTTTTATTTCTTCGCCGACACTGTCTTAATCGGAAGTTTAAATGACAAAAGGCAGATAACACATTTGTAATTGAGCTATTTCAAATAAGATAAGTAAACAATGCGAGCAGATTAAGATAACACAGATAAGTGAAGAATAACAATGGCGTTTACAGACAAGAATGCAGCCCTATTAAACCTCCTCTATCAGAAAATCATTGCTGGGCCGCGTGTGTTTCCAAAGCAGCACGTTACAGCACAGAGACTGTATGTAGCTCATCCCCTAAAGGTCCGCACGAGATAGGTCACATTAAAATGAACTAAAACTGTTCCTGCCGTGTAAAACAAATCCCAACTCTCAGCTTTTGAACCATGAATTTTGTACAACAATATAAGGCCAAAATTGCTACGTTTTTTTTAAAGGTTTTCTCGAAAGATCAAATATGGAGAATGAAGAATAAAAAAAGAAAAATATTTTTTCATGAAAAGCTCTTCAATATGTTTTCTAAAATTCATATTTATATATAAATACACCGAAAAATGAAAACAACAAAAAAAAAAAAAAAAAAAAAAAAAAACAGGCGACAATTAACTGCACAATTGCATTCACTAAAACCGCACACGACATTAACTATAAAAGTGAAGCTGCAGTTTATTATCTATGAGCCTGAGCCGCTCACAGATCACGTCCTCTGACAGCCATAAAAAGACGCGAGGACCTGTAAGCCATATGATCTTCTCTTAGGTCTATCAACGGGCGTTTCCCCTCAGTGTGTTAAACAAGAACCACAACAAACACCGGTGATCCCTGCTTGGATCCCCGGCTACAGTATCCGCACCACTCACCGGATCACGCCTTGCAACACGCGAATGGCCTAACAACGTGATTTTAACGTGAGCGTGTTTGAGCCTCACGCTGACCTGCACGCACAGAAAATATTAACGTAGTCCCGAATTTATTTCTCACATTTTAAACCAAAAACACAATCAAGCTTCTGGCACATTATTGAGGATTAACTGCGAACTGTGTCATGTTGCCACAACGCAACCAGACGCTGTCGGAGGGAATGACACCGTATCATTAATGATTAAGAGGACGAGTCCATTTAAAGGTGTGATGTAATTCTCTAATTGGCGGAGGGGTGCACGTAATTAGATCACCCGGCGCGCTCGCGAGCACTGCAGCGCCGCCCACATCCACGAGTCACTAAACGGTCAATGACTGATAGATGCATGGGTCATTAATATATTCTTTAATCTACGAGAGAAGACGTGTTTTTTTGTTAGTCTGCGTGGAAAAACAAAAAACAAACAAACAAACAAAAAAAGATTTTGACACATGGGAGCACGCTTTTACTCCCAATATTCAAAGTAGTGTCAGAGACAATCTGATGGTAATTTAACAGAAAATGACATGGTTATATATCCATGCATTTTCTATTCTCTAACTCTAAATTTAACTTCATTATTTTATGAAATGGGCCAATTTTATAAATATATAGGCCAACGACATTTGCTCAGGGGATTGCTGCAGAGGCTGTGATGATGCTGCTGCTCTTCAGTGGTCATACATGCTGTAGGCAACCACTCAGTTGGCAGTTTTTTAGGCACCCCAGGATAAAATAAATGCACAGTCCTGCACTAAACCCTTCCTTCATAAACACTAGTAATGTTCAGGCTTTGTTGAAACTGGCAGGTGCTGATTCATCCTTTGGTCGGCTGCATTATACTGAGGAGTGTTTCTAATATTTTGTCCACCCAGTTTCTCGTTTTTTCAAATGAGGGCAGACTATAAATTACACACACTTCTCAGCTGACTGGGTAAATTGTAAATTATGTTAAAAGGCAGTTTAACTTTGTTTTTAGCATTTTCCACTGAACAATAATGAACTGATGAATCGGTTATTGCAAAGACAATTACCACAATTCAGTTTAGCAACAGAGCTTTGAGGTTTGCTGTCGATTGATAGCTTCATCAGAGTCACGACAGAAAACAAAACACCAAGGAGGTAATTTTACTTTGTGCCTGCATAGCTTCTGTCAGATTTGTTGACAATGATGGTGAAAGCGCAGCATCCAGCAGTTCAGTCATCGAGGAACAACGAGAAAATGGGACAACCAGGGGAAGAAAATGGAATCCTTTAGGCTTAAATAATGAATCTTAATCTTGACGGGAATCCTACATAAATAAGACAACACACACAGATGCATGGCTGTCACATTATATTTGAAGCCCCCTTTAACTGAATCTCATAACCTTTGTCGCCATTGACAGGTCACAAACAGGAGCCAGTCTGGTACTGACTGAACATTTATTTTTAGAAGTAGTCATTTAGTAAACAAACGAGACAATAAAACCTATTATGCCACAGTGACACCCTGCAATGCTGTTCTACATATTTTACCTTAAACTACACTAAAATTCAGACTACATGTTTATTTTACACAAGGTGAAAACTCAGGTTACTTTTTCTTTTAATTCTAAACTGTTACTATTATTGCTGTTGCTGTTGTTTGTTGCTTGCCAGAGAATAATTTCAAGCAGCACAAATCCTCTCACATGGATGATCCATGTGCACACATGGCAGATAACACATGAACATATTTTAACCTTTAGAAACTGGATATTTTAGTGCCACCATCAGGAAGGCTGGTCCCATATTATTATATGCAGAGACCAGCTTTAGTGCATTTCTTGTCACAGCAGCTGAAAAATATACAAAGATAAAACAAAAGCTGTCCTTTCAATAGCTTTATTATCTTCCCTGACATTTTGCCTGCAACCCCTTCATAACCCGGCTGATGCATTGAAAGAGATTGTCCTGAGACCACTGAATTACAAACACTGTGTAAAAATAAGCTTGTGTGATTTCTGTGGGGGGGCTCTGTGAAAGTTTCGACACTCGGGTCCACTGTGACCTTGCTCCTCGAGTGGGGGCCACCAGCAGAGGAACTGCCGGGACGAACTTCAAGTCCAAAACTCTCCAGGGAAGCATACTGACAGGCTGACTTAATGCAGAGTCTGAGCTGGGAGGTTTTTTTTTCTGCAAGAGAAAGAGAGAGGGGAGGGTGGGTGTGAGAGAAAGTGTGGCACTCCAGCAGAGACACAACAGTGACTGGGCTCAGGGTCTCAGTAACTTCTGAAAAATTAAATCATACAATATGAGATGATTTAGCATGTCCCTGCACGCTGGTCCTCCACCTATAAGAAATTGAGAAATTACAAAATGAGTCACTCACTACAAAACAGAACGTACCAAATTAGGAAAACAATTCCTCTTCATCCTTCTTCATGTCACATAACACAGCCAAACAGAGCTTTGACCCCCATGTCAGCATCGTTGTAATTGTGTGCTATGTTTGCGCTGCTTTCTCTACCTCTTGTCAAGTGTTTTTAATCAAAAAATTTAAGGACCAATTTATCTTAGATGGGTAATGGCCAATTTAACATCTGGTGACAAGAATTTAATCTTCTCTACTCTTGGGTTGCACTGATAATGAAAGGGCAGCATCAACATCTCTGTGCAGCAGCGGGCTTCTTGTGTACTATCGATCCTGGGGAACGAATGCTGCTTTTATGGGAAACTGACACAATGAGTAAATATCCACATATTATCCTTTAAACTTTTAAAAGCACTGGGGCCAACAGGGGAGGAGGTATTTTAGAAAGCTGCATTAAAAACAACAAATATTGATTTCTTTTAAAACAAGACTTTCTCTTTAAGTGTTGACATATTTTGAACATTATTTTTTTTTATTTTCGAAGCCACCGTTTGTCTAGATTTAAACAAAAAGAAGGTGAAATTTTGCACAGCTGTGCAGCTTTTATACTTAATGGTTGGTGCCTGCAGAACAGCGAAACATGCCCTCTTATGCTGTTGTAGTTCAGGTGAATCTAAAGGGAGGAAATAGCAACCAGTAGCAGTTTTCCTGCTCTATTGCACCACAAACATTGGGTGTGTATGTGCATCGAGGTATCTGTGTGTTCTCATTCGTTAGTTTCTGGGCCTGTTGCTCACAGTGTGTGTGTGTGCGTGCGTGCAGGGATGGGGTGCAGACCTCAAGCTCACCTGGAACACACACATCGAGCCACAGTCAGCCTCTCTGGTTCTGCTGCTGAGACAGTGTCAGAGCTCCGTAAATCACAGCGCCCCACCCACACATAAATCTACAGCAGAAACAACACACCAACGGCCATTAGGAGAGGAGAGGAAGGTTGGAGCCGCCCCACTCGACAATGACTTGCTATAAAACACAATGAGCGTTCACCTGTACTTGCCCCCCCCCCCCCCGCACCCGCCTCTGACAGGACCAAACTGTCATTAGCCCAGCAGCGAAGACAAACACGAGTGTCACTGGAAGCAAACAATGAAGCAGCGAGTGTGAGTCACTTAAGTTGAGAAACGGCATCAAAAGGTTTCAGGGAGACACTCTGGCGTTCATCAGGGTCATATCAGTGTCAGTTCAGGAGTTCAAGAATGTTTTCAGGAAGTCTTTGTGTTTTAGATTTAGTGCTAAAGTTCAATTAACCTTCTGACTCATGAGTTCGAATAGAACAGAGACAAACTCTAATTATAGCATGCAGAGCAGACACTGAAATGTAAATGCCATTGATATACTGCTCCTGTCGGATGAAAACACTGTGAGTCAAAAGAGTCGCCTATTCACACGGTCAGGGAAATCCACTTTATATTGATAAGCTTTCATTCTCGATGGGCCATATACAGTAAACCGGCTGTCATGCAGTACACATACCATACACTGTTCTATATTCACAGTTAAAAAGGATGAATATATCTCATTTTACGTCTTACATTAAAGACAAAAGACTTTCTGTAGCCAGTTTAACATACAGCATATTCTGTCAATGTTTAGGTTGGAAAGCAACCTTTCCAGCAAGACAACAGTTACACGTCCCTTGCGCCCAGTGCCACAGCAGCAGTCTGGAACGACACACATACTGGGACCAGTTTAAGAGATCGTCCAACAACACTAAGGATGCACAATGAGCGACATGAATGGTCCTGAATCGGTGAGAGATAATGAGAGTCAAATGAAAAAACAGAAAGAGGGTAAAAAGGGGAAGGGAGGGCCGTGCCTGCCAACTGCAGTGATCCCCTCGTCCCAAGGCGTTCCTGCCACTTTAAGAAATGAAGCAATATCATTAATGGAGGCCTCCGAGGGCTGACATCTTGCTCCAATTCACCAGTCCCCGTCCATCACACCATTATGGTGGGCCCAGCAGAATTAAAATCCAATCACTCCTCTGGCTAGTTTGATTAAGGAGGGCAACCGCACAAAGAAGGGGCTCTGACCCATTGTTGCCTCTGCCAGGGAGTCCCCAGAGGCTGGAGCAGGTTTCTGGTCCCAGGCAGCACCCAGACAAGGCCTGGTCACTGTTCAAGCTTCACAGTAATCTGGTGTGACGCCTCACTGTTGAATGTTTTGAAGTTATAGCTTTCTCCAGTATTTTTCAGTTGGCAGGGGTGTATATACAGTGATGGTCAGATATAAACTTGTAGAATACGACTCATGGTTGGTGATGCACCTTTACGAAAGAAAAGAGAGGTTGTCTGCACATTGAAATTTGCAGGTTCCCAAATTTTTACTTATGCAACTTTTAGGCCCCGAAGGTCTACATCAGGCAAACCATGAGCGGTTTATATATAGACAAGAAGTGACAGCTCCAGCTGCAATTAAGAGATCTGATGATATAAAATAACACTCATTTAAAAAATGTGTATTGCAAAAAATGCAAAAAAGCTGAATGTGTGTCACATATCCTGCTTCCTGTATTGGGATATGCTTTTACGTGCAGTCTAGACTGAAAAATCTCAGCAACCTTTAGATGGATACACATGAAACTTTGTGCAGATGTTCATGATCCTCAGAGGATGAATCCTACTGACTTTGGTGATCTCCTGACTTTTTCTGTAGCACCACCAGTAGATCAGCATTTTTGTTTTTTTGGTGAAATATCTCAACACCTTTGGTAGGAATTAAACGTGATACAGATTCTGCTGCCCAGAGGATTTTCTTTTCTTTTCTTTTCTTTTCTTTTCTTTTCTTTTCTTTTCTTTTTCTTCTGGCACCACTATTGAAGCTGGCGTTTGTGGTTTTTAGTGGAATGTCTTTGGTGATCCCCTCACTTTTCCTCTAGTGCCATCATCAGGTCAAAGTTTCAATTTGTCCATTTTTCCAATACTTCTATCTGCAAAACTAATGACATTCCCATCAGCCTCAACTGTATTTTATGTTCAGTGCTAATTAGTAAATGTTAGCATGCTAAAATGCTAAACTTAAATGGTTAGCATGGTGCCTTTCAACATTTCAGCTGCTTAACATCAGCATGTTCATGTTGTCATTGTATGATGTCATAATTATGTTAGCATGACCATGTTAGCATTTAGCTAAAAGCACCACTGTGCACAGCACAGCCTTGCAGAGCTGCTGTGGTGGCTGAAGACTTCTGTGGATAATGGGTGTTGTTCTGTATCATGTGCTTTCCTAGTTGCAGATGGAACTGTCATGTCTTGTCTGTTTACATAGCCCGCTTCCTCTTTTTCTTGAGGCTCTTTGTCAGTGAAATCCTTGCAAGTTTCAGTGTGCAGACCTCTATTTTTCCTTTGTGTGCTCTTTTCTACCTCCTTGATCCAAATGTGTTAATTCGGTTTTCGACTTCTTCTCTAAATGTGAGGCTACCGCTGCCTCACTGAGGGGGTCACATCGGTCAGACTGTGTCTGGGAAAAAACAGCAGCATCACAGGTACAGACCCCGGAGAGCAGAGCCTAAACCAAATTAAAGCCAGAAGGCCAGGGTGAGCCTCCTCGAACACAGTGACATAAATTACTGGGATTTACAAGATTTTTAAAACACTTTTAACAATACCCCCCTTTTAATGTGCTCTCTGTTTAATAATGCACTTTAGGTTTTAAGAGCATGATAAACAAACCAATAATTCACTTTTTTATCATCTGAGGGTGAAGCCCTTCAGGACCGGGTTCTACAGCAGCGTTCAAAGGGGCCTTGAATGGATCAAATGAAGGGCTGTCGCAAGATGTTTTGGACAACAGTTGACATCCAACTGGTGATCTCTTTGCTCTCTTTAGGATGAAAGCACACAGAGGTTCATCTTTCCAAGAACTGGGCAACATATAACAGGGACTCTGTTACTGAAAAAGAACAAACACTAGATTTTGAAACAGAAAACATTGGGCCACGTCAGTTCCTTAGGCAGACAGAGTCTTGGGTCATGTGGATGGCACAGTGGTTATCCAACATAAAAAAGATGCTGCAATTTTATTGAAAGAACAAAATGTTATGCTTCCGTTTAAATTTTAGATAGATAATAAATAATGACAGCAAAGAAATAGAAAAAAAAATGCTAACACACTGCTCACAGTGAAAGATGAAATTGCTTCCTTGGATTACGATATTAAAGCCAACACGCCTCCATCGCTCTTTGTGCACCCGTTTGCTGGTGTGTCAGAAGAGTCTGTCAGGGTGAGATCTGGGAAAGCTCACAGTAGCATTTGGCTGAGTTTTCAGCGGGTGAAGCTTCACAGGGTAAGTCAGTGATTCTCCCGGCTGCCAAAACATATAAAGAAGACTCAGCAAGAGGAGGGATTCATAAATCTTCAAACAATGCAGTTCAAAGATTATTAATCTTTCAACAGGCAATGAACGTTATAGTGTGAAAAAAAGAGCAAACATGTTACAAATGTCTTCCTATATTGGTTCCTATGGTTCCTATTTCCATACAAGAGTTCTGAGGAAGCAGCGTGGGAGACAACTGATGTCTGTGTTAGAGCGAGGACCTGGAACTGAACACAGGCACGAAAACACCCAAAGATTCAATAACTGACACACATTCTCACTATCTTTATGCACACACTGTCTCCTTCACACACACCAACACACATACTTACGCCAAGCCACTACCAGCCACCACAAATCACTGGACCATCTCACATAATCCTCCACCAGCCAGTGCCGCAGCATTAAACATCCAAACAAATTGTCCTTCGTCAAGTGCTCGCTGCAGGAAAAGACATAAAGCAAAAGCAGATAGCTGGGCAGGGCCGCGGGGATGGATGTGGAACGGCGGCAGCCTCTGTGTTGCTCCAAGAAACAGGATGATAATGTCTTGGCTGCTCTCGGCCTGTCAGCCTGCATTACACTGCTCCTTGCACTTTTTGTGAAAGAGATTTCAGGGATAGCAGAGGCACTGAAGAGCCACTAGATAAGACAAATGGGCATCTTCGGTTTCCACCGTATGCACCATATACATTGGCTTATTGGAACTGAATAAAGTAAAGTTGTTTAAAGTCAGCACAGCAGAATTTTAGAAACATCTGGGGCAGATAAATTATAAAGCAGCCATGTGGGAAGTAAGGGAAGCTTCAGGGACACATACATTTGTGTAGACTTACAGTTTTTTAGCCACGCTAGCAGTGTGGCTAAAGCGACGGCAATCCCGGTCTGTTGGTCAGTCCGCCATTTTCCTCCTGAAATATCTCAACAACTGGATGGATCTCAATGAAATTAGTGAGAGATATCCACGGTGTCCACATGTTAAACTTATCCAGATGATAAGTTGATGATCCCTGACTGTTCATCCAGGACCGTCATCAGATCAAAATATAATTTATCCAATACTTTGTTTTATGGCCAATTAAGTGCAAAACTAATGGAATTCCCATCAGCCTCAGCTGTACTGTGCATTTAGAGCTAATTAGCTAATGTTAGCCTGCTAACATCCTAAACTAAGATTGCAACCACAGCAAAAGTTTTGATATTACGTCAAATATACTTGAGCAGTACTGAATATGCAACAAATACAAACATTCAACAAAATACAGCATCATTAATCATTTTTAAATGTCCACCATCATCAGATGTGATAGAGCTATTTTCAATGTGCATTTATTTTCATGGCTGAAGATCTACACTTGTCATCTCTTTTATTGCCTTCTATTGCCCAGCATTTAAAGGATTCCTGACCACAGACAGAAAGACACATAGCCAGCAGAGTCCGTGGTGTGACATTGGTTGAAGAGGGTTTATGTGCACAACTGTGTGCCTAATTGTTGAGAATATTAACGAAAAAATGCACAACTGTGAAAAATGTGACCACGTATTTTTAAAGAGTGTTTGTTTTCATGACAATACATTTTTCTGAAAGAAAAAGTGATTTTAAAATAATGTATAACATTTAAGAAGTAGGGGATTTTCCTGAACCCATAAAGGAATAGTTCATCTCTCAGTTTATAGAGCAAATCAAAAATCATCAGATTTGGAGATACCAGCTTTTCCCTGGACAATACTGACATGTTGAATAGCTCAATAAAACAACCTATTAAAGGAAGGAAGTGACATATGACTGAACTAAATGGCCTCAGCTCCTCGTCTAGACCCCTTCAGCATCTTTTACGCTGCAGAGCTAAGCAACGGACACCTTGACAAATATCAGTCCTGCAAGATTTCTCCCAACACACACACACACACACACACACACACACACACACACACACACACAGACCAGATCTCCATCTTTCCCTCCAAGCACAAGCTAGAAGTGGGCATGGTCAGGTTTCTGATAAGAGTGAGGGCAAGGCTGTATCTGGGAGATCTGAGAGATGCCGAAGGCTCTTGTGAAGAGGAAGCTAGACTTAAGCTGGTGTACTTATCTTTACAGTTTCCTATACCACCTACTGACAGATCCCGAGACTGTGTAAATTCCTCTGCTCCCTGAAATGACTCCTGGGTAGACAATGAGACGACACTCTGTGTACTGATGTGTACTATAACACAGAGAACAGAGGAGATTTTACAAGGTATGAGGGAGACAAAGACAAACACGAGTTTCATGTGTTGCAAATTGTGTTTGAAAATGGACAATCCTTGAAGTAAACCAATGAAGCATGCTTTATGCTCTCTCTGTAAGAGCTGGTTCTATGATTCAGCACAGATTCCACCAATATATCATTTATTTGTTGCACTTATCAACAACTTTGCTCCGATTTTACAGGCTTAGTAACAAGTACCATATTTTACTTTAAAGCTTCCCAATTAAAAAGTGATACAGTTTGTGTCCAAATCAGTTCTTGACAACATTCCCAGAGGATGATTCAATATGTGAGGAACACCAGGGGTGGAAACACAGCCCAGTGTTATTGTAGAAATGACGGTGAATAAGTCACTCCTGAGATTGCTTTTGTACTATTGGGAAGAGTTATTTATATCTGAAGAGCAGAGGGCATTTATCATCCGGGGTAGTGGTTCCCCTTCAAAGTTCTCCTTTTTATGACGCGCATTATTTCTCGTGCACACACATAAACAAAGCCAGGGCTGCCGGCACTGAATCAGCAGACTGTGTCACCGTGTGGCCCCTGGGTCAGGCCAGCTTTCTTGTGCCGCCAGTGCTTACATTAGCATGTGAAAGGCTAAAGCTGTTCCAAATATTCCCTCTAAACATTTATCCTGCCCGAACCCTGCATGGAAAAATTCCAGGGAGCGGGATGAATCTATGGTGCAACGAGAGGATTTGAACTGCTAATAACATCTTGTCTTGATAGACTAATTAACAAGATGATGAAATAAATGTTTAACTAATATGCAGAAATGAAAAAAAAATGCTCTAAGATCCTCAAAACAAGTTATAATGTTACCAATTAGAGATGTTGATTTAGATTTAATTTGATTAAAGAGTTGGATTTGATTTTTTTTTTTTGTGCAAAATTTGTAGTTTATATGTTTGCATTTTATTTCCAGATTCGTCATTTTCAAACATGCTTAAACTACATTCCATGTGTCTTTTGCCAAGACAGCCATCATCAGCAAAGCCGAGCCTGTCCATAATGTGGCAGGCGGGCAGGCCGGCAGGCACCAGGAGTCTGTGTTTACATTGGAAGTGCCTAGAAATGAATTTCCCCACACTAGTCTCATTTGTCTTATCAACTTGTAAATGTGTTGCCTTGATGATGGAAGAACACATTTAAAAGACTGAAAAAAAAGTATTTCTCATTGCCTCCGTTCCACTTTGTGCACAGTGGTAGCCACCGTGGAGCAGCCACAGGAGAAGAAACAAGTTTAGCCGCAGCCCTCCTGCACATTTTTTAAATTAGCGGAGTGCGTCTGCTGGGGGTGACCACGGCGGAGCATATAAATATTCAAAAGGCACATGTTGTATTCCCAGTCTGCTCATTCTGTTAACTTTTCCACACTGCGAGCTGAATCATCTGTCATTCACCCTAATTTAATCATCAGCCACTCTCATTCAATTATCCAATATAATATGCAAATGAGGCGAACAATGGCCAGCTCATGCTAATTATGTACATCAGAATAATTAAATTGGATAGAAGTGGTGGAGGGGAACTGAACTATCATAAAATGGGGAGCAGATTCTTTAATTAAGGCTGCAAAAAATTTTATTAGAATCTGTAATCTGCCCGTAAATTGTTGAATGGTGGCCATGCACAGGGGGGACATTACTCTTATTGGAAAGCGCTCCCTGAAGACTCGCTCAGGGAAGCACCAAGGGACATGGCTCATATCAAGGGCAAGTCCACCCTAAAACAGGATTCCCATTTATTATGGCAATGATCTTGGACTGTGAACAACTTTCCTCAAAAGACTGCAAACCATTGCGCTGTTAATATACTCAACAAACTGAGTGAAAGAAGCCATGTGGTCACAGTCCTGTTCTGTTTAACTGGCAAACTAAAGCCAATGAAATGTAACATCTCAAACAAACACTCAAATTCTTTGCTCCTTTTTGGTTCAAGATAGAGCAGTTAGTGGTCAGAAATACAGCTCTTTCCCAAACTTAATGAATAATCTGAACTCTATTTAAACCAGATTTTCACTCTGCAGCAAGCAGAACTAAATGATGTAAATTGTGTGTGCTGTGCCAAGGCGGCAGAGCATGCTTGGCAGCCGGTTAGACACAGAGAAACATCAACCCTAATCCTCTCCTCTGCCACTGCATGCATGCAGGCACCGCTGCCTCCCTACAACAGGCCAGCCATGTCCAGCAGCACAACACAAAACAGTCTGCCATGGGACACACAATGGCTCACTCTGAGGGCCAGCAGACAGCGAGCAGCGGGACCCTGGACGAGGTGCTGAAGCCACTGAAATATTTACAGAGGCGTGTTTTGTTGCTTTTGTGCCGAGTGATTGAAGGGGGGGGGGGCGGGTCTCCCTCCCTGCTCACAGTCTATCTGGCCTCTAAAAGGAAGTCAGTGGAGAAACTAAAGCAAAACACAATAAAAATTTAAATCACAAATGTCATGTCTTTAAAAATAACAAGATTTGGCCCTAAATGTGCATCATACACATGTGGTTATTATTCTTGTTCTTGTGCAGGGGCGTTTGAAGGTATTGATAAGAAAGCTTGAATCACATATAATCCATCACCTTCTGTGCAGGCCGACAACAACACCTCTGGTGTATCCTGTGCCGGCAGACAGTATTTGTTAAACATGTCAGGGTGACAGAACAGCAGTAGGTCAGGAGCACTGTAGATTAAAGTGGGAGTAAGTTTGAGTGAGGATGTAGAGACATGTAAACTGACACATGACACAATACACAGCAGTGATAGCCTGTCTGCTATCTCTTCCTTTTGGTAATATATCGACAGTGAATGTGCAAACAGGGGAAAGCCCATTGTTTACATTGTGCATCCTCTTTGCAATGCACGATACGCGTAACCTGTGTGTAAAAATTTGCTGCAAAATAAACATATTCACGGTGAAGCAGTCCAGATCCATTTTTCCGGTGTTTTGGAATTAAACCTATATTGCATGTTATTAAATGTTTGGCTCAGATAAACCTAATCCTGGGCTGTTATTCTTAACAAGTATTTACTTTGAGTTGAGGTTAGTGTAAATGGGTCATGAGCCAAATCTGGCACACCTATAATGTCGGATCAGCTGATAAAAAAACAGAAATTCTGGCCTCTCTTTTGCTTCACGGTTGTTGTTGAATCCCAACCACATATTGTACAATAACTCTCACACTGAAATTCTGATCAAACAAAAGCGATCACAGGCTGAAAGGTGCTTGTTTCACAGATACTTAAAAGACCCCCAGAGACATTATTCTGCTTTGAATAATAATTAGTTTCTAAAATCAGTAAAAATTACATCCCTCACTGCATAAATCCCAGATATATGAATATCCACATGTTTTTTGGACACGATTTTCAGGGTGTGTGCACCGTGAGGCGTCCAGTTTCCATATCAAACATGTGCACGTTGTTTACTGGATCACGATTGGCTTCCAGACTTGCTGTGATGTCACAAAATCATGGTTGTTCTGTATGTACAGCACAGGTACAGCTGAGCACAGAGAAACTTTCTCCCTAAAGATGAATGTGAAAACAGCCTCTGAGTGTCAAACTCTGCTCATACGTCACTCCGCACAGTGAAGATCAAACATCCAAGTGAAGGAACAAAAAGCAAAACATGGCTTTGAGTTGACTTTAAATTGGATGGTTTGAACCCATTATGCTCTTCTCTAAAGAATTTAAGAGCTTATCAGTTTGCGATTGGCAAAGCAAACATGTGCATATAGATCATCATTTTCTCTGCTTTTATATCAGTTTCATTTCAATCAATTGATGATGCACTTATTGATGCACCTTGAAACACACATTTTGCTTTGCACGTCTGCAGATATATGGAGCTTTAAAAAACAGTTCTCTCACAAAGTGACTTACTGGTGAATAAGTTAAATTATTACCAGCATGTTGCAGCCCTGTACACACAAACTGTGCTGACACGTCATAAATGTTCTTATCCAGACAACATAATATTATGAATCCTTCATGAGTCAGCTGATTTAGGGTTGAACAAGCTGTACTAATTTGACTGGTGTGTTTACCTTTGCCATCGTGATGATTTTAGTAGTCAGCGTTAGTCAGAGGAGTTTGTGTATCTTGTAGACTGCCATCTGGTTTAGGTGTTTGCTGAATTAAACCTGAATCACTGACTGCGTTGTCCACCTTTGTGTCCCCTCGTTGACTGATTCAGAGTTTAAGCTTTGTACCAGAGAGTCTGTTTTTGAAGAAAGTTAGTTAGATCTGACTTGCAGCAGGGTGGAAATCACAGCAGATCACCTCAGATGTAATCACACTGAAACACTGAGCTACTTTCAGCTCATCTTCCTCCTGTTTGTTTGTCTCTGCTTCAGAGCCTATCTCGTGGATTTCCACCATTACCTTCAAAAGGGAACTTTTCATGACAGGGCTTGTTTTTTTTTGTTATTTTTAAAAGGCTTCTCCTGAAGTACCCAAAGCACATGAAAGACTCCTCATGCTCACATTACTTGGACAAAAACAATACTTGAGTTTAAACATGAAAGCAGCAGGTTGACTGAGCTTGGCCGGTGCACTAACAACGCTATCTCTGCGCCCTGCCTTGTCTGTCCCCATGATGGATTAGCAGGGGTCAAGGGTCACACCAGTTTATTCTCGCAGGGGAAGCGTCCTTTCCTGATGGCAGTTCAGAGGTACAAAAGGAATTTTGCATTTCCTACTCGCACATCAGGCTGGACCACATGGTGATGGGGCTACTGTAGTTTGTGAGCTATCTGAATAGCTGAAATGCATGTTGATGAGAACACCATGTTCTTCAATGAATTAGCCGCTGTGCACTAATGTGTGGTGTGTGTTCAATTACTGTGTAGTGGCCAGATTGAAAAGTGATGATAGTGTTTGCTTTAGCACTATTACTATTGATGAGTAAGTACTCTAATTTGTTCATCTTTAATTTATTCATTTCTATGTTTGATTTGTGTTTTGATTTGATTCTAAAATTAGTTTTTGCTGATCCTTGTTTTGTCTTAGTGACCACATGGCAACATATTGAGATTCTGATGAAGGGTTTATTTTGCTTTTGATCATATTACTGATCTTGTACTATTAACTGGCACCGATAGCTGCCAATACATCACTTTACCTCAATCATTAATATCATATTGCGTGTGTTGATCCAACCAAGTGTTTAAAATGTGTCTCTACAGCTAAATGAGACTGAACCTGTGGCAATTTTGAACTACTGACACACAACCCACACCCTTTCTCCTGTACTGAGACTGTAGAATGACACGCAGGAAGCACAGTGAGACGAACCCAATGGATCATCCAGACAAATCATGAGCTTGTATTTTGTGCTTACTTCAAAGTCTAAGCTGCATCTGTCTCCCTTTAGTCACCTAAGAACAGTACAAACCAATCCAATCAAGTTTTATAATTAATAATTCACCAAATTACCAAACGTCATAGCAAAATAGCAAATCTATGTGGGAGTTACTGGCTCTCTAAATGCCAGTCCATTACACTACACAGCAAGTTACTCCCGTTGTGAGAAAGTTCCATCTGCAATCAGTGTGTAACTGACTTTACAGTGTGCAAAAATGACTGGCAGCCTGTCAGCCAAGCAAGAAAAAGATGTTGGATGTTGAATATCCAAGGCCTAGCTGTCCACAAACTGAAAAGAAATCCTTGTTCCCAGATGAAAGTACTGAAAGCAGGCTGGAAAAATGATGATTTGATTCGGCGCAATTATCGCTAATAAAGTAATTATGTAATTAGCCTTCAATCCCCAGTCCAACCCAATAAATGTTAAAGTTGTTCACAGCAGGTACACAAACAAACACAAATCTGTCTGATCTTTCAGAGTGCTGCAACTTAAACCGCTCTCAGGATTCGTAATGAGTCGGCAAACATTTTTGTCACAAATTTGCACCACTTTCTGCCCTAAATGAGAGAGCCGCACTTCCTCCTATAAATACCATGAGCAGGTATCTTTTACTCAGTGGCATGCTAAGCACAGGATGGATACCTGTATGCCAATACCTCCACAGTGTAAGGGCCTGATTGTGTGCAGGGTTGCCTGGTCACACTTAATGCTGCACTGAGACACCTGAGCACGGAGGACGGCTATTGTACATCAGCCAATTCTGCTCCATGTCTCTCCTGTCCTCTGAAAACCAAGGGAGGAAGAAGGAAGACTCATTTCCACCTCTTCCCACTAAAATCAATGCATCTCTTGGACACTGGAGGGTCAGGGCTGTCAAATGGCACTACAGAGACACCATTAGGTCTCCTAGAGGCCATGGGTTACTTCTTGATGTACTTGTGTGGGACAGCACGAAAGACAAGTGTGCCTCTGTGCAAAAGGCAACGTTTTAAGGATAAAGGGAAACCGGGGCAAGAAGACTAAATCTTGAGTAAATGTACAACAAAGTGCAGCCTCTCCTCTCCTCTCCTCTCCTCTCCTCTCCTCTCCTCTCCTAAAGCATTCCCACACATTATACTCTCCCATATTATCCACGACTATAGGTTACATTTACTGGCTACTGTGCAAACTGCGGTTATGGTGGGACTATGAAATGAGTGAGGGGAACAAACGGCAGGTTTCTCACACATATTCAGTGACAGGCATGCAGCCGATCAAACAGCTGGCTGTCATTAGAGCACAGCAGCTGGGGTTGACATGGGCTCTGGCTGCAGCACACAGTGAGAGCTGACACTGACACAGACAGGAATCAGTCACATAGATGTGAGATATGTCAAGCTGCTGGTGCTGTTTCTGTGGGCGTGTTGGAAGAATTGTCAATGCAGATGGTAACTGTGTGTTCGTTTATCAGTGATATACAGCGATTCACTGGGTGCTACATTGTGCAGACATCAAGTGAAGCACTAATCAATCAGTACAACAGAATACACCACAACAGTGTGAGTCTCATGAATCTCATGAATGAGTATCTAACCTGGTCGCAATATTATTATTGTATTATTATTATTATTAGATAGATAGATACTTTATTCATCTCCAAAGAGAAATTTACAGTTACAGTAGCTCAAAGGGTGGAAACACAAGGGCATGCAAAATAGAACGACTTTCAAGTACAATATGCAAAGACCATTTATAAACCAGGAGGCAAAAATATAATACAAAATACAAAATAACAATATAAGAAAAAATAGTGAGATAGAAATATAGAAATAAGCTCTATAAAATAAACATCTGGCGGTTAAATATGAGCACAGTAGTGCAGTTGTGCAAAATGACAGTGTGCAACAGTTGGTTGCTTATTGCTTATTCTATTTTGCAGAAAACTTTTGCAATGCTGTCATATATTTGCACTGCATTTATGAATAACTATATAACTATATAACTAATAAAAGGAATTTTAGAGTAAGCGCTGCGCTATTGAGCCATGTTGGGTACTACATCCTAGCCAGCCTAGCTATTAACTTTTTTAATTGAGGTCCATCGTGGTTCAAACAAAATGTCACTGCTGTTTAACTTAAAAACAATGATTTAGAATTTATTTTCTCACTTGCCGAGAGTTAGACGAGGAGTTTAGTAGTGCTGCAGCCAGCAGCTGGTTAGCTTAGCATAGCCTACAGACAGGAAACAGTGAAAACAGCTAGCCTATCTATCAGCACCTGGAAAGCTTGCAAATTAAGCTGTTCATATATCATGTTTGTTTAATCCACACAAAAAGAGTAAAGTGGTAACAAAAACCCTGCCACATTGCGGTTTTACAGCAGGGTTTTGTGCCAGACTGTTTCTTGGCCAGGCAAACCACAACTAGCTGCTGCTCTCATCCTCTTTCCTGAGCTAAGATAAGGCTGCTGGCTGTCGCTTCATATTTATTGTGCTGAAGTTTGTAGAGAAGCTTTGAATGCACAACCTTTACTTGACCTATGCCACTGTGGTATTTCTACTTTCTCTTGTGAAAAAGATTTCAGAACTCCTTCCTGTTACGCTGAAGGACCTGCACAACGCCGGACGAAACAATCTGGGAGCGAAAATGTCACGTGATTAGTTCTTTAAAATGAATTATAAAACTTGCAAAGATATACTGCAGACTGCAAATCTGCAGGCTCTCTGTTTATCACAGGAACACTCATTTCTGCCTCTGAAAGTGAGTTCATGTTGAACGATTGAGAGGACAGGCTGTCTTCCATTTGTCTGTTGGCCTCCTAGATTACTATCATCACCTCTCCACCACAGAGGGCTACTCACATCCTGCACAACGCCGATAAAAGCTTCCTGAACATCGTCGCCACCTAAATGAAAAAGCAGCAGCTTACACCTTTCATTGCACCAATGAAAAAAGAAATTCACTGTGTGACAGAGAGTGTTTGAGTGAAGGTGAGGAGAGTGACGGAGGAGAACTTGATAGTGTGCGAGGAAGTGGTGAAGGGAGTTCAGTCCAAGACTGATTGGGTTTGAAGTAATGCCAGCAAGCTGTGGTGGAAAGAAGCTGGAAAAAAGAGAAAAGCTTGGGTAAGATTTGCTCAGGTTAAACTGATTATTTCCTATTTAGCAAATATATTTATATGCACTTGCTAAGCATAGCAGCAAACAACAGAGGAGAAACATAGAAAGAATAAAAACCTCTGAAAAATCTGCCCTCAGTAGTTGAGCTGAAATTCAATACACTGAGCTTTACGGGAGAGTCCACCATGACAATGCATTATTGTGATATCACAAATTTGTCTGGCAGTGACAGGTCCAGAGAACATTCCCTCTCCACCCACTGCAGTACAAATCACTGGTAATTGGCCTATTACTCTGTCGCCAAGTCGGCTTCAGTAGCCGAGCTCACTGAGCTCTGGGAGGAGCCGGTACAGGGATCCGTCTCACCTTGTCCGAGTCGCTAAGGTATGTCTCCCCCGGAGGGACTGTGGCCCACTTCTCTAAAACTGACATCCTGCAGAGAGAGCTGTCGATCACCAGACCTCCCAGCATGTCAAAATGCTTCCAGCCAGCTCTGCGGCCGAGCAGCATTCGATCATCACCGCTAAGAGCATTTAAAACGGCCATTCTCAAGCTTCCCCCTTCACCAAGGCAATCCCACTCCTCTTTCACGTCTTTGTTGGAGCTGTCAGTCAGTGCAGACTTTACATATACCAGCAATTACTTTTTCAAACTGCTAACAACCTCCTTACCCAGTGTGTGATGTGTCACTTGGACTTAAGCTTGTTGTTATGACATTCTTTCTCTAAATGGCTTCACTAAGGCGTCCATTGTCAATTTGTCAGTCTTTAACTCCAGCCTCAACAAGAAAGGGTGCATTTACCTGCAGTCATACTAGACCTTAAGGACTACAGGTCTAAGGGCATTTTGCTGTACACTCAGACATGGATATTATCTTTCAAGAGGTAGACGCTTTCAAAATCCACAACTAACTGCTCACATTTCTAGCCAATCTTGCAGGTTTAAGGTGCTGGTTATGATGCTAAATATCACCCATTTTCTTCTGTCTGTGTCTTGTCATATGGTTAGGTTCACATTTGTGTACCTGTCACCTGCCTGGTGTCTTATGAATATAAATACACAAAAATGATCACTGTGCCATGATAATTATTATAATTATGAAATTAAAACAAACAAGTCTTCACCCTGTCCACACCAGAAAAAAAGCCTATGGGTCGACAATGCAAGCAGGTTGTTATGACCCATAGTTATGTTTATTGTTTGGAGGCAACCTCTTGGTATCTGGAGTGATTATAATGTAAGCAAAGGAGTAAGTGGGTGAGTAGTATAAAGAGCAAGAAAGTCTGCATATGGAGGATGTCAGGCAGACGGATGGGTCAAACAAACCAGAGGACTGCCGTCCATGTCTGGTGTGGAACTTCAATGCTGACCCACTTTAACTTACATAATGTACTTTATTATTTTACATATGTAACAGTAAAATACTTATTTTAACCCAAACCATTATCTTTTCCTAAACCTGACTAAGTAGCTTTGGTGCCTAAACTACAGCTTTAAGGACGTGAGGACAAAAGTCCAGTAAGACAAACGCAGACCTGTCGCTTGTACTCTAGGTGTGAAAATGGTGTATTCAGTCTTTTAGGCACAAGGACTTGCCATTGCATAAAGAATATAACATTTTCCAGCACATTTTCTCTTATTAAGGTAAAATTAGTTTTGTCCTAAGAATTACTTGATTTCTTTCTATGGGTTGTTAGTGTTACAAACGAGTGTGTGCTAAGAATACTACAGTAGTCTTTCCATGAAAAGATGAACGAATAAATCCCAAAGTGCCAGACTTTCAGACAAGCTGGAATGTTGGCAGGAAGTTGAGAGAAAAGGTGTTCAACACTCTCTCTCATGACTCAGGACCTGGTGACGGGTCACATCTCCGACTGCAGCCTCGTAGAGTCGCTGCATTTTGTTTATTGTGCAATAGAGCACAGTTGGAAATACTCTCTTTTTAACCTCTAAGATAACGAATGCCTGACCTTTGCTTGCTCCATTAAATTGAGAATAATTTGATCTTTGAATAAATTCTAATGAACAAAAATGTTCTCCCAAGTAGACAATTACTTAATTGTATCATTTTAAGAGGGGACAATAGCTATATCTTTGTGTTACCTAATAGCGTCTTAGTGACTGGCCAAGATCATTTCCACCACAGGGCACCACCAGAAGTCTCTGCCCCTGCCAGCACCCAGTGAAAAGTGGGCTCAATTAAAAGCCCTTCATAAATATTAAACACTATCTATCAGCAAGTTATTCATTTAAATGATGGATCCACTTGTAAGCACGGACTATCAACATCTAAATGTCCTCTGTAAATACAGCTCCGTCATGGAATCCTCGCTCTGCTGTAATTCCAGAGCCGGCCAGTTTTAAACGGGCACGGTGCCAGCTCAGCACTTCGCCATGCTAGCTAACAGAGAGGCGGCAGTACTAATGTTTGGCTCCTGCTCCTATGGTAAGTGCTCAGTTTCGTCAGAGCAGGGAGATCCCTGCACAGGGCTGGTTCATCTGTCACCAGAGTGAAGGAGGCCTGTTGAAAGACGCAGAACGCTTGGAGGGAAAAATAAGCCTGGCAAATTTATTCATAGTTATACTGAGGTGTTACGGCTGAATCTGGTAAAGTTCCATATCCCAGTTCTGCAATGATGAAGCATATCCAATTACCCTGTAAATACATTACTTACCATTTTGTAATAACATAACTGATAATCCCTACATGTACTGTGTAAAAAACGCACAGTGTGCAACAGTGTCAAAAGTGTCCCTTTTCAATGTTTAATTATAGAATCCAAGAAAAGCATCTACCTTTGAAACCAGGGTTCAGGACATCTAAATTCTAATAAAGTAAAATTCACAAGCATTTTGTACCTTCTCAGAGATGATTAGTCTCACAGAGGATCCCACAGCATTGTACCATGAATAATAGCACATGTCTCTATATTATTCATCAGCTCTGGGCTAAAGTTGGTCACTAGAAGTCACGGTGACAGATGCTTTCTGGTCGGGTGCCAAACGCAGGCAAGTGAGAAGTCTCGGAAGTGTTTGCAGCAGGGTGTAAAAGAGCCCAGCAGGTCATGTTAGCCCTGTTCAGATAACCACGGCTAAACACTGGGGCTAACTAGGAAAGCTTCACAATGAGAAACCGCCAGGTCCCACAATTAACCCTTGAGCGTCTCAGCAGGACAGCTTTGTCGCGTGGGGTCGAAGTATGTAAGCTAGATAGAGAGAGTGTGAGGGAAAGACACATGGAGGAATAGAAAGAAGAAGAATGAGGCAATACAAGTGAGATTAGGGAGGAGGAAAATGGGGAATTTCGAGCAAAAGTAATTGGACTATGTTTAATTTGCAAAATAATTGCGAAGTGCTTCAAGTAGTTTGCAACCACTTTGGTAAAGTGGGAGGAAAGCAGCACAACAAGCTGTGTCTCAGTTTGAGGTATTAAAAATGGCAACATGCATCCTAAAATCGCTTGATTTTGAGTGCGGCCCAGCAGTGGATGAAACAAAAAACAAAATGTGGGATTATAGTGCAAAACCTTTGGCAACAAGTTGGAAAAAAAGAATGGAAATGCATTCCTCATTAGTTTATTTCAAGATTTAAAATTTCAAACCTGCAATATGGTTTGAAGTCGTAGGTTGATTGACACTTGGCAGATCTGTTGGTACAAGATGATACAGTACAAAGATTCATTGTATACTAAATGCTTTCCAAAACTGCTGCTCTGTCAACATCCTGTATGATCAATAGTGTATATTTGATAGTTTTCTAGAACACACATTGGACTTGCTGTGAGGTTCTTCGCGGCTGCACAGTCTAGAAGTGAAACGGTCAAAGCCGTCTGACTTAGGTTTTCCTAATATGAACCATATGTGTCGTATGCATGTGAATGATTCTGTCTACATTGTTTAGTCTGCATGGTTCCGTTTACATGAAAATGTGACAAATTCAACATCACTGCTGTCTTTCGATCAAGAGATAGGCTTTAAAAATAACACATTATTGCAATGTGCAACAAATTAAGTTATCACAGAAAACAGAGACTTTGGACAGTCGTCACTGATGTCTGTGAAGAGATGGAGGTGAAAGCTCCATGCTCTTTTTTTCAGCCACTTATGTGTGACATTTCTTAGCCAGGAAAGGTGGAGACAAACTTGTTGTAATATTATTCTAACACCTTTGATCAACTTAGAGTCAATCAACTTCAGTGAAATTCAGATTTTTTTTTTTTCACGAGGCAATTCATGAAGTCAAGAAATTATCTAGGAAAAGTGTCTTTAGCCAAACAGTTGCACCTCTATGTTCTGCTCATACAGCTGTGGAGGATTCATTTGTGCAGCTAACACAGTGTTAATTCCAGAGACCCTGTATTCAATTATTCATGCCAAGTACATAACTTTTCAATTAACTAATTGCCAGCCTCTGGAGAGTTCACTGTGCCCCTGGCAGGTCACGAGCAGCCATGGAGGAGATTTCTTCACCTGTATTCTTAATATACAGTGACTTAAGGAGAAAAGAATTTAGTAAATATTTAAGAGAACAAAATGAGCTTTTATAATTATACATCTTCAGGACCGCAGCACTTTTGTCATTCACAGGCTTTGAGAGACATTCGCTTTTTCTGAAGAGCATCTTTATACAATACTCAGATGCCCAAGTATATTTAAAACATTATGTCGATGTAATTATTCCTCTTGTCCATACTGGCTGCAAAGAAACCCATCTAAAAGCAATTTCACTGTATTCTACAGTCTTCATATTGTGCAATAATTATTTCTGAAGTTCTGCTGAAGCTGATGTGAGGCTTCGGCTGTCAGCATTAAGTAGGTATGTTCCACTGTTATGGTCTTTTCAGTGGTATTTCTCTGGTGCAGCTGAGACAAAAAAGGGATTCCCTACTAAAAACACTGTGAGATACCAAGCTGATCAGCTTAACTCAGACTGCAGGAGCCTCATATTAGGTTTAGCTAAACGTCTGAGCATTTTTACTCAGAATGAGGACTGTGGATTTTGACCCCCATGACTTTGATTGGATTTATTTACAGCCAGTATGGAAATGAAGAACAGTTGCAACAGAAACATTTTCAATGTACATATGGGTGTGTCAATACTGTCTTAAGATATACATGAAAAAATGTGAACCTTTACTTTTGTTATGTTCGGTCATTGTACACACATGTGCCTTTTAAAGTTCAAAGAAGATGCGCACCATATAAGACAACTGGATATAAAAACACAGTGACACACTCCTCTGACTGAACATAACAACTCATGAAATTCAAAAAATATTCTCAATAGGATTAGAAGTAGGACTCTAACCATGTCAATCTGTAGTTGACATGTACCTGAATGTAAAGACAAATGTTGAATCTCTGATTCATAAATAACAATATTCCAGGAAGGAAGGAAAATTTGGCACTTCTGTCATTTAGATCCTTACAATGCTGACAATACAAGTACGGGAGTCCCTGGAGTGAAATCCTGTGGTGGTCAGAGCAGCAGCTAGATGTCTGCAACGTAAACTTGCTCCCAACTGTGATGGGTGAGGAAGTGTGAAGCAAGAAACTTGTTTCACTCACCTGCCAAACTCTGCCATGTCACTGACAATCTAATCTCTCTGACCTGATGACCTGTGCACAGAGATAAAAAGCAGGGACAACAGGGAGTTCCCAGACTGTGGTGCTGCGCTGAGAGCAGATGCATATTCAGTAGCAACGACCTGCAGACCAGCATTCACATTTTCTGTAATCGTTCTCTTTATGAAACATTATAGCTGCAAAACACATGTCAGTGTGCAGAAGAATTTATCGATACATCATTTTAAGCTGCTATAAAACGCCTAAACAGATATGATGAATGTATTTTCCTGGACAGCTTTAATCAAAAGCAGTCAGGGTTGGAGCTGTAGCTGTAGCTATGGAGCTGTTCATGGCTCCAGCCTCATTCCATACAAAACACATAAAATTAACGTCGTTTCGATCAGAAATGGAATTTGAGGGGAGAGACTTGTGATATTTTAAAGCAAGCCCCTGTTTATTCCCAGTCATAAACATCTCAACATCCATGATGACGTTCTCCATCTGGTCCTCATTCTCAAACCAATCCTCACTGGAATAACAGTAGACATTACAAACCGCACCACGTACCAACTTAAAGAAGCTACGCATGGACTTGTGGTCGCTCCAGATCGAGCAGATTTGAATATAGTTAAAGAACGGCGGCCTCCGCCTTCAGGCAGGTAAACAATGTAATAGGAAGCTGTCACAACTGATTTGAGGGGCATGCAGCCAATAGCACGAGACGATATGACATGTCTCCTCAGATCACAGCCTCCTGATGGCAATCTGTTAAGTTGGACAGCGTGTAAGGAGTAGCAGAGCATGAGAGGAGGAGGAAGAGGAGAACTGGAGAAGAATATAGCCAGGAGGAGAAAAGAGGAACCATGATGGCAGAAGTGGAGAACCGGACAGAGATGACAGAAGGAGAGAGAGCAGCGGGAGGAGGCAGAGGCAAAGAAAGAGGAGGTGACAAGGTGAGTGCTGTGCAGTGATAATACTGGCTCCTTTCAGCCAGTGCACAGGGGTAAGGTGAGACTCCCTCCAAACTGTGCTTTCTGGGCAGTGGCCCAAGCTGGGGGCTGCCTGATTGATTTGCCCAGTAAAAGGCCCGTTTGTGCAGCTGTGCCAAAGCTGATTTCTCCCAACCAGCCCACTACAGCTCCCACTGCGGAGAAACCACACTAACCAAAGACCCCTGCTGAGAGCAAATGAGGGTGACAGCACTTTTCTGCTCATATTTTTACTGAATATATTTTATCACTGAACATGTGAGGTAACAGTATGAGTGAAATTACCAGATCAGGGCAGCAGGATACATTGACTGGCTACATTTACATCCAGGGAGTGACCAGGATGTTGGGAAATGTCAAATGTCATATTTTAGGCAATCCCATCGGCTATCATCTGACAATGATTTAGCTTCAGGGGGTAACAGCCAATGCTGTGGGGTTTCCAGTGTGGGCATAACAGATAATGGATATGAGGGCCAAGATGTCCTCTTCTGTGCACCGATCATTGTTTACAGTGGGATTAGCAACTTGAGATGCGAAGGTGACATTTTGATCAATCTCTACAGACAGATATGTACACATGAATGCTAAGCTAAAGCTAAATTGTCATCAGACAATAGCTTACAGGCTCTGAGACTGCATTTCGGCCACTGTGTTCTGTCTTCTTCTGCTCTCCTCATGGACTGTTTACCTGCAACCACAGCCCACTCAGCCATGATTAGTCAATATTACTCGGACTACAAACGCACTACAAACAGAAAGCAGAACACTTCTGATACCAAAGGCTACAGATATCTGCATTCACATGCATAGTTATATAGATATAGATATCTGTTTATAGAGATTGTGTTTTAGTTTTACCTGTTGCTGTTAACTATTGTGGTTTTGGTGAAGGCGTCTGTATAACAGGTTGTCTCTATCATGGGGAAAATTATTCTCAAAATAATCTCTGTAATGGTTTCATTCACATGAGTGTGTGCTGCTCACCTCATGCAAGTCGGTGCATAAGGTGAAATGGGAAGCATGATGCTGATGTAATGAATGTAACCAAAACGGATTTTTACAAAGCAATCATACATACCCATTTCAGCTTTTTACAACAATTATCTGGGAAAATGCTGTATCATGGACAAATGCTTGCATATTTCATTGTGGTTATACAGGAAACTAAGCGCGGTGTCTTTTGCCTGGGGAATCATGCATTTATTGGCTTGTGGAGGTGCAGTTTCTGAGTGCTGTGCTCATCCCTGTGTGAATCAAACCCTCTCTGATTAGCCATTCAGAGTGGATGGGATAAGGCAGGCCCCAGGTGGCTCCCTCTGTTAAATGGCAGATTAAAGAGTGCACAACTAATTTCTTTAGCCTAATCTTATTAAAGGAAAAACAGCTGTCAACTGTCACCATATGAATACAAATGGTCTGTGTCGAGAGCAGAAGAGTGTGTCTGCGCCATGTTGGTGGGATACTGGGACACTGCACGCACACACTACTTGCATATTTATCACCTGCAAATTTGAATACTACACATATCATTCGTTCACAAAAAATTATGAAGGGCCTCTCAAAGATGATTCATTTTCTATTTTAATCCTGACGTCGCAGTTTGGTTTACTTGACCAATAACTGCAACACAACTAACTGGGGAATAAAAAAATAAATGTTTTTTTACATCAAAGATGGCCTTTGATGGAGAACTAACTAATGATAAATGATGCTAATATTAATTTACAGCATATGATTCTGTCAACGTATGACTGAATGCACAGTTGTAAATGTACATATTTAATTCCAGAAGCTTTTACTTAACTAATTCATGATCTCATTAATCACAGCCCTGCAATCGTAACTAATATTAAAAAGCTTCCTACTGCAGGAACCATCTGTACGTTTTTACCATCATCACTTGCTCACATTCAGAGCTTTTTTGGGCCCCTGCCCTCTGACATGATCTGACACCAGGTGCTCGGGACCGCCAGGGTCTTTTGGGGACCCCTCCGGTTTAAAGCCTCATCACCTCTGAATCCCCTCCTGCGTAATCCTACCACCCCCAAACACTCACATAAACACACACTTGCAACTTCACCACTGTGTCTCCATTATGCATAAGGAACCAGTCCTGAGAGTCCAGGCATTTGAGAAATGGCTGGTTTGAGTCACAGTGGCTTATGACACCCGAGTACCACAGCCCACACACTCCAGTGCCGCGCCATCACGGCCTTTTGATTGCTCCTCCTCTCTGTAATTGCCAGTGATTAACCCTGGCATGAGAGCAGGCCAGAAAGAGTCTCTCTCCCCTCTCTGCTGACAATCCTTGTCAGTGGGTTTGAGGGGCAATTTGGCCGCTGACATGCCTTCCCCGGTCTCTTGTTACTGGGGAAGTATGCTGCGTTTGACCCAGTAGTGCTAGACTATGTGAGGCTGCTGAATTCCTTTGTCTCCCTCTTTCTCTTCTTCTCTTCATTGGCCCTTTTCCTCTCTGTTTGTCTGTCTCTCTTCTCTCATTGCCCCCCCACAACTCCCCAAAGCTTTTTGTTGTTCCTCTTTTGCGTCTTCATTCCATCCTCCTCTCTCTTTCTCAGTGTTTCTTTCTCTTTCTGCTAGAGTTCACATTGGACAACCAGACTCCCTGGCTTTAATGCCTGGGCTGCCTGTGTCTGCCTGCTTGCAAGACTGCACGGGGGCAACAAACAATGGGCATATTGTTAATCTGTCCATAAGAAAGCCTTATCTTGTTGTAGACATGGTATTAAATTTCGGAGCGGCCCCATGCGGCCAGCCCGGGGGGGGGGGGGGTGTATGGCGGGGGGTGTGGAGAGAGAGAGAGAGAGAGAGAGAGAGAGAGATGTGGATAATAAGATGTGTAATCTCCTCACCTACTCTAAACAGCTTAACCTTGTCAGTGGCTGTGGCCCAGTGGCACCCTGGTATGGGATAACATAGGGTTAATATCTGCAGTACTGTACGCAACCCAGGCTAAAGGTACGGTGTCAAAGTTGGTTCTTATGTTGGACAAAGTTGGTAACAAATTCAGTGTGCATATTCAGAATTCATCTGATAAAACAAATCAGATTTAAATTAGGCAAATATATGAGCAAATACACAAACTATGCCTTTTTTGTACATCTTTACTGTAAAGGGTTGAAGGGTTAAGATGCTGGGAATTTGTCTACTTAGTTCAGCTTTCTTAATGCTGTATGAAGTCCAATCTGAATTCCAGAGCAGATGGTTTATCTGGGAGGGAGAAAAGAGGATTAGGGGAGCTACAAATTACAATTTTTACTTTAGACAATGCCCTTACTCCCAGAAAGATGCTCATTTGGCATTTGTTCAGTCACATGATGTCTTAAAGCATCCTCCGGCATTTCAAAGTCTCCAGTGAATGTGAAAACTGATATCACACTCAAGATGGTTATAGTCAATTCAAGCAGCGCAATTTGAGTTAAATTAAAAAGAAAAAAAAAATCCCTCATGTGGCAAGAGGTCCTCTGAGATTAGCTAACTTAGAAGTGTGCACCTAAAGTCGGAGTTCAACCTGCACCCCTCCTGCGATAACGGGAAATAAAGAGGTGGATCAGGAGATCAGAATCGTGTCGTCCTTTTCCATACTGAGGCACCACGATGCCCAAGTGTGCAACAACTAAAGATGGCTGTGGTCCCTTAATGAGTGAAACAGATGTTTTAGTGTCAGATTTGTGGAAATGGAAAAGACTGGCTGACAGGAATACAGTACAGCAGAGTGCTTTAGGTGTTTGGATGTGTTATCTCCAGATGTTCTTATTACAAATGTAAAGTCAAATGAAGTGTAAATACAGAACATAACTGATATTAAAGTCAACTGAAAAATAACATTCTGCTCTCATGTCAAACGTACATCTTTACCCACACTGTCACTTTTAACCACATAGATCCACAATGGTCGGAACAATTTCATTCAAATTAATCTTTAAAACATTTTTGATGTAGTTTTTATTTTCCCATGAGCTGACTTATGTCACTTACTGTGGCGTACTGTGTGCTGCTGTGGCTTTGTGCAGTAACACAGCAAACTATTGAAGTCAATTTGCATCGCTATCTCAACCTGACTAGTTTAGCCAGTTATTAGACTGGTTTAACTGTTGTGAAACTGCGACCCACCTTCACAACTGTGACTGTACATCTGTCTGTCATTTAGAACAGAGTCAGACATCTGTGGAAATATTATTTGCAGCATTCTAGCTGGACCTCATCAACAGTGGTTAATGCAGTGGTCAATAAAGGAAGTATGAGACAGATTTGTGGACACACACAGAGACGTAATTGTCTGTCATTCCTGACCTAATTGTCCTGAAGCAACACAAACCCACATGTATCTACTAATAAAACTGTATTTTGCAAATACTGCCTCGAGTGTGAACTGGCACTTAGTGTTGCTGTGGCTTTTTCTCTCAGCGTCTCCCAGGAGTCGTGGTGAGTCGTGGTCTTGTATGCTGACAGGAGGTTGGTGGCGAGCCCAGATTGTGGGGACAGACTCACACACACCGACAACCAATCAACTCTGCTGCTCTCCAGCAGCACCTACTGGAGTCTGCATGAACCTGCAGACAACATACACATACTGTATGGAGAGCTGGAAAATCTGTATCACATTATGTATTAAAAAGGCGTGTTTACTCGGTCCTGCTAATCCCCAGCCACACGTGCAGGCACTTATAAATCCCTCCTAATTTGTTATTTGATTAGGTGTGTGAAATTCTTGAGAGGAAAGAGCAGGTGTGTGTGTGGGACCCTGACAGAGAGAGAGAGACAGACAGACAGAGAGGCAGAGAGGGGGGCTGCTGTTGCAAGTTAGAAGGACGGGGATTATGGTAAAGAGTGGACACTTGAGATAAACTGTGCTTTAGCATGTGTTTTAAAGTCCGCAGTCACTACTGAACAGACAATAATGCACTTAACCACAACAGAAAATATATGAGTATTAACCCAAATTATTCTGATTATTTTGATAAACATTCTCCAAAACTGTAAAATGTAGATTTTCATTACATCCTTAATATTCAGGATTTTCTGGTAATGATACATCAGCAGCTGTTGTAACAGTTCAAGGGCCCATCAACAGTAGTGGCATCATTTCATACTTTCCTTAAGTTAAATATATTTACATACAGTATATAAATACAGCATGTCGTTATTATCTCTCTCTCCCACCACATGAATTACAGCCATCCTTAAAGGTCCAATCTGCTGGGTCAGTTCAAGGAAACATACAGGGTAGCCACATTACCAAAACAAAAATCAATCACTATCCATTTGAGGGCTATGGACAGTGAGGGGAAGAGAAAGTGAGAGAGAGAGAAAGGTGAGTGAGGGTATGAATGTGGGCCGTCCAGAAGGATGGCAAATGCTGCTAATGTGTGTAAGCTTGTTGTTATTTATTAGGGACATTTAGGGTCAATGTCTTGGAGGCTGTCCATGGACATTGCATGCATGTTCCTGCTGCACGTTCAGGAGATGGTTATTTATGTGG
The DNA here is from genome assembly GCF_017976325.1 of Chelmon rostratus. Classification (NCBI taxonomy): domain Eukaryota; kingdom Metazoa; phylum Chordata; class Actinopteri; order Chaetodontiformes; family Chaetodontidae; genus Chelmon; species Chelmon rostratus. The sequence continues at coordinate 24,046,643 of NC_055658.1, read as the reverse complement.
ACGAAAGCAGCTGCTTCTCCCTCTGAGGTCCACAGTCATTGCTCTCTAGGTACAGAGCAAAAGAGGCGTGTTCTGTTTGCAGAGCTGTGCATTTCAAACTGATGGTAATATCAGATGACAAAAGGCTCAAAGACCATGAATAAAAAAATACATAAAAACAACTGTCATGCATAACCATACAGGCACAATCAAATAAAAAATTAGTCTCTTGATGGAAACTCTCCTACAAGTATAAAAATTGTCATGTAAAAGTTTGGTTTGATAAATACAACAACATATATGCTTTCCTGTTACCTGTCTCACACCACTCAGCATGTAAATCTTAACCAAATGAAACATGGCAGAGATTCAGGCCAGAGAAATTCTGGAGCAGCCCACTGAATGAAGTTCAATAGAGTTATACAGATCACGCAATGACAATGCTGACTCTTTCTGTTCATCATCAGCCACAATCTCTTAGCATGATATTATGTAGCCAGCAAATACTTATTTAGATCCCCTTCATGGGATTCACATTTTCAAACTAATGAGACAGTGTTTTCAACTGACTTATGGAACATGTTAGCTTAATAGCTAAAAAGTTTTTCTTTTTCTTTTTTTAGCATTTTCGATATAAAAATTGAGCAGCAGACTAGGAATGAGTAGCCTGTATTAATCTAGATATTGTCTGAAATTAAGGACCAGTTGTTTCATCAATTACAAAGAATTTAAAGTATTAAATCTGCCATTGTTATCGTCATAAACATTTATGACCATATGTGCCACGTGAGAACAAAAAACTCTGAAATAATCTGGTTTCTGTAGGCAGCCCTGGCTCTGTGAATGAGAAACAAACAAAGTGGCTTGCACCGAGCCGCACACTATTGGAGCGAAACAGCAACAGGTGGCGTTTGCACAGGACAAGGGGAAGGGACGGTAAATCTGGCATGCTAACGTCCTTCTGCAGAATGAATCACCCCACCTTTAATGATTGCATCTTACCAGAATATAACCAGATGAAAAAGCCCCAGAGACCTCTGGAAAGGCAATTGTTTTCCTCCAGGTATCTCTTTTTGCTACCATAGTCCTTTTGGTTAATGACTTTTTACTTAAGGGATGCTGATCAATATGGTCCGGAGGTAAACTTGCTGAAGTTACTGTCTGCCCGGGTATCCGCACACATCACACCGGCATGGAGAAAAGACGTGCGACTGACAGGACAGAATGGGTTGATCCATTCAATCACATCTGATACATCTGAGTCTGACCTTGGTGATGCAGAACAAGTAATGTAGACATCAGTCTTAAGTGGTGCATGTTGTGGAAAAAAGAGGGATCAAAAATTAGAGGGTGGATGAAAAAGACGGTGTGAAACTGGAATATACAAAACATAAACACAATCTGAGACAGAAAAAAAACAACAAGGAGGTAAAAATTTGGTGAAGGTAAAACAAATAAAAGGACAAAACAGAGAAAACATCGTGCGGTAAGGACGGATGTAACGCAAGGAGGATGAAAGAAAGATTTTAAAAAATGGGATGAGACTTCTGTGTCCTCCTGTGGTCCATAACTGTGAAGCCAGGCCCTGAAGGGGACCGATCCCAGGGGACCACTGCAGGTTGTGGGTTTTTACAGCTTCCTGATGTTTCTGGTGTAGTGCAACGTATATGATATCTTACACTTATTTGAATTCCATCCAGGCAAAATACTAATGTAAACTGGTTAAAATACACATTTTTCCTTCAGTTTTTCAAAACTTATCAAAACTTGTATTTAGTGACAAATTACAGTGTGTGTGTGTGTGTGTGTGTGTGTGTGTGTGTGTGTGTGTGTGATCACAGCTTCAGCTCTCAGCCTATGTGAGCTGAGGGCACTCGTGATGGGATTCCTGACTGGTGTCACCGTCCTCCCTGGCTCTCACTTCTCAACACCAGCGATAGCACAAGAGGGGAAACAAAACACACACTCTGTGTCCCTCCCACAGGAAGCAGGAGTGCTGGGGAAGCCCCCTTTGGACCAAGACCAGTCTCCACTCTTCTATATAGCTATTGCTCATAGAAATCTGAAAAAGAAAAACATGACACAGAAGTATTTTTGCCATGTGCACTGAATGTCAACCTACCTGCATTCATTTATTTGGTTGTGTTGGTTTTCAGGAGTTACGGGTGGTGAGGAGGGCTCAACAATTTGAAGATTCAACAGAACAAACTTTCTCAGTCATTTATGTGTTTTTTCCTTTTTCCTGCTCTACCTATTGCACCAGGAATCATATATCCACTCTGGACAGCTACCACACCCTTATGAAAGTGTTTTCTTGTTTTGCAACTCAAACCAATACTTTCTCTCTAATGCCCACAAAAAACCTTACTTCATATTCCACAATCATGTAGATTATGATATTGATCGTCCCTCTCTGTAAAAGCATTATAAATATAAAGAGCATTTCTCCATTAACGGAGAGTAGGAAGCTGGCTAATGCTAATGAGCCTCAGAGTGCCCATTCCAGTCCATTAAGGGCACTTAGCGCTGGGAAATGATTGTGTTTTCGCAGGGAGAAAAACTAACACGGCCACACGGACCCACAACTTGCACACAGGGAGGTTAATGATAAATGGTACTAATGGACTTTCTTTACATTTGAGGGGAGAAAAAAATAGGAGATTGGAAAATGAGGAAATGTATTTGTTGCTGTAAACTTGAAAGACTCAATTCATTTGAGGATCTAATTTGATTTCTAATGCATGACATGAAAGGGAAGGAGTTTTATGAAGCTCACAAAAGTTACACTGATGTTGAGTCATGCATTTCTGAAAAGTTGTGATGAGATTCCCTTCATTTGGTATGTGACCTGCAGGACCTTGCATCATGTGCTTTGTCATATTGAGAAGTTACAGTGATATGAACTGACACATGGGGATTCTAGGGCAAGAGGACCTTGAAGAAAGAGCAATGGGATGATGCATCACATATGGTTGACAACACTCCGTACTATTCAAGTCAGTCAAATCCAGTGAAATGAGCTGTGAGACATGAGAAAACCTGTAGTTTTGTCAATATCAACAATCATTATTTGTGATTTATGTCAAGTTTATCTATTCCTGTGCATTGAAACACAATGCGCTCCACATTTTCAATGGGGATGATACAATAAAATAGTGTCTCAACTCTATTCTCCATCAGTCGGCGAGTGTTGGCTTTGTCTTGTATTTTTAAAAAAATCCAGGTCTTAAGGCGTGTAGTGAAAAAAATATGGCTATATTGCCTTTGGGGAATCAATTAAAACAACCTTGTATTGTTCAATGAAGATCCCTCTTTTGAAAAGGTCTCACAAAGGTCAGGGCATTAAACAAAGGAACAGTGTCTAATGAATAGTGTGTTTAAGGGAGCTCAGGCTCCCTGTGCTTAGTCAAAGGAATGCACATGCGGCTGCGTAAAAAGAGGGTGTGGGTGGTGGAGGTGCCGGGGTCAGAAAGAACTACCTGTCTACTGAATCAACAGAGACGGAGTGGTTGAGAGAGACAGAGAATGAGAACATGAGATCCAATAGGAGAGAGGGGAAGAGAGATCAGACAGGAGTGACAGTAAACATGTGAGACAAACAGATGAAGCTGGTGTTTGTGTGTGTATGTGTGTGCGTGGATGTGTATTACTCATGTTGTGGGGACATGAATGTGTTCTCACAGTCAACTCCCTCCCTCCAACTCCCCATAATGTAAATCATTATCTTTTAGGGTGAAATGTGCATTTGTCTATGTGTGAGAGCGTGCCAACAATAAAAAAAGAAAAAGTCATGACATCACTGTGCTGGGCGTGAACACACGTTGGTGGTACTCCTGAAACTCGGCACAGTTATCGTCAAGATGAACAGTCAGACCATACTTTCATCTCTCTCCTCTCAGCCTTACAGGTTGTCCATCTGAGTGATGGAGGCACCGCTGTTTTGGTGTGTTGTTATTTAGCTAATGGTTCATGTGTTTTCAAGGTACATTTTGCTTGAAATTTATGTTTTTTCAATAATTCAACACAGGTTATGTTAACATTAGGCTTGTTTTATAACAGACTGGAACTCGTCATGCATATGTGAATCAGGTTATGAACAGAGTGTGTTACTAAATTAGCTAAAGTGTGATAGCACTCTAATTAAATGTGAGCCTGCCAGCTAAAGTTGTGTCATCTACAATTTTTGATTAGGCGACCAGGCATTAGGTAGATTAGCAGGACACCAGAAAAATCTGATTAAAGTTGATTTTGTTGCAGCAGATTGCTGCATTCCTAATCACGATGCATTATTTTCTGATGATCAAGTTTGTTGTTCAAAGATTTTATAAAAATTTCTGAGAGCCATTAAATATGCCTTTGTTGTATAATAGCTAATGATTATAGCTTACCAATACATAATGATCAGAGGTTTGTAAACATTTTATTCTAATATGTCATATTTTCTTGAATTTGACTTACCATGAGAACTGCATAGTGTGCCTTGAATCATCTTTGGGTAATATTTGGAGACCGATGGCAAATAAATGAATGTGCAACGTTGGCTGAAGGTCACCTCCTCTCTCCCCCTTTTCCACTCTGTCTCTCTCATCAAATAAAGAAGAAAAAAGGAGAGAATTAGAATTCTAGTGTGGTCACTTCTTCTAGAACCTTCTACAACATTCTAGAACCTTTTCAGGACCTCTTCAGGACCTGGTTGTCATTTAGGAAGGTCCAGCAGGATTTTTTTTGTGGGATGTTTTTCCAGATGTTTGTGAAATTGGAACGAGGTGTAATTACATACCTAAGCCCAAGGGTTTGAGTATTTCTCTCGTCACCCTGTTTATTTATGCTGATCATGTTTATGGATTATTCTATCGTGAGTTATTGTTGCATAATTTTTCAAACAACACTGTTGGTCAGTATGGACAGGAGGAACACTGAAACTGACCAACAGTGCTTTCAATGTGGTTAATGTTAAGATGAGTCAATCTTATGCCTTTGTATGTGTGTATTCCTACAGGGGCTGTTACACGTGTGTGAGAATGAAGGTGTTTTACTCTTAACTGGGCCCAAATGCTCCACTCAGACACTGAGGCAGGAGTAAGAGTTAAACATTTCATGAATGCTCAGAAAAAGTGCAACAGAAGAGTCCAGATGATCCAACAGTATTGCAATATTGCTGAGAGCACAAAGCCAGATAATGAATCCAAATCCAGATTACTCACGACGGACAAACTTACAGGGTGCAGCTGGAGCAGATGGACAATTCGCCGAATACTGGATGCAGAGCCGGTGCTTAAATACTGGGGCAGCAGGCGAGTCTTGATTGCATGATAAGCAGCAGGTGTGATCAGGAGTGGAGGCGTAAGCAGAGTGAGCAGACCTGCCAGCCACGCCCTGCACATCACAGACGGGTGGCAGAAAGACAGGAGACACAGGGGAAGGGGAACAGAATACAAAAGGAAAAGGAGGGAGTAGAACTGCTGATTCAAACAGAGGGAAGGCAATACTAGAGGGAACAGGCTGCAGAATGTGTGTGTGTGTGTGTGTGGTGTGTGTGTGTGCAGCATTTTTTCTTGATTTTTTTTACAGTCACGACACCTGCATGCCTTTGAAGATTGTGTCTATTGTTCTCATCTTCCCTTTTCTATATTTTCCTTCCTAAAACAGTTGTTGGAAGCTGTTCTTTGCCAACTAAAGTGATATCATGACAGGCATTTTGTCCACTCATTTTACATGTAAACATATTTCCTTGACGACTGTAGGGTAGTGGAAAGATACATAATTTTGTACTGTTGATACACCAGTAAGCCTTGGACAAGGGTTCCTATTGCGCAAATCTTCCCAAGGGCACTTCCAAATCAACCTTGCTTTTGGGGTTTTTGGAGGTATCTCCTTTACCACCGGAGGGTGGAGTGATGATATGTCGTTTTTTCCTTGTTTTACTATTGTAGTGTCTGTTAATGTTGCTGTAAAGACAGCAGCAGGCCTTTGAAGAGGGCACCTTGCAAATTTTCCCAAATTCCAAATTCATCTTTGCAATGAGGGGTTTTAAGGGTTTTTCCATTTCTACGGGAGATTCGTGTCATGATAATGTAGGTTTTCTTGCTCCACTATTGTAATCTCCATTGATGTTACTGTCATGACACCTGCAAGCCTTGGAAGGTTGCAAGCCTTGCATAATCCTTTGAAGCAAACTCTCCAATAAGCCCAACGAGAAGAGTTTTTCCTGCAAGGTGGTGTCAATTAAGCTTTTTTGAATTGTTCATAAGAATGGTCCCTCTCGTCCAAATCTTGCCAAGGGCACTTCCAAAGGTAGGTCCAATTTTCTTTGAGGTATTACCTTGACCAGTGGAGGGTGGTGTTATGACACATAGTCTTTTCTTGTTTATTTCATTGTCATTGTCAAGACACCTACAAGTCTTGGAAGCCTTCCCAAACCACCTGCCTAACTTTACTTCAGTTAGGCATTTGATGGAAGCCCTTCTTTTCCACTTTCTACGTATCGTCTTTTCTTCTTTAGCCATTATTTCTTGTTATTGATGGCTGGCAAACTTGTTTGATGCAATCTTGTATTGTGGTTAACTACTGAAGTCCCTCAAGGGACACTGAACAACATCGACTCCAATTGTGTTTTTAATGCAAGGTTGACCAAGGCTTGTCAAGTGCAGAAATGGCAGAGGGGTTCCTCAGAACATTATGGAATACTGGAAGGCATTATAAAGCTGAACAAGTGAGAAAGGAAGACAGTGTGTTCATTGACTTTACAAAGACCTTTGATACTGTGAACTTTGATACTTATGAACTTGAATGTGTGCTTGTGTGTGCGCACGCGTATGTGTGAGTGAGAGAGAGAAATAAACGTGGGATGCGGGGAGAAGGTGACTACCTGTCTGGAGAGTCAGTGTTCCCCTCCGACCTGAAACGTTACTCCATCTGCATTGTTCAGTGACGGACAGAACAAGACACAGTCAAGAACAGCCAGCCAAGCCAGGGGATCAAATTAGTCTCACAGAGGAAAGATTTACCCTGAACAACCCCCCCCATCACCAACCTTCTCACACGCCCCCGCCCCCTTTGCTACCTCTAAAACTGAAGTGAAATCTGAAACAGAATGATCCCCAAAACATTCCTGCTAAATCTCAAAAGCCAGTGCATGCGCCTCACCCCCACCCACACACACACACACACACACACACGCACACACACACAAATGTGCACAAACACAAAAACTCATAACATACCAACACACATGCATACATGCTCAAACATGCTCATACAAAACACTGATTCTGTGCACACACACACACACACACACACACACACAGGAGTGAGAAGTGAGATGGAGGAATTGAGAAGAAGCAGGTCCATGTGTGATTGGTAGCAGGGAGGTCTGCTTTAATCCAGGGCGTCCAAGAGGAGGAGGAGGAGGAGAAGAAGAGGAGACCATCAGCAGAAGGAAATCAGTCCGACACCTATGTTACAAGAGTACATCCATACAATTATTTTTGTAGATGTAAATAGAGGGAGAAGAGCAAGTAAAAAAATGCAAACACAGATATATATTATGTACCTGTGTGTGTCTGCAGTGATCTTTGATGCCCCTGACCTCACACCTTAGAAATAAAAACTGCTCTTACTTTTTTCTTCAGTCCCCATTAACAGAGTTGTATCCCTCCTGCAGTGCCTATATCTGCATTTTCTTTGTTATTGTATTGAATTCTCTTTCTTTAGATTGTCAACAAGCAGATCGTGGTAATCAGTGATCATTTGAGCTCAGAGATGGTCCATCAAAACTTTCTTCAGATTTAATGAAGTATAATAAATCATTGCATCAATTTTATTTGCAACAAAAGAAGGAACAAAAGCATCCTGACTGTCTTTTTTCCCCTGCAAGCTTGCTGCAGCCTTGTGAGATTTCCTGCTACCAAAACTGCTTGCAGATAGACTTAAATGTGTGATGTGTGAGTTAAACACCACCCACTTTAATGGTTTTCAAGGTAGTTGCTTTGTGTAGGACCTTTCACTGTGGGCAGCAGTAAGCCTTTATGATCTGTTTGCATTGCTGACATACTTAACATGCACCCTGAAGGCTCTCTGTGAAGACTCACAAATGGTTTTCCAGTGGCAGTATGAGGCTCAAATGCTTTGGTTGGTTTTAAGAAGGCATATAATATTTAATGATTTAAATCCATTGTTCATTAAATGAGTGAATGACATGAAATTGAAATGCATGAGTGACTGAAAAACCAGATTAATGAGGAAAAAAAATAACTGTGTTGACATGAATTATAGATGTATGAAATACAGTTTATCAACCCAGTGAATTAATGAATTTGACAGTAATCTGAAGCAAAAAAAAAAAAAGTATCTTTCTTTTATCAGCCTGACTGATAAACATGAATCCGGTAAACAACAAGAGAAATAAAAACACTTCAATTGGACGTTTTGCACATTTGGATATTATATCAAAGGCCAAACATCTCATGTTTCTTCTTGAATTTCTGTGCCAGTGGTGCCAGTGGGCCAACTTCAAGCAGACAGAATGACAGTCTTGCAGTGTGGGTGCTTTGTTCCAATGTCTTGCGAGTCTCAACACATTTTAGATGGAAACATGGGAAAGTTTCCCCTCAATTGCACCTAAGCAGCTTTCTGTCCATCACTTCAACCGCCCAGAGGTTTCATCATGCGGCAGTAGCCAGAAGAATGGCATGTTGGCATGCAACAAAATACTTGGGTTTCAACTGGAGTCCACACATGCCGTCGACTACTGATTGAACTGTGTTCCTGTGATTTCACGATGGGACGTGTTTCTTTGTGAGAACAATAGCGGAAGTGTGTACTTAAATAATTCTGTGATGATCTATCTCAATAGCAGACACACCCCAGGACAGGACAGGGAAGTCCCTGCTGGGTGTGTTCCACTGACCAATCAATAGTCAACACAGAGTAAATCTGCTAAAAAAGCAACCACCACCTGACACTGTAGCAGATACAGTAGCTCTGTTTGCTACAGTGTACAGGAGGGTCTGACCATTTTGGTAACGTGCAGAAGCTGCATTCACACCCATGTCATGCCATGACTCACCAGCTGAGCAGAGGTGATGATGGTGCCAGGGTTTGAACATCTCTCTCTTGCTTTCTTTCTTTTTTAAAATTTGTTGCACAACTTTTTCACTTTGTATCACATTCATTGTCACTTTTCATGGGAACAACAATGAGAGTACAACACTACGAATACCTTCCAGAAGGGACTGTCTTAAAATGTGCACTGTTATCTCAGTATTTGCCTGATGTTGTCCCCCCTCGGCCCAGCCTTCGTTTGGAGTAATCACAAACAGTTTTGCTCTCTGACGAGCTCAGAAAACACATCATTGAACATTTTTTGCCCCCTTTGGTGACTAAAGTACTCCTTAACATTTTAGATATCTTTAAGAATTACTTTCCAGATTAGGTGGTTGTGCATTTCACTATTTCATCCAATACCCGGGTTCAGTGTCAAAGCAGGAAGCCCTATATGTAGCAAGGTGGAAAGTAGGATGTAGGAGGTCAGGGTGGTGGATGTGCTTGTAGCAAAGGCAAAGTTCACTCTCTTCACAGACTTACGATAAACATTCTTAATTGAAACTATGATGTCGCCCCAGTATTGTTTTAGTTGCCTTAACTTAACCGCCTGCTATCATCCGATGGCATATAAATTACACAGTATCGCAAATGTTCACCTGTCAACACGCCATTTATTCTCTATTGACTGCTATTGTTCAGAGGCAGTGTGTCATTTTATATGTGAATGTGTGGGAAAAAATGTGTTTTAGGTGTTCATTTGAGTTTGGGACTAATCGAATACTAGGATAATCAACAATTTTGTTATATTTTTATGTTAGACTAGCAGTTAAATCCAGAATATGACATCTGCCTATATATGAGGGCAGAAAAAAATATTGAATACTTTTAGGTCCTGTATGATTGAATCCTCGAATGGTTTTAGTATTTTAATACAAAACTGACACATAGGACATACCTATAAAAATATAGCAGATCAGAAAGATAATATCTCTGTTAATGACAGGCTGAAGAGAGAGACAGCGTGAGACAGAGTCTGCCTCGCTGACCAGTGACAAGATTAGAGGCTCATTTCTTGAGCAGCAGACCAAAGACAAACAAGAGAGGTGGACAGGGTGGGACGGGAAGGGGACTACCCCAAAGATGAGTGACGCAGCCTAGCTAGTTGTATCCCATGATTTGCCCTTTGTGTCTAGGCAGTCTTGGCCCTAATCAAAAGACTAAGACAGGGCTAATGACTTGAAATGATGGTTCAGAAAAGGGTGGAACGGGGTCAGTGGGTGGGCCAGACAACGTCTTTGTACTGCCCTTTCCTCACCCCCCTAATTAGTTGACATTTAGGGAGGAGGAAAAAGAGGAGGGTAAAAGAGGATGAGGAGGGAGAAGTACAAGGGGTGGAAAGGAAATGGAAATTAGAACAGGAGGAGGAGGACAACAGGAGAAATGGGAGAACTGAAGATACTCATCCAGTAAGATCTCAGGCAACAGATGGAGAACAACTGGTCAGGGAGCCGATCAGAGAGCAGTGGGAGGGGCTCAGGCCCGCTACTGTTACTGCACATTTGACACAGACACACACAGCGTGATGGAAACTGACACACCATCGCACGCACTTCAACATAACTAAGCAAATGCTTAGTCAAGCCGTGATAAACGCCCTTAGGTGTTCCATTCGGCTGCACCAATGTCCCGCTGTTTAGTTCACAATATTTGAATTATAAATGCACCCACAGTCATCATGGCTACATCAAAATGTTTACACAAACAGTTAAATGCAGTGGAAAGGTTTATAGGTTCATGAACAGTGAATATAGTCTGTATATGGAAATTTTATATTAGTGTAGAATGTGTGATTAGTTGTGATGACACTAAGTATCAGCCAAATACCTGCAAAGCTAATGATATTCCCACCAGCCTCAGCTTGGGTATTTTGCCAATCAGTAAATTTTAGCATGCTACCATCAGTACATCAGTTCTCAGAATACTGTGAAAAGCACTTTATATATTGTGTCAAGACAAACAAATGTGAAGTTTGCAGGTTTGGTTTATTCACATCTTCCTTGTGGAAAAGAGCAGCAGCATTGTGGGGACAAAACTGGACTCCATTGCAGGTCAACAACCATCGTTTAAAACGACATGTACGAGCCATGAAGTGACCATGAAGCTTCCAGACAGCCCAGGCACCATTCGGCTGCAGCGGGGAGGTGGGGGAGGGCTCAGCAACCATCAAATTAGCCTCCAAGCACCATCCCAGTGGACGGAGCTGCCAGCCGCAGCCTGTAACAGCTCCCAGCATCCTGTAAACACTGTCCATCTTGGCTACCTTTTATTTGAAAGGTGTGACAAACAATGGCAGCCCTGCATTGTAAACATGTGAGCTCATGACAGGTTCGAGTTGCAGAACTGCTGAATTTGTCCTGAAAACTCGAGCAGAGTAGAACCAAAATGCACTCTGACACAAAATAAACCATTACCGGTCACTGAGGGAGCTGCACCGGGAGGTCATGGGCTTTGCCAAACTGGTAGAAGAGCAGAAGCAGAGGAGGGTCAGACGGCGGAGGGGCAACGCCAGGGTGGGGTGCTGGCTGCATTCTCTACTTGCATTGCTTTTGAGTGGAAATAGGGTACAAGATCAGATAATCCAGGGAAAACAAACTTTATGTCAGGGTGGCTCCAGGACATGAGAGATGGCGTTTAGGTCAAAGAAAAAAAAGGACGCCTTTTTGCTGATTTGTCAGAAGTTAGTTAGCGCAGCAGGAGGTTGTATTTCTTTACATGATGGCCAGGAAGCTCCCGAGCCAGCTTTGACGGGGACTCAGCTTCCCTTCCTCTGCACCAAACTTCAGCATTCCAAGAAAAATTGCAACTCAGACACCAGATTAACATTTCTACACACACACTTATTTGCTGTGTCAGGATTAGGACACAAAGTGCTGTTCACTGCGCCCCCACACTGCTTAGGAGCCATGAGCCTGTGGTAGCACAGAGGTAAACACACGAGGCTTGGATCTGCCAAGATGAACACAAGTAACTCAAGCTTGCATCTCCACATGAGGTGAAGTTGTCAGCCTGCCACGTCTGTCCTCGCTGCTGGATCTTTGCAGTATGTATTTTGATTTGATTTCACTTTAAATATATGAGAGTCATTACAGGAGCTCCAGTTATAACAAAACCAGCAGCCTTGCTTGGCTTCCTGACTAAAAAGTTAAATTATAGGTAAAAGAGTGCCTTTATGAAAATAGGTGAAAATTCAGCTCAGTTAAACTGTCTTATCAGCAGTATACATTGTTCTTGCACATCTTTACGAAAAATGCAATCTTTCAATCACCAGGTTCCTAGAATTAAACATAAAGGACAAATATACTGTAAATCAAAGCGATGCACTTCCATAGTTGAGTCTATAGAAAAAGGAACAGTATTGTCAGTGTCTGTAACAGTGACAGCAGCCAGTTTATTGACTGGAGTGGATACGTGATCTGAGCACACCGCAGGGGGACGTCTTGCCCTTTGACCCTGCAGCCCTCAGGCATGGCCCTTGTGCACGTTGGCAGATGTGACTTGCTGGAGCAGACTTTCCTGCAGTGTGACAGCTTGTTACCCCCCGACCCCACCCCCGGCCTGCTACCCCCCCCCCCCCCCCCCCCCCCCCCCCCCACTCCCCTGCATGCACACATACACAGACCGAAACAAGCAAACTCCGCCTCCGGTGCCTCCTCTCTTGTTGCAGCTCCTCCTCTTCGCTCCACCCCCGCAATTTCTCGTCTCTGGGGAGACTCATTAACGGGGCCCAGCTCCTCCGCCCTCAGCAATGATTGGCACCATCAACCACCTATCCACTCCGCCTTGTTGCGTGGATGATGGGTGTACTGCTTTCGTGGAGACGGTAGAGTAACAGCTGGACAGAGGGTGAAGAAAGATGGACAGTGCATGTCTCTTGTTAGAAACACAAAAGCAACATGTGTAATATATCTTGTATGTACAAAGGGAGGTAACGGGAGTAACGCTACGTGCCACTGGTCAGTCATCATCTTCTACTGGCCCAAAAATCAGTTTCTCATATGTTTATATTCTGTCTAGCTGGTAGAGGGACTCCCTGGCATCATATGATATTCAGATTTGTATGAAGAAAGTGTGTCCTGTTCTGTTCTGCTCTGGACTTCGAGTATATTTGTATTTTTATGATTATGAGTGTTAAATAATATCTATCACCCAGATAATGAGAAGCTTCTGTCCTGCCAGCGTGGCTCTGCCTCAACAAGCCATAAGATATCATCTTCCTGACCATGTGCATATCTTGTGCAGCTCTGCTGTGGCTAAGTGGAAGGAAAACAGTGAGTGCTTGCCAGAGAGAGGTGTCACTTGTTCTCAGTATTAGCAGTGGAGTAGATAAGAAAACAGATGGGACAGGGGAGGTCAGAGGGCCATGCTACGGCTGACAGGTTTGTTTATTTGGCCTGTCTCTGATATCCTGCTTTCCCCCTCCACGCCCCTCGCCAATTCTGCCTACAGCCTGACCTGGAAGTGACCACGCAGTGATGGATCAAGGCCACTTTTCACCATAGAGTCAACACTACCCAACCCACTCACCACTCAGGCCAACTCAAAACACATGGGGCAAGTGTGGGCTTATTACCTTTCTCTGACAAGAATAACAGTCGACTAATTTGTACTCACGTAGTTGCGCTGGGTTTAGATACTGTAGGGGGACTTTCAATGAAAACGAACATGGCTGACACCCACAGCAAATACAAGTATCCGATAAAAGTGATTGAAGCCAATTAAAAAAAATGCTGACATGTTACAATGTAAGGATTAAACATATTTCTATTATGTAACTTGTGTTTGATTATTGCAGGAAAAAGAGCCCTCTCAGTGGAATATGACGTCAATAACAGACTTAACTCCAGCGTTCCCTCTTTCCTCCAGTCTGTGTGAGGTCTGAGGTCCTCACGCCTGAGGTAGGCCAGAGCTGATAACCCCGCCTGGGCAACAACCGATAAGAGCGTTCACTGAGATCCCACTGACACTGAGCTGAAGAGGCTCTGTAGGCAAGAGGACGATAAACTGGATCCAACAGATTCCAGAAGATTCTTTCAGTCGCCATGACTCATTTCCTTTAATGACAGATGGCAAAAAACAGATGGTTGAAGTTGGGTAAACAAAAAAAAGGTTTCTGGGGAAACTCCTGCGACTAATCACAGCACAAATTTTCCACAAAAGAAGTTTATTATACATATTAGCCTCGGATAAAATGATTTTGTCATCTTAGTCACAGTTAGATTCATGCCAGACCTGGTCGGATGATTGTTATGTTCTTTGCATTTACTCTCACAGCCTAAATGGTCTTGCTTGTGCGTAATTGTTTCAGGAAAGTGCTTGAAAAGCACTTGAACGATTGAATGGTGAATGGTCAGTGGTGGGAATTCCACCATGATGCAAGATGAAAATCCCCAAATTGTCTAATCTGAGATCTCGAATAAGAGCCTGCGTCATGTAGGGTTGTAGAAAGCCTTCTGTGTATAGACGCTAAAGGGTCTTTATGAGATGCTGAGGGATGTGACAGAGTGTCGGGATTTGATGTTCTGGGAATGAGACCAGACTCAACATAAAGGTGCAGTCAGTGATTCTAGTCCCACACACACATTTGTCCACTAACTGTCAGTCAATGCTGTGTGTGAACGGAAAAAAAAGTCTGTTTTTTGCACACAGCCCCGGCTCTGTAAACAGGAAACAAACAAAGTGACTCAGGCCATGCCACACAACCAACTTCTCCAACCCTTTCACTCACTTCCTAAGGCACTGGGTACCCCTTTATTACCGTCATTTTACAATGTGAAGACTAGTTCAATGGACTTCTACAGACAACCCGTTCTGACTGTCAACATGTCAAATGATGCAGTATAAAGACCAATAAAAGTCTGCATTTGGAGGAAGGTGTGTGGTTGTTGGAAGGGTTTAGGACAGGACTTTCCTCCAGGAGATTAGGATTTATGTCCCTCATGAAGCCAAAAGATTGATTTATTTTGTAGGTGAATTAAAGTCACATTTGTCTCTTAATGTACATAAGTAACATACCTAACAAATACACATATTTTAAGCCAATCCATGATCTTTTCCTAAATCCAACCAGAACTTTTGGTGCCAAACCAAATCAAAGGGCAACCATTTCATAACATTTACCATGTGTTTATTATTGTTGACAGCAACGTTTCAGATGTGCTATCTTTATGATTGCTAGCTTGACCATGGAGCCCTGCATGTTGAAAAATGAGGGGGTACCCAGTGCCTTAAAAAGATAACGGGTGCTGGGGTCCTGACCAGGTGTCTGTATGTGAGAAGTTGGGAGTGAGAATGTCTTTCAGCCAATCAGCAACTAGGGGCATTCAAGCTTGTGCACAGGACTCAGAACTCCAGATTTTAAAATATCAATATCAAATATCTTTCTCCAAAATATTTAACTCCACCATTAAAGGGTAAAACAAGAACCTTTTTCAAAAGCGAACTCATACAGTAAAAGCCACCGTCAAATCAAACCTCCACCCTGCTTAAGCGTCACTCTGCGAGGCATTGTGGCGGTTTCCTCATCATTGTTCTGTAGCCGCCTGTGGATCTTGACCTCTCAAGCCAACAAAAATGTCTCCCAAAGGCATCAATATAGTATCTTACATGCATTCTGCAACTGCTGTATAAACTATATAGACAAATATTTTGTTTATTGTGTGATTTGACAAGAAAACAGCCAGAAAACCACAACCGAGCTGGGAAAGTAAGCTATATGTAAGCAGCTGCAAACAAATCACCTCACTGGTACAATGAAACAAATGTAGAGCAGTATACTGTGTTGCGTTGCAGGACTCCCAGGCTTCTTCTTCAGCTGGCTTCATATTGTAAATCTGTGTTTGAATGGTCCCAAGATAAGCGGAATGGCACAGACTGTTTTATAGAAGGGGCACAACACAGGGACTGAGCTAACACTTCTTCAAATGTCCCAGAGTGAATGGCTCGTAATCCCTCCAGTTCTAAACAGACGAGGGGAAATCAAAAACAAAGCAGCACTAAAAACAACCAAAACATCTGCAGGGCAGCCACGCCAAGGCAGAGGGGATATCAAGCACACCCAGATTCAGCCAAACAGATGGTTCATCTCCGCCATCACTCTCACACACATATCCTGCTCAGACACACACTCGCACCCACACGTCAGGGCCTTGCCTGCGAGTGTCATGCTGCAGATATAGCCCACCAGCCAGGAGGATGAGGGTGTGTCTTAGTGTGTGTGTGTGTTTGAAGAATCAAGATGAAATCAGACAGAACATCCGTGGTCAGTTCAAACTTTGATGTGCCCACATAGTCCGCAGGTTGTGCAGCGAAGCATGAACACACGTGAAAATGTATCCGAGCACAAAGCATATGTGATATAAACACAGGACCACAGATGCACACAAGAAGACACATCCTTGCGAAATAATATTTTGGAAATAACATCCACCCATCTAGAGCAAAGTGTGTCAAAGTCACGGTATTCACTGTGGCAGGAAGGACGGGGTGTTAATAGCCTCCAACTGACTGCGTGCAGCAACAGAGATACGTGTGAATGACAGGGGGTGGGGGCTCTCTGTTTGTGTGTGAGCATCTGAACTTCTTCCTCTCTGTCTCTCTCCCTCCCTGCGACGTGCTCAGTGTGAAGCAGACCTGTTCAGACAGCGAGGGCCGACTCCTGTTTAGACTGGGCCGGCGCCAGTCGTCCCCTCACTTCGCCTCAGCAGCGACAGGTGAGAGCCTTCAGCTGACTATCATCACGCTCACCACTGACAACCCAGCGACACACCACAGTCAATCCATCACTCTTGTCACACAGAAAACTTTTTTTTTTTTCCAGTGTAGCGTTCAGGAATTAAGGGGGAATTGTTTTTCTCTCTTATTTTCCAACTATTTTTTGTCTTTCATATCTGGAAAGGCTCAAACAAGGTAAATGCAAAGCAGCAGCGTAGAAGCAGTTTCTGTAGTGATAGATAAAAGCTGTTGGTGTTCAGTGTGTGCAGCCTGCATAATTGTGTGTATTTGTGGTTATATATATATATAACTGCACGTGCATTGACACCTGCGCTATTATAAATCTGTGTTGATGAACTTTTACTTTTTTTGGGTGTACACTCACGCAGTATTACTGTTTATTTGTGCATTCTGTATTCTGCAGATGAACTCTAATCAAATAAGCAGGCCAGGGAGCTCTTTCTTTTTCCCCTTTCTGTCTCCTCAGTGATAATTACAGTATATTTGAGTATGATCCTGTCACACAGCAAGAAAAATCTAATTTATTTTGAATCATTGATGTCTCTCTCTCCCTATCACACACACACACACACACATTCACTGCATTGGGACAGGCAGAGTAATTCAAATACGCAATCCTCTAATGCAGATCCACTCTGTTCTTCTTACTTTTAGAGGCAGAGGAGATTGAATTGTCAGTGTTTTAATACACAGAGAGAGAGGTGGAAAAGTTACGCCCGACATAATATGAATATCAGCAATTTGAATGTAATTAAGTCATACCAGTTTTAATGTGAAACTGGAAAATCAGGCCTAAGAAATGGTTAAATTCCAGTCGTTGCAAGCTGCGTATGATTGTATCGTCAATGTTTTTGTTCCACTTTTTTTTTTTTACATTTTAGGATTAAATGCTCTTTTGCATTCATTTGCTCCAGGAGGCAACAACTGAATCAGTGAGGATCCAAAGAAATCTTCAATGTGAAATGGTGAACCAAAGTTTCAGACTTTAGCTGGCCAGCATTAACTGCATTTGCCCCCTCATGAAGGTGAATATTACGTTGTTCCTCCATGACAGCTTTACAATCCTCAAGGTTAAATGAGGACCAATTGCAAAGCAATATATTACATCCCAGTTAAACGGGCTGATAGGTTATAAATATTAGTGATCAGCTGCGGCAAAGAGGGGGAAAACACAAGGCCTCAAAGCTGCACTAATAATCAATGAATCAAAACTGTCCCTACATTCACCCCTTTGTGGGATTGATGCAGACAACCCTTGTCATAAAAGGAGATCACTGAGGAATTTGGTTTTCAGCGCTACTCTGACAGAGGACATATATCTGGTTAAAGGCACTGTGAGTGCATGCATTCGCTGCATCACATTTCTCACAGTGTGTAGTGACCCAGTCATGCTGTGAAGAAGGTTTAAGATGCATGCTTTGTTATCATGCGGAAATCAATATGTGAAGGGGTTTTGCATGCGCCATCATCTAAAATATAACTCAGCATCTATACAGACTCCAGATGCCAAAAAAAGGCCATTTATAACTGTGGATGATGATAAAACACCGTGTCCCATGTAATGTAATTTGTTTTAACAATGGAGATGTATTGTAGATACAAACCGAGATTGAGGAGTGGAGACTCTTACTTGCTGCAAACAAAGCTGGTCCCAGAATTTGTGATAAAAAGAAGACACGAGACAGGTCCCTGTGAGGACCAGTGAGTGGTAACAATACTGCATGTGGACACAGTCACAGCGTCTCACAGGTTACATGGCATGCTCCTTTTAAAAGGCTAATCCAGCCTCACCTATGTAGCAGCCTGGTCTCCTCAACTCCCTGCTGTGCATGCTCTTTAAGGTGTGCTGGACACACACACACACACACACACACACACACACACACACACACACACTGTGATTCACATGCACAAATTACATTTAAGTACAGCACACACACAAGCATGCACATCACACGCAAACACACAGGGCTCGTTATATGCATACACACACATGCTGTACAAAAATACAGACATACACACACACTGAAATGTCCACTGTGACCCACCTCCCTCTGGTTCCATTCCCCATTTACAGCCTCTAAAAGCCTTTTCCATTTACCAGTGGGCCTGGGGCTGTGAGTGACAGGGAACAGAATGGACCTTATGTTGTCACTTTCTCAGCACTGTGGCCTGGAGGGAGGACTGGCACAGCAGTCGGCTCCCGGTGGTGTAGTGGATGGTGGGTGGGGAGGACTGTGGAGGAGAGGAGGAGGGGTTGAGTAGTCCACTACAAACCTGCAAGGGCACAAACATAAACTTGGCTACAGTCTCAAATTTACTTAGAAAGTGTAGCCTGAAGGGACGCCTGGCACAGCATCCTGCCCCTTTGTATTCAGAATCAATGGAAATGTACAGCGCTTTGCCCGAGTTGAGTGACATTTGACCGGACATAAGGAGAGGTTAATGGGAAACCAATGACTACACCCTGTGTAGCATATTGTCCAGTGGTTGTTTGATTCTGGTGTTCAGTCAGGAATTATGCTGTTCGCTAGAATACTTACTTTTGAGCTCAGAGCCTGGCATAGAGTTGCTTTGAGCACCAAATCAGTTACACACAGATACTGAGAGACAAAAAGAAGACATTTCTAAACTGTTTGCAACAATGACTCCACTTGGGTGTTGTCCCAAAGTACAATTGTGCAATCTTCAGTCGAACTATAAATATTACCCAATTTTAAAGCCTAACCACAGTTTTACTGTGTCTTGCTAAACAGACATAAAACATGAAACAGACAGTCTTTTTTTTTTAAAGAGTGCTTTTTGGCATTCTGCCTGTATTTAATAGTCACTGTTAAGATACAGGCAGGAAACACAGGGAAAGAGAGAGAGGGGTATGAGACTCAGCAAAGGTCCCCAGACTGGGTCTATGGCAGGTACACAACATGCCTGGATCACAGGATGCAACAACCAGACATGTCATTGATGTATTGTCTTCTGATTTATTATTATTTTTTTTTTTAAAGTACAATCCATTTAAACACTTGAAAAAATATTCCTGGAAAGACAACCTCAGGATCACAGAAGAAGTTTTTGGGAAAACATCTCAAATAGATGCTGGTCCACTGTTTGGCCCCCATCTACAGTAAGGCTGCCTTCACCTATTAAAAAATATGAATTGCTCATTCAGGGTTTGGTTACTGACTTCTCTCCCCGTGGGTCTGTGCAACCAGCCATCGTGGGCCCAACATTGGCTCAACATTCAGGTATGCAGCGTGAGAGGATACATGTGACGCTGACAGATGGCTAGGTGTTGACAGTGAGTGGCAGGTAGACTACCTGTTCCACAGTTCACTTGGAGATTCATTAAGCATTTTGGACAGGCTTCTTTGGAGAGGCCTCGCTGGAGTGTAACCTGATCTCCGGCTGAGGGATGCTGTAATGTTTTTACATGAATCGCCCCAAACTATGGGTGAGCAGTCTGTCACAGGCCAGAGGAGCGAGGGAAGAGTGGGTGGAGATGTTCGTGTAGTTTGACATCCCTCTCTTCTTATCGCTCTTCTTCTGTAATGACAAATGGCTCATCCCAAGACTCACTTTCCATTCAAACCAGGTTCTCAACATTTTTTTTATGTCTCCCCTTCTTCCCCATGTTGTGACAGGTATCTAAATTGATTAAGCTGTGCCCCGGGATCTGACACTACAGCGTGTTGCCTTCTATTTGTTGATTACTATTGATTTTCTTTGATACTTCATTTAAAAATCAATAGCCAGAGCAGAAGAAAAATAGGTGCAGTTTACACATACTTTAACATACTATTGTGCAACAGAGAAGGCCGCAGTTTTGGCAGTAGCCGTGATGGCAGCAGCCAATTACGAGGAAAGCTCTTAACAGGTGAAAGAGAGAGACCCCAGATCGATTCTGAGCTTTCTTCTCCAATCACAGAAAGTGGCCATAAATTAAAGCGCATCTGTTTTGTTTTGAAGACAGCCATGAAGCATGGCTGCAACTTTTTATTTTTTTATTTCTTGGTATCCTGTACTCTTTACACAGCGCCCCACTTCTGAAATAACTGCTCTATCCTCCATCATTACATGACAGACAGAAAGGACAAGTGTCAAATAACAGGCAAACAGCGTGCCTACAGAATGATATATCAGGGAAATTTGACCTGTCCCGCTGCATTTGAATTTACAATGGGACTGTAAAGTAATTTACAGTAAGTTATGTTATTCCACTCCTCAGATCAGCCACTCCAGCTGTATTGCTTCAGAGTCATTATGTATGAGGTTTCTGCCTTTTTTTCCATAGAAGGAGAGAAGAAAGCTGTCTACAAGTCTTCAATGAAATTCACTGACACATTTTATTTAGGATTATTATTTTTATTAAAAGCAACAGTAATACTTGTAGCACTATGTGCCATTTCAATTTTATTAAACGACATCGACGGGCAGTAAAGATGAAGGGGAGTGACGGATTGCAAGCAACAAAACTGAAATGCATTCAGTTGTTGCGTGCAGTTAAGATCCACTTGACTTCTGCCTTCTGGAGTGACACACAAACTTGACCTACGCTAAGAGGTGGATGTCAATTATTCCCTTTTCTTCCTGAGATGAAATATGAAAAGTGCATTCTTACTGTGTATAATCAAGCAATCCATAATCAGCTCTCTCTCTCATATACAGTACATTATGTAGATACAATCCAGAGAAACAAACTTCTCAAAACTCATGTTCACACATTATTGTAAATGTTGCAATTACTTCCAATTACTTCCTATATTATACTTGGCTGTTTTCTATTTTTGCTTTTATAAATAATACATTTCCTTAGTCTTTAAAGTGTCAAAAATTAATATTTTTGAATTAAAAATTTCAACAGTCTAATCATTTAATTGACAACTGACTAAAACAATTAATTTTTCAAAATCATTCAGTTTGACCAATACTCAGTGTGGGGTTACTCAATGTCAATTACTCATTACATATTACTCAGTTGAAAATAAACTACAGTAATTTTCCAGTTTATCAACAGAAAGAGTAATTAGTCACTCTCAGCTATGTCACAATGTGCCTTTAAATAATAAAGCCTCCAGCAAGTCACATATTATATCTCATGTATTCAGAACTTAACAAGCAGCCAGCCAATGTTTTGGGTGTATTAACTTCATCAGCTCCAGCGAGTGCACAAACTCAACAGCACTCCAGCTGTCCCACTCTCACAGTGAATGCAGCGTTCACACGGCCACCAACTCTGAACAAAATCCAAGGCTATTTCTGAATCTAGGCTTACCAGCAGCTAAACTTATCAAGGCAGCATGTGACCCTGGGAGCTTCTCTCTGTTTTTCTCCCTATCTACAGCGCTGAATGTCTGTCATTTGTCCTCAGTTGCACTAATCTTTTTCTCTCATTTCTCTCTCCTTCTCACCTATTCTCGTCCCCCCCCCACCCGCTTGTCACCCCTTGCCCAAACTCAAGCATGCAGAACAGAGCAGGCAGGTCTTCTCCAGCAGACCAAAACGCTCTGTTCTCAGCCTTCTCACCTTTCACCCGGGGTGAACGTGAGGCGGCATCGCCCGGGCCCCCCGAGCCCCGCGGAGACCAGAACACAACACCGACCCTGACGATCCGAGCTGTACGGGGAGCCAGTGGCACGCTGAAAGACACAAGCTCGTAGAAAGAGAGCAGGTAGAACAAACAAGTGACTGACATCATAGAAGAGACGCAGAGATGACATGGAGACATCAAAAGCTGGTTTGAGTGTAAGGTTGTAGAGTTTAGGCCTCTTATTCAGGCAGCAGGTGTCAGTGTCCTGTAGAGGCAGTGGTAGTGGGGACAGTCTGTCACAAGGATCTAGTATATAAATCGTGTATATTTGTGTGTGTACAGCATTAATGCATGATAATTTGTTGTCAGCCGCCAACGTGTTCCTCCTGCACAAACATGAAGATTTTCAAAATAAATCGTGCTAAAAATCCTAAATCATATCTGCTTTGACTTATAAAGCAAGAAATTCATTAATAAATAAATGAATTAATTAATTAATTTGTAGGTCTCCCCCAAAATGCACAACATTCAAGTAATTCAATTCTTCTTTTCATTATATCATTTAATGATCCCTGACTTTTTCACACATTATATATCGATTATATCGATTAGACTCTTGAACATATTAAAAAGGCCAGTTGTGTCTAGGAGTGAAAAATGGTCATAGTAACTTCTCAGAAAACTTTTTTAACATCACTAGATTGCCATTTTGCGTCATTAAAATTCATGTGTGTGTGTGTGCATGTTCGCCTGCTGGCCTGTGCACTGGTGTGAGCGGATGTGTGTGTTCCAGCGGTAGCGACCTTGTCCCTGCCCCCTCCAGCAGGAGTGACAGATGCTCAGTAATCTGTGTGAAAGGCGATCCGCCACTTAATGGGATTGTTTCTGTTACACCTTAAAGAAGAGGCAGCCAGCAGACCAGAGCTGAGCAGTCGTCCTCCATAACTGCTGTCCTGGGACCTCAGGTGGACACAGCGGGTGAAGAAACGCCACACGAGTGTCTGGGAGGAAGGTGAGGGGCGGGGGGCTTCACACCTCAGAATCATAAAACAGTGCAGAGCTCCCCTCCCTGCAGAGTGTATTGTCTTAAAACAGATGGCTGACATATTGACAAGGAGCAGAGAGTTGATATGTTTGAAAAGTGTGAAACCCTTGAACATATGGAAGCCTGATTGTCACGGTTAATGGATTTGTTTTTGAGGTGCTGTCAAACAGGTGTCTCCTCAGGCCAGACCCAAAAAAGCTAGTCAACCTAGAGTTATCAGATAATAAGTAACTGTTCACCATCAGGACTATGGGCAGCTGCCAGCTGAACACGTTTACGTGTAAACAAGCAAGATATAATATGCTAATTAGTGAGCTTTAAAGGTGTCAGTAGACTGATTTTGTTATCTTTTGACAGTCAGGCTAGCTGTCTCCCTGTTTCCCACCTTTGTTTTAAGCTAAGCTAACCAACTGCTGGCAGAAGCATCATTTGTACCATACAGTTATGAAAGTGGTGCAGATCTTCTCATCTAACTCCAAACACGAAAGCAAATAAGCTCAAACCCCAAACTCTAGCTTTAACGGCTGTCTTCTCATCGCCATGGTAACCCAAGACACCCGGCCTGGGCCTGGGCCGGCCTGACAAACCCACACACAAAGACAGGGAGAGGCAAAGACACAGAGCAGACAGACAGAAAAGGACGACAGCATCTTTATCTCTCCCCGCTCAGAGTAACGTGAGAAGGAGTTTCCTTCCTTCCTCCACCTATGGCAGCAGTGAAACTGTCCGTGTCATAACGCCCAACGTGTCAAAATGATATGTTTAACCATCTCCTGCCTATTATTCTGGACAATGGTCACCCTGGATGGATTTCCTCCCAGTGTGAAATGACAGGTTCTCCTTCTTTCTTGCCGAGTGCCCACTCGGCTCGCCGCTCCCCCTCAAAAGGCCGCGACTATGTGTCACCTGTGTAGAATGCAAAGACACGTTAGATAGAGTTTCACAGCAGACCTCTATTCATGCTTATGATTGCTTTGTTTGGTGGAGAGATTTCAGTGTCCATAGGGGACGGGAAGGTGGGACCTCTGCTTTATAAATGAGCCGTTGCTTTGTCAACACGGGAGTGGGGTTATCTCAAGCGTCAGCTGAAAGATTGATGGAGTGAGATGATTATCAGTGAGACCACAGTGTGGTGAAGGGGCCATAGAGATACTGTACATACGGAAGAATGAATAAATTAAGAATGCAACAGATAAGGGCTATCAAAAATCTAGCTCCACAGCATGAAAAATATCATGTGATTATTGTAAATTAAACTAGAGCTGCAATGATTAGTCAATAAACCTGTTAGTCAGTGGTAAATTTATCTACAGCTATTTTCAAGATCAAATTATCATTCTCATCAGTTTTCCTTGTAAAACGAACAAACAGTCGCTGCTTCCAGCTTCTAAAATGTGAGGATTTGCTTCTTTTCTTTGTTATGTGTGTGGTAAATTGAATGATTTTAGGTTTTGAACACCACTGTGGGAAATTATAACTGGACGTTTTCACTATGTTCTCACATTTTAAACACACACACGCACGCACGCACGCACGCACGCACGCACACACACACACACACACACATATAATTAGAAACAATTAACCAGGGAGATAACTGGAAGAGTTATTGGTAATGAAAACAATCATTAACTGAAGCCAAAATTTTAATATACTATAATATAATTTGAATTTGATGTGAAATAGGTTGAAGTGATGCTCTGTGCATTTGTGACGCCTGTGCTGCTGCCAACAGGTGGCTTTGATTTGTTGTCATGGTAGTTTTACCATTTGTGGGCAGTTGTGCTTTGAAAAGGCAGCAAATAGCTCTCATTTAGCCATGGTTTTTCTATCCGTCCAAAATGCTTCCACACATTACTTGGTCATGATTTGGTGTCAATTTTATTTGTTAGAATAAGCTCGTTCATTCGGCCTAATTTGCTGAGTTCAAAAACAGATCCAAGTGACACATCACAGCGCAGTGCACAGCACAAACTGTCGCCCTGACAGACTGTGAGTTTTTGTTAGAATTCTTTTCTGTCTTTTTCTGCCTTGATTTAATAAATCCAGAGTTTACTTCATTCATATATTCAAAACCATATTTACTGTGACAGACAAAGAGACAGACACACAGTTGAATGAGTGAAGACCTAAGGGTCACAACGGAGGGACGTGGGGCCACAGATCAGGGGTCCCATTCCTTCTCCAGCCTTTTCAATTAAGCCCCAGCACACCGGTAACAATTTATGAACATGACCTTCCAACTCTCCAGCTCCTGCACTCAGCCCTGGGAGCCAACCTCTCCCACCCCCCAGCTACATCAAACCAACCCCAAGTACCCCCCTGACCCTCCGACCCACAACACATAACCCATCTCGGGAAGACAAACCTAATGTCGCACATGCAAAACTATATATGTATTATGTATGTCCTCATATGAGAGCAAATGCATACACACACACACTCGCCCACACAAGATCAGGTCCCCTGTGTTCACACCGAGGGGTCAGTGGTTATTCTTTAGCTCAGGCTCAAAGGTGAGTAATAAAAAAATCCAATACAGTAAATGCATGGGTCACCAGCATATCAATATATAATACAGAAAGGGGACAGATGACAAGCCATAAGACGATGGAAAGCAATTGGATTCTCTGTTTCTCCCTATCTCGCTATCTCTGGATGCATCAATCTGCAGCTGTTGATAATTGAGTTAAGAAGGAGACGTGATTAACAAGTTCTTCAAAAAAGCTGGAATTGCCTGCAATCTGACGCCTGGAGACCTTGATGGGCTTCTTTGGAAGCGAAAACTATTTGTGACATCTCCACAGTTCAGCCAGCTGTCTTCATTTTAATTAAAAATCTTTCACGAGTGTAAGAGTTATGGAAGGTACGGCGAGGGCTCCTGGCAGCTGCCTGAGTGAAATACCACATAACAAATTGTGTGTGCGAACAGAGTAAGCAACAGCTACATCAATCGGATGTGACGGAGGATGCGATTTCCCAAAAAGGGGGCATACTGAGGCAGCCAATGCACAGTAATGCTGTACAACTTTATTGAAACTATGAAACTTTATATGATATTATGGGGCCTGCTGTCATTAACCTGAGCTCATTGCATTACCAATACCTTTACTGCAGAGCCGTTTGACTTTGGAAGGACTATTATAGATGTGTGTTTCATATCTTGACTTTTATTCAACCTGTAACATGAAGCCAAACATCTATTAGAAATATAACATCAAATTCAAACAGAAGTTTGGTGCTGCCGCTAAAAGGCTGTGAAAGATTTTATTATATATATATATATGTGTGTGTGTGTGTGTGTGTGTGTGTATTTTGCATTTAAATGCTTATAATCTGAAATAATTTTTTCAGAAGGAACTGTTTGAGGTTGTGAGCTTATTTTCTCATTATTCACTGTAGGTGCTGCAATTTATGTGCTTAAGTTTGATACTTAAAGCTCTTATGTTGGTCAACTTCACATAAGAAAAAAGTGGCCGTCCCTGTACTGTAACACAGAGCGAGCTGACACTGTAGAGAAGACAGTAAGTATGATGAGGATCCAAAGGTCTCCAAACATTTGCTTGTCTGTGAATAAACGAAACAAACAGAACGCTCTGGACAGAACTGTGCAGGTTGTGAAATGTATATATATATATATATATATATAATCATAATTAACGTCAGTCTTATGTCTGAGTGCTACTTTCTGTGTATTATATTTCAAAAAGCAGACACCTGGACAAGAGAAGGAACTGCGGTTACAAGCGCAATCATGTGAATAACATTAACAACGCGCAAGGCGAGCATCAGACGCATGAAGTCGTTCATCACAAAATTAATTGTCAAATTAGTTCTGATCTCATTGCTTATTATGTCATGTCTGTGTGCGCCACAATGAATATAAAAAAGACAATATGCTATATCTGCAATACACAGGCCGTGGCAGTAATTTGAGACACCTTTGTTTAATGACTATGTATGTGGGGGCCATATTTGCAAATCATTTTAAATACCAATGAATGAGACATAACTGACTGACCTCGCTGCTAGCAGCTACACCTTATCTTACCTCAGATAGCGTGACCTTCTTCAACAAATAAGAGACAGGGAAATATATCTCAAAATAAATCCGTTCTGCATGCGAATACAAGAAAGTGAGGGTCAGTTTTTATAGTTGGTTATTACCAGCTTTTTATTATGCAAAACAAATTTTACCCTCCGCAACCGAACTGTTCCAGTCTGTCATCTTTATTCAAGTTCACCCTCCCAAGACCTCCATCACACTCCCTGCAGCTCCTTAATAGACTGAGGTCCTCTCACTGACACCATAACTCACTCACACGTCTCTGCTAAGGCTATTGTTCTCTTTCCTTTATCACTGCACCGGGACTCTGCTGCAGCCACCAGGAGTCAAACAATCTGTCATGAATGAAAGTTTTTAATTAACAGTCTTAATTTGCTTTTACTTTGACTCTGTGTCAGCTCAGGCCTCCGACACTCAATACACTCTCTCAATGCTGCCGTCACGCAAACAACCAGACATCAGAGGGATGCACCAGAGATCAAGCACAGGGCTCAGTCGTAATAGGGTCCAGTGCGGTGCGTGTCATTTATGTGACCCTGGCAGGGCAGTGGAAGGGGAAGTAATGAATTAGAGTGGAGCTTGGAAGGCATTAGAGATTAGGCAGCAGAGTGGGCTCCACTGAGGAATGACTGCAAGGTCAAGGGTTAGGCATATACCACCAACAGTTGTCAGACAACCTCAGCATGTTTATTAAGCTGAGATCTGCTTATTGTGAAATGGGAAAGGAAACGAATAGACCAATTTCTACTGCAAAGCCAAAAGCCTGTCCGGTTTGTGAATTTAGTTTATTTGTCCAAATATCTAAGCTCTTCGTTTCAGCATGGCGCGTGCAGTATGTTGCCGATTACGAGACAATTTCTGGGTGAGTTGTTGCCAGACGCACAAACACACAGAAGAAAATCACAATCGTATGAACTGTCATACTGTTCTCAAGAAAGATTTGATGCAGACTTTGAAATGGATAGCATGGCTAATTGTGACCATGCTGACAATAATTTGTTTCTCCTTTTCTGAGGGAAGAAAGAGGAAAAAAATATATATGGCAAAGAGATGACAATAGAAAAACATAAACAACGTACATGACTATCATTAGTACTTAAAGCTGTCAACCTAGCGCTCTTGTGCAACTAGCTATAGCTTTAGCAACACATCTGCTGAGCCCTTAGGTAGACTCCAGCCGTGCAGAATGAGTGCACGGGCAGAGTGCATGTTGGTGGACAGGTAGGTAGACTATCCAATCTTTTCATTCATTCAGGCCCAATGAAATGATTGGATGGGCTTATTACAGGCCTGCAACAGCCACAGATACCATATATTTTTGTTTTATTTTATTTTACTTTATTTCTTGTCAGAGCATTTGATTTATTGATTGCTGTTGGGATGTAAAGACAATTTCAACAAATGTAACAAGAATGGTTATAAAATGCATTATGTACCCAAGCTTTGAACCTAAATAAATGCAAGATTCATTGCTTTGCAGATCTGATCCTTCCCCCTTTGAATGTAAAGAAGCCCTCGCAGGATCCTGACGAGGTATAAATTGTGCAATACCCCGTGAGAAAGACCTCACTCTCCCTCCCTGGGTGCCCGCCCCCATAGGTGCGATAAGTAAAGCATCCCCATAAATCTGTGGTCATCAAAGAAGTTCTGCTTCCAGGCACCGTAACCGCAGACTCTGATCTGAGACAGCACGGGGTCAGGAGCACAGGGCGTCCTGACTCACACACAGGCCGTCAATAACAAACCCCTTCCCCGACCGTCCGGCTTCTTGCACCGGGTCCTTCTGACACATCGTTTTGTTATTCTTACAGTGAAACATTACAGAGTACAGCCGTCTGACAAAGTCGTAAATGACCAACGGCCCTCTGACGAAGGAGTCTGAGTAGGCCTAACCTTCAGAAGTTGGCCGGGCTTGTTTTGATGTCATTTCCTGCTGCAATGGTGAAACCTCATGACATGTGTTTATGGTTAATCACTAGTTTTTCCTTTACGGACGGTGTTTTTTGTGAAACTTGGATACACATGGAAAAAATTTATTACATACATAATACGTTTAAAGCATCTTACAGTATAAATGTACTAAATGAGTTCAGATCAGCTACAGGTTTCCTTGATGGCATCTGAAGATTTCACAGTACTGTACCTTGACAAAGTAATGAATGTTCGGAGGTGTAAGTAAAGCAATTGGCTCTGATGGTGGCTCCTCCTTTTGACAAACAAAACAAAAACACAGGAAGATCGGCAGAAAAGAAAATATGACGTATCATCAACCAATCCAATCATAATTCTAACTGGCCATGTGCCTTGTGACCCAAATGCAATTAACGTAAGCACAGCCAGTGATCAGTGCATATACCATAAAATTATTTGTTTTCTTGCTCTTACAATTCACAAAAAGCTGGACATTCCTCATAATTGATTTTAAGAGCAGCCTGTCCGTGACAATTTTTGGAAAAACTGGCCCAAGCTGTGGCTTGCATCGTCATGAGAGAAGCATGAATGGTGCGACTCCTGCCTGTGCAGCCATGGCTAATGTCAATTAAACAGAGTGGCTTAGTGACTGTGACCTAAAGATGATCGCTGGTGTCAGCTGCCAGCCAAGGTCATGCCACAGTGTTAACAAGATTTGATCCTCTGAGCTCTCCGCTGCTCTTCACTCGCTTCTCTCTGTTTATCCTTTCTATGTGTCCTGTCTCTCGTAACGATATTTCACTGTCAGGTTTTTGTTGCGCTTGGTTTTTTACTATACACTCTCTCTCCTCTTTGCACTTTATGTCTCTCTCTGCCCCCCCCCCCCACCCCCCTACTTCTCTGTCTGCAGGATCGTTTTAATCAACAAGATGCCGGCTGACGTTCATTGTCTCACCCGTTCCATTTTGTTCTGCCGCAGATAAACGCTCTGCATGTTTTGATTTGTGGCTTGCTGTCTCTCCTCTATAGACATAAACATAAAAGTTCATTTATCACCCTGGTCACTTCATGTTCAATGAATATAGTTAAATGCTCATTTAAATATGTTCTCTGCCATGACAAGAGTAGAAGGACCAACCCCTATGTCAGGATGTGTGCCAGAAAACAGTGTAAATGCTACATCTCTCAAATGTTTCTGTTGAGAAGCAAAATTTCAAATCATACAATAATTTAACACACCAATCTTTGATTATATTTATTTGTCCAGTACATGTCAATACCTATATAGACAAATTATTTTGCCTTGGCTTCTCCTGTCAGGACACATGTCATGACATTCTGATAGTAGGGAGAGTAGGAAAGGCGCAAGTGTTATTAATGGCATCAATGATTGCTCTGTTCCAATCCAGTGTCCCAATAAGCCTTGACAGTGTGACAGTGGACTAGCATGAACACTACCAGGACCCTGAAACTGAAACACCTAAATGGAATCCAGCCATCATTCATTTTATTATTTACACCTGTGTTTTCAGTTGCGACAGTTGTTTTCAGTTGTTTTCAAAATGTCTTCTGTGAAAGAGGCATTGATCACAAATCACACACTTAGATAATTTTCCTGTAGAATAAGTGGTCCTCTGCGTCTCCTCTGTCATCTACTGCACAACTAGAAGCATGACTTCATATTAGTTAAACGTCAAAATACGTTGTTTGTGCATTTCCTCAAGAACAACACGGTGAAGCATTTTCTGATCTGGCGCCTCCATCATCATTTGTCTGTTCCTTCCTAAACCGTTACAGATCATTGTTGTCAAAAACATCTTGGTAAAGTTTAGAGGAAAATCACAGTCTGGTTTAAATTGATTACTTGGTTAAGATCAGGGGACCTTCGTTGTAACATGTTGAAGGTGATGGAAAGATTGTGGGGACAAACTGCAGTCTAACTCTGATGTTCAGCTGATCATCCACCTTGACAAGTTTAGAATTTACAAAAGCAGAGCACACGTGTACAAAATATAATCACCAGTAATCCATACATGGACTTTGTTGATCTATAATAGCATCACATGACAACGCAGGAAAAGCACAAGTAATTGGTGATAGCAATATTAGTAATTAGTAATAATCATGAGGGCTGCACTCCATTTAGCTTTACTATTTTCAGAGTCCTGCCACAGTACATGCAGACTGATTGATAACGTTTACTGCATGTAAAGGGAACAGTTCAATTATTAAAAGTATCACTTACATTTGTGATTTTCCTGCTGTGACAAGTCAAAATATCTGCCGTGAAAAGGCTCAATGAATTATCTATTTTTCCCCATTAATTAATGATCAAAGTAATATTATTCTAATTTTAGGAGAAAATAATGGATTACATTTCAAAAGTAACTTCCTTTGAAATTGTTATCCTAACATCTGGTGCTTTAGTGTCAGTATGGCGCAAATGGCTCATTTCAACACAGATATTTGATTCTTGAAGAGTTTTTCTCAGTACGGCTCTGCGTGTTTCCATGAATCTCAATAGACAGTACGTGCAGCCACTGATCCACCATTAAGAAATCCATTGATTTTCATCAGACATACAAACTGCCATACATCCATCTCTGGTAAGTAATGCTTAGATCATCACTCAGGCTCAGTAAAATGATTACTCAGCTCAATAAAGACATTTTTATTATAAGAAAAAACATTTCCTAATAAAGCAGTGGTCTGACAAACAGGCATGCATGTACATGTGGAACTGCTTAGACACACACACACACACACACACACACACACACACACAGGTGCACACTTTCATTACAAACACACACACACACATTCATTGTTGCAGCATGTTCACATACTGAATGTGGCACATGCTCATACACACACATATACACACACACACACTCGTTGCATTAAATACATAAAGCAGTAAACAGAGAGGCAGTTAGACAAACAAATACGTCTGATCTGCGTCTACAAACCCTTAAGGCTGAGTGACACACATACACGCACACACACACACATTCAGTATTTTAAAGGCACTTTGCCTCACAGCCATATACCCTGAAGCTTATAATCCATACAATACACACACAGGAACAACACACACACACACACACATACACCGTCTTTTGTTGGTCAGAGGGTGGAAAGCAGCATCAGTTTTATCTTCATCATCAGCAGCAGCAGCATTATAGGCATCGTCAGGCTGTGCAGGTCTCACTCAGATGATGTGATTATCTGCTCCACTGGTCACTGTCTCCTGACTGGTTGGCTGGCTGGAACACATTAGCGACTGGGATGTTTCTGCCTGGCAGAGCCACCACCCCGAGCCTCGCTGAGACCTGTGCGTGCGTGTGTGTGTGTGTGTGTGTGTCTATCTATAAATGGTTGCACTGGCCGGCTGGTACACGTTAACAAGCTGGATATTTCTGCCCAGCAGGGCCACTGCTCCATACTGCTTCATTTCTGCTGTGTGGAGGGAGAATGTCTTACAGTACATGACAGAGTGTTTGTGTGATAGGGCGTCTGTCTATTTCGGTGTGTGTGTGTATTCTTATGCCCTTCTAAGAACCTAGACCTTGTGCAAAGGAAGGTTATTTCATTCCTGGGTAAGAGGGTGGATTTAGGTCACCGCTAGATTTGGGAATGTCATGATGGGTTATGATTTAACGAAACCAGCTGATGGTCCTCACACGTTAGTACAAACACAAACACATATGTGCATGCATGCGTGCAATGCCTATAAGAAGCCCCCCTGTGGACAAAGCAACCACACCAATATCCTCTCAGCCAGTGAGGCAGTGAGATGAGACAGAGATCAGTCAGACGTAATGGGCTGGGACCCGCCGGAGCTCCCTGCTGGCCCACCAGAGGCTCACTCCCAGACACAGCAGCACTGTACAAACAGCCTTTAACACACCTGCATGCTTCACTGAAGCCACCACAAGTGTGAATATCTCAGCCCAGGCTCACTAAACATGAATACCCTACTGAAAATATGATGAAGGCTGCAAGAGCCGAAGATTGTTGGTTCATGATGCAACTGCCGCTGTTAAGTTCTGTGTGTGGAAACACTTTGTGTTAAAGTCTTGCACTTTTAATGAGTAATTTGCAGATATTTCATCACTCAGCAGACAATTCAAAGCTAACATAATCAGTTTATATTGAAAGTGTTTTGGAGAGAATGGGATGTGCATTACATTCCAAAATGTAAATAAAAGGTCATTGTTAGTTTTGTTGTCTTGTCATTCCAGGGGTGAGATGTTTTACTTAGGTAATGAGTAAACTCTTGCAGTAATGTTAAATGTTTCTTATGTTTCTGCAGTGTTAAATTTGTTATGGATGTTTTTCTTTAAAAGTGCAACTTTCCAACGGGTCCCTTTTTTGTTCGAGTTTTTGGTTGACACGCTTAAACAATGAACTCCAAGATTCTTTTTAGTTACGTTTATTGTCCATTTCTTCTTCTAAATTAAACAAAGGATTTCCGTACAAAGTAAAAGCAGTGTCGAGTTGAGAGCAACAAATCAAAATTTAACACAATGAAAGAACTCAGTTGTTTCAAACGGTCAAAAAAACGTGCATCTACTTAATCAAAAAAGGAGCAACTCACATACCACTCCTGACCTATATATATACCAGCTGATGGACCTGACGGCAATCAGCTACATGTTGATCAGCTGGTTGACAGCAATGAGCTGATTGTCAGAGTGGCTGCGTGTCAGGACAAAGCCTAATTAAACAAATAATAACTGAATCAATTCAAAATAGTAAAGTAACAATAGTAAAAATTTTATCATAATTTTTCCAATTACCAAATTATAATTGTGGCACCAACATTCTTCTTTTTTTTTTTTTACTTGCGCTATCTGTCAAAAAACTGGCTCAGGGAATGTGGAAGGGAGGTTTACTTAACTAAAGCTAGCTTAGACCAACAATGGAAAGTGTAGATCAGCAGTGAAAGCAGTGTGTGGATATATGGTCAACATGCTATGGAGGTAGTAAAAGTACAAACAATAATACAATAGTACATGGACAAAGACAATAAGACAAAGACAATAATACAGAGTACATGTAAGTTGCATGAAAAAAAAAAACGAGAGAGGCCAGGTGAGCTCAATCAGCTGATGAGCCTCTAATAGTTTACTGCATTTTGCACATAATGCTTCTTTTGCTTCCATCTTTTGGAGAAGATGGCAGACTCCCACACCACAGAAGTTTATCGCATGTCATACTCTGCCTTCTGGGTCCTCGGATGGGACATTTTGTCATAAAGGTGTGATTTTCTGACAAAATGCTGTGTCTTGAGAACCAAAACTCTTCAGCCACTCACTGCGGGGATTCAGATATCATGCTGTCATATGTAAGAGCTTTGTAAACTTGCGTGTGCTTTACCAGGGGGTGTTGCTGCTCCGTCTTGACACTCCTCGCTGTCGCATTTCTGGAAATCTCACTCACTCCTGAAAATTGATTTAGTGTGCATGTGGGAAAGGGGCTTCGGAGGGACAGCAGGAAGGAGAAAACAGGGAGAGAAAGAAAGTGGAAGAGGTGTGACGGATGAAAAGGATAGAGAGGCAGATATCACTATATATGTGTGCAGGCCCAGCAGCCACCTCAGCCAACTCACTGTGAATGAGCGCTGTGTTAGCTTCTGCAGCCAATTATACACCAGTCAATGACTTCTGGATGGCCTTCACTTAACTGTTTTCACGCCTCTTACCGTGGCCGTCGCTCAGCCACTGCCGATGCCAATATAGTCGTCACCCTCCTCTCTCCTCCCATCAACCGCTTCCACTCCATAGACCCCTACACTGTTAACTTTATGGCATGGTCTCTCTCTCTGAGGCCTGCGCTGCCACAGGTCTGTCAACAGATTGCCAAGAAACCTGTTGCCTTAGGCGAAAAGTCCACACTTGCGTTTTCCTCTATTTAAGTTCCTGCACACAGCTCCTTGGCTTTGGTAAATTGCCCTCAGCCTTGGGTTTGTATCTACAGCATAACCACATGTAAGAGCATCAGGCAGCATGCACAGACCAACACACACACTACACAATATACCCCTCTATTCCTGTCCTCCCAGTACCTCTCCTCGCAGATACCAAACCGCCCTGTGCTCGGGGATCCAGGACGTGTCTAACAGCAGATGGTATGAATTATTTGCTGGAGTCTTATCCAAGGCTTCTTGGCATCTTGGTTTTTTGAGGTGAAATATTCATGGGGCCGGTGCTAGCCAGCACAGTCGGGCACCTCACTGCGCTGCTGTTGTGTATTTGTGAGGAAATGAAGGCCGACCACAAACACAAGGGAGCGGATCTCTCTGCTAGATGAGTCCTGACTGCTCTCTCATGTGCTATCAGCGCTGACGTGTCGGCTATGGTTATGTTAGATGTCAGATAGGTTTAGATCAGGCCATGACGAGACGCCCTCCATGCACACAAATGGTAAGAGATAGGCCGTCTCATTGTGCTGCAGTCTGCCAACACTCATATCGTCTCTGCTGCCGGGTGAAACCTCATATCTCACCTCATATCTCCATAAGTGAAATTCCAAGTAGATCAGAGAATTTTAACTTTCCCACAAACCGTTCTCACTTTTTTTGCAACAATAGAAAGTACAAGTTTTATGATCTGTATTAGATCCATGTCTAACATTTGTGTGATCTATGCATTATCACATTTTTAGACCTTTACAGTTAAAGCAGTGCTTTCCTATCATTCCCATGTTCATAGTCAAATTTAGATTTGCATGTTTTCGGTCTTATCTTCAGACAATGCTGATATTCTCACACACTTTCTGGCTACAGATCCTATGGCCCTTCACTCAGGCAATGAATTTTCTGGTGTCATATCCATTTACAGGCCACTAATTTCCCATTGCTACAGCTCATATGCCTGAAATGTTTTACTA
The DNA here is from genome assembly GCF_017976325.1 of Chelmon rostratus. Lineage (NCBI taxonomy): Eukaryota > Metazoa > Chordata > Actinopteri > Chaetodontiformes > Chaetodontidae > Chelmon > Chelmon rostratus. The sequence continues at coordinate 24,010,385 of NC_055658.1, read as the reverse complement.
GCCTCAAATGAAACACACAGTAAAGACAGATAAACAAAACTAAGTGAGGAGACATTACAGTCAATAACTTCTCATTTATTTACCTTTAAAGAAACTTCTGTGAGATAATACCCATTTACAACAAGCTAATATTATGCGTACAAGTCCATTTATGTTTCATCATTTATTGATTTCAACTTGCAACCTTTTAAAAAGCATTTTAGACAAGCATGCATATGGTGAAGGTGTTATGGAGGCTGGCTGTCTGAGCAGCGTGTGTTTAGTTTTGAAATACTTATCCCCCTGTTGACAGATGAGACTGGAGTTTTTCCATGACAACCCCAGACTCAGGCCACCTAACAATAGCTGCCCCAGTCTCGCGTCTGCTAACGGGCTACAACAGGACTTAATGAGGACAAGGCGAGACAGGGCTCCTTCAGCACCATGACTGTTGTCACTTTAAAGAAAAAATCTGCACTAAAATGGAAACTTTTGTTATTTTTTTCAGTAGTTGAACCCCCAGTTGTGTACGGGCTTCTGTTCTAATTACATGCTGTATTACATTCACATAATTAATATTTAAATTCTCCTAGCATTCAAGACAGGAAAAATGTGTGCTCAGTAGTGTCAGAGCTCAAAATAAAGTTAAAAAAAAGTTGTTGTTGTTTTCAGTTTTACTGACTTTCAGCGCTGCAAATCTTCCTGATAGCTGTTGATTTCTTGTATGCGAAGTGCCAAAGCATACAGTGTCAATGGTTGTACAAATTCTGCCTTGTACTGAAGTGTGTAACTGCGTTGGATGAGAGCCTGAACTCAAAAATGAAAGAAAAATACATCCTGTACCTGCAGTTTCTCCATAATTAAATCGAGTACAGACTAGGTCTGTTTTCAGTGACTTTTTCTTTTTGACACCTGCAGAACGTTTTACAACTCCATGATAATCACTCAGAGAGAAAACTTTCTTTGTTTTACTTATTTTTTTGCCTATCCTCGTAAGTGGATTCTGTTTGGGTGGCATGTGGAAGTCCCACATCGGTGGGCTGTCTGCCACCCAATCTGGTGTCGTAGCCCACACTCAGAGAAAGAGCCAGACCAGCCTCCTTAGATTAGTATCAATCCCTGAAGGCTATTAAAAAGCCATTTGTCTCAATACAAATGGCAGCCAGTCATACGCAGCCCAAGTGTTGCTTGTTATACTTTAACCCTGTAGATTCTCCTCTGTCTGCCGTAGTGCTGCTTGTGTTACACCAGAGAGTCAAGATAAAAAAAGCTGAGGGGGTGTTCTCATCTCACTTATACACACTTTTACTGATTGTCCAGCTGTTAATACACACCGTGACAACAGAGATTCTTTCCACTGCGTCAATTAAAAAAAGTTACAGAAAAAGCACAAAAACAGTGTTGAAACTGGTGATTAATGTGACAGCACAATGTTTAATTGATGTCACAGAAATAAGTATCTAAATTCTTTGTACAGTTTTTTTCAGTTAAACAATGATCATATTAATGCTCCCAACCTCATATCAACTCTGGATATCAACCTTGCCACCAGGAATACAATGAAACACAACAGTAAAAACAGCAAAAAAGGCTTGAAATATAATTTGTAATTGATATTAGTTTTTTGTAGTTAGGCAAAGTTAACTAAAATAGAAAGCAAATGAGATGCGCTGATTTATTGACAAATGGCAAACTCTTATGTTTACAGTATGTCAATAAAATATTACTGAGTTACTAGCAGAATATTTCCACTGACTTTACTTGATCAGTCGCAAACATACAGCAGTACTGTACTCAATCATCTATATTAATCTTTTACATCTCTATCCAGCTGTCTGTTCCCTCGTCCTTCCTTTAATTCACTCACCGACACTGAGCAGGTGACCTCAGTTTCCTGCCCTGGATGTTAGTGAAGACTCCCTTTCTTTCAAGCATTACTTTTAGAGACAGAACTGTGCTGCAGTGAGGATGATGAGGCATTTTACCTGAGTGAACAAGGCAAGAAAAGGCACTTTATCGCTAACATTACAAATTAGTCACTGGGCTGCATGGCCTTTGTTGTGCTTGAGACCAGCGAGACGGAGAGCCAGATGGAGACAGTAGTGCAGCGAATGACAGATGACAACACTGAGAGAGAAAAGAAAAAGAGATAAGCATCGAGACAAAGGGAGGGTGAGAACGAGAGCTGTAGAGAACAGGCAGGTTGGAGTGTGCTGGCCGGGCCCCAGTGGAGCCATCGATCCAGGCTGGCCTTACATCAGAGACAGGAAACCTGAGCTGCATGCTTCATCACCTTCCCCACGGAGTCCTCCCTCTCTCCACTCCTCTAACTCATTCCCTACAACCATCTCCTCTCTTCTCCTCTCCTCTCCTCTCCTCTCCTCTCCTCCTCTCTCCTCTCCTCTCGTCTCGTCTCGTCTCGTCTGCTCCTCTCGTCTCTCGTCTCGTCTTTTCTCCTTTCCTCTTCTCTCTTCTCCTCTCCTCTCATCTGCTCCTCTCTTTTCTCGTCTCGTCTCCTTTCCTCTCCTATCCTCTCCTTTCCTCTCCTTTCGTCTAGTCTGCTCCTCTCTTCTCTTGTCTCGTCTCCTTTCCTCTCCTCTCATCTCCTCTCCTTTCCTTTCCTCTTGTCTGCTCCTCTCTTATCTCATCTCATCACCTTTCCTCTCCTCTCCCCTCCTCTCATCTCCTCTTCTCCTCTCCTCTTCTCCTCTCCTCTCCTCTCCTCTCGTCTGCTCCTCTCTTCTCTCGTCTCGTCTCCTTTCCTCTCCTCTCCCCTCCTCTCCCCTCCTCTCCCCTCCTCTCATCTCCTCTTCTCCTCTCCTCTTCTCCTCTCCTCTCCTCCCGTCTGCTCCTGGCTTCTCTCGTCTTGTCTCCTTTCCTCTCTTTTCCTCTCCTCTCATCTCCTCTTCTCCTCTCCTCTCAGCTGCTCCTCTCTTCTCTCGTCTCGTCTCCTTTCCTTTCCTCTCCTCTCCCCTCCTCTCATCTCCTCTTCTCCTCTCCTCCTCTCCTCTCCTCTCCTCTCGTCTGCTCCTCTCTCGTCTCGTCTCGTCTCGTCTCGTCTCCTCTCCTCTCCCCTCCTCTCATCTCCTCTTCTCCTCTCCTCCCCTCCTCCTCTCCTCTCCTCTCCTCTCGTCTGCTCCTCTCTTCTCTCGTCTCGTCTCCTCTCCTCTCCTCTCCTGTGATCCAGGGCCTGTCAGCCTCCTCTACAAGCTGCTGTCAATTCATCATTCTATGGCCGAGGCTGGCTGCACCCGGCGCTAAGTGCACACAGCCGTCCATTCACAACCACTCATTCATTATACTCCCTGTGCATGTGTGTGTGCACTTGTGGCTTTCAGTGTGTGAACATGTGTGCACATCAGTGTGTATATTATGCACAACCTGTCTTGCCTGTCTGCTTAAGCTATTGTTTTGAATGGGGGTATGTGTGTGTGTGGGGGGGGGGGGGGGGGGGGGGGGGGGGGGGGGGGGGGGTATTATGAAGGCTAGTGCCATGCGAGTCGGGGGTAACAAGGTTAGGTTATCGAATTTGTTTAGGCGTCACTGTCTCCTGTGGGACTGAGCTCAACCCCCACACTCCACTACCTCAACCCTCAGCTCTCAGCCCGCTCAGTCTAAAATATCTCAGCAGGCCAGTGTTAAGGGCTCTGTTGTGTAGCAGCTTGGGTGTTTGCTTATATATGTTTCATGACACTCTTAGACTCCATTCACTATACAGTTTAGGAGATGTTATCATTTACGCTCTGTAATTAGCCACAGCAAACAGTTAAGGACTAAAGCCATTACAGAGTGTCTTAAGTTTCACTGCTGAGTCTGGCAATAGTGACTGCTTTGAAAGTAATTATAAAATCAGGTTAAGAAAACTTAAATTCAAAACACAGTGCTGTTAAAGTGCTTGGTAGTTCTTCCTGTTTTCCACTGGCAGGAGGTCTTTATTCCAAAAGCAGAGTTTGGGTATAATCTGCTCTAATAAAAGTTCAAGTCAAGTTGCATTATACATCAGATTATAAATCAGAACGCTTCAGAAGAATTGGAGGAACTGGAAAATAATGCAGCTATCCTCACAGAAGACAGCAGATTCACAGCCGGTGAAATAATTTCAGTGAATCTGATTTAAAAGAATGTCTTACGGGGAAATATTTTAGCTATGAAACAGTCTGACCATGCCAAGTTGCAACAGCGATGCTGTTTGGATTACCTTTTGATGAGCATAATGAGAAAACGTTAATTATTAAACATGTTGATACTGAACATTTGTGCAAAATTTTCACTGACTCAACGTATTTTATCTGTAATGTAAGCATTATTTAACTTGTCTATGGTTGTGCTTAGGCACTCACAGTATTTTATTAAGGTTAGGGAAAGAATGTGGTAGTTTTGGTTAAATACTGAAGAAGTCGAACATGAAGGATGAGACAGGACATGTGTGACATACAGATACCCCAACAGGATCTCCTGTTGTTTCCTGCAGCGCCAATGTGCCCTTGATTTTTTTTTTTTTTATTATTGATGTATCTTAACAACTTTTGAATGGCATGCTGTTACATTTGGTGCAAACATTTATGTTCCCTGGAAGGTTAATTTTAATAACTTTGATCCAGACCTTTCATCAAATGGCATGAGGTAAAAGTTTCATTTTGTCCAGTTCTGTGGTTTATGTTTAAATACCACCAACTCTAATGACATCCCCATCAGCCTCAGCTGTACTTTCCCTTTAGTGCTAACTTGCAAATATTAGCATGCTAAGTGGCTAAACTAAGCTTTTGAATATAGTGAAAACTATACCTGTTAAATATCAACATGCTAGCATTATCGCTATGATAGGCTGCTGTAGGCTCACACAGCTGCCAGCACGGCTGCAGGCTCTTGTTTCAAACTCACCACTGATGTGATTTTTTTTGCATTAATCTGTAATGTAGCTAAAGATAATTTCTACATCTAACTGTCCAGGGAAACCCCAGTCCAGCTTCGCTGTTGAGTCCCATGCCATCTTTCAGACCACACATTCTGCACAACACACACTGCGTGGTACTCTCAGCTTTCACCAGGAGACATGACCCTAATGAACAACCCAAACAGGACAAACACACTTTTTCTCCTTTCTCATAGCGTATTGATTTATTCTGTTGATATCATGCTCCCTCCCTCCCTCTCACATACAAACGCACACCCCTATGATGTGTCCCTCCTCACACATCACCCCATCAAGTCTGCGCATCTAAAAGTTTAACAGCATTAACCGAGACGAATCCTCTTGAATTCCCTGCCTTCTTCTTCGTATCCTCCTCCTGCACATCCTGTTCGTCTGCTGTCCAGATCAATGCTGATGGAATTCCCTGGATGAGACCAGTGGAAGAAAAATATGCAGTATATATATACATTTTCCTATGAATAATACATTAACTAAGACCTGCAGAATGACATCACTGTGTGTGACTGTGTGTGCTTATCAGGAGAGATAAGATGCTTTTGATGACAGTTGCATCTTGGGGTTATAAACTTGTAGTCTCGTTTTTTTTTTTCTTTTTACTCATCCATCTAATCATCTCCAGGTGTTGTCTCCTAAAATCTGCATATATTTTCAGCAATCCAAAAGTAACTAATTAAAGAGTTGAGGCTTGGAGCTTTTTATGAAAGATGTTCGTAAAAATGATTATCTACTCACTGGTGTGAAGAAACATGGAGATGGAGAGGCAGATGTATGAGGGCTGATGACAGCAGAGCCTTTGTGAAATATTTCCCAAGATGCCCGTTTAGCTGTTCATGGCATCATGGCTAACTGGACTATCCTGAAAGGACATTAGCCTGTCCTTTTTACATGCATGACTAGTTGGTGCACTTGGTCCCTTCAATGAATTTTTCAACATCACAGGTAAGTTCAGGAGCCTGTTAAAAAAAAACTGCAGACACTAACAGAAGCTGAAAGCCCAGGCTTTAGTGTCTGGGCAAACAGATTTCTGCCATATGAATAATGTAAAAACCAGAAGAGAGGAGCTACATAAATAGCTGAGAGAAGAAGAGGATATGGCTTCATCTCCTACTGGTGGCAGAAAAATATGTGCCACCCTGGTAGATGGGCCTCAGCACAAAGGCTCTCGTCAACATTACAAGTTCGACAAAATGAAAAACAGGTCACAGATACATACTTTCATTACTGAAAAGGGCGACATAATTCCCTAGAACAGCTGGGAACAGTAGTTTTCAGCAAACCTTCCTGGAACTGCAGTTTATAGTGCATTTGCTGGGGACTATTTTCAGACGTGGATCCGATGCCTGCAAGAGTATGCATTGAGAACGGTGTATGTGGGATGTGTGTCGCCCAGTGCAACAGTGTGGTTCATTTATGTGTTTTTAATAGCTTAAATCCAGCTTTGGATACACATACAATACTTCATAGAATCTATTCATGTTGGTTTTGGTCTTTTCATGGGGCTTGTTGAAAATCGGGAATATATATAAGGTATCATCAGACTTGTTGTATATAGAAAACACAAGGCTGTTGTCTCCAATGAGTCTAAAAGGCAGCAGTGCCATCTCTATTCAACTAAGAACCTTCTTGGCAGGTCTTGCTTGGCCCCCCACGCAGCCACAGAGTGAGTAAATGGTCATCATGATCAATATCTATTTCCTGTGGTGTCAGGTTTCAGAATAATGTCCATATTGAACCAATGTTTCAGCAGACTCCCACCACAGTTTTACTCTCCCAGCCGTGCACCGTTTCCGTTGCTGAAGGAGAGAAAATCCCTACAAATCAGATTAAACAAATGATTTTCAGAGAAGCCATTGATCATCCATCTTGCTCCACTGGCCTAACTGGGAGATCCTAACAGCGCAGACTGGGCATCTGAGAAGGGAATGTGCCTCTAATCTGGTTTGCAATTCCTGTTTATCCTGCACAGATCAGCAGGGTTAACTTAATAGGTGGAAAATCTTGATCTCACTGCAACTCTAAGCTCGAGAAAATCCACCCTAAAACAAAATTCATGTGAAATGCGAAGGCCAAAAGCTTTTGATTTGTGAACAAAAACTCTCTAGAAACCAGAAACGGTGACCTGTGATCTCAGTAAAACCAGCTTACCTCCCTGACATTTCAGAGGACACTAATTTTATGAAATTTACCGTGGGTCAGGTCACTGTTTTGCGTTGCTGAGCACTGTAAATCAAGAAGGGGCTCGTGATCTGCCCGGTTTTGGCTATCATGTGTCCAACTGTGGGAAAGAGTTCAAGATTGACACCCCAAGATCAAAGAAACAAAAAGCATATATTTTGTTCAAAGGTGGATTTTCTCTTTGAAGGACAGTTAGGAATGAGATTTTATCAATAGAAAGCTTTCCTGAGAGGCGGCACTAGTCGGTGTGATGGTGAGTGGACCGCCCTGTTACTACCTCTCCCCACTAGTTTGTAACACTAAAAACCAGCTCATGTAAAATACATTTCTACATCAGTAAACAGTGTTATTACCCTAAGAGGAAACAAAAAGGCCAGAACCCATGCAAAGCACAAGTAAGCCAATCAATGTACAGTCTGTGCTAAAAGCACATATCGGGGAAGGGGGTACCTACTTAAAAGCCTGCACTTTAATGCCTTAATCAATTTATGGGTGTACTGGTCATTCTGTTTAAGCCAATAAAGTGGTGGATTACCTTGAAATACTGCTTAGTCCATCGACCAGCTATGTTTATGATGCCAGTTACAGAGGGGTGTGTGTGTGTGTGTGTGTGTGTATGTGGCCATGTATTACTCATGTTGTAAGGACATAAATCTGTTTACACAGTCACATTGTGGGGACTCACCTTACTTGTGGGGACACAATGCAAGTTCCCATAATGTAAATCATTCTGTTTTAGGTTGTACATTTGGGTTAAGGTTAGGCTAAGGTTAGGTTTAGGTTAAGGTTAGGGTACGGATTAGGCTTAGGCAAGTAGTGGTTATGGTTATGGTTAGGGTAAATCCAGGAAATGACTGTAAATCTATATAAAGTCCCCAGAAGTGATGGAACATGTTTGTGTATGTACGTGTGGGTGTGTTTTTCTGTTTAGATTTAGGCTGAACATGGTCACTGGTGCCTGTATTAGACCGCAGGAGTTACCCTGAAACACTGCTGGACTGAATACTCTGATGTTGTGAAGTCGAAGAGAGGTTAGGGTTTGTGCAGTGATTGAAGGCCTTGCAGATAATGAAGGTGACACACAATACGTGAGCATGAGAAATTTTGCACTTGAACTATGAGAAGAAAACAAGCACGCTTTCTTACTAATCAAATTTCTTACTAATCAAGCAAATGAAGTGATAGTGGTAGAGTGGTAGAGAGAGTGGACAAAGATGACGTCATGTACCTCTGGGCAGCAGTCGGGGTTGATCAATATTTGAATCTGATGACTAGCTTGGTTGCTTATTTTTATGTGAATTTTTTCAGCTGTTTTTTTTTTTTTTTTTTTTAGTCTCAGTCTCAGTCCTTTGTCAAATGTCCTTGTTAGTTTTGTCCTTGGTGTTTTTTGCTGTTGTTTGAGAATTTTTGTCTCAGCCTTTAGTCTAGATTTTGTCAATGAAGCCTGACATTTTTAGTCATCAGATTATATTGAACATTTCAGTGAGTGTTCTCTAGCCAAAACCATCATTTTTTGTCATTTGTTGTCATTTTTGATGGTAAAATTATTTAAGTTTAAGTATAAGTTTTTATCTTATTATTATCTGATGAAAAACATTAGTTGAATGACTAAGAGTGCAGCGTTGCGTTTGGTCTACTGATCTGATGATATAATTTAAGCAACGCATCTACATATAATTGACAGTTTCGAAATTGGCCGATACACATACCACACACACATACTGACATCTGCATTTACTGACACACAATTCCTCTCTCACACACACGTACTTACTTACACGAGTGACTGTGTTGTGCCGGTGTTGTTCTGATCTGCATGCAGTACAGGAAATGCTAATATAACAATATTGCACATTGATATAGTCACAGTTAACGTTTAATGATGTCGTCTCATCTCGTTATCGTCTGTGTGTGTGTGTGTCTTAGTCAATGAAAAAAGGTTGTTGACGAACATGCAGTCTGTCGTCATAGTTTTCGTTTAGGCAGCTAACATTGGTTTAGCTATTGTGAATCAAACCTGATCACACGACACTACTAACTGATTTTTGACTAATCTTCTCGTTTGGCGTCTTGCTGTGACCACTGGGGTCATATATAAAAAGGGAATTTTCTGCCACTGTTAGAACAGTTTGGATTATTTCATCCAGCATGAGCAATTTCTGTATTGCTGTCATTTAAATAAATGTGTGGGGTCTTTTTATGCTTTGTAAAATACAACAATAAGAACCAGGTTGTATTAAGCTGGAAGTGCCCTCAGACTGACTCAACTGCTGATACTCAGATGTCAGAACTAAGGGTAATAATTGTGACCTGAGACGTTCTGCAGCGGAGCTGGCTCTACATTTGAATGCAAATGCGCATGCTCCCTCATGGCACACACTCACTCGTCCCATTTCACTCACAGGTCCTGTCGCTAATGTCTAATCCTCATTCGGTTTCATTTTCAGTCTCTCACACTTTTCCCTCCGCCTTCCTGTCCTCCTGTCCTCCTGTCCTCCCACTCCTCTCTCTTTCTGCTCAGGCAGACAGGAAGTGTCAGGTCAGACCAGGTTATTTCAGGCCTAATTGGGAGACTGATGTTCCTCCAGAAACCTGGCACCTTGACATGCCTTTCATCCTCCCTCATGCACTTCCTCCCAAACGGCAAGAGCCAGACATGTTGACGGCTCGCCGAAACACAGACAACTGTCCTTTTTGAGGACTTTTCCAAGCCAATCAAAGGCAGGGATGACACTGGAGTGATAAACAGTTGCATCAGGGGGAAACCGCAAACAGTCAGAAAGATCTCTCGAGAAATGACTGCTTTTGATAACCACCTCTATCTCCCACAATTCCATTGCACTGGACTTACCTGTTACTGAGGCTATAGAAACGCTGAAAGGAAGAGAGTATCCTTGACTGGGCTGGAAGAATAGGGGCATCGGTCCCGGCTAATGGGGCTATTTGTGGGGAATGTCTGCAGGGGAACAGTGGGGGCAGTGGCTCTATCGTGTCCCCTATCACTAGGCCACGTTGGAGTGGGCCGCAACCTGAACCTCACGTCCACCACTTCTACAACACAAGCAACAAGCAGCTGGGGCAGAGGAGAGCCAGCGGAGCATGTCCTGACCAGCGTTTCCTGTTTAAATAAGATGAGACTCCGAGGGGTCTCGTCCACTTTTAAAGGGTTAGATCACCCAATTTACAAAAAACACATTTCCTCACTTAAAGGGTCAGTATGTTGAACACCATCTGAACACACACACATACACACCTTTCCAATGTTGCAGCTACATCCAACATTTTTGTGAGTTTTCAAAACTGACAATCTGACATTCACACTCCAAGCGACAATTCACCAGGTGTGCAGAGGTGAGGAAGTAAGCAGGGTTTGAACTTCTCTCTCGAGCTTGGTGTATTTTAGCTTTTACACAACCACTTTTGTCACTTTTTGTTTGAGAGCTTGTGCCAGTATCGGCATTTAAACTCCTGCATCTCACAGCTCAGTTTGATGGCAGGATTTGTGTCCCACCATCGAGTGTGACCTTTCAGAAAAGCCACAAAAATTTGTTGTACAAACTAGTTGGTTTCAAGCTTTCTTCAGATTTTACTCTTTGTGATGCTACTTCTAGTCATCTAGACTTCACATACAGGAGTTTAACTGTCCCATACCAATGTAATGGTAGAAATTGGTAGATATTAGCATGCTAACAGGCTAACCTACGTGTGAACAAGTAGTAGTAGCGCAATATTTGGTGCCTGGATATCTCAAAACCTGGGAAAATAGAACCTGAACAGTCTACACGGCCTGATACTACAAGAGATGATGCATGTTTTTTTTTGTTTTTTTTTTTTTTGTGTAATTTGTGCGAACCAATCCACAAAGAACAGTGATTCAACTTTACATTCACCTGCAATAAATTTTGTGCCAATTTTTAAAACAAAATATCAGGGAAAACACAATGCTACAAAAGTGAACCCATGAAACACTGGGAACCGCTGGGGTCTTCAGTGATTTCAGTAGCTCTGCAGCCACACAGCTCTGGGCTTTGCTAGCCTGAAGCCAAAAGCTGCACTTTTTTTGAGCACTGCCACAGTGAACAAAAGTCCGTCTGAGAGGCTCCCACCTAGAACGCCAGCACCAGCGGCCACAGCTAGATGCCCATCCATGACTAGATGGGCAGCTGAAATTACCAATTAGTTTACCAATTGGCTGCAGCGGATTCGATTGGTTTGTAATTAATTCTAGTTACTGGCCCGTAGAGCAGGACGGATGGCGCCATGCCTTTGTCCTACTGACACACTATCCCACAGAGCTGGGCCTCGGGGGGGGAGGCAGCGGACATCAATACAGAGCCCTGCAGCAACTGAGCCCTCCACCTCCTCCTCAGCACACACACACACACACACACACACAGAATACGCAGAGACAGCCCGCTCACGCTCACACACACTACGACACACAATACCTTACACACACTCACACTCTGATACACAAACACGCACAGACGGACCCCCTCGCAGCGCTCGGCTGATTCCGGAGAAGGCGAAACCTCAACCGCCTGAGAAGGTGCTGACGACAAACAAAGACAACAGAAATCTTGTGTTTCGAGACCCCGACCCCCTCCGTGTGTGTGTGTGTGTGTGTGTGTGTGTGTGTGTAGGAGGGTGTCTGTTTGAAAGGAGAGAAAGAAAAGGACAGAGACTCTTCTGCATGTGCAACAACTGGAGTCCAGTGTGGTTGGAGCGCAGAGGGAACTTTACACCTTTAATTTTCCTGCTTTTATTTTTTTGCTTATTGTTACCTATGATACCCTAAGCACATTTTTGCGTGTGCAAGCAGGTGTGTGTGAGTCCTCGTGTGTATTAGGGAGTGTGAGAGAACGGTGTTGCAGCAGTGGCCCAGAGCGGAGGTCACATGGCTCATTGATACCTCCCACACTGAAGGTCAAGGCTTCTACACCCAGGAGCAGAGGAGGGGAGGTTGAAACAGATCGATGATCCAGATAAAAATACACTGCACCTCAGCTACTCTCCTTTATAAACACAGAGACACACACATTCACAAACGTATTCGCACACCCTCAACAAATGACTTAAATGCCATTACAAATGATCCTGGCCTGCTTTTAATGAAAGTGATATCAAAGCGAGAGCAGCGACTGCTGGCTTTTAGGATAGCGATCCAGTAATGGAAGACTATTAAAAGATCATAACAGCTTAAACGATGAGGTCTCTATTGTTGCTCCGTCCTAAACCTGCTGCAATCAAACCACCGTTTGCACTCAATAGAAAGGGGGACAGGTTGGGAGGTAAAGTTACTTCTTCTTCTCATAATGGCACTACATTCAGAGAGCACGCTGGTCCAAAAAAAAAAAAAGGGAAAAAAGCTCCATGTGGTACAAAGATAGAAAGCTTAGTGGGGGAGTGGACAGCGGTGGGCTGGAGACAGAAAATCAGACAAGAGTGCAGCTTATGAGAGACGACCATGTGTGATTTATGTGAGCAGTGAGAGGAGTGGTAATTGGGAGTAAAGCTCTGCAATGCTTTTAGTTAATGACAAGTCGACTAGTGAGAGATGTCCACGCCACCACCGCTCCTTATTATGGATGCTGGTTAACAGCGGGAAGAGGGCCGTGCCGGTGAGCACTCATCAGGTAATGAATGAAGAGGCAAGCTGAGAAAGGATGGGGGCCCGTGGCGGCTACAGAGCATGTGCATGCGATCTGGTATTCAGGCAACCTTCTTTAATGGTCATCTGGCCAGTACATTATAGGAAGCTGCCAAAAATAGTTTGATAATGCTTGCAACTGATCTGCTCTGCTTTTAAACAAAGTTCCTAACGCTGTCCTCTGCAAAAACAATTCAAATTTCAATGACAATGCTCCCTAGAATGCTGCTAAAACACAGCGCTGCCTGAGTGACTAAGAGCCTTCAAGTCAACCGTGTAAAGAAACGGCCGCTTCATCCGAGAAAATGAATGAGCAACACATCTGATCTCACCGCACTCCTCATCATCAGCCATCAGCAGCAGAGACAGATGACTGAAATCACCACAGGAGAGTTCAAATCAATATTGTTGCTATCTTTCACCCAGAGACAACTGCTGGCATGACGCTGTTTGTTATTAGGATTAAATAAGAACTACGCCCTTCATCAGCTAACCTACCCCATCAGAGCACAGGAGCAGACCAAAGTTCTCCCACTCAGCGCATCGATGAGTTTCGTTCCACTCGTGCCCCGATGCGTTTGGCAAGAAATTATGCAAATAGTGGTCATTTGCAAGACAGTGAGAAGCGCTTTGTGTCCGGTAATATATGAGGTGACATAAATAAAGACAAGATGGGAGACAGTGTTTGATAAAAACTAATTAGGTATTTACACTCTGGGTTAGTGGGGTGTTATCCAAACACACTCATTAATCACAATGTGACTGTCAGTGGAAGATATACAGACTGAAGCATGACTGAGCTCATGCTGACACTTCCGCTGATATTACTAAAACAGAGGGCACTCAAGATATGAGGCAAATGGATAATAATGAGCTCATTTGCATCATCAAGCTAATAAACTTAATGTGACCATTCAAATTGTTAGGATTTATTCAGAGTTGCGGCTGAGCCGGCTCTTGCTTTGTAAAATGTGTCGCTGCAGCTTTAATCGACAGACCTGCAGACTGTACCAGCAAATCAGGTTAGAACTGTGATCCCTGGCTTCTCTGTGGACATTCATATTTGTCCAGTTGAATATGTGTATGAAAATTTTTCGTCCAATCCCATAGTTTCATGTAAATTCATTTATTCAGTCACTGGGCATGGCATCAGAGTGCACACATGCAGCCTTCCTTCATCCTGAAGTCACAAAGTTTATTGCACGTTGGGAAAAAAAAGTCCCGCAAAAGTGTAATAACGCTAACAAAACCACAATCAATAGTTCCAGGGTGTCATGACAAGAATCAGGCACAGTCAAGGTTAAATACATCGCATCAAACAATCGACTTTATGTTGAATGAGATGTCCCCATTCCACCACGACTGTATCAGAACTGCTCAAGCTTGCAAAACATACTGAGAGGGGACAGAGAAAGCAGAGGTTTAGGGTGCTCGGAGCATGCCTGTGGCAAACCTCCGTCAGATATTGTTTGTGTTTAGCGCTGGGCCACATGAAGAATTGATGAAGCTCTCTGGAATGGTGCTATCATCAGGACAGGGAAGAATCAGAGCATGGCAAAAACTACATCTCTGCCTCCCCCGTGCAAAGCTCCCGCCATTTATGAGAGCCATCCATTAGCTACAGCCACGGGGCCCAACTCCTGCACGCATCTGTGGTCACTGTGGTGAGAGGATGAGTGTGTGTGTGTGTGTGTGTGTGTGTGTGTGTGTGTGTGTGTGCATGCACATGGCAGCAGGGAGGGACAGGAGAATGGACAAAACAAATAAGAAAATAAGCAGGAGATGAGAGGGAGAACAACATGAAGTATCATATTATATTTCATATCTGCGAAGACTCAGTCAGCCAAGCAGTGAGGTGATTGGTTGAAAACATTTCCCTGCATATCAAAGTGTGCGCTGTGGCAAACATACACTCTGACGCAGTAGAGCCATTAGTACCGGTGGCTTGTTTGAAGCCTAAGGCACTTCCCAAATGCTCAATGGTAAACGTGCAAGTGTGTCTATGTCGTGTGTGTGTGTGTGTGTGTGTGTGTGTGTGTGTGTGTGTGTGTGTAAATTGAGGCAGAGAGAACAATAGCAGAAGAAATGAAAAGAAAAAAATGATGGACTGAATTTTCTTGTGTTTTGGACACTATGAACATTTCATGTAAATAAAATGATGATCGTCACATGAGACTTACTTCTTATTGCCAGTAGGTGGCACAAAGACTATGACTCCTAACTGACATGTAGATGTCCTCAAGCTGGGACTCTTATAAAAGGGAAGTTTTGGGTAAACTGTATGATGTATATGTGAGTTACAACATTCAATGAAGCATTTCGTAATTGTGTGTTTTACAAAAGTGTTATATAAAGTAGCAAAAAATGTACTCACTTACTTACAACAACTTCCTATTTCATGGCGAAAGCATCAAAATTTGCTCTGATTAATATTCTGTGGGAGTTTGTAGTACAACCCCTGAAATGACAAATACCAGCTTCCTGTTGAGTTTAGAGTTTGGCTCCAAGAGGCTTTTTTGTAAGTCTGGACATGATGCATGTGCCTACTAAATGTAGTACATCTAGATGAAATGTTCTGCCAGCCCCTGGAATACCTTCAGCTCCTCCAAAACGCAATTCACTTTGGCATTGAATAATAATCCCTTCCATTACAATAGGGCCTTAAATGTAGTAATAATGTGCAAAGATACAAAAAAATGAATACTACACGGAAAGGGCAGGAAAGTAGAAGAACCCTGTACACACACACACACACACACACACACACAGCTGATCTTCTTACACAGCCTTGGCTGTCTCTAGGCTAACCACAATCCTGCTCCCTGCAGTGCTGACCGCAAAGCAGTCAACAGAGGCACACTGGGCCTTATCCTGCATGACACGCTGGTCGATAATCATGCACACCACCGCATAGCACAACACCACTGTAACTGCTATACCTGGGCCTGCCTGCCTGCCGGCCGGCCTGCCTGCCTGCCTGCATAAACAAACACGTCTGGATGGAGCCACACTCACACAACAGCAATTCATACTGTGGAAATTAAGAATTTTTAAAGACTTACTGAAAATTTCTCCTCACGTGCAATATATGTGAGATTAAAGCAGTTTGAAGACACACGATGATCTTGTGGGGGACATAAAAGGAAGGCATCGGAGAATCAGTTAACAATCTTCCATGTGCTGTGTGACTTAGATATGAATTTATAGTGTATTTGAAGCATTTAGCACAATATAGATTTTATTATAACAATGATACATTTGCTCCGTCCTTGCAGTTGCAGGTACTGTTTGTTGAATTGTTGCAGATGTTGAGGCACAACGTAACGGATGTTGGTGGTAAAGATGTTCTGGTTGTGAACATCCAAAAATACGTTTCTGATTGCCACTTGGGCAGGGGCAGTGGAAAGTGTTTTTAGTGGTTTACTGGTAGGAAATGGTTACTATGACTACTGGTTTGTCAGATTATGACGATTAAAGATACACTGAGATGCACACTCAAACAAAACACTGAGTTCTTTTGAAATGTTATGTTAAATAAGTTAAGATATTCATAGTTATACATAATAAGCAGTCATTCTGTAGTTGATTGCCACCCTGAAAAGAATATAGATGATCTCTCTAATCCTCTATATCTTTACAAAACTTATATAAGTATTAGTATATATACGACCCATATCAGTGCAGTCATACACACAGCATTCATTATTTATTAGCTGTCATACATTTTGCTAGCTTAACAAACCGGATGGAGGACTGCAACAAGCCTGTGATGGAGGTAAAGAAAAGAAACGCTAAATAACTGTGAGACAACTGCCACCATCTTTCCTTCCTGTAATACTGTAAAATGCAACCTGTGCTGTCCTCTGTTTTACCATGGCAATAAAATGTTTGATGGATCACCAACAACCAACCTTGCAGTGTACAAAGTAACACAACAACAAAGACAAACTGTCACATAAAGCTGTGAAGTAGCCCTTATATAAGTCCTACATCTGCATGCACCACCAAATTACTGTTGCACCATCGGCCAATTCCCAGCATGAAGTTTGTGAACTGAACATCAGTTTAGTCCTCTTTTTTCACATATCAGCTGATGCAGGAAATAATCAGCTGTTTATGCACCATAAAGACCGTGATGGAGAGCAGGTGCTTGTGCTCTTTGCAACATTCTCTCGGCATCATATAAAGAGATGACTGAAATGCACATATCACGCAGGGTCAGACCTTAGGAGGCGGCCAGAAATATGAATTCAGACAGGATTGTGAAAGAATTTCATTTCCAGGTGTAAAAAAAAAATGCTTGAAAGCTTGAAAGAGGTTATAAAAGATGTATAAGAGAATATCTACTATTCACCATGTAGTGTGTGATGTGAACTTTTCTAAGGTTTTTGGTAGATTTAGCAAGACACTGTTGACAACAGTGGAGAAAGGAATTCAAGAGATACAATCCCAAACCAGCGAACAACATCTGGGCGGATGAAGTAAATGAGAAACATTCTGTCTTTATTTATGAACTATTGTTGCAGTACTGACAACTATTGCATCAGTGAAGCCTATTGTTGTACTGGGAAGCTTCCCGGTGTGAATGAAACAGTGATGCAGAGAGTTTGTTGGGATCTGGTTGACATGATCATTCAGATAAAGGTTAGAATTAGCTGCAATCATTAGAATTTAATCATCTGAGTGCATGTACTGTATCCTTTGTTTTTGTTTTTGTTTTTTTTTTCCCGCAGCTATTTGACAGCTCTGTCTGTGAATCACTCTGTGTTATCAGGCTTCCTCATATGTGGTGGACGAGCAGCAGAGCGGCCGGCGATAACTCCTCTCAGACGGCTTCACCGTTTGCCATGAGACTGAACAGAAAAACAAAAGGAATGTGGACGGAGAGATGTGTGAGGTGTGAAACTCGCATGACAACTTCAGAAACTCCACAGCCCCACCTGCTGTCTCATGTGTGCACTGACCCCTTGGCTCAAGTTTATCAGTGACTGGAGTCATTTTCACAGCATGCATGATTTCCAAATGTGCAGCGGAGGGTGGCTTTAAAAAGTCTGAATAAAAATTCTGATGAAAGGACAGTACAAAGTGTTCAAAGCAGGGGAGAAAACAACAGATTTAGTCAAGTCTATACTAAAATTCAAGGGCCATTCCAGTGATTTTACACTCATCAGGAGTGTCCATGAAACCCTGGGCTTGAGACTCTCATTGTTTGGGATTTGAAAGAGGTGGCCAGAGGAAATAATGAAAGACACTATCATGTTGCATTATGGGAAATGTAGGTGTGTCTGAGTTCATATTAGGTATGGATATCTGGACCTCTGCTGTTTTGATTTTGACCACTCTTTTTTCTTTTTTTATCTGTATGTTATTATTCCACCAACTTAATGAAAGTTCAGTACTAAATTGCTGGGGTGACCCTTTAAAACTCAATAAAATCGTGACAATAGAGACAGACATATGCATTCTGTTGTCCTCAGGCACATTATTCAAAGTCCTGGAGCCTCTTGCTGCATGTTGTTGAAACCAATAGAAATTTTCTCAGCAGTCCCAGCAAATGGCTCACATTGCTCTAAGACAGGCATCTCAAACCGGTTCCATAAAGGTTTTCATTCCAACCCAGGAGGAGCACATCAGGCCAACCAATCAACATCAAGGGATCACTTAGTTATCAGCTGAAGACTGAGATCAGCTGATTAATTGATTCCAGCCTGGTGTGTTCCTCCTTGGTTGGAATGAAAACTTGCAGCCACGCGGCCCTTTATGGAACTGGTTTGAGATGCCTGCTCTAAGACAGTGTTTCCCAACCCTGGTCCTGGAGTACCACTGCCCTGCATGTTTTAGATGTTTCCGTGCTCCAACACACCTGATTCAAATGCTCAGCTCGTTACTGGGCTCTGCTGAGGCCTGATAACGAGCCATTCATTTGAATCAGGTGTGTTGGAGCACGGAAACATCTAAAACATGCAGGGCAGTGGTACTCCAGGACCAGGGTTGGGAAACGCTGCTCTAAGACACAGCTTGAAAGCAGGCCAATCCAGTCTTAAATGAGATAAGTAAAACCGGTCAAACTTTAACATAGTTCTAGACATGTAAAAGTAGTGGAATGAAATTAAGATTTTTTTTTCCAGATACATAAAGAATAAATCCTGATTTATTTTCAATTTTTTACAAGTTTGAACAAACAATTTCATTTCAATTTAGCAAAGATGATTATTTGTGGAGTGGTTTGAAATGTCATAATGTCGGTAATTTTAAAAAGCCGAAATCAAGTTAAAACTGAGGTCGTGGCTGACACCTTAAGGTGGAATGTTTACGAATGAAAGAAAACAACCTGATACCTTTTATCGGTTTGTCAAATCACAGGTCATTTTCCACTTTATAGCCCTTTAAACCCAACAAACAAACACACACAAAGGGGAGTATGTGCAAGCACACACACACACACACACGCACACACAATCCATTATCTTCCACTGAACAAACATAAACTAAACCTGCACACACCTACGTGCATGCCCACACACATAAAAATCCATTTGTACTCTTTGAACAGACACAACAAAGCAAAGAAGGCTGCTGGTCCAGACTGAGTGGCCGCGTGTGTTGGTCTGCATCTGGGCGGACTTTGACTCCCCTTGTGGCCTGGATCAGAGGAGTGAAGCCAAGCAGAATCTCTGTCCTCTGTCAGATGGATGAAACCACTTAGCAAATTAGCAGCCTTCCGTCTCTGGCTTCACAACACACACATGGACACACGCAATGCAGATGCACTGTAAAGGCACACACAGAGGTGCACACACAAACAAGCGACACGGAGCGGTAAAAGGCCACGTCATGAGAGACCGGCAGGACTGGAAACATGCACAGGCCGGAGAGAGAACGACTGAGAGGAAAATGGGGAGTGAGAGAGAGGAGGTGGTCAGGAGGTGTAAGGAAAGAGGGGAAGAGGGAAGGGGAGGACAGGGGGGCAGGTGAGGGGGACAGGGTGCGTCCCTGTGGAGAGAGTGGCCGCCGGGCGAATTAGCGTAACACCAAAATCCAGTCTGCTGAAAAGACGGTGCGGGGGAAGGAGAGAGGAGCAGGACGAAGGGGGAATTGCCTGCAGCACGCATCCCTTTTACAGGGGTCATCACCAGTACACACCCACTCAAATGTACAGACGCACTCTTACATGCATGCAAGCACCCCACACACAATCCTTTCCCCACATACATATTATTATATCAACATAAAAACGTACACACACATGCAGGCGTCCGTGGACATTTTCGAATCACCACATGAACAGAAACATGGCCAAGATCGCATTATGTGACATCAGTGCTAATTAAATATTTATACAAAGGAAAATCCGCACAAACATGCATGGTAGACATGTATGTGTGTGTGTGTTCACACTGCCTTCATCCCAGTGTCCAGACAAACACATGAGGGAATAAGGGACACATGAGGATCAAACTGATTAAGGCTGGAGTTCTTAGCAGTAATACTGAGGATTAAGACAGCTAATAAATGTTTCATTCAAAGCCAGACGTAGATCAAACGTGAGAAAGGCCCTCGGCTCGCTCTCCGGGGTTAGTGTGTTTCTGCTCTTTCCTCCCCTGCTCTCCGCCTCCTTCTCCTCCTCCTCCGCCTCCCTCAGCTGTTGGTTTTCGGCTATATTATGACAGCCACTACAGATCGTCTCACTAGCAACTACAGGCCCTGCCCTTGTGCCTACACATCATTAGCTCTCCATCTGTCAGCTTCCTAACAGGTTCCCACTAATGCGGCCAAGGACTCACTTCATTGCATTCCTATCCAACAGGCAGCAGCAGTCAATTCAGAGAATCTCTCCTCTTTGACTTTTACTCCTCTCTCTTTCACTTCTTCCCTCTGATCTCTTGCCTGTCCTCTTGCATCCTTTTTGCCTAACCCCACCCCCATCCACTTTCAACCCCTCCACTCTGCTCTTCTCATCCCCTTCTTCATTCTTCTCCTTCCGACTTGTTCCCTACAGTTTCTAGTGAGATTCAGGGCTGGTGCCAATGGTCAAC
Organism: Chelmon rostratus; assembly: GCF_017976325.1. Classification (NCBI taxonomy): domain Eukaryota; kingdom Metazoa; phylum Chordata; class Actinopteri; order Chaetodontiformes; family Chaetodontidae; genus Chelmon; species Chelmon rostratus. The sequence continues at coordinate 23,989,612 of NC_055658.1, read as the reverse complement.
AGGGGATTAGCAAGAATGGAGGTTGGAGAATGTGTGAAAACCAGTTAAGTCACACACTCTGCAGGCCAGAGGCTCCCTCTCTCTCTATCTATCTCACACATACACACACAAGCATAGTTAGCACTAAGCAACCAGGCACAAGCTGCATCTGGCATCACATGTTTATCATCAACATGCACACATGGTCAAGACCCCTACCACGCGGTGCAATATATGCACAAAAAAAGGAATAAATGCTGTATGTGTTGCAGCTAAAGGTATGAGCAGGCTTAAAATGAAATGAAAATAAAATAGAAATATTTGTCAGAAAGCACAGAAAGATGTATTGGCTAATGGCAGCGACGGTGACACCGGTCCTGGCAAATGGGCTTTGTGGCCGTGTGTGTAACTCTATCTGTGGAGGGGGAATACAGCAGTGGTTGGGTAATGGAAAGGTCATTTAGCCAATCCCCCAGGTAGGGGGGCTGGTCTGACACGGCTCGTTTGTCACAGTTCAATAACTGCCACTCCGGGGAGTGTGAGGGAGAGAGAGAAAACGAGTGAGAGAGGGGCAGGAAACTTAAGTGTGTGTGTGTGTGTGTGTGTGCTGCAGCCCTGGTGTGTGATAGCGCACACAGACCCTGGCAGCACAGCTGATTCCCAGAGCTTGTCCCTCCATTAGAGGCCTCAAACGGGGTCACAGCGAAGGCCAAGCACCACGGACTCAGTCATCTCAACGTGAAAACTTGCAAGCCTTGGTCTGGAAGATTAGCCTCGCTCTAACTGGTAGATGTTTGCTTTTCCAAGTGGGAAAACTAAATTCTTACACCCTCTTGAACCCAAAGATGGCCTCTTCAGAAGGATGGCTAGCTGTAATTCAAGGATCAAGCATCAGAATGAGAAATAGTGTAGCCTGAATTACATTTTTACCAGGTTGAATTGTTAAACATACAGTAGGTTGAGAGGATGGGCTAGCTACAGTAAAATACATCTTCTGTATAAACTATGAACTGATATGGTAATCGCATCAGTACACTATTGAATTATTTAAAAATTAATCATTCCTCATGATTCAAATCATTAATTTGAAATATGTCTTAGTGGCGGCAGCCCACAAAAATCTGACACTTGATGCTCTTTATATAATACAGGTTTTTCGGTGCATTATGTGCGCCAATGCAGCTCAAAGTGCTTTACAATTTTTTTTTCCAAAAAGGACATATTCCTATAAAAGGAATAAAAACAGTAGAAGACTAAGCTCCATTATTCTCGGTTAGCTGTATTGATCGGCGCTGTCCCTTTAGCATGTCGTTAGGTGTGTGACAGAATGATCCCCCAGCTTAGTGAGAGAGCCAAAGATTTTCACACATCTCACTGAGCGACTGGTGAGAGGCACCAGTCTGTCCTTCTTCTCACTTTGAAAATCAATAATAAGCTTCGATGTGCTCGTTCACGTGTCTCCGTGTCTTCCCGGAGAGATGCCCGAGGCACAGATTTGTATTCATCTCGACTGGATTGAGAGATTTTGGATTTTATGTCCGACCCCCCATGGAGATTTAAGAGCTGCTGTCTCAGTGTGATGGGAGGGTTTGATCCCATGAAGTATTTAAATCCTGGATATGTTTGAGGTGGTTTAGAAAGGTCTGTGTCTCCCCCTTGTGGTCATCACAGGAATGTACACAACAACTGTCGGATGAAATTGTTTGAAATTGAACAACTAAGCTTTTGGAGATATTGTGAAAAATTTAATTTGCCTTTTATAATAAACCTGGAGGCCCAGTAAAAACAAAAGAAATGACTAAAATGAAGGAGCAGAAGAAACAAACAAACAAACAATAAAATACATGCTCTTCTGAGATTTGTACTGAATTCATTCAAATGAATAGAAGGTGTTAACTTATTGGTAAAAAAAATATAATAATTTCAGAAGTATAAGATAATAATCCAGGCCTACTCTAGGTGCCTGCTGGCAGCTGGTAAGCCTTCAGCCATCAGTGTTACTCACACCAACTGTGACTGAAACCGTCCTCGATATCTGTGTGAACTTGTCACTGCAAATCACCAAACCACCACTTTCTTCATCTGCAGCCAACAGATTATATCAAACACACACGGACCACATTATGTAAAAAGACAATTACAGTATATGATCTACTGATTTGTTTGACAAACAGAACAAGACTTTCTGTTGTACAGCGACCAAATGATAGTGAAAGAGATGCTGTCTCGCACATGCAGCCCTCGCTGAGCTGACTGTGGTCAGTGACATCATGGGACAGAAGCTCTTCCTCATTCAAAATGACTCACTGACGTTTGGGCCACTCACCGTTTTAAACACAGTGTACAGGCGTCCTACGACCTTCAGCAGCTTTATTTGAATTGCTGGTGAGAGATTAAGAGAGGTTCACACTGAGAAAAGCAACTGTGCTCAGTTCAAGGAATACTTGGGATGGCACCTTTAATGTTTAAAGATGCTTTCTGGGTAAGTCTATTTTTATGGTTTCATGCTTTGTGAAGCTGTGTGAAAACTGAAAGATCATGGTTAAGTTTATGGCCGTCCAATAATTTGTCTTAAACTTTTTTAATTTTTACATTGAGTTCACATGGCAAGTAAACTACAATCTAATTTATGCATTATACAGATAATCTAAAGTACCTACAAAACAAACAAACACTTGGGTTGTCGCTGGTATGTTTATGCTATATCTGAACTTGGGCCAGTCATTTGCAGACCTACATTAGCCCACATTTACACCACATTGATGTCATATAATGTAAACTGTGAGTAACAACACTCTATAGACCAGTATTTTACTTGCATGATGCGAATCGTAGAACGAAACTATTATGAGATAAAAGAACCTCTGTTGGGTTCATACGTTCTGGAAAAGTGCTGGTGAGCGGTACAGGTCACCAGTCCCACAAACTGTTCCTGCACTGTGCTACAAGTCAAATGAGCACTCTTCACCTTTACCTTATTTCACATCTGTTCTGTTCATAAAGGGCAGTTTGATGAAGCACTGAGCACGTTGCCATGTCGCATATATTTCTGCTAAATGCTACTTCTGCAATTTTACCACATAGAGAGCCCAGAATTGACTCAACAGCATGTTGCAATAGTTGTTGAGCAATGCTGTTCACTGCAGCATTTCTCTAAGGTTTTTCTATGTCTTCTCAATACAGGGGTCAGAGTTTACCTGTCATGCCGGGTATGACGCTGTGATCCAAAGGTTACGGGATGGAAGGGAAATGTGCAAAGATGTGGAGGAGCTTTTAAAAATGAGGTGTCTGTTTGTTTTTCAGTTGCTGAAATCAAACCTGAGTGCTAAACTCAGGGATTTGGGAAATTCTTAAAGCCACACGTTGCTAATTTTTGTGGTTGTTGTGTAATTAAAGCCATGACGAATTAGAATAAATATAAATGGAAGTAAATATCGCTTTTTCCAGCAAAGAATGACAGAACCATGGTGTTACCTGATTACTGTGTAATTCAATAATTTAATAATTAACATGTGACAGCAGAAGCTTAAAGCGCACCACTCAACAATATGAGGCTTGGATTATAATACCTATAAACTTAAACTTCCTAAAATTCTAGTGATAATTTGATCTAACCGTGAATCAGTCGTGGTAAGTGTTCAGTCAGCCTCACCACTTATTTGTGTCACAGTAAGTTAATAATTTATCTGATTGTTGACAGATTCCTAAACGGCGCTTTAGTGTGCTGGTCGGGTGTTCATGATGTGCAAAGAATACCTCTGTCTGTGAGGCACAAATACTCAGCACCACTCACACTGATTACTACACTGACTGCTACTTTGTACTTGTACTCCACTACATGTCAGAGGGAAATATTAAACTTTTTTATATGTAATTTATATGACGCTTTTAGTTATTATCATGAAATAACACACATGCTTATATGATAAGATGCAGTAATATAATACAAATCTAGCTAATAGTAGAGCAAGTATCTAAAATTGGCTCCATAATGATGAACTACAACATTAAAACACTCTTACACGTATTCGTTAATGATAAAAACAGAAAAATATAATATATTCACTGAGAATAGTAGATTAATTCAAGGTGAACTTCAACATTTTACCAAAGTGTAACAAAAGATGCGTCAGGCCAATGAAGGACATTTTATCAGCAAGAAAAATATGTGACTGTAATGGCATCATACAACTGTTAAGTGATTCTTGTTGCTAAACTGGCTTAATATAAAAGTCAGTTACTTTGTGCGGAAGAGTGAAGCCTCTTAAGCCTCTGTGGTCACAGGGTGAATAGTGCAAATGATAGTATCTGCATATCAAGACTAAATATGGTGCTTGCACACTGCTTCACTTTTGTTTGGACATATAACACAGTTCAGTTTTAGGACAAAATACTAAAACACATTCTGGGTATCTGTTCGTACCACACAGGGCGCTAGCAGAGGAGAAGTATGGGAGGGAACTGGTGACTATAGTTCGCAAAGCTGGAGGACACACAGAGATCAGGTAAAGTGTTTTCAGAGTCTGATGGTAATCAGTATATCCACATGCATGCCCATAATGTAAGTATAAGATATTGGTTAAAAAAATGTAGAAACTGGAAAGGGGTTACATATTAATTTTGTTGAAAGACAATGTGACGAGTTTACAGTACGGTTTAATGTGGATGGAAACTGACCTGTAACATAAAATCTAAAACATCAGTCAGGCGCCTATGAGTCATATTAATTTTAGAGGAAACACATATTTCTGTGCCTGTGAGACAGAAAGAGAAAAAAACAGACTGTGTGTGTGTGTGTGTGTGTGTGTGTGTGTGTGTGTGTGTTGGATGAGTGTGTACCTACTGCAGCGACCCCCCCTCAGTGTACAGAAGGTCATTATCTGTTGCCAGTTTCCTGTTGTGTGAGTTGTAATCAGCCACAATTTACCCTCTTTCAGCAAAGTGCCTGTGAGGTGACCTTGATACTGCGTTCAAACTGCTCTGGTGGAGCTGCTTAGTCACCACAGTCAGACAGTAATGTTGTGCTGACTGACTGTGACTGTGAGTTCTTAGGGATGAATAGGAAGAAACACACAAGGCTCAACACACATGGTATAATATGCACATCATATTATTATAACATTAACTGCAAAATATAGCAGTATGGATTAGCTCTCACACTGACATAGTTTTCAACTAGTCTATAAAACTATGATAGAACTCCTAAAGTTCAGTTCTGCCTTCTGGTTTTGGGGGCCACCCAAAGATTTTCAGTGGTCCTTTAGGACCACCCCTTTGAAAAGTGTCTGGGGGTGCCACTGCTGTATACCCTACAAACAATGTATACAGTTACTGAGTGGTTTCTGATCTGATCTGACTTAATGTCTTTTTCCAGCACCTTGAGAGCATCTTTTGAACAATTAAAAACACGTAAGTCCATCCAGCCAATCACAGTCCTAATTACTGCTGCTGTTGTTCATATTTGTGCCAAGTGCAGTGATTAATTTTTGCTGTTTTTGGCTGCAGAAATCGAGAACATCGGGAACTTTCACATCCAATTGGCTGATGTATTGAAAGAGGAGGTGAAAAAGCTTGAGACATTCAGAGAACGGCAGAAAGAGCAGAGGAAGAAGGTACTGGGCAATATGTGTTGCTCAAAGAGTCACTTAATGTACACAAATAGAGAGGTGAGGCTTGATGGCGAGAGTGCAGCAATCAATCTGTGAACGTTACACTGATTCTTGAAACTTTGGCAAAAACATGTCCCACTAAGAAAAGTGCTAATTCTGTTGGAAATAATTAACATTTTCATGAAAAAAAGAATCAAGGTTATAATCAGGGGGTCCTTTGCACATATGTAAGGTTCTTTTATAGGTTTATTTTTATTTTTTATTAATTCAATGATAAATGCTGGCCTATTACCTACAAAACCAGTTGTCCTCAGGTAGGAGATAATAATTTCAACTTGATTAAAAAAAACAAAAAGTAATTATTGAATTGAACAATATCTTTACCACATGAAAGAGTCATTACAATATGTATTAAAAACTACAAACAGGGAGCTTTGAACAATATTTACTATTATTTTTTGGTTGCTCAAAATGTGTCCCACATATTCGTCACCACTGTCAGATATTTATAAAAAGCAATAAAATCAGTCACCTACAAGGTCGGCTACATTCCTGAGGACCCCATTTTCACACCTTCAGCTCCACCGCATGCTTCAAGATCACTCAAGCTCCTGTAAGTTAGCTATTTTCTCTTAAACTTAATATTTTTGGAAACTGCTACTGTCGCAACCATGACATGTTAACACCGTCTCTTTTGTATAAAAAATATTACATTAGATTTTGACATAAATGTATACTTTTTAAGAAGAGGTATGAAGTAGCTAGCAACAGAGGGGAAGCAAGATGTCTAATGCTGACAACTCATGCATATCATGTGAAAGAGTAGGTTTTTGTCACCACCGTCAGACGTCACCACCGTCAGGTTTTCTGTCTGACGGTGCTGACAAAAACGTCCAAATGGTCCTTAATGGAGGCTAGAATAAAATTGTTGTTCACAATAAATACCAATATGACCTGTAATGTTTCATTAATCTCTTTTCTTGTAATTCCCCCTATATTTCTTCCATATTGTCCAACCCTAGGGGATAAGATGTGTCTTCCCCTCTCTCAAGTCACTATTATGCCATGTTCATTTGGCTTATGTCATTACATCTCCAATGACTAAAGCCAAATAAAAATGGCATGACAACATTTAACCAAATCTAACATTCACTGTAATTCCCCTCAATTTCATAGTCATTATTTTACAAAAAAAAAAAAGATACAAAAAGAGGAGGTTGCACCAGTACATCGCTGAACAGCCAAGACCTTGGTCTATAAAGATATACCTTTAGATTTTGTAATTTAACAAACTTTTTATTTTCAAAATTAAAACCTGTTTTATCCAAATTCCCAAGAATCAGTGATTACAATGTTCAGTTTTTGTTTACCATGAATTCTAAAAACCCTACGGTCAATTAATTACCTTTGCAGGTAAGATAAATAAATCATGTTCCACTGACATTCCCACAATATTCCAGTCATGAGCAAAGATAATGTCAACAGGAAGCTGAAAACCTTTTCTCAGCATTTCTATTCTCTATTTTATTTTTATTAAGTTTCTCCAGCATGATAGGAACTGTGGGTATCACAAGGATGTACAGTGGATGAAAAATGTTCCATGAAAATCTGAAGTCTGTTCATTTGGACCCGTCTGCTTCCTCTTATAGTTTCAAAGCATCATGGAGAAGGTTCAGAAGAAAAAGGTTTCTTTGTACAAGAAGACCATGGAGGTACTGGATCCACAGCTGATATCATTTAAATTAGTGTTTGACATTTAATCCAGCAAACACGTCTCATTTTCTCATTGTCATGTCTCACGACCATCACTGATATAAAGTGCCAACACTAAACAGCTCTTTCCTGTAAGTGGAACCTTGAAGCCTCTGTGGTTTCTCTCTGTCACAGTCAAAGAAGAACTATGAGCTGAGATGCAGGGAGGCGGACGAGGCCGAACACGGCGCTGAGAAGATGAGCGTTACTTCCAAAAACCCAGAAAAGGTGCAAAAAACTGAATGAGCTTGCTCACAATTAAATAATTCCGGACAAGTTTGTGGATTAAAGGGTACAAACTTTCAAGGTGTCTCATTTAGATCGTCTTTGCATCCCGCCTCACCACGGAAATGTCCATCACTTCAGTTCTGTTCATGGACTACAAATTTTTTGCAGTTGTGCACAGTGGCACAATAATGCAACATCTAGCAAGAGGAACTGATGTTCATGTGCTACTGAGGCATCTGTCATCACCAGTACATTTAATCTTAGGCAATTTCCCAAATGTCCCTGATTCAACTTTTGTGTATTCAGGTGCCAAAGTAACCTTCCCAGCACATCAGACATGCTTTCTTTCTTTTTGGGGGGATGATGTTGCATTAGTTTGTGATCAGAGGTTGTCACAGTGGTCATGCATGTCGCTTCCTGTGTAAAATTTATTTCACAGGTTCGTCTCAGAGCCAAGCAGTGCAGACAGACAGCCAATGAAGCAGGTATGAACCACATTTCATCTATGTATTTGTAACCTGTATGCACTTGTATTTTACTGTATTTTGTGACATTTCTTCATACAGATACCACCTGATTATGTTTAGAGAATACGTTATGCAAAGTCTTCTCTGTACATTGTTTATTAAACAAATCTTGAAAAAGATTAGACAAACTCAGCTTATTTCATATGGTCTCATTGCTGAGTTTCATTTCTAACTACACTCTAATCTCTTGCAGAGAAGCTGTACTTTACCAACACTGTTCAGCTAGAAAGTGTTCGCCAGGACTGGGAAGAAACACACAAGAGCACATGTGAGGTACCGTGCACCATATTCCTGTTACCTGTGCTGCTCTCTAACACATGCACAACCCAGAACAAGAGCTTCTACCCACAGACTAAACCTCACACCACATCCCCTGCAAAGTAGGATTTCATGTAATAGCACCTTCCTACTGCTGGCCAGACAGGAAATACATTTCATCTTGCTCCTGTGTGCTAAAAATGCAACATCAAACCCACAATCACACAAGTCAACTTTTTCTTTTAAGTAAATGAAAAGAATGAAGTCCCTGCAGATAGTTGCAGTACAGAGGAATCCAGTGGTCTGTATATATTTCTCAGGTGTTCCAGCAACTGGAGGGGGACCGCATCAGCATGCTCAGGTATGCTCTCTGGGACCACTGCAATCATTTCTCCATGCAGTGCGTCAAAGATGATGAGGTGAGCTCTCTTTCTTATTATTTATATGGTAGCATATGGATACAAACACAACTTCACCCTAGTGTTTAAAAGCAATTAGCTAAGATTTTCAAACTTCAATGAATCTGTTATTTTTTTTTTTATCAGCCATGTAAAAAAACAACAACAATTGGATGAACTGCAATTCAATTTTGTACAGATCTTCATGATCCCGAGAGGATGTGTGAATTAGCAAATGTTAGCATGCTAACAGGCTGAACATTGTGAAACAACAGAGTACGGTATAACTGCTAAACAACAACATGGTAACAGTCCTAGCTGATGTTAGCATTTAGCACAAAGCACAGCCAAGGTAAGCACAGTGCCAACACCAGTTGTTTGCATGGATAGCTGCACTTGAAGTGAAAGTCTCCAACCAATGAAATGTTTGCACAGTCGACCTTTTGAGTTGCACAGGAACAATGTACAGTTCTTATCTAAGAGGAATTGCCTCCTGTTTTAAAATCAGTTTTACGAGGAGGTGAGGAAGGTACTGGAACGGTGTGACATCACGACGGACAACAACTATTTCATAGAGACGAAAGGCACCGGATTGAGGCCTCCAGGTGAGCTGTCATGGTGGGTCGGGCATCTGACGTGACAAACTTGAAAACTACAAACTTGAAGTGGACAAGTGCCATTACAGAAGAACAGATCAGAGTGCTACTCATGTTGTAGACTTTCTGTTTCAGAAAGTCACACACAGGCACAAAGCAACGCTTGATCTCACTTCTCAATTGAGCAGCTTCCCATTTCCCCTCACAGAAGCCATTCTGTTTGAGAGCTGCTACCAGGGGGTCACCTCCAGGGACAGCAATGGCCAAGCTCAATTCACAGGAGCAGGAGACGCCATGAGGAGGTCTGCACCTTCGAGGAGGTGTCAGGAGGAGACAGCATTGTTACAGTGCAACCTGCCAGTGATGAGAGGATAACACATGAGTACTGGCAGGTTGTAGTGACAGTATGCTCTCTCCTCCTGGTTCATCTTTCTTCAGTATCTTCTTCTTGTTCTCGACCACATTTAGACCCTTTTGTCTGTTCATTGTGTGTCTATCCTAATATCTCTCCTGGCCTAGATCACTCAGCTGCTCTGGTCCCCTTTTTGTGAGTTCTGTGAGCATCAACGTGGACAGTCTTCAAAACTCAACCTCAGCACTGACATCTGTTGACGAGTGTATGTACTGCATCCACTTGTTAATTCTCTCCTGTATTGTGAGGTTTAATGTTGTTCCCAGTGGATCTTTTTTTATTGGAACACGGATTCTCATATTTAAACTTGTGCTTGTATAATCTTACATTTGGACTTTTAGCAGCCATAACAGTAAACACAACTCTTAAAAAGAAAGCTGCTCTAGATGTGTTGAAATAATGATACAGTAGTGACTCAAATAGACTATATAAATCAATTAGAAAGTCTAATTCCTCACCCCACTCTTCCAACTTTATACCTATACTTTTATTCACCATTATTATTTTAGTCATGTTTTACTCTGTGCTTTCTTCTCTTGGTTTTATTATTGCTATTACCTGAACTGGGACCTGAACCAAGTACCTAATTTCCTTCTCTTCCACGTTTAACATGTTTTTGGAAATAAAAATATAGTTTTCCTCAAAGATTGAGAGTGTAGGTTACATTTTTTATTATTTCTGATCTCTTAAGTCTAACTTTTTAAAGGAGTTAACATTTTTCATTTGTCTGCTATCACTCTGGCTTTAGCTCAGATTTCAGACGGAGGATATGCACCCCTACCAGGCCTCCAGTATGCACAATCACTGGCCACACTTCCATCTGATGAAGACAGTTACATTGTACTTTATGAATTTGCTGCACAGGTGATCACTACGAACACTCTATCTGGTCATATTGAGGTTGCCCATAGCAGAGTAACATGACTCTAATTGTACAGTATGTTAAAAAAGATATTTGGCAAGAGATTGTTAGTGTCACTCATCTGTAAGATTTGTCATCTTTTGTTCATGTTGACCAATCAGGAAGGAGATGAACTGTCGGTCAGTAGAGGGGACATGGTCCAAGTGCTGCAGCGAGGACACGATGGCTGGTGGCTAGTGGACAGGAACGGGCTGACTGGACTGGTGCCAGGAAACTATCTGGGCAAAATCTGAACGCACGCGCACACACACACACACACACACAAACATACATACATACACAGGAAAGCACAGACAAACACACACACAGAGAAAAGGCATCACACACATAGTCACATACCAAAACATGTGCAGGGTCATATGCTTAGAAATAGTAGTGTGCACATGCACACGCCACTTCACCCACACATTCACACATCTATCACACACACACACAAACACATTTGTCAGGCTTTCTAGATGACTTCTCTTTACAATCAAATGGATGTTCAAACTTCTAGTGTCCTTTCATCGGTAGTAGGTTATTTGAGCAATTAACCAAAGTTATGAAAAGTCTTCATTAGAGACCCTTTGCTTATTTACGCTGTAAAGCTTTCCAGAAAGACTTCCGAACTGATATGATTCTTTGGCATTATTATTTATAATAATGAATTATTCCTGAAAAGATGTTATATTGTGACCCTGCTACCTCATGTTTTGCACAGCCAGGATTGTCACTGTCCCAACTCCTTGTGCTTTCCAAAACTGTGCACACAGTTAGTTACAGTCTCGTGGGACTGAAGACTGATAAACCATCTGGTGTTGCAAATTTGAATGATAACAAAATGCAGCTGTATTGATTGACCTGAGCCTTGCATTTCATGTGATAAATCATGTGTTAGAATTAAGTAAAGTGTGTATGATTGAACCAAGGTACTCCAAGGATCTTCCATCAGTATGCACCAGGTGGGTTTCAGTTCCATGACAGCAAACTTCCAAGAGAAAGAAAGGGACTGAAACCAAATGATTAGAAGATCTGAAGCCTTTAAATGCACAAATGGATGAATGTTTTAACAGAATCAAAACTTTGTCTGCACACATAAATGCTGCAAATCAGTCGTTGTGCTTCGTCCCTTTATTCCCTTTTAAGTGTGTATGTTATACTGAAACAGACATTTTTTTGTTAAACTGTGTATAAAGATGATCCAACAGTCAACTTGGGATAAGTAGCATGTCGAACTAGCACCTCATTTGGTTTTGTTGCTCAGGTTATAGGTGTCACTTGTGTGTTTTTGTGTGTGTAGATATGCACTCACTGGCCACTTTATTAGGTACACCTTGCTAGTACCGGGTTGGACCCCCTTTTGCCTCCAGAGCTGCCTTAATCCTCCATGGCATAGATTCAACAAGGTACTAGAAACATTCCTCAGAGAGTTTGGTCCATATTGACATGATAGCATCATGCAGTTGCTGCAGATTTGTCGGCTGCACATCCATGAGGCGAATCTCCTGTTCCACCACATCCCAAAGGTTCTCTATGGATTGAAATCTGGTGACTGTGGAGGCCATTTGAGTACAGTGAACTCATTGTCATGTTCAAGAAACCAATCTGAGATGATTCGAGCTTTATGACATGGTGCGTTATCCTGCTGGAAGTAGCCATCAGAAGATTGGTACACTGTGGTCATAAAGGGATGGACATGGTCAGCAACAATACTCAGGTAGGCTGTGGCATTGAAACGATGCTCAATTGGTACCAAGGGGTCCAAAATGTGCCAAGAAAATATCCCCCACACCATTACACCACCAGCAGCCTGAACTGTTGATACAAGGCAGGATGGATCCATGCTTTCATGTTGTTGACGCTAAATTCTGACCCTACCATCTGAATGTCGCTGCAGAAATCGAGACTCATCAGAGCAGGCAACATTTTTCCAATCTTCTATTGTCCAATTTTGGTGAGCCTGTGCGAATTATAGCCTCAGTTTTCTGTTCTTAGCTGACAGGAGTGCCACGCGGTGTGGTCTTCTGCTGCTGTAGCCCATTTGCCTCAAGGTTCAACATGTTGTGCGTTCAGAGATGCTCTTCTGCATACCTCGGTTGTAATGAGTGGTTATTTGAGTTACTGTTGCCTTTCTGTCAGCTCGAACCAGTCCGGCCATTCTCCTCTGACCTCTGGCATCAACAAGGCATTTTCGCCCACGGAACTGCCGGACTCGCTTGATATTTTCTTTTTTTCTGACCATTCTCTGTAAACCCTAGAGATGGTTGTGCGTGAAAATCCCAGTAGTTGAGCAGTTTCTGAAATACTCAGATCAGCCCGTCTGGCACCAACAACCATGCCACGTTCAAAGTCACTTAAATCACCTTTCTTTCTCATTCTGATGCTCGGTTTGAACTGCAGCAGATGGTCTTAACCATGTCTACATGCCTAAATGCATTGAGTTGCTGCCATGTGATTGGCTGATTAAAACATGTATTAACGAGCAGTTGGACAGGTGTGCCTAATAAAGTGGCCAGTGAGTGTAGATGGTTAGTTCTGTATGTATCTGCTGTCCATAGGTATTTTTACCCATGGGTAGACGATTAGCACCATGGTAGCAGCTAATGGACATCAAAAATCTAATTTATATAACTGAAAAAACTATTTTCAGATCTGTCAACTGATGGCACAGCTGTTTGCTTTAATAAACATCAACTCAGTGCTTCTGTATGTATTGTTTAACTGGTAATATATTCACTTTCATATACAACCGCGTGGAAGAAATTAAACGGTCAAGTTGGAATGAGTTTATTCGCCTCCTCTCCGTTCTCCAGTCTATACACAATGTTTGCCATGTTTTTTTTTCTGTGGCACTAGCTAAATATCTAGGGGTCAACTTAACAGCTCAAAAATATCAAAACAGTGCACAACTTCACTAAAACGTAGAAAATAATGTGTCATGATTCTTTGTAGCAGGTTTATAAGTAACAAACTAAACCGAAGGAATTCTCAGACTGCAACAAACTGAATCTACACAGACACAGGTCTTCAGGTAACACTGATAATACATAGCACTGGAGACTAAAAGGTTCATTCACAATCTATATATTGGCAGTGCCTCACTAGGGAAGCCTGATTCAGAGCATCCACACCAAAACAATGTACATTATTCACAACCTGAATATTTGTGAATATGAAGAACTTTTTTCTACCAAACATGGCTTTGAGTGTCAAAACAGAGCTGCTCCACAGACTAAAGTGTAAAGATAAAACCATGAGATAAAATCACTGAATTTGTCTCTCTGTGGTAAAAAAAGTTGTTTTCATTTTCACAAGGTCAAACCAAGTTCTCAAGAATAGTGTGCATTTTTTTTGAGCATAGATTTTCCATTTTAACGACCATGAAATATCTCCAGAGCTCCAGTCATAGTGCAAACTAGCACACAAGGAAATACATTCCAACACTCCCAATCATAATTTCACACATATGCTCCAAATTACTTCTCATCATCCTCACTGGGGATGAGCCCAAATTTTATGAAGCCACATTTAATCGAAAAAAAAAAAAAAAAAAACTGCATCAACATCAGTAATGTCAATTAGCCATACACAACTTTGGCTTCTGTAAATATTTCAGTATTTGTAAGAAAAAGGAACATTTAAAGTAACAGTGACTTACAAAGCATGTCAATAAATAACTGGTTTCCCCCTTGAAGCTCCCTCCCACCCAAACCACATCATCAGTGTCGGCTACTTTATCATGAATTGTGCAAGGTGTGCTTGAGCTTATATAACTACAGCTGAAATCTACTGTGGACATGTCCGGTGACGCTCCTTTTGATTTTCTGAGTGCTTCGTTTGGCTAGCTGCGTTCTTCATGCATAGCTGTTGGTTGTGACCAGCAGCTCATACGCCGGGTCATGACTCCTCCTGCACAGCACCACACAGGCACAGAGCATGCCCAGCATCTGCAGGTAGACACCAAGGGAACAAAAAAAAATGTTACTTGAGCATGTATACCTGTCAGCAAACTGGGCAGGAATAAATCATGAGTATAATTAAAAAGCAAGAACTAATGATCAGTTCTTTTGAATCTGATCAAGCATCCTGGTCCTTCATCTCCTTTTACCTCTCTGGGAAATCAAACTGTATAAATGAATCATGTTAAACCAAGAAGCATCATCTTTTCACACATGCAGGATGCATAGTGTGTTCTAATGAGTGTGCCTGAGTGTAACATTAAGTGACTGTCCACACCGTCTGGGGTTTCCTGGTCAGCAGCAGCCCTGCTGAGCTGCTCAACACAGCAGAAGTCCTTTGACACAATCAGGTCAAAGCTACTGTCAGTGCAGACAGAGATTATTGCAGCGTTAATTATGCTACCAATAAACATGCTTTCACTCGAGTCAAAGAAAGTCACATCGTATTTTGTCTGCACACACACCCTGCTGATTGTGTCACTTTTCAGGTGACTCTCTTTGTCCTCCTCACCTGTATAGATGCAAAAGTGAGAGCAGCCCATATGACATACATCATGATCTCCTTCAACTTCTTCACAACAAGAGCTTCACAACCCTAAGACAGAACATAAATGACATTAGTCACGACATTTCTTACGAAACAAAATGTGTGTTTGTGCCATGACATGCATCATGCTGTGTGTTTATAGCTGGCATGCCCCAACACTTGAGCGTGCTGTTCGTACCTCTTGGTAGAGATCTGCTGGTCGAGTGAGAGTGCCAGTGCAGTTACTGATGCTGGGCTGACAGCAGCTGACTGGAACGCTGTTGTTCTTGGATTCTTTGAACCAGCGTGTGTTCCTCCAGTCAGAGTAGTTGTGAATGCCGCAGCAGTGCAGCTAACAGGAGGACAGAGGAGAACGGTGAGGGAAAATTTGCAGATTCTGGAGTTCAGAGTACGATTTGGTTCACAATCTCAATCTCAAATGTGCACACATCAAAACAATATATACATGATAAAGCATAAAAATGTGAATTTTTTGCCGTTTCTTCTCACCTGCCTCTGCACATAGTCTATAGCCCGGCTGGGAGCATCAGTGTTGGTGCCGTTGTATTCGTTGTAAACCTTCTGGATGGAGTGATTCACTTCATCTTCTACCTGAAACACAAACACAGCAGCTGTTACTGCCCCCGTTCAATGGCTGCACTACTTTTACATGTTATCTCTAAGAACTAAACAACTAAAAACTAATTTGCAATGTAGGCCCTTAGGCAACATTCGTACTGTACCATTCTTACCGGTTTTTGAAACACGAGAAGACAGTGGCGTGCACTAAAGTGCCCTCTTGAGAGCCAAAACACACGCTAAAGTGCCCCCTTGGTATCCAAAACGCGTGCTAAAGTGCCCTCTTGGGAGCCAAAACGCGTGCTAAAGTGCCCTCTTGGACGCCAAAACGCGTGCTAAAGTGCCCCCTGGGAGCCAAAACGCGCACTAAAGTGCCCTCTTGGACGCCAAAACGCGCTCTAAAGTGCCCTCTTGGACGCCAAAACGCGCTCTAAAGTGCCCCCTGGGAGCCAAAACGCGTGTTAAAGTGCCCTCTTGGACGCCAAAACGCGTGCTAAAGTGCCCCCTGGGAGCCAAAACACGTGCTAAAGTGCCCTCTTCAGTGGCGAGGACACACTATATGTGCCCTTTTTTTTTCCTTTCCGCCCCTGCCCTTCAAAAAGTCTGTGCACGCCACTGCGAGAAGAGCTAAACAAATCAACATTAATGAATAACAGCACAGGAAGTGTGGAGTCAATATGCTATGAGCTATATCAATCCTTTCTTCCACCAGGAACAAACATATAAAACTAGCTACATGGAATACAACATCACACTATATATATATATATATATATATATATATATATATATATATAAAATAAATGGATGATCAGCCTTTGCTGCAAACTTTCACCCACTTTTATTTAACTTCACTCGTGATATAAAACACTCGCTGTTTACCTTTGCCCTGTATATGTAGCCAAGCACCACCACCACACACTCTGTTGCAAACACCAGCAGGAGGATGGCAGCAAACTGAAACGACAACAGACACACATTGTTCAGAGGAAGTTCAGTTCAGTAAGAAATGCAATAACTATCTGACATGGCTAATGACGTTTCTGTGATGTTAAATCAACATTTTCCACAAATTCAGTGGATTTTAAAGGGTGCCGATCAAAGCAGTCCACACTCACAGTCACCAGACCACAGGAGCTTTCACGTATTGTTGCGCAGCAGCCGATCAAGCCGATGATGAAGAGAAGAGTCCCGACTGCTATTATTATGACAGCAGGGATCAGAGTGTACACGTCTTCGAAGAAGTGGTCATAGTCGTCATATGTGATGAACACGTAGGCTCCGATGTAGCATAAAATCCCAGCTGCGGCCTGCAGAGAGAAACAGAGGAACAGGAGTCAGAGATTTGTTTTCATTCATCTTTATCTGTTCTCTTCTCTGGGTTTCACATGGTAATTCCATGTTTCTTTGTTAATGATTAGTCTGTGATGATTAGTTTTACTTTTAATATGCTCTGCTTAATTCAGGTGGGTAGTGTATTATGTATGTTGTGTGTGCATACAGATGTGCTCAGCACTGCAGACTGAATACTATGATGTTATACAGTGAAGGATTTTGCAGAGCAGTTTTTGCCTTTTTTCCCAATCACAGTTAGCACACATTAAAACCCGTGTGTATGTCCAGCTAAAGAAAAGCAAAGGCAGCTTTTAAAGACTGCTGCAGTGTGAGCTGGGCCACGTTATCTCCACATTACTCAGACAAGCAGGGATAGATCGCATTCTGCACACTAAACCACTCGGACCTCTGTTCATCCTTCCCGTGTTCAACATATAATCATCTACATCCAACTCTGCTGGCCCGTTCGTGTCATGGCACACTCAGACAGCACTGCAGGTGAACCCAGCCGCCGCCACAGCACCTGGCAGCTGCTGCATAACGTCATAGCCACAACCTGTGGGCGGCAGCCACCGACACACTGTATCTCGCCGCCGTCGCATTATTGTTCCTCCAGCTAGCAGCCGTCAGTGAACACTGCAGTGGCTCCGTGTCCGTGGACACCTCGGCTCAGACGCGGCTCGGCACACCGCGGCGCATCTCTGGCGCAGTTTGCTAGCCTGCTAATGCTCTCCATCCCTGGCCTCTCTCGGGATGCTGCACATTGTTCAAACATCTGTCGTTTTCTTACCCAAAATATGAGATTGAGAAAAACCAGGACGGTTTTGGATGACGTAATTCCACACTGGCCCATGGTGCCGTGAGCTCTGAAACGAAAACTGTGGCTGTATTTAAAAATATGTACTGATGCACCTGCAGCTCTGCTGTTACAATAATAAAATGGCTTCGGTGTTCCTGCCCCGCTGTGCGGATTCCTGCGGGCTCCACCAATGAAATCGCAACAAAGAAATTAAATCAGAGGGTCACGTGCTCCTGTGACGTCACCATTCAAAACAAACAGGCTGATGGAGGACGTCGACAGCGGACCCCTGCAAGAATGTAGCATATCATACATTACATTCTATAAATACAGTGAAGCTTGAGCATCTATCTTAATTTGTGTGTAACGTATTTGAAGTTTGTGCTATTATTTACGGCAGCGAAACCTTGTTACACAGCCCATGATGTAATGTGGCAGAAGCAGCAGTGTGTTTCAGTTCACCCAGTGCTGGCACCATCATTCAGTGTCGTCTGTCCAAGGCTGCCTGTTTGACAGCTGAGTGTTTTCTTTAGATTTTTATTCTATTGGGAAGTCTTGGAATTTGATGCTGAGCGCTGAGATGCGTTCATGTGTAGTGTGGGTTTTACGCCAGGAGGTGGCAGTGTAGCATCGTTCCGCTGGCATAAAATGTGTGAGAGGAAGATGTATGAAGCGTAAGCAGTTGGCGATAACACCCTACAACCATATGGTAATCCTGTGCTCACCACATACATTTTTCATATGTTCAGTTATCAGGCTTGAATTAATTAATGATATGCACACTGCACCTACACAGTCCCTTGGCAAAAATGAATGATTATAAGAGACATGTGACATGCCTCTTCTTTCTTTATTTAAACCTACAAGATCTATGTATCTCCTATGAGAGCAGGATTGATTACTCACTTGAATATGAGTGCCTTAAAGGCTTGATTTTATTGAGTTAAAGCTTGCCACATTTGTCTCTGTCAGCTTTTGGTGCTCAAATAGAAGCCGATGCTACTACTGTTCTGACACAGCATACATTCATATTGTGAATTATGCATCAGGGCTACCTGTTGGCTAGAAATTGAGTCATTATTAAAACAGAACAATATAAAACAAAGAAAGAAGCAGATGTGCAGGGTAACAAAGACAGGATACCAAATGTCAAGGCATACACATACCTGTGACTCTGGGTCATGTGCTTCCAACTTCCACTGAATATGTTAGCGGCTGTGTTACAGTTTAAGTGTATAAAAATCACAGATTTCTGCATTATATGTTATGAAAAATTATGGATGTTTGTTTAATATGGCATCAAAAGCAAAAGAACTTGGTCATGTTCACACATGTTGCTCCTCTTTTACATGCCAGGTGAAAACACAAGATTTATTTTCATCCAAATGATTTCAAATTTCCAGTTCAGTCTAGCGACAAAATGAAAAAAAAATGATGATAAATCACTCTTGCACGAATGCAAATTGAGTTGCCTGGACAGGATATCACTATTTGCATGATAAACAAAACAATGTCCTACTGCGTGTCATGTTTGTTCAAATTAGAACGCCCTCTCGTGACATGTGAAACACATTTACAACCAAAGCTTTAATTAGTGAAAGACAAAAAGAAACATGCTCATGGAAACAACTGACACACTGTAAATCACGTTTTCAAAACATGAGCAAATAAAGACATTAGTGATGCATAACTGAAATAATCTGTCACCCAGCAGCAGTTTAGGATAACTGGTATTATTTTACAGCTGTATCCCCCCTTCTAGCCACTATACACAAGCCACATGGACATTTAATTTGAATTATTTTAATCACATCACAGCAGAGAGTTTACTGTTCGCTTAAATGATCATCTAAGCATTTCCAAGCTTTGGTGATTGTTAAATACAAAGCAAAGTATAGCGAATATATAAACTATTAAGGGCATCTTTTTTATATACATTTTTGTACAGTCCATACCTCAATTACCTCAAAAATTCAAGTCTTTCTCTAAAACATTCCAGCTTTCTCCCTTCCTCTCTAATTGAGATCAAAATAATTGTTGCCTGGATTCACTCAAGCCAACAAAATTAACAAAAAAAGGAAGAAAGAAAGAAAGAAAATCATGCAGTAATAACATTTTCTTTTCCTGAAATTTCATTTTCTAGTGGTCTTTGACAAGCATCGACCCTCGTGTGAATTCAGACGCAGAGCTGTTCATTTGTGTAGGTCGACAGAACGAGGGATTACTAGATAAAGCTGAACATATGAAGGAACGAAGCCTTTATGTGAGCAAACATTCAAAGTAAGCACAGGGCTCAGTGATGCTAATTGAACCTCTTATTCCCCCAAGAGTGAAGAATACGCTGTGAGAGATCCGTGCACGCTCAAATTGTGTGGAGACGTTTCTTTCCTCAGCAGTCAACACTGCAACATGTTTGGATCTGCAGTTTTAATTCATGAGAGGACTGTTGTACTCTCTAATGCACACAGTCACATATACACACATCCACACTCACAAATGAATAATTACAGCATCAACACATTGAGCTGCACTGTGCAACAGATTCACTTGCAGTTGCCTACATTTCAAATTAATTAATAAAAGACAGTGTTTGATGAAATTTCTCTCAATGTTCTTATCGGTGCTATCAGTGAAGCTCTGGCTGACTCATTACTACACAATACGATGTCCTGGATTTTAGCTTTTAAAAGAGTTTTCACTGCAAAGACCGAGGAACAGTTTGTATTTTCAACCCAAAACAACAAACAGACTGAAGAATATGTTTTCAAGCTGCTCGCTCTCCTCCTCAAAGTTTGAATGCTTTTCCTAAGGCACTTAAATTTCCTCCAACCTGTTGAGTCAGCTTATTTTTCAAATTGTACCCAATTTTCCAACCTACTAACCTACTTGTGTACAATGTTCTGCACCTGGCAGTTCCAGGACCTCGAGGCTGTTATTTGGCAAAATAATGACATCTTAAAATGTGTATTTATGGAGAAAAAAAAAACGATTTCTCGTCCTCCACTCACCAAGACTTGGTTTATACTGAAAAACTCTGAACAAAGACCTTGCTAAAATTGACTAATACAACGTGAAATTACCAACCTAATGGTCAATTTGTGTGACTGTGAAAACAAAAAGGCTAGACAAATTTATTAGAAACACCTCTCAGTGTCATGCAATACAATTCACCACAAACAAAAACCTCCAAAAAAGACCATAACACCAGTTTCAACAAAAACTGAAGTCAGAAGGTGCATGAAGGGAGGAATACTGCAGGACTTTTGTATCAGTCTACATTAGTTTTAGCTCAGTGTGCCTAATAAACTGGCAACTGTGTGTGTTCTTCACTCTGATACACTTATTGGGCCACAACTGTGTGGAGTTATCCAGATATCGAGACTCACAACTTTCATCTCTCACTCAAGTAGTGGATTTATAGTCTGCATGTTTCCACCCACCACTTTGGACAGGGAGCATATTCCTCACCTTGAAAATGACATAAAACAGCAGACAAAGCCTTGTGGGAGGATTATTGAAATAGCTTGCCCATTACCTACAAAAGATCAGCCCAAGGCAGGGAATGGGCCATCTCACTTCACCACTATTGATCGAAAGAACAGATCATCCCTTTATGCAAAGGACAGGGAAAGTACACAAGATGATATCGATCTCATGTTGAAATTTTCAGGAAACTGGAAAATGTGATTTATATAAGCTGCCTACATTTGTATTTATATAAGTGTTATTTTGGAAAATGCCTTTGGCACAGACATGAAAAAAATCATAGTCATGCTGACCAATCAGCCGGTTGAGTTGGGCCTATAAATAAGGGCTCTGAAGGTCACATGTACCAGACCCCTGTGAGGAAAACAGAAGCCGGCAAACTCAGTGTGAAAGTTTGCATGTTGTAAAGAGCAACATACTGCTTTAATGATGGAAACTGGTCTCTGTTCGTTATGGAACCTTAAGCGTCATGTGCACAGTGGGGCCACAATGAAGAATGAGTCATATTTCTCTCTAAAGGGGCTCTAGACATGATCTTATCTGAATTCTCCATAATCACACACTGATGCTTTAGAAACAAACAGAAGAATCACTTCGTGCTGATGTTCATTGTGACAGGATCTCAGAAATCACACCAAATCTACCAATATGTCATAATTCATCTACCAAAGTCACAGCAGTGCAAATAATTATTTAATATAAATAACTTTAAACGACAAGACAGTGCGAAATATCAGCATCAAAACAAATTGAGAACCTTCACGTGTATTGCAAATGGCACAAGAGCTGGAGGCTAAGTATGACAGTTACAGTAAGTTGCAATAATGATGAGCTGGACACTGCAGACTGTGTCTAACTTGTTTATTTAAACCCATGGGGCCGGATGACCAGGGATCCGTGTTCATGCGTGCCAGACTTCCATCCTCTGCATCACTTTCTGCTTTGGATGTAGCTTTCTAAAATCTTCATCAACAAGTCCGCCTCCTGAAACAGAGTCCATTGGAGCAACATTAGAGAATCATCATTTCAGTCCTTTTGGTCCTCAAAAATAATAATAATATTTATAATGATGATAATTAATTAAAAGTACTCACCTGATTTTTCGAGCGACTCTCTTGTGTATCCACCTGCGCTTGCAACGCCACCCGCAGGAACTCCTGGAAGAGCTCCCCGAGAGCGCTCTGCTCCGCAGGCAGGGTGACTTCCAGCGCATCGGCGCCCTGTCCCTCAGCTGCAGGCAGCAGGGGGGTATCCATCACACTCTTTTTGCCCATGAAATGTCCTGCCGAGTCGAAGAAAACGCTTATTAATATAGACTTAGATTAAATAAGACCTGAGTGAGGGAAAAGCCTTTTAGGGGCATGATGAATTCATCATCGTTAGCGGCAGAAAAGGTGGTCATGTTTAAAGAAATGTTTTACATAAGTAAATGAAATGAAAATTATGAGATTCCATCCAATGCAAACATAACCGATCGATCCATAGCTGCTGGACCAGAAGATGATTCTTACCTGTAGCCCAGAGATTGCCTCTTGGATTCACTTTAATCTTTGCAACTTTATTCCTAAGCTCAGTCAGGTCGAAACTGACCGCGGCGGTAAAAGACACGAAAGAAAAGAAGACAAGATAAGTAAATAAGCCACAGTGGCAAACAGTATTCAGCGTAAACCCTCTCATGTCAGCGCGGAGCGGCGAGCTGTTCTCCAGGGCGCAAATTTCCAAGCGTCTCCTCCAGGTCGTGGATCGCTCAGGCGCATCCTGCTTTTATAGGCTCTCCTGAGCGGGGTGGGCTCTGTTTATGTTGCGTGTGCTTTTTATTTAGCCAGCTGCATGAATCGAAACGTCTCCAGTCATTGACAAGGCTCCGTGCGTCTTTTACGCACCACGCGGGTCATCTAGAACTCGTGGCAGATGTGAATGTTTGCTGAAACAGACCAGCAACAACGTAGCATTGTGTTCATAAGGGTTAAGGGTTGATCATGTTTTCCGCTGTTAAAGGTTGAAATGATTTTCAGGTTTTGGGGCATGGTTTGGCGACATGATGGAGGTACCCCGCACAAACAGTAGTAAATATTTATATTTATTTGACGGGGATTTCCTCAAATATATTAATCGTGCTCTTACAGTTCATATTAACGCACTATACTGGAAACATTAATAGAAGCTCCCTAGAAATTGACTTAATTTCTTAGAGGTGCACTGTTGGTGTAAATGTGTGTAAAAATTGTTCAAAATGGCAGAAGTGATAGCTAATGCTTCTTTATAGTGGAACACATGTTGTCATTTCCTTCCCTCTATCCCCAAACCCCAGACTCTCAGGGCCAGGCCCAGCCGCCTTACAATGAGCAACATGACATTTGGCCAGTTGCAGCATGCTGCTGTGATCGCCATCAGTCCTCTGAGGGCAGGAGAACCTGCTGATTCTCTCTGCTAATTTAGAGCTGATAAGACAGGCCTCTTTGTCACTTCAGGGTGCTAAAGTTGCAAGTTCAGTGGAAGGGCCCCAGCTTGTATCTTGCTCTTTTAATAACCTTTGGCATTCACACACCATACTTGTGATTTCAGACATTCTGCACAGCTGAATGTCAGTCTCATTAGAAGACTGTCTGCCCATCACAGCATCACTCTCACTAAGTTCACAGATGAGATGAACTGAGACAGCTGTGGTTTTATGCTACGCTGCATTTTCCTTAAAAGACGTGATGGATATTTGCATCTCAGGCTCAAAACAATTGATTCGTGGATCAAGGGCCACAATTACAGCGCAATACTTTGTTTGCTCAGGGCCACACCAGAGGCTCTTATTCATTCCACAACTGATGCTGTGCTAACAACAAAACTATGCAAAGTTGATCTAAAAAGTAGTTAAGTTTAAAAGCACACTGCTTCAAGTCTGATCAGTTCAATTTCCTATTTCACATGACTTCTTTTGTCTAGTCGTGACCACTGAAGCACACTGGTTTTGTGCCAAACTGCTGAAAATAGCAGCGGTAAAACGCCTTACCCGACAGGTAACAAGCTCCAGGTCAAGGTCCTTGAGGTGTAATAGCTCCTCTAAGCTAGCACAGTATTTCAATAGAGTTTCAAGTGGATCCATATCAAATTATACTGTATGTTGACCCAAACTACTGTATGATTACATGCTACATTCCTGCGCTGAATAGCCTCGGCCCCATTCACCTTGGCTCCAAGAACACTGAAGTGTGCTCACATTGTATGAATGAGGAGACAAGGTTAATGCTTAAAGCACTAATGAAAAGCCCAGCCGACTGAAAGAGACAGAGCCTGTGTGCCACTCTAGTGACCTTTGCATAAGAAAGTTACCAACTGAGCCACTATGCCCTTTTCATTTGACTGAGGATGGTACTGGTTCCATAGAATATTTGGATGCTTTATACTACTTTTTTATGAAACAATACATTGCTCAACATGAGTAACAATGATTTAAAGGTCCATTTAATGTACGTTTCTATTTCACAGCAACAGAAAAAGTAAATTTTCCTGCAAAGAGATGTTACTTATCTCTTGCTAAAACAAATACTGACAGAAGACATTCCTACTTTTTGTGAAAGAATTTGATTCTGCATATTAATAAAACAGATGTAGACACAATAATCAGCCCCCTTGTGACATGCGCTCTATATTTCAAGGTCACTACTGCTCCATTGCATAAGAGAAGTCTGCAGGGCAGATATCCTCTGCAGTGCCTTTAATGTAGAGCAGGTGCCAAAAGAAAATGAGACAAAGAGTTGAAATAATCCGTAGTGAATGGTAACCAGATTTCATATTTAATATCATTCATATTCAGTTGTCATAAAATACTTCACATATCTTTTTCAAAGACAATGATTCAACAGGAAAGAAACAAGACTTAATTTATCTCGATGAATGCTCTTTCACATTCTGAGGATTACAAATAAAGATCGATTTCAAACTAAATCTAGCCTAGTTCCCTCACAAAAATATTTTAAAGCTTGGATTTTTCAAATGTAAACACCCTATCCACATTTCTACAAAATGTTCAAACAAATGGTACAAAAGAGCCAGTTGGGTTAACTTAGTTCTGTTTTGAAAGGCATGACTGAGGCTTCCTGGACGTAGTTTATCCTTCTGGAGTCCTGAAGTTTGGCTCACTCCCGATGGACCAACACAAAGAGACCCAGCATGAAGAGAACCGCATACTGCAGAACGGAAACACAGGAGATTTAGCAAATTAGATCATCACACTGAACATTTTGAGGCGTAAAAATTCTTGCAATTCTTGTCAACTGGGACTGGTGCGATGGGGTCGACCAACTTACTTTGAACTTGGGGTAATCGTTCATGAGAATGGTGACAATTCCAATGTATGGCACAAACCTGGAGATGATAAAAATGCGTGTCAAGAAATATCATTGATGCGTAATATATGTCCATTTGTAAAGGATAAAATTTCCCATGGTACACAACTTAATCTTAAAAATGAAAAAGCCAAAGTTTTAATACTAGAATTAAAAAAAGTATTCTTCGTCATATTGTACAATGCTCTTTCAAGCAATATGGCAAGGCAAGTACCGACAAGGCCACTACAAAATAAATAAAAAAGTTAAATAAATGGACACTGGGGATGCAGCCATGTGCTGAGAATAAAAGGGAAATGTAACTAATATATATCTTATCAGATATTGTCCAAGAACTTCATACAGCTACATTATACCCTAGTGTCTCTTTGACCTAATTTCAGCTAATTCGTGTTAGCTAAATTTGCAGTCGCTGGCAGATTTGTGTCTGTTTTAACGGACAAACACCTGATCACAGTTTAATTAAAACAAAAAAAAACGAGACAGAACTACACACCTTGCCTGTTTTATCTCCATTTTGTGACGGATCAAGCTTTATCAGGGCCATTAGCTTTGAAATAGCTAACATTAAATCAGGGTAGTTAGCTTTATCAAGCATTAGCTTTAAAATAGCTTCTTAAGGGGCGCAAAAACAGGAGGAAACAGACAAAGTGCATTTGTGTGTGTTACATTTCTTTTTAAATTTGAACCTGTAATCAAGTGTTTCTCCACTGTGTGGTTACTCTTTGCCTCGGCCATTTTTCAAATGCTTACACCAGAGACAAAGCAGACATCATTTTCCGCAGTTCATCGTGTGAACTGCCCAAGGTGCGGCGTTGGCGGGCTTACTGCCTCCACCTTAGCAGACGTTGCCACAGATGCTGTGCATCATCACATAGACCCAACTAATTAATGATGAAATTTGCTGCTCGTAATTTTCCTCCAGTTTTGAGGCACAAACATATCTTTCTGATACTTGTGACCTATACAATATCGCAGATTATCCGTCCTGCTATGTTATTAAGATTTCATTACTATTATAGATTTTTTTCCACAAGAGGTACTTACCCTCTAGCTCGTCCCACCACATCTTTTTTCTCCAGCCAGTGTTGGCCCTGCTTGTACAGTCCTCTGTCATCCACTGCATTGTTGTCCCCTTTGGTCAAGAACTTAATGTCTCCATTTTCCCTGTCGACAAAGAGATTTTAGACCACAATGTAAACCATTTTTTCCTTTTCAACACATCTGTATCTGGCTGAGGATACATGATAAGTGTGAAATATCACAGATGCCTCTCAGAGGATTTTTCAATACAGGAGACACACTATGAATGCCATTCTCAGGTTTGACACAAAGGCTTAGGACTCAGTGATACGTAAAGTACAACTTACTCATAGACAACAACATAAATAAAATGAGTATTCATACTTTTCATGGATCTTTAGTACTCTGTGTACTATTGGGATTTCTCTGCCTTCTATTCTGAAGACGACAATCTCTCCGACTCTAATGGGATCCTCTACCCGGTTGGTGAGAAACAGCAGATCTCCTCTGTGGAAAGCTGGTTCCATACTGCCACTGAAATGAAGAGCAGATACACATTATCAAAATCAGTGAAGACTTCTGAGATCATTTAAGCAGACCATTTCAAGGTGCTTTCACACCTAACTTGTTTGGTTATGTTAAAAATAACTCTGGTCAGTTTGCCCAGCTAGTACAGTTCATTTGGGTTGGTGTGAAAGCTGTCAATCAAACCCTGATATGGCCCAAAAAACCAGACTGAGACCGCTTGAAAAAAGGTGAGTCTCAGCCTGCTGTCAAGCGGTTTGTGGGGTGAAAGCAAACAAACCAACCACAGCATTTTAGCACAGCAGATAGTTGATTTCAGCAAGATTTCAAAAGCTAAACTACTAATAAATCCCTCTGCAGATTGTAACTGTTCAGGAAGCGGTCTTACAATTTATCCGTATAAGCATTGCAATCATTTGGTAGCCATGGTAACACATGTATGCGTCAGAGAGGGTATTTTGACTGATTAATAGGTCAAAAGCTGTTCAAACAGCTGTGCTTGTACCCTACTCAGTGTACTCAGTCAGTTCATGAAGTCCATTAAGAAGTGTGTGACAGCGACCCCACACTGATAAGCCCAGTATCATATGCCTCATTTTCGTCCTGTGTTTAACTGTTAGCATCATTTCATTGTGACACCAAAGGACATAAATATACACATCTGAAGCATTAAAGTGCTGCATAAACTTTATGTCAGTCGCCAGAACTTTATTTCCCCATGTGTGTCCTGATGATGCAATGATGATACAGGATGACATCGCTATTTTGTATAACTTCATGTTTACGCCTCTTGGTTTGTTCGTTAAAAAGTCAGTGTGAAAAGGAAAGCGTTTCCTTATCCACATAGAAGATTTAGACCCTGTTTACACTTGGCATCAACATGCGTCTTGGGTGATTTGATCACAAGTGCACACATGCACAGTTATTACATGTCACCAGATTTGTTCCACAAGGGCTGACAGCCAGCACAGAAAACAAAAATGTTTTAGGAGCTAATAAACATGTAATGTATCAGTTAAGATTGACATGATTGACATTGACATGACTTGCAAATGAGCAACACAAGTGTTGATGCTCAGTCACCAAAACAGCCCCCATGTCTGTATTGATGAGGTATGTTCCCGTTCTGTCCTTGTCAGGGACGCATCAGAACACAGTAGCGCTTTACACTACAAAAAGATATGTGGTCACATGCGTCCCTACCTTGGCAAGTAGTTTGAGTGATCAGACCATGCTTGGTGGTTGTTTAGAGTTGTATTTAGCAATGTCCAGTTGTGATTGGATCACCCTTGACATATGTTAATACCAGGTGTGAACAATGTCATAGGGATAGAGGGTGTGGTATGCTGTACAGATTGCAAAGCCCCTGTAGACAAATTTTAGGATTTGTGATACTGCGCTATATAAATAAAATTGACTTGATGAAGGTGGTCATTATGGTATTCTTTGTTGTTGGTAAAATCAGTGAAAAACTAGTTTGCTTACAGCCGAATGGACTAAAATGCATGACCAGGTATAACTGGAGCTAAACATATGGACTCTGGGCAGACTTTTTACCTTTCCAAATGGTGGCATTAGTGTGATCTTTTAAAGAGTCGTGTTTTTCTTTCGGAAACCAACAAAATCTAATTATCTGCTATCTACTTTAACTCAGTTTAATTGAGACTGAGGGCATGGGTGATCCTAACCCCCATGAACACTTAAACTGTAAATTTACAGTGGATAGAGACAGACGGTATAAAGTATAGAGATAAGTGGGAAAATTAAAATGAGAAAATCCACTGATGGACAGGCTTTGTGGTACAATGTAGTTTAAATGTTTGCAATTGCGCTACCAAAGGCCTCACCTCTTAGTGTCTCCATTTAATAATTTACAGCTGCGCGAGGGAAAATGTGAACCGCAAAAAAAAAAACAAATAATATCCATTGTTGAGGTATAAACCTTGTATGAAGCCACCAATGGCTTCATAAATTCATAACCCACTGTCCTTTTCTGTGCAAGACCGTATGTATACGTCCATGCAGAAATCACCACGATGAGTGGTTCTTTACAACTCGGTGAAAGCTAGCTAAGATCTCACAACACTACCTCTTCAGCAGACTCAACATCCCAACTTACCTGAGAACAACAACAATTGGACTCTCACTGCCAGTGACAACCATCAGACCCTTCCAGATCATCAGCGCAGAGGAAACAATCATACCAAAGTTCAGCACCTGGTAATAGAGCTGCAGGCAAAAAAGGGATATTGTTAAAGGATATGTGTGCTATATGAGCATAAATAAGACCATTTCAGGTATAAACTAGCTCAGGAAACAAGTACGCTAGCAGTGAACTCTTGAATTTCCCAGCATATGTTTGAGATTCTTTATTCTTTAAGCGGGTTAGCCCTATTAGCTTCCACAAAGTGGTCGCTAGTCTACTTGGGGTCCACTGAAAATAAGAACAATAAAGACACTGTCCCAAGTTAACATTAAATTCACTGGCGGATCACTGGAACGCATGTCTGCCGTTAGACTTGAGCTAACAGTGCCATGACAATAGTGTGGCAAAAGGAGGAAAACAGCTAGCTACACTGAAGTCAGGATTCATGTTTGAACACGGTTTCTATATGTATTTTACGCTACAGTAGAAATGGGACCTTTTAGAGACACGTGTGCATAAAACCGTTCACTTTATATGCTGGTAACAAGTGACAGACAGGGTGCAACGGTAAGAAGCGGTCGACGGCTAGTTACCGCTAGCTCATACAAAGAGGCGGTCGAAACAGCAGAGTAAACTACAGCTCGAGTACCTACCTGCCGCTTGTTCATGCGACGAACATCGTCAAGAAAGTCTAAAGATAACATTGCTGCAAATACTACTGGGTAGAAAAAGCACCTAAATCACATTAAAACGTTTTAAGTCACGAGCATATGGATGCACGGTCAAGCAGCGAAACTTGCATCCGAATCTTCCGGGTGCGCTCAACCGGAAGTCCCGCCCGCCAGCGAGCGCTGTGTTGAGGTGTCAGTTTAGGATACGAGAGAGCGCAGAGGGGCCCTCCAAAAGCACCACCCGGTTCACATGAAACGTGCACACACTGCCTCTGTGTTTGCTTAGCGGTGCAGCCAAATTGTCATTTAGGCAATCCATCCAAGTCAGAGTTCAATTAAAATATGCACAATACTTTGACAGTTGCTTTGATTTAAAACAGAGTAAAGAGACTAATTATTATTCAAGTAGCCAAAATGAATAATTAGATTTGTTTATGGATAGTATGTTGATGTTGTTATCTTGTTGTAATTTAGGAACATACAACATATAGGCACTCATAGGAAATAAAACAGGACCCACCTTAAAGCCATTATGTGTGAGCTGATAGTGTGCTTTTGTTTTTCCAAAACAAATTTCCAATAGAATTTGTGCAAAGCAAAGAAAAAAAACTATCTGTACTTCCAGCAAACACAGAGCAACAGTTGGAGACATTTTTCTGCTACCTGACAAATGAACATTGCGTCCAATATTTTTCTTCCTTTCCTCATCCACATTCCATTATCTAGTTTTGTCTCTACCAACCCTGACACAAAATACCTGGCTCGTCCTTAACTGCTAAACACACTTACTTTACTAGCTAGTTGATATCTTTGCCTATCATTTGGTGCTGGGCAGGTAGCGCTAGTTCATTGGAACTTTTTTGATGCAATCAGCTGCCTGCTTTTGACAGAAATGAGGTTAATGAGAGAGGTGAGAGTGAATCAATATGCAGGGAGTCTCTAAAACGCTCTGCGGTAATGAATCGGGTGATATTTCTCTGTGGGTTTTTTTAGATCGCACATTGTTGCACTGTTTTGATAAAAATATTGATGACTGCAGCTTTAAAAAAAAAAGTCATGCTTCGGCAAAACATTCACAATACAGACTAGCCTTTCCTTTAATAATTGTGAGTCGTAAGGCTTACAATCAGTGACATAGTTATTATGAGTCAGTGGGTATCACAAATCAAACAACCACTAAAAAAAACAATTACTCTGAATTAATCATTTATGACACTTTAATGGCTGCCTGTAAACTCTATTATGCAAATAAAACAGTGTGGGTTAAGGTGAGTTTGCTTTTCACTATAGGCTTATTAGTACCAGGACCATCTCTTAATCATAATGCTATAATGTAGCTCAAAGTGAGTGAGGCTTTGAGCACCACTAATTATTAACTGCTCTCTTTTATCGCGGGCCACGTCTAATTTCCTGGAGGAATTGAGTGTGACTGAGTAAGTGATAACAGAATAGTGACCACACACCTGAAATCCACTAGCCATTTTTGCTTGTTGACTTAGTCTGTGGGGATTATTAGGAACACATATGTTACACATGTTTGAGCCATCATTAAAAAGTCAGGTTTTATGTTAGCATTTCTCTGACTCATGTGTAATTGTGCCACCGCCCTCCCCCCAAGTGTTTAAAAGGGTTAGGGTTTCATTCATTTCACAATATGATTGGAGGCCATGTGTTTTACTGAATTGTGCTTTGTTTTCCCCTGATGTAATCTGTTTTATCAAGACTGTTTGGTTTTCCTGGGGACACCCATGTTTGCAGGGACACAATAATTAAAGGGCTGTCATACTAACATGTCATACTAACATAGTGTTTTGGAACTGTATAATAAATTGCAAATGTTCTGTCATTTTTAGCGGTCAAGTTTTATATTTCTCCACTGAAGAAGAACATAATGCACATTAATAACTGTTGATGTGGAACACAAGTTTATTCAACAGTTCCCATGTTTAAAAGAGTATCCTGAAAAGTATTATTCAAGATTCAAGATAACTTTATCATCATTAAGCATGACATGTCAATGAAATTTGCATTGCAACCCCCATGTTAGAAACAAGATAATAAGAAAGAAAGATTCTAAAAAAAATAAGATACTAGAATAAAATAACCAACACTGCAATAAAAATATTTGTAAATGCAATTAAAAATATACCAGAAATGAAAATATACTAAGACAATAAAATATACTAAACACTTGTGTCCCCTGATTTAGATTTGTATGATCTAATCTTTCAAACCAATCAAACATGGATTTAAGTTAACTCAAATCTTCCATAGTTTTGTGCATTATCAATTTTGAAAATATCTGATGTCATTTTGTGTTTTGACTTATTTGTGCTATCTGTGCTGCGTGCATGAATATCAGGTGCATTTATGGATGAACGGCACCTGTCAAGTTCCCACACACTGCAGAGTTGAGTTATTCATTAATTTCTATCTCTTAGGCAATTTCTAACCTCAGATTATTCTTTGGGTTCATTTCTTGTATATTCCTTAAAGCAATATTTAACTCAGCTTTGGCTGTCTCACTACTTGCATATATGCTGAAGGTAAGTGTATATCAACAAAGCAGAGTGTTGTATGCAAAGATCAGTTTCACAGTTGGTCCACGGTGGCTTTACGCTCCGTTAGATTGTTGTGATCTTTGAACATTGTGGCGACACATTTGCCATGCTTCATACAGAGGATGCTGTGGTCGCTGCATATCCTCTATCTGTTTTGCTGCAACCCTCCTCCTCGGAGCAGAGGAGGGTTGTTGTGAGGTGACATCAACTGTTCCAGAAACGATATTAAAGACTCATGTTTTTTAAAAACTACATCCCACCAACAGCACTGATTTTCCGCTATTGTGAAACCATTATTAGGTAATTCACTAAAGCTGTTTGGAGTTTGTTCACATGGCCTTTTGATGATCGTGGATAGTAGGGTGGTAGCTCAGGTGTTTTGATGTAGATATTACAGATGTCTCTTGACATCCAGTCATAAGACTGAGGTGAGCTTAATGCAAACCATAATTGTGTAGATTTTTTCCTTCACTTGGCAGCATATTGTTGTGGTTTCTTCTATCCTTACCTCCTTCTGCTGTATTGGAAAGGGAGACTGCACAAAGCTCAATTGGACCGCGCTAGCTCATGTGCAAATCTGTGCATATACAGCATTTAGACAACACTGATTTTATTCAGATGTAGCCTTTAAGTTCCCCCATGAGAGGAAATAACGTGAGATATGCATCAGAATGTCATTATTTCATAGTCAGCAAAAGCTTTCTGTGATATGGCAGATTAACTCGGCACTGACAGTCAACTTAGCGATGGCACCGAGACCACCGGCAGCCTGCGACTTTTGGTGTACCGGAGATAAAAGTTTTTTCAAATGCCAACTAGTCTGTGGCATTTAGGGACGTGTGATCCTTTTCATATCACCTGCCTAAATGGTCACAACTACCCTGGCCCGCCAATGGTAATTGAGGTCAGCCAGGGACAACGATGTGAGGTCAGAATCACAGGCAGCCTTGTGTGAAGGTGGACTTTACTGTAGATGCCACACTTGCCAGCCGCTGTTCCTATTTTTCCATTTTTTCCCCTATTTTATTTAATGAGATCTTACTGACTGTACATTCTCATTGTGAGTCTGATGTCCTCCGGCTTGCCTAATGTCTGGCTGAATGTAAAGATATTATTCTACATCTTGATATAACCTTGTACAGCTTTTGTAGACCATTTTTTCTGCTATCTGTTGCTGCTGTCATCTGTCCAAACCACCAAAATGAAATGCAAATACGATTTTCTATGTGGAGCACATTTTTACATGTTGCTACATAATGAGCCTGAATATGAGACTGAAGGCTGCAAATGGGTTTAATGTGCTAAAGACCCGGGTGCTGAGTCTGAGAACTTCACATCAACTCAACATTATGTCCTATTAAATGAAATGGCAATTACTTAGCCCTAAATGTACACACAGAATTTCTGCGGTTAGGGACTAACAATTCTCTCATTTGCTGTGCCTTATCATGGATATTAATGCTGAGATTACTGTGAGTGATCCAGTACACTTTATAGCATTCCGCCGGCACCGCTCAGTGCAGCAGGAAGAGCTGTGCCAATGCATCTTTTCTATGTAATTTCCGTGCTTCGCTCATAATTTTTTCTGTAATGACTTGCAGGAAACTCATTTGGATTTAGGTATGTCTCATTTCTGAAATCATTCCTCTCAGACAAATGACGTGATTTTTCAAAGAGACAAAGATACTGACAATGTGACCAGATCTTACTGTTAAATTTCGTGTATATTTCGTGATGGGTAAGTCACTTCTTGGAATAACATAACAAGGCATATTATACGATACTCCCCCTTTGTATATTGTGCTTATTTGCCATTGCCAGTTTGAAAACCACAAATCAGCAGCTATGTTTGGTTCATGAAACCTTAGTTGAGCACAAAAACTGTATTGGCAGATGTGATACAGACAGTGAGAAAAGTGTTCAGCAGGTTAACCATTTTCACAGATAAATCAAACATTCACCTCAATATCTCTGCATAGAGACGTCATTTGTGCAGGTAAGTAGTCCCTTTACTTGTCCTATTTTCATTAATGGTACGGTGATTGAACTAACAGTAGATGGCAGGAGTGTCTTGTCTCATGATAGGCCAAATCTTCTCCATGTTGTTACCACACATCAATTACTCTCGATCCAGTCTGATCCATCTCATCCTCTAGGATACCCAACAAACATACACCCAAGTCTTCAGAGAAAAGTAATGAATGGAGTACACCAGGTTCAGTAAATGGGCACATGGTGGAAATCACTGAATTAATGACACTCATGGGCCAGATGTCATTCAGTTTTGTTCGATTTTGCGTTAAATAAAGGATTGCTCTTATTACTACAGAAGACTGTTTCCTTTGCTCAAAACTATGAAACACATTGTAAAGTCTATGAATGCCATTCCTGATGGTGCTGTAGTACTGAAGCATTATTAACTGCTTTCAGGACAATATCAGGCATTTTGTTACAAATACTTATATACAGTAGTCTTTTTCGCTTGTGTCTTTAGTTCATACTGGGGGATCATTTACTGGGGTCCGATTGTACTGGCAGTCCTATTTCTGTCCTGCTGCCAACAAAGTACACATGCCACAGACTATAACAAACTGGTCGCGTGTAGGAAATATGGACTGTACAACAGAAGCATCAGCTACCTCCCACTAAGTCTGTCGTCTCTTCTTCCTGTTGACAGTGTCTGACCCTTTCATGCTACTGGACGACATCAGAAGTGACACAAAGTGAAATTTTTTATTGAGCGTACATTTAGCTTCCCGGCACTGTTCACACTTGTGCGTGAGCCCCCCACTTACATAAACGATGACTCACTAATGATCACAAACGATTACCCTGATGAAGTTAGCCTTTCACCCCACACGCGCTGGTTGCGAGCAACACTTCATTCTCTAATGTCTGTGAAGGAATCTGATTTGCCCCTGAGTGGTAGAGCTACTGAGCATGCAATGGCTGACAGAGGGATTCTGTATTTATTTTACACTAGCCACACTGCTTGTTCATGCTACACTGGATAACAGGATATTACTTTGATGAAGGATACGACAGCAAAGTAGATCGAAATTCTGAGGTAGCTGGAAAAATATTAGCAAAATATAGTGTTGCTTTACTAATATTGTCTAAAGGAATCAGCCCAAATATAGTAGACCTGGTGCCTGTCTGTGTGATGACAGAACGAAATGTGACGGGGTCCTCTCATATAATAGGAGTCAGCGAGATAACAGCAGGTTACTTTTCTTTCTAGAAGATAGATATGATAATGAGTGACTGCTGATGTCAGATAGAGTGAGTGGGATGGCTTTCATTACAGTGATTCAGCCCGCTCCATAATATGCTCATTTCTATCCAAAATGTTTAAAAAGCACGTGTCATTCACTTTCACAGCGTCTCCAAACGTACGAGGCGTAGTCATATCTTTTATTTTACAGGCAGTCGCATTCGAAGGTGCAGTACTGTGTCTAAAAATGCAGTGCAAGGTAGAACACCAAGTAAACATGACAGGGTACAATATAAAAGCACAGCACCGTTAGCCACTGTACAACAGTGTCACATGAACTGAAGTCTCGCAGCCTTAAAAACATGCTGTATGACCATGGAGCTTATTGTATATCCACGTTGTGGTTTCACTTCAATTGACACAATAATTCCCCTACATTCTCACAAGGGTGACTACAGAAGATACATGCTTGTGCTCTTACATCGAAAATTACACATAGGCTACATATAATGCCACTTCAGTTCAAAATGTTTTATTTTGCACATTCATTTAGTACAAATAGACTTACCTGAGACTGAGATCCACAATCTGTCACCTACAGCGGTACATGGATTGATAGAATACAAACCCAGGAAAGCTACTAATCACTACTAGCATAAACTGTGCCGAATGTAGGGTACACTAGATATTCACCACAACATGTGAGGGCATCAATCCACAATTAGTGATAATGGAGAGGAATGGTGGCTGTAAAAATTAAATAGTTAAGTCATATTATTTTTTAATCAATGTCCTGGTCACTGAGGGGTTTTTTACCTCACCCCAAAATTAGAGGCGTCATTAGCTTTCTGTCTTTCTTCCAGTTCCTCCTGTCATGTTTTGCTGATACGAGCCCAATAGTGGCTGGTTTAAACATGGCATATGATCAGGATACTGCTCCACATGTCTAATTACTTTATTCCATCTTAACAACTTTGGGAGCATCGGCAGGTTTTTGTTTAGTGGGGGTCTTTCTGCCCTCCTGCTCCGTCTTCCTGGGCAGTCTGGGGCTGCCAGCAGATTTCCGGCCGGTCTGAGGGCTGGAGGAGCCGGCAGCCATCTTGCGTTGAAGTAAGGGGCTCCTGGAGCCTTTGGGCTTTGTTGGCGTCAATAAAGAGTCCATGACCTTTAGTGACCTCAGGCTGAGCAGACCACAGAAGTAGTTACACTGGTGCTGGGAGACAAACTGCTCAAAAACTTTGGGATTCCCATCAACAGAAAGACCTTGATGCCTGCAGCAGACACACATCACACAACAAAACCAAATGTTACTGTCATGATCTGTATAAATGTAAATTACCTGTAAAATTAGCTTTTCACAGTATAATTTACAGGAACAACACAGTACAAATATACTGACCCTGTCGATTTCACTGAGATTCCAACATTGGTGATCTTAGTGTCAACACCTGCAAAATAACACCACGCAATTACTTTACTTTCTGTTGTTCAGGTAAAATATTCAAATGTGACAAACATGCAGCGTGAGCTGTCATCGCATTCACTCAAGCACTAAAAAATGTAAGAGGTAGAAAAAAAATACCATTAGAGTTTCTGTAATGCAGCAAATTTAACTTTTTTTGAAGTATCTTAAATCAAGGCAGTAAGTGCTTGTTTTCTGTCTAACATGATTGACCTCCTTCACAAGCAGTTTCTGTCAGAGCATTTCATTTGTTTCAGGCTTTTTGTCCTTACTTATAAGAGCATGAGCAGCAGGATTATAAAGCTGATTTATCAATCAGTACAAAACTGCCTTGTCGAAGTCAGAATGACTTTGTATCCAGACAAACGCACTTGGCTGCACCCTTTTAAGAGAACGATGTTTGATACCAGATATTTTTACTTGTTTAAAAAAAAGGGACATTTTACTCTTCTGTTGGCAATAATTTTGCTTATTTTGAGTAAAAGTTTTTACCATGTACTGCTTATTTTCTTGTTTTTGAGAGTTATTGCAGTGATATTGCTCTGCAGCATATGTCGCGTATGTTGTTTATGTGTGGCCTTAAAGTTGTTTATAATATATTTTCCTCTTTTAATTTCAAAATAAGGAAAGAGGAGGTACAATTAGCTCAGCACAAACAAATGTTTGCTCTCTCATATTTTACCTCCTCGTTTATGGCAAGGTGTGGAATCCATCAACTAATTTTGAGCTTCACAAGTTTATTACCTCTTCAATATGCTACCGATTTGAACCCAAACCTGGCAGGTGTGACTGTTTGTTGTGCTCTGTTGTGTTCATGTGTCAGCCCACCTTCTAGCCGACTGAGCAGCAGATTGCCATTGGTCCACTGAAAGATCCAGTGCTGCAGGGCGCAGCACTTCTGCTCCACCTCAGAGCCAGTCTTCATATCCATTCTGCCTGTATGATCCAGGGCGGAGTATGTCTGATAGACTCCTGTCAGATCAGCCTCCACGGTGGCATACGGGACAGCGTTTGCAGGTCGGTACATCAAGTAGACTGGCATCACCCTGTGTGACAGAGATTATTGTGAGGCCAATCACCCTTAGAGAGGCTAAATGGCTCATGTACTGTAAATAATACTCAGGAGAATGTTAACTTGGTGTAAACTGATCATACTCACTCAAGAGAGGGGCCAAAGTTTTCAATAACTCTTGCTTCCGTGGAGAAGATTTTGCAGTATTCACGAGCCAAGTTCTGGATTTTACACTCCTGTATGCAGAACATTGTAGAATAGCCAGCAACGATAAGCTCAACCTACACCAGTATCTTCATTCAATCTCCATTTGATTAGAGTTACAGTAATCCTACGTGGGTGGCAGGAATTATACCGTACTGATTCTCCGTCAGGTGACTGAATGACACATTTGAATTTAAGATGACACAAATAGATTAAAAAATCAAACCCTTCTCACATACCTGCTTGACAATGTCCAGGTTCCTCTCTATAAGGCAGCTTTCTCCTTTGCCTCCATAGGCGATGGGGTTGCGTGCTTTTATGATGCACGTGTTTCCAGACTCAAACACAGGCTCCAGACCATAGATGACTTTCGCTCTCCACACTTTATGTGAGCAGCCATCACCAATGTGAGATTCCTGCATCATTATACGGCCAAAGAATTTGTTGCCCCAGATGCCAGAATCAGCCACACCCTTGTTGAATATCAGCGGCGTCATTTCGATCTCTTCTCCAACTGCATGCAGAGGAATGTAAGAATGGTGATCAGAAGGACATTTGGGCTCTGACGCAGTAAACCTGTGATCTAAACACGTAAAATCTCATCTTACCTCCGAGGTCCTCACAGAGGGACATTCCAGCCAAGACTGCAACACGGTGAGAGAGAACACAGAGTGAGACTGTGGCCCATTAATGAAAGCAAAAATATGTATTTCATGCCACATGTAAGGTTAACGAGCACATACTGTCTGCACTAAGAAGACAGTCCGTTGAGTCTGTCCCATATTCATTTGTGATCGTGCATCCGTAAACACCAGAGTCTCTGCATGACGCCTGAACAATGGCCAGATTGACCTGAGTTTCATCCCCTGCACTGAGAAACACAAATAGCAAATGACCCAGAATGCTTCAGAAAATGTGCGGAGTCTTTATCTCTGGAACTTGTAGGGGTATATCTGTCAGCCCACTATTATGTTAATCCGAAGGGATTTGAAAGCAGTTTTTCTTGCAAGGAGAATTCATTTTAAAAAGCACAACATTTTATTGATGTGTTTCTACAGGTCTTTCTGAATACTTTATTTCCTGTGAAGCTGCAGATTTACTTTAGAGATACCCTGGAAACTTACTGTCTTTTAATCTGAGCAATCTCCTCTTCATTTCTGTACCATTTGATTGTAGAGTCACAAAGGACGTTGAAGAACTGGCACCACAGTTTCAAGTGTCCCGAGGCATCTGCAAAGGTTTCGCCCCTGATTTTACGTATAACTTGAGGAGCTGGAGACCCAACACAGACAACATGGTGAAGATGCACACTCTTCTATGTTCTAACTATCCTTAATGCAAACACATACTGCATGCACTATGTACAGTATACTTCCCACATTGCACAGTGTACTGGGATTGTATGAATAGTACAAAAGTGTCACATATAATATGTAAAACTCAGTTTAATTTGGTAAAGATTAAGTGAGAGTGAATTCTGAGGAGGTTGTGAATCACATCTCTCAGGTGGCTCTGGCAGCATCGCTGTCTTTTTTGATGGGGAGGGATGAAGAATTTTCAACTATTTCGATTAAAGCAGCAAGTCTTCAAGCAACTTTTGAAAGTGCTATTTCAACATGAAGACCATTTTACCTTTATATGGGTCATGCTTGTCCTTCTCTGCCGGTTTCCCCTCAGTTTTGGGCTGCTGGCTTGGTGCTTGAGTCTCAGACGTCATCTTCCTCCTGCTCAAGAGCGGAGAACGTCTTTCTGCGGGAGAGCTTTGCTCACCAGGGGGCTGCAGCAAAGCTGATTGTCGTGACGGGCTTTGGGGCATACAGAGGGTCACGGGACTCGTGGAAGGCTTGCTGCTCTGTGCAGAAACTTCCTTTTTCTGGGTTGGGCTTTCAACCGGTGATGTGGCCTCTGAGGCCTCTGAGGCTTTGGCCTTGGGTGTTAGGATTTTGCGTCGGGCCCCAGAGGCCAGCTCTTGTGCAGTAGCAGAAGGAATGGGAGATGCACAGTTTCTTGTCTTTAACAATGGACTAACCTCACCTGTTGGATTGACTGAGGAGTCAGTCCTATGCACAAGCGTAGAGCTGTCCTGCTGAATAAGCTGAAGATTATTCTCTCCTGTACCTGTGCCAAGTACACTTTTAGAGGAACACTTTTCTACACACTGCA
This sequence comes from Chelmon rostratus, assembly GCF_017976325.1. Classification (NCBI taxonomy): domain Eukaryota; kingdom Metazoa; phylum Chordata; class Actinopteri; order Chaetodontiformes; family Chaetodontidae; genus Chelmon; species Chelmon rostratus. The sequence continues at coordinate 23,948,944 of NC_055658.1, read as the reverse complement.
AAGAACTGTTTTTTGTGCTGTGGTCTTCCAGGTTGTATTGATCTAAAAGTGTTTCCATAGTCCCCCTTCCAGGTTTGCTGTTACGTTTCATTTCTGGAGTTAACTTTTGTTTAAATCCCACGTCCTTGCCTTGAACTGGTTTATCTTTGACATGCTCCGAAATATTAATATTTGACTCTTGACTAGCAACCATTATAGGTGTCTCTGTAAGTGGAGTCCCGTGGTCTCGACTGACAGTTCCAGATTGGTTTGAAAGTGATCTGTTGGTCAGTTTGTCCTTAGAAGTCGAACAAAGATAATTGTGTTTGACATTTTCAGTCCCAGACAGGGAAACAACGGGGTAATCTTTCAGAGTAACCAGGGTCGATGCTCCAGTTTCCTGGCAAATGTCTGTCACACCTTCACTGTATTTTTTGGCACTGCCATGAGGTCCTGCAGTGTCTACAGTGGTGCCAGTGTCTACAACAGATTTAGGTGTGGTTACAAGAGGTTTTTGTAAGGCCTGAGCAGGTGGTGAAGTTGCACCTTGAGTCTGACTCTGTTCCTGATCAGTTTTATGTAGTTGATGATAAACCTCCATGAGTGTTTCCTTTAAGTTTCTGGGAGGAGCATTGTCAACATGCGTCTCAGTTTTCCTGTCAGGCATCGACTTCTTCGCTTCCTGTTTACATTTGCTTTCATCCTTTTTTAATTCCTTACACGTTTCTGTAAAAGTTGTAGTTGAATCTTCAACACGAACTGGTATGGTGGTCACTGAATTGGCAAGCATGGCGTCAAGAGCCTTTATTTGTGATCTCAAAAGTTCAGCTATAGATATGACTTTTGTTACAGGTTTTTGGATTTCTTGGAAGTCTTTAATTTGGGGTTCAGGCAAGTTTGTGTTTTCTGGAGTTTTTCCTAGGAGCGTGACAGCAGGCTCAGATATTTTGGACTTCAGATTGTGCAATTCTGAATTAGTTTCCTCTCCTATCTCTATTATATGCTCATTCCTCTTCATTTCTTGAGCAGATGCATCCACAACTGCTGCATCTTTGGTCTTTTCTGTTTCAGTGTGTTCAGTCATGTGCAGAGCAGCACTTTCCGTCTCCATCTCAACTATCTTCTCATCTGGGGCCACACTGTCAGACACTAATAACTTACCTACCTCCTTACCCTCTACCTTCTCACCAACTTGTATTTCTGTCCCTTCAACAGTTTTTATAGCTGTATCAACTTGGCTTTGCTGGGCGCTGGAAGAAATGTTACACCCTCGGGTGTTCTCACCACCACGAGGGCTTTGGAGGGGTGACTTCTGTAGGTCTGTAAAAAGGGCCGTATGGCTTTCATTTGATCCTCTGGAATGATCCCATGTGTCCTGTGTCATTTTGTCAATGGCTGCTCGAAGACCACTGTTCAAAGAAGGGGTCTGGATGTCATCTGTCGACGTATCTCTCTCTGATGGGGTCTTTTGTGGTGGTGGTTGTGCGTCCGTCGCACGCTGGTTGAGTGGAAGCTCAAGGTTGACAGGTGCATCATTCCTGTTCATCTTTGTCTGGGCATGTGTAACCTTGGGACATAATACAAGCAGAGGTTTCCATGCTGTGAATACTTATTCCTTTATCCCTGGCTATGCTGGACATGGATAAACACATGCAATTTTAAAAACAGCAACTGTGTAACCAGCAACAGAGAAAGAACAGAAACACCTCTGAGCAAAAAGAAATGTACAGACCAGAAAACAATACAGTTATTGATCGTGACAAGGACCTTTCCCTCATCTGTTCGATTGGCAATGTTGACATGGCTGTCAAAAGCTTGAAAACATGCCTGCCATATTAGTATTTGCAATCATGTTAGTAGATTGTATACAAATATTAGGATATTTCTATTTCTTTCTTCTTTTTTTTTAGCATGATAGCATATCAATTCACCTTTACCCAGAGTCCAAACACTTGTTTGAGAGTCTCCTTTTTGCCATGAAGCTTATGAACTGCAGGGCAGTGTGATGTATCTGCTATATATCACTATATATCATTGAGACATATGCATGGTAGGTTGCTTTGTTCCACAGCTATGTGCCATATAAGCATGTTTATTGAGCTGAATCCCTTTGTAAATCAGTTTTATATAGAAATCAGTATGTGTCATGTTACATTACAGATGAGATGAGCCATTATATAGCTCAAGGGTCATTCTCTTTTCCTATATTAAAATCATTATAAATATGTATATCAATAATAGTCATTATAAAATACAATCCTTGTATCTGATTCTGACATTGTGAGGCCCGTTCACATGTAAGGTTGCTATTTTACATTTAAGTGTAGCCAGAAAGGAATGCGAACCATTTCAAGAGGTACTTCAGCTGTGCAGTGTTTTGTCTCAGTGACGTCAGTATTCAGCCATGCAACTGGCGATTGCATAAGCAGACTGACAATACAAATAGCAAAAGAAGTGTCTTTTTCCAAAGAAAGCTAATAACTTCTTCATTCTTTATGCTATGTCTGCATATTCAGTTAGTTATATGCACTTACTTATATGACATCATCAATCTGGTCACCCCCCATTCACTTTCACTTTTAGAGGAATTAGTTGGACAATTGGGGAAATACACTGATTTGTTTTCTGGGAGAGAGTTAGATGAGAATATCAATACCACCCTCACGTCTGTTGGTTAAAGTTCAACTGAAATTAAATTGCATTTTTTTGTCTGCTGCAGAATACATATCTGCTCTAAGGCTACAGTCAGCAGCTGTTAGCTTAGCCTTGTACAGGCCTCTGTCAGATGTCAGTTTCTGTTGTTAGCCTGTATCTTATTGATTAATGCATACAATACCTGGAGTGTAAAAAGAAAAATTACCATCTGACAGAGACAGGCTAGCTGTTTTCCTGTTTCCAGTCTTCAATCATAATCAATTGTGCAAAGGCCAACTCTCAGACCTTTGAACTTCCAATATCAAATGCAGTGCATTAATATACCTGTTGTGTCTGTCAACATGTGCGTCATTTAATTCTCGTCACACAGCGGGGCATACTTGTAAAAGCCATAAATAGCTCCAGGTTGCTTGTGTTACTGATGAGGCCTGTGTTGGCAGCACAAAGCACTCATGAGCTCATGCGAAAAGGCTCACTCACCTCACTCAGCAGCGCTGGCCCAGACACACACACATTTTTTTGGCAGGAGCTTGTTTCCTTCTCAGACAGCTGATCTGCAGCCTGTTCACACGGACGCTGGGGTAAAGCAACCCCGCTTTCACACGGTGCGTTCACGGACTCTCTGTGTGCTAAAGATGCACCAGTGGGAGTATTTGACTTCTCGTCAACGTCCATGACTGTCACACGTTCTGTTTTTGAAATGTCCTCCTTTGCTATGCTGGGGGGTTGTTGGGATGGCGCAGCACTCATCTGCAGTTGTGTTGAGGTTATGTGGGGACTTTGGTTCTGCTTTTCCAAATGTTCCTCTGTACCTTTGCGTCCAGCTTCCTTCTCACGCTTTGCAGCTTGTTTACCTTCAGTTCCTGACAAAGTATGGCTTGTAGATCTAAGAGCAGCAGGGAAAACCGAGGCACTGAACTGTTTCTTCTGTGAAGGCACAGCTGCCTTAGTACATGTGTTTTCATGCTTTGACGGCCTTTCAACAAGAAATACTTCCGCTGTTTCTGATTCCTGATGTTCTGTCAGGTTTGTGGAGTTTGAATCCACAACGGCATTCTCTACTTCCATAACCTCTTCTGAATTGCCCTCAGACTGTACTGACTCTGTGCAGGCCAGAGCTCCAGAGGTAGAAGTCTCATCTTTTGCCCTTCTCTCCTCAGATGCTCGCTCTCCTGGCGTGTCTGATTTTGCAACCTTTGCACTGTTGGAAATTTTAATCTTCTTTTTGATGAAGGGAGTTTTGGGTTGATGTGCAGTAAAAATCTTTTGGGCAGAGTCATATATATATGTCCCACTCTTGTTACCGTTTTCACTGATGGCCTGTCCACTGGCGACAGGAGACACTGCTCCATTAGTGATGGGGATCAGCTTTTCTTCCACCTCTTCCACAGCAGCCTCCTGCAGCCTGGCTTCAGGTTCTACAGCTACAGCCTGGTGGCTCTCCTCATTGCCCTCATCCTCCATGGAGCTTGGCGTGCTGAGAAAGGCTTCCATCGTGGAGCGGCGTTTCCTCTGTGTGCGTTCTGGACTGATGGTTCGTAGTGGCTCCTGGTTTTCTTTCCCTTCCACTTCCCTGCGTCTGTTGTCGGCCTTTTGTTTGAGCTTGGCAAAGTAGCGCTGGTGGATCTTGAACTCATTCATTTCACCCACCTCCAGAACCCCAGAGCAGGACACAATGCCTTTGCTGTTGCTGGCTGAAGCCTGGTACATAGCTGCGTCCTCCACAGTGCAACTGCAAAGAAAAGCCAATAGAAGTTGCCTTTATTAAAATTAAAAGATTCAAATAATACACTATGGTTTTGTTGCCTCTTTGAGAGTGCCCTTTGCTGAGTAGTAATTTAAATGTCTTTATGGAGAGTTAATACAATGCTGATATTGGTATCTTGATAGAAAAAGTGCAGTCAGATGTCATACATACTTGTAAATGTGCAGGGAATGATTTTGTCCATTGCGGAATATTTCATATTTAGGCAGTCCACAGTATCTGTCTAACTGCACATCATCCTTATACCAGACAACTTGAGGAGCAGGGTGTCCTAAAAAAGAAACAAAGATGTGGCCATCAGGAAAAACAACTAGAACTAGTTTGCAATTGTGTAGCACACTAGAGAAAATTGGGTGCATCATACTTGCCTTGTGGGTATTATTATATTTCAAATGTAACCTGTGAAGCAGCGTTTACCTGTAACCACGCAGGAGAACTTCACATTGCAATTCTCGGACACGGCTTTTGACTTGAGGGTAGTTTCGAAGGAGGGCTGCGTTTCCTCCGTTAACTGTGCCATCATACTGCAGAGCGTGCTCCTGTGCGAGAAAAGAGAGCCGGTCAGTCGAGCTGTAAAGGTTTTTAAATTCAATACTGCATTATTGTTGCATGCAGATGAGCAGTTTTCAGACTCAATAGAAAAGGTATTGGCTGGAATGATTTATATGGTTGTTGGAATTAAAAATTGCAGCCTCTGATAGCTGGAGATGGTGGTGATCATTCTAACACAGGGCAGACAAAGAATCTGAAATAAAAACACCAGATGTGTTACTTGTCTTAAGACTGATGATGACAATTTCTGATTAAAACTCAAGATTTCTGTACCAACCACTGTAGAAAAAATGGACATAGTGACTGTGACGGCACACATAGTATCAGAAAAAGGATGCAAATAGTAAATAAATGTTTTGAACCAGTTTGTCACAAGATGAACAAGACAATCCAAATATCGGTTAGATCTCAATATGATGGAGGATTATTTTTTTTAAAGAACTAAAAAGACATAAGCTGTCATTGTATTATATGTTCTAGGAATTTAAAGAACTACTGAGCTTTTTGTAGTTTTATTTGTTCATCAAAAGCAAGTTTGAATGTATGCCTTCAATTACTTCAATAATACAAACTAAGACTAGACTAAGATTGATCTGTACTGAGTGTTAGGAAGCAAAATGTTCACATTCTTATTTTTACAGCCCACATAACACAGAAACAAAAGGAAAGTGTGTCTTGTGATCTTTAACTTCTACAATTCACTATGAACAGTTAGTTGGCGTGTCCTTAGAGAGGTCTAATTAGACCATATGACACTCATTATAAAAATGAAGCTATAAATATAATGGTTTAAGAATATTGAACCATTATAGCACTATAATGGAAAGGCGAAAGAAACGTCTCACAGATGCCGTATAATCTAAATCGATGTGGGCTTGCATGCATGATGTAAACGCTTTATAGTGATGCTTGTATGTATTCCGTGCAGTTGACCCACGTCCGATGCTGACATCCATTTCAGTGTTGGTTCAGTGCACGGTTAAAAGACACTGTTACACTTCACTGCATGTTACTCATGATTAAGCCGATTAAACAAGACACTAATACTAAAGACAGCCACACTTAAATAACAAAGTGTGCATACTGTATGGCGTGTAGCATGCGCTGTGTATTGCTATTTATCTTGTCAGAGTTCATTGCTGACCTATAGCAAATACAATAAAAGTGCTATAGTAATTTAGCTATGACAAAGGGAATTTTTAAGCTAAATTTCACTTTCGCAAGAAATTTTGCCCAACAGCATTTTCTGTTGCTTGTTTCAGGATATGATTTACTTTTTCCTCACAATGCTTGCCTCAGTTCCTGCTGTTGGAAACAATGCCTGCATCCATTGCTAAAAACTACCTTAACTTGTGATTTTGCAGTTAGAACACACGTGAATGACACAAGCAATTGTCTTGTTAAGGGCCAACAAAGGGTGACCCAAAATCAAATGTGTAGTTTTCCTCACTGGACTCCTGGAATCTAGTAAGGATGCATATCATTCTTATAGCAAATAACATGTGGGGTATGGTATCGTGGAAAAAGAGAGAGCAAAAAACGGCAATTTTAAATAACTTCTGTATCCTCCATAGTTACTTTGGTAATGTGGCTGTAGAGGCTGCCCTGTGCCACTGGCCACAAGACAAGGAGTGTTTATGATCATCTTAAAACACAGTTTCTTCTCTTGAACTGAGGCATAATTAGAGAGTCGGTCCTAAGTGTATTGCTTGTTGTGAAATGGGGCCCATGCTGCATTACTGAGATGCTGATCTTAATCACAAGTTTATTTAAACTTTGGTGGCCATGGCAACAAACAAAGAAATAACATGCCATACACGGACGCCCGCAGTTAGGAAAATCTTGAGGTAGTGATTATTATAGAGCACATGTTGGACTAACATGGTCCCTACAGAGGTGTGCAGGTAGCACAGCGCACTGTTAGTGTTGCACAGTACCTGTTTTCTGGCCTCACGCTGGAGAGGTAGCTGCAGCCACTGAGCCGGCTACTCCCACTGATATCATCCCCATTACTGGATCTTCCGTTGCCAAAAGAGGAGCGCGTCATCCTCCGTGAACCCATTTTCCACCAGATCGAGGAAAACTCAGGAAAAAAAAAAGTTCTCAGGGACGAAAAAAAAGTTTGTGGTGTTACTTATTTTTGTCTCTCAAGAGAGATTAGCAAGAGCTAAAAGAGAACAAGACATGAACAGTGATGACTTGACCACAGGCAGAACAGCAGGAAGTTATATTACATAAACTTACATTTTAACACTAATAAAAAAGTTATTCTGTAGTTAAGATTAAAAATACAAACATCAGGAGGAGATGCCATGTACAAACACACCTCTGTCCTATTTATGACTTACATAAACTACATTCAGCCATCGATTTCACTCAGTTAACTCACCATTCACAGGCTTCTTTCCCTCCTTTGACAGATACCCCACAGCAATGTCTGAAGGCACTGCAATTTCCAATCAAACATGAGCATGCGTAGGCTGCTGGACTATTTATAGTTGGCCTGCAAATAGGCACAAGAGCACATCACACTTTCCGAAACTTGCCTTTGGACCACTTTATATAAAACAATTTGCCAACACCGGAAAATTAAAAGCCAAGTAATAAAAAGTCTCTACAGAGACAAGAAAAATCCTTTTAAGGAACAAAAGTCCACGATTATTCCGAGTTAAACACAAGGTCATCCCAGGTTTGGTAGTTCCCTGAATAGGAGGAGAGGATTTCAAAAACAGAACGAATCTGTGACCAATAGATTACATGCGCTCAGAGAGGAGAGGGACCACTTGTGTGGTCAGTAGTCGGCGTTTAGCTCCGTGTACAAACTGTAGTTAAGAATCATATGAGCCTGTCAATCAGGAGGCTGACGCCTTCACTTTTAAGTCCATTAATATGAGCAGTGCATTCTCTCAGTCACACTTTCCAAACATACCAGTGACCTCTGTTTACCAGACGACTTGTTGACAGAGTTTTAAGCAGAACCAAACAAAAACAGCACAAATTGGTGCATTTGGTCTGGTTTTAAATAAAGATAAAAGTACATTTTTATCATATAATACAACCAAAAGATGTTGAAACCTACCAAGCTCTGTGGAATGCATTGTCCAGTGAGTGACAATTGCTTTGGATCCCCGGAGGAAAAGCAGTAGGAATAGAACAGCCTTATATAGGCAGATCCCTCTGACTGCCAAAGAGCTCTTATCTTTACACAAGCATGCACGTACACAGTCTTTCTCTCACACACACAAATCAGTGATTGCTGCTTCAGTTAGACTAGTGCTTACTTGATGAGTTGATTTTTAAAAATATATGTATAATAGGTTCCCTGACGGTGTTTTTCCTTTGAATCAAACAAACCATAATAAAGTACAGGTTGAATTAACCTGTGAGGTTGAGAACTAAAAGCTATTAAATCACCTTTAAGAATATTTATTTCCACCTTGAACTTATTTTGCCTGGTAAACAAACTGCAAACAACCAGATCTCCTTTGAACTGATAGCAACTGGCAGCAGGACTTCTCTGAATTACAGCGTACTGAGTGTGTTCTCCCTAAATCAAGTTCAAAGGTATCAATCCGAATTTTCTCTCATGTTACCGCACACGCTCCTCATATTACACATGCCTATGTGCCTTCTGATCAGCTATTTTAATTTTTTTGTTCCGTCCATCCATCATGGTCTTCTGCAACTCCCACACTTTCCACTTTTCTTGCCAGGGCGGTGATATACTGACTCAACTGAACCACCAACATGAGAAGAGAAACAAGCTTATGACATGTAAATATTCTTGTGAAAAAACAACTAAATTGGTGAGACAATGAGAGACCTTTAACCCCACAAAATGGACACACAGTGAGGTATTTCAGAATGGATTCCAGGAGCGATTCCCACACACACACACACACTCACACTGTAGAGACATGTGTGGGCTGCACAGCCTTGTGTGTGACTGGCTGCCAGTCCTCTGTGAAGGGGCTGGAAAACACAGTTGCCTCAGCGTGGTCTTTATGGTCTGGACGGGGCGTGCACAGACAGATCAAAGCACAGCAGCGTGTGAAGACACTACAGAGACTTGTGTGACTCTGTTTGACAGTGAATTCCCCTTTAAGCATGTTACCCAGCTGTGATGGTTGGAGAGGGATTTCCTAATGCTGAACCACATTTATGAAGATGGAGGAAAATGTTGTCAGGCAAGCGTAAAAATCTGACGACCTGCTCACAACAACAGCACCAATGGACAGAAAAGATTCTTCAGATGATAACACTTTGACAGACATCCATATGCAACTTTTCCAGGAACTTTTGTTTCGTCTTTTTTTTTTTTTTTTGCTATCCACCTAATATTATTCCCACTTTCCCCAAAGCAAATAATCACACCAATGTTTTAACAACCCTGTTCTAAATCTGAATTCAGATGGGGTCTGTTGGGGCCATGATTTCAGCATTGCGTGCCCATTGCCTCATGCTTTGCTATGTATAGCGCTTCTCAAAACCCTGTTGTGGCTTACTCTGGCAGATTTATAGGTGGGCTGTACATGATGCTCACTGGGATCTCTACCTCTGGCTTTGTTGATACCATTATCTGTCTTTTGCAAACATAATTGTGCACTCTCAAGAATAGTTGCAGGTTACCGCGGGGCACATGTAAATTGTCATGATCAGTCATTAGAGCCAGAGTGGTAATGGACATGCCCTGGTCTAGAGGTCTGCTGTTGTTCAGGATGTGTGCAGAGGTGTGTGCGTGCATGGAAATAGGGATAGACCAAAAGGTATGAAGCAGGTTGGACAACTGTCAGCTCTTCAGTTTCACTGTGGCATTTATTTACCAGCTCCATAGCCGTCCAATAAATAGTGACCTTTCAGCGTGTGGTCATGAACCTTTCACTCACAACTTGCTCTTGTCCGGTTCTCTTTCTCTGGTTATAGTGCCATTAGTGCAACTAAAAGGGAAAATTGTGATGTCTGCGCAGGATTCAGTTCCACTAATCTTCCTCCTTATTTGTTAGTGTAACTGGCCATTTAGAGAACGCCTGCCTTCAGCCTCCAGCAAACCATTATGCCCCTGATTCACGTACAATCTCAGCCAAAATGAACGTCAACGCAGTGTCATTTTTCTGCAAAACTGAGCTGCTGCCTGTTACTTGTCAGTGGTCTGACTGACGCAGCTCTGACAGTCCATTTTATTTGTCGGCTTTACGTACAAGCATATCATCAGAATGGGTATGTCCACTGGTGTTGAGGTGATCTTCAGGAAAAGTTTTAAAAGGTGGTGTAAACCTGGACTGATCCACTTTTAGCCGATGAAGCCAGCGCCTGCTTCAAATGAGTGACTGCTGGCCAATATTGTGCTTCCTCTTGTTTGTTCCTGCTAGCTAATCAAGTGGTTGAGTGCATTCACATTATTTGTAATGTCACTTGATGAAAAACATTTTGTACAAATGATGCTCCTAATGATCTTTGAGGAGCCCCTGCCCTATTATTGTGGCCACAGATTTGTTAAAAATAAAGGCTTAATTGGGAATTAACTGTTTGATGTTGCTGCCCACACAAACTCCTGAGATAAATCACTACTATTAAAGCTATATGTAACACCAGCTGCATGAGGAACACACTGTTCTAATCCAGCTGGGATATCACAGCAACCCAGATCCGAGATGGTTCGAGTGGCAAGGTGTCGACATGGGCAGGCGGGGAGAGGGGAACACCAGTGGGTAAGCAGGGATCGAGGTAGTTTTTATTGGGGATTTGATCACTGATTAATGACTCTTGGGAGCTGGGTCCAGTTTATAGGACCAAACTTGCAGAATGTATGTCGGCCTACTGACTTTTTGATCATTGTCTCTCATCTTAGAAAACATGTCACATAAATTTGTAATAAACTTAATCATTTCAGTTCAGCTCAGTTCTGTAAGGTTCTGCCATGAGAGCTTACTGGCAGGGTGGCCCCGTGCCAAGTGTACCCCCAAACACCCTCCCACCACATGCACAGTTGGACAGCAGAGTGTTTTGATGTTTGACAGGTCTCTGTGGAAACTGAGCTTGGCTTTGTACAGGCGTCCGGCCCGCCGCTGAGGCGGTGACATCATCTTCTGGATATTCACACCAGTGTCAGCTCCAAGGAAGCAGAAACAGGAGAAGACTTGACCTCCAAGGACAGCTGTGTGCCCCGCACACTCACACACATATTACGACTTTATACGCAGCATTGCTCACACCGCCTTAAGCCAATCACATGCACAGACTGGAAACACACAGTTGCCTATGCAGTCCTGTATTGACTAATGGTGCTACTTATTAGTGCAGGATATTTCAGCAGCTGACAGCCATTATGTTATTGGTGATAAATTTGGCCTCTTCCCGTTTTTAGTTAAACATTTTAGGAGTGAAGATGTGACTGAAGGGTGAAAATGAAATTCTCACAGAAAGCAGATGAATGGCAGTTTGGTGGGAGTTACTGCACGCTGGAGGTAAAATACAATATGAGCTTTTTGTTTGGGATATTAGAATTAAGAAATTGAATATGTAACACTGCAAAATTACATCACTTCTGATCTCACTATAATTTTGCAGGCTTGTGGTATCATCCGTTCGTTCCTTTGCCATACAAAGTTAGCATAAAATGGTCTGCTGCTCAGTGTTGACCACAGCTGCAGGGTGTGTATAAAATCATCAACTTTTTTTTGTTGTTGTAATTTTTGGTTATTTTAACAAATGTACAAATGCATTCAGAAATATTTCAGAACTCAACCTTTTGAAGATTAAAGCCCTAAACATATTTCGAGCACTTCTTCAGTTAACTTCTTCTAATTAATAAATAAATAATATAGAGAGCCAGTGAGTATCAGCAGGTGGACTTACAGTGACCTCTAGTGGCAACACTGGGAACTCTGTATTAACACCGGTGTACTTGCTTGGGTTTCATTTGGCCATTTGCTGCTCTAAGATGCTCTACAATCACCTCACTTGAGAATATCTGGCACATGTTTGGTATCAGTTTTAATTGAATTAGATGCAAACACCAAGAATAAAAAATAACAGTGAATTTCAAAGGCGTAACAGTTTTCCATTTCAGTTACAAAAAACAAAAACCTGAGAAGCAGACACAGTGTGTCTGAATACAAACTGAAGCCTTTACACAAAATGAGTCCATTAACTTTAGAAATGTTAACTTAATCCCCGTGAAAGAAACATTCTTCAAGCATACTGACCTAATCTAATTTACATTCACTTCTAAACAATGAAACAGATACAAAAAGTGAAAAATAAAAAAAGTACTTGAAATATACAATGGTAAACAATAAGTAGGAAGATATTGTAGACAGCCTGCATGTCTGAGTCCTGCAGCCCAGTGTGCAACATTACTTTTTTCTCTCTTTCTTATTCAGCATATCAACAACGGATGGTGTCTTGCGCTTTACACCTAGAAGGAAAATGTGAGAGGAAACAGTGAAGAAGCAGGGTTTTATTTAGATCAAACTACAATCAAAGGAGATGAGCCTCTAATATACTTTGAGTATGATTCCTCCAATACCTTGCTTTTTGCTGGGTGATGCTGCAGGGTCTGCAGATCTTTTGGCATAAGCTAACTTCATCCTCTGGATGTTCTTCTTGCTGATCACTTCATGCTGTACAATAGGATGCGGGTAGTCTTTACCCACAATGCATCCTGCTGCCTGCTGAACACTGTGCGGAGCTTTCCAGGGCTCATAGATATACTCAGCTGGGAACTTCTTCAGAAGAGGAAGGTACTTTCTTTAAAGCAGAGCAGAGGAAAAATGTTTGATAGAGTACATACTGTATATCATTTCTGAAAGCTTGAGATTGTTTGCATCGTGATCTTACTTGATGTAGTCTCCATGTTTGTCTGTCTTCTTTCCAAATGCAACAGGAGAGTAGACTCTGAAGAACTGGTGGAAGAAGGCACTTGCCGATAGCCACTGCCAGTTTCCAGCGTTCAGAGCCCAGTCCCCGTCCAATAAAAGCTCCTCAAACACCTTCAGAAGCAGCGAACAGACTCTGAAGAGTCAGGTTTAGCATTGCACCCCTACAGCTAGCCTCAAGCAGAAATGAGGAGTGGGCTACAGCGGTCTGGTTAAGACCCTACTTTCTAACTCTACACCACAGAGTGTAGAGTCTTCAGACTCGAGTGACATCGCTTAAGGCAATTTGTCAAACTCACTGGAGCCCTGAAAGGCTTCACACAACTTTCTTTCACATGTGCAGTAGCGCTCCCCAAAACCTGTAAATGGACTCTGTTGAGGCAAATCGATTGAGTTCCCCTTTATGATGGCTGGAGAAACCCTTCTGATAACAATAAAATCCTGTAGATGACAGAAGCCATTTCATCCAGATGTCAACATAGTGAGGTGTTATTCTGTAGCTGCCTACCACATACTGTAAACATGGGCTTGTGTGGCTTTTGTGCCTGTTCTTTGGCAAAGACATCATGCTTGACTTTATCCACAGCAGCAATAAAGGCAAGCTCGTTTTCTCACCTTCTGTCCTTCTTCCCAGCTGATCCACAGGTCTCCCCTGGTGAGAAAACAAGCGACAGCATGTCTGGCCAGGTGGTGGATCCAGCCCTCCTGCCTCAGCTGAGTCATGATGGCATCAATGAAGGGGAAACCAGTCCGAGCCTTAAGAGACACATTTACGACGCAGGAGATTAGATAATCTCTAATTAACAGTGATACCACTGAATCAACATGAACTCTTTTTCCAACAGCATCATCTCTCATCTCATCATCATTTAAGATAAGTTTAAAGCACTCAGTACCTCCCTCCACGCAGCCAGGTATTCAGGGTTTGTGTCCCAATCCACCTGGGTACAAACAGAGTTGCCCTCCATCTTGTTAAAGTGCGGGATCCCCACACTGGCTGTGTAGAAGAACTCCCTCCACAGCAGCTGGCCATGCAGGGAAACTGGGGGATCTGAGTGCTTCTTCTGCAAATACCACAAACCCACAACAGTCAAACTGAGTCAAGCTTCGACAGGATTTCAAAGTTAGGATGATGCATTATTAGCTTAACACATTTTCTGCCGTTTCTTTATCTTAATTTCTGCAAAAACCGTACTGTGACGGTGGCACTCACCCCCCGATAGACGTCTGTCAACCTCCACCAGAAGGTGCGTGCAGACAAGCAGCCAAAAGTGACATATGGACTGAGAACAGTGGTGCTGGGGCTCAGAGAGTTTGGAGAAGTCTGCGGCTTCTCAAAGCTACACACCCATGCCTGAAGTAAGAAAACAGATGTAACACGTAAATCCGACAGAGCAGACAAGTGTCCCTGTTACGACACCAAGATTCACTGACGCCTTCTTTCTTGCTGGTGTGGATGTTGGTTTTTTTTGTATCTCAGCAGATGTCTAAAGAAATTTGATTTCTATAAGTCTCAGCGGAGAGTTTCAGTGTATAAAGGCCTAGCAATGCTTCACATCCTTCAGCCATGTAGCACCAATGATACACGTGTATGAAGCTGAAATACCGTTCTTTTCATATGCTCATCCAGTCTCCTCAGAGCCTCCTGCTCTCCTCCCGGGAACTGCTCCTCTACAAGAGCCGCAGTGTCCCGGCCGAGCTCCTCCAGCGTAGGGATCCCGTATTTCTTCTCATGGTTTTCTGAAATAGGGGTCTTCACATCTTTGACAAGAGAGATACAGTTCGATTAAATGCTGCTTACGTTTAAAAATGTTACATTTTAAACAAATTGGTTTTAGTCTTTAAGACATTATAACACATTGGCATCATCCAGTGTTGTTTGTAGCACCTTTCATATCTTCCATGGTGGGAGCAGGGATCGGTCTCTTAGGGGGGCCAAGAGTCTTCACTATTGCCTGCATTCGGTTATAAGTCAGGGGAGCCTTCCCATTGTTGTCCTCAATTATCCTATGAAGAAATGACAGACAGAGGTATGCAGCAGCCTTAAAAAATTTAATACTACTGTCGAGGAAGTAAGATGTATGGAAGTAAAAACCATGCCGTGATGTGTGTACATGTTCAGCACGAGTAATACCTGTCTATATCGTAAAGAGTGTGTGAGATTTTGTAGATGACTTCGACTCCATGTTCTTTGGCCAGCGCGGTAACCGTTTTGTCCCGACTCACACTGTAGGGCTCTGTGTCGTACTCATAAGTCAGCTTTGTTACCTTCCATTCGTTGAACAGCTTGGGGAACACATCCTCCGGCTTCCCTCTCACGACAAAGAGCCTGAAGGAGTCCAAACACACCGACATGTGACGACAATATGATAGCAGCAGTGCAACCAGCCTCATAAATTCAGACCTAACAATTGCTTTATAATAGCAACTTTACTTCAGTTCAAGATTACTGAGTGAGCCCAGTGTCTCCACCTGGAGTTGAGTTTCCTGAGGCTGCAGTCCAGGTCTTTAAGGGCTCCGATGAGGAACCTCCAGCGGTTGATACCCACACAGGAGTTGTTATGGAGGTGTGGGTCCAGGATGAAGACTGGGTAGAGCTCCTTACAGTCCCTCAGAGCAGCCATCAGTGCTGGGTTGTCATGCAGCCTGAGTCCCTTGCGGAACCAGTGGACACATGTGTGAGCCATGCCTGTGAACGCATCAATCACAGACATTTCTTTAGACTTTTCTGTGTGACCCCTGAAAGAGGTACATGGTCACACAGACACACAGTTCCAGTCTCAAAGTGCAGGATGCATGTTTAAACACTGTCAAATGTAACAGCATGAGCTCGAATATTTAAAAAAGTCGACCACTTTTCACAGAGCTGCTTTAATATGATGCATCTGGAAGTTCAAGGCATCGACTCAGAGTCACAAACTCACAATATGAACCCTTTGCAGAAACAATGTGTACAATTATCAACCCATTACAGCCAACAAACGATATTAAAACAACATATCGCAGCGTCTCACTCTTAAAATAAATCCATATGGTGCACAGTTGTGCGGCGAAACTTTACCTTAACTGTGTCTTACTAAAGCTACAATTCCGCTCGTTGTGTAGCCTTCAGTGTTTACCGAATAACTTGTGTTTGGTAACCAGCGCGTCGGCTGCGTTACAAAACCGGACGCTCTGCTACGTCAGCAGCACCAACAGCCAACCAGAGGAGAGCTGGCGATGTCACGCATGCGTACACACGCAGCACCAGCAGTTCGTCAGTTTGCACACTAGATGTCACTGTAGTGCCAACAATACTAGAGGTGAGTGGTCAAAGCATTGTCACTATAACTTTATATTACAAACAACCGTTACCTGAGAGGTTACCTCCTGCACTGCCAAAGGGTCCTTCAGGATATATGACTTCACCCAGCTAAAGAGACGTCAGTTGGATATGTTGGATAAATTGTTAAAGGTGGTGGTGGGCAGATTCCTGAATGAAAATCTTCGTGCTCTGTGCTCTCCAGGTTTACTTTCCATTAAGCAGGAACAATTAGTTAATTTAAATCATATTTAAATAATCAGTAGTACATTGCGACTGTTCTCTTTACACCCCTCATGTATCAGGCACAGGGTCTGGGTCCGATTCAACACACCATACTGTGACTCACGTTTACCCGCCAGCTCATCGTAGCTCGCCGTGATCGTATAGTGGTTAGTACTCTGCGTTGTGGCCGCAGCAACCCCGGTTCGAATCCGGGTCACGGCATTGTGGTACAATGTCACGGCAGATGGGCTTCTTTTGACACTTGTTGTACGTTGTTATTACTCTATTGTGACAAACACTGATACATAAAACACAATTAAGAGCAACGACCCTCCTCTTCCCGCATGGAAAGCGTGTTAATTTTAGAAGATATATTATGGTGGTCGACATAGAGCCTAACTCTCGGAAGCAAGAGGTAAATTCAGGATGTCACTTAAAAAAATAGCCTAGATCGGAAATGATGATTTTACTCGCGCGTTTTATTGCCTTACATTGTCCTTACCATAAAAGCACCGCCAGAGGGAAACAAAGTAAGGGAAATGCGGAGACCGTACAGTTAACAGGTTGCCTCAACTCATCCAACAGAAACGGCTTTCGCTGCAGTAATCAGTTAAGGTGATCGGGGTATCAGTGCCCCTTTCAATGCATAGGCTATATAGGCGGCGTTTGTTTGCACAAACAAGGCAATTAATCCCCACTGATTTCAGTAGAGTTCAATCAATGCATTCTGCTAGCTACATCTCGTCTACATGAATGCGACTGAGACTGGTGCCAGAAAACAAGTAGTTGGTGTTTTTTTTTTTTTTAATCGGTTGTAGTTTCAAGGTGAAAGAAATGCATATTGGTCACGTGTCTGCTATGCATGTTATTTGACGTTTTGTGTGATCCGAAGGACTTCCAACACTGTAAAATACTCATTTATTTAGTTTATGACATTTAGAAAAAGTTCAACTTTTCGAGCCTAGTTGGTTGATCTCTCAAACGGACTCTGGTTACATGAAGCATGACTGTAATATAACAGATAATCAGAAACAAGTTATATCCTTGTTTAACATGGGTACTTGTTATACCGGCTGGAAGAACAGGAGATCTACCTGTGGAGAAAAAAACGTAAAATTTGGTGCTGCCTTCCAGTTCTGTCGGAAATATTGCCGCTGAGCAAAGAGCGCGAGCCAACACAGTGGTATAGGGCAATGTGGCTCATACTTGACGTGTCATTGAATGAATAAACACATTTTAAGGAAATCAAAGCACATGTATTTTATGACTGTAGTTATTTATGTGACATTAAATGTGTCTTTAATTTCACGTTTCATGTGCCTCGTGATAAATTGCAAAGCGATGCTAAGTGTTAATTTTCATTTCGTTCATTCACTCCTGCAGCAGCACAGGCTAAAGCGCCTGCCCATTGTTTGACTTGTGAAACTCCAGCCCCCTCCACACTGTGTTATTACTCTCAGCCATGTGGCTTTAGTCACGACGGACACCAGCCTATCGGAATTTCGCCTTCACTCGTGAACTCTGTGAAGGCAGCATCCCACTGGTGGCTTCGTTGGCTGACAGCCTCGCCAGTCACCGGCCTCGGCCCGCCCAGCAGCATTAGAGCGGCATGGCAACGGCGAGGAGGAGACAGGGGGGAGAAGGTGTGGTGAGGGGTGACAGTCTAACCGGACCAGAGAGGGAGCAGCAGCAGCTCCTCGCTGACTGAAGACGCGCACCGTGCGGCACCCCGGCGCTCACACACTGACGGAAACGATGCACCCCCGCCGCCGCTCTGCACACTCGCTGCAGCCGACCAGGTGCTGGACCAGAGAACAGGGACGGCGTTGATGCGACAGAAGCTCAAACTTGTATGTATGTGCAGAGAGACCTTCTCCCTGGTCCCGT
Organism: Chelmon rostratus; assembly: GCF_017976325.1. Lineage (NCBI taxonomy): Eukaryota > Metazoa > Chordata > Actinopteri > Chaetodontiformes > Chaetodontidae > Chelmon > Chelmon rostratus. The sequence goes on along the minus strand of NC_055658.1, from coordinate 23,930,703 downwards.
ACGCAGACGATCGAGAAAATGCTGAGCCGACTGATGAGCAGCAGCATCAGGAGTCTGGACAGGGAATGCAACTGCACTGTGAGGCTGCTGGACGATTCGGAGTACACCTGCACGATTCAGGTCAGTTGGGGACCAATCTTTTCTGTTTCCCATATTACCTTGTTGTGGAGGACGTGCTATTGACACGTAACGGGGTAGGGATCAGGTAAAATGACTTTACCCCCTGCACACATCCCTCTCTCTCTCTCTCTCTCTCTCTCTCTCTCTCTCTCTCTCTCTCTCTCTCTCTCTCTCTCTCAAGCTGCTGCTCATGAAAAACGTTGTGACTGAAGGAGATGTCATTCAGTGTCACCCAAATGTTTGCATGTTGCGTTGCGTTTATGGCCAGACGTCTGTCCTCAATGGGCTGCAGACGTTACCTGTGTGGACATCATGTGCTGTGCATAGCGTAGCAAATTCAAGGGTTATTAATCAGCACTATTCTGAATTTCCAAAAGAAGGTGGGAAATGATAAAATGAAATCAAATAAAATCTCCTCATAAGCTGTTGTCATTTCAGCAGCTTCATGCAGGCATTGATTTGAATGCATTATGAAACAAATCTGGTTAATCTGATCTTGAACGATTTCAGCGGAGGGCTCAGAGAGGATTTCTGGATCCTCTGGCTACATGAGACAATCCATTATCGAGACAGGTTTAAGGCTGTTTAGATTCTAATTAGTCTATGTAGAGGGAGGGCATCTTAATTTGCCTTAACAAAGCAGGTGTCATACCCTTGGTTGTCAGTTTGCCCTTCAGACTGACCCTGGGTTTGACCATGGGGGTATCACTGTGCTTTCTGGACCCCAGGAAGAATAGCTCCTGTGTTAATGGGGTACATTATGCAACTTACTTTACAGCAAGAACTGATCCCACTTTATCCGGGCCCATAAAGCTTTGAAGCAATGTCACGAATATCTGCTCAGCCTGATCTTGTTTCTCAGTGTTTTGGTAGAAGGAAGTCGTTGAAACACGGTGTGCTTTAGCTTCTTCCATCACTTACAGCTGAAGTAAGAGGAAACAAAATAAAAACTTTTGCTCCTACTTCAGAATGCATTCATGAAAGCTGAATGTTGGAAATGTTTAGCTTTAAAAACAAAGTAGTTTAAGTGTCTTTGGTTTAGTGCTGTGGTTTACTAAGTTTTACTTCCAACGTCCTCACTTTGTGGTTGTGGTTATTTATTTCAGCTCTTATACGAGTCCATCATTGGATTTATTTGTTGTTAATACACTGGCATTGATTCTGCTTTATGGCCACTTCTGAGGTTGTAGTTTGCAGTGTTGTTGTATAAGATGGACTAAGGCAGAATTTATAGCAGGCTTCCTCTGTTGCATCATGAGGGTGTTTCCATTTTTCTGGTTACTCGTTGTAGATCAGTGTCTTTTGTTCCCGTGACGTGTTTACTGATCGGTCTTCCATTTAATCTGGTAGCCTCGATTAATTCTGCACATTGGATTAGTCAGTCACTCAGTGAGTCCCTAGCAGACTTGTTTGAAGCATTTCTCTTTATTTCTCGCACTGAGTTGTCTCAAAAATCAATTGCTGTATTGACATGGATGAAGGCGAGACATGACCGGAGTCAATAAACAGAGTGTGTGTTTATGAGCGACAGAGCGGAGGAGTAAGCAACCGGTTCATGTCTGTTACCTGATTTGTTAACCTAATGTGTGTGTGAGCGTCTCTGTAGCGTCTGTGCAGAGAGAGTCTGTCGTGTGCGTCGTCTAACCTGGTCCCTTGAGTCGCTGGAGCTGCGTTTGATGCTCGCTTCTCGAAGGGATTCCATTGCTGCTGAATTAGAGACGACAGCACACAAAGACCATCACCACCTGTTCATTTCTGGGCTCTGATGGCAAAGGCAAGGCAAGCCTTTCAGCGTGCAACATCTTAAAGTGGAGGTGCTCGAGGGGACAGATGAAATGGTGATTTCACGTCAGCCTGCGGGCTCTTGCCTGCTTGTCCTCATCCCGTCTGTACCTGAACAATAAATATCGGCAACAAGTTGTTTTTCATGAGATGTCGTGCGCAGCCTCGTGTTTTTAATATAACACCATCGCATGGTTCTGGCCGTGACTTTCAGGCCAAGTGTTTAACTTTCTGTCAAGTCCATTTTCAGATAAAAAGAAATGCTCTGTCATTTATAGAAGTTTCGACCAACTTCCCGTCAGGTTTTAATGTTAACGTTTTACAAGCAAAACACTATGTGTGTTTTTGCCTTCTGACTGGTTAGGGGAAGACATGGTGTGCCTTGTGTATTTTAATGAGTGCTGTTTACCAAAGTACAGCCTGCACTTGTTCCCCCTTGACTTCTGAGCAGCTCCTTCAGTCAGTCATGATTCAAAGTGTTTGGCTGTCAAGATATGCTGATCCCACCCTTCTAGCAACTGAAAGCACACAGCAGGGACAGAATGCTTAATTTCTAGTGGAGCTTCTATTGAGAGGGATTAGCTCTCTACTGGCAATGTCATTATTTCCACCGTGGGAAATAATGAAATATGGCATTATTTCACACTATGGGGCTCTTCATGAAGCACAACTGGTCTAAATGGAAACATAAATAGGATCATCAGCTTAATCAGTCGTCTATTGTTTACAACAACAACATCACCATTTTTTTGCTGGCATTAGAATGTGTGAACACCACACACAGGGAGCGGTATTAATTATGCTTTACACTAAGCATCTGTAAAGCTAAATAAGCACAGGTGAGCATGCCATTTTTCATCTGCGTAAAGGACATCACGGTGACCTTACTGGAGCATGACAACACCGCCGGCTTACTGAAAATGGGAGCGGATGGCTGCTGTCCTCTCTCGCACACCTTGGAGATGTGGCCCAGAATAAAGGCACCTCGTGGGGCTCAACGATGGTCACGCTCTCCATTTAGCTCAATTAGCCTTCACCTTGAACTGCTGCTGCTATACTGAAGTCACATCATAGTGGAGCGATGGTAGATATGACCTTCATGACTGGAAAAAAAAAATAAAAATCTCAGTGTGCAGGCGGGATGGAGTGGAACATTAACATGGTCACAGAGACCCAGATCATCCAGATCCTTTTGGCCATCACTTTGGCAGGCGTACCTACTGTAACAGCCTCATCAGGCTCCACTACCACCACCCATGTACCTCAGCCATGCTGTGTGCGTCTCCCATTCTCATACTGGTGACATTGTTGCTGATTACATCATGACCCTGGAAGCACGGGGAGACTCATGTTGATTGTTTTCTCCTGTTCCTTTAACACCATTATGCCCTCCAGGATATTCACAGGCTTCTCGCAGCCACAGGTCACAATAGAGCCTCTTAAAGCCTCAATCCAGCATTGACAGAGAATTCAGCAGAGGGTTAATTGATGGGGGAGCGAGCAGAGGGCGAGCATGTGAATGTGCTGCGGAGATGGTGGGCTGCTGTGGGAAAGCAGTGGACGGTGCAGCACCACGGGAGCTTAGGGAAGCTCTGGACAGGCACCAGGCAGCAAGGAAAATTAGGATTTTGAAGAAACCAGCCACAGTGCAACGGAGAGTGTCGTCTCACCAGACATGGCCTGGCAAGAATGGTAGAGCAGCAACATGGACAGTGATACTTTGGCCACTTCCTCAAAGAAGACGTGTGGATCTTCCAACCAAATGTGTTTGGCGCAAAGCCTGCTTTCCTCCACACGACTGGGCTGGGCTAAACAGAGCTCAGAAGTGTCTGCAAGGCAAGCTTGGGCAAGGCAAAGGATTGAGATTTAGCCTTATAGCCAGAGGGATCAATATCTGGTTTGGAGTCCTTCTCAAGGGCACCGAGACATGTGGACAGAAGATGCCAGGGACCAGTTCTAGCTGCTGAGCCACAGCCGCCCGATCAGTAAGCAGGATAAACAGCTGCTTGATCGAATTTTTAGAAAATTTGTCACAATATATAAATATTGTGGTATGTCACAGAATAGTTTGTCATGTCGTCCACGCTGAGGTCCATGATTTCCCAGCACAGTTAAAAGATAAGCATGAAGAAACGCTTCTTTTTGTCATCAAATCCCATAAAATGACTAAACAAGCTATTCACTGATCCTGGATTCTGCTGTACGTTTTGTTTGGCAGTTCCACCCTGGATGGCTTTGAATGATGTAGTCATGTAGGGCGGTTTAACAGCCGCAGCCTAGCACCGTTCATCAGCAGTATCTCATTAGATACTGACCCACATCCTGTGCAGTTTAATTGAATGAGTTTATTATAGGATCATACAAGCTGTGTGATTCAAATCAACATTCATAACTCGCTCAGTGTAACATAACAGAGTAAACACAATGTGGAGCGAGGTTTACCATATGGTTAAAACATAGATATTTATCACTCAGAGCTCAACTTATTATACGGTATACAGCTCATCATCTGAAGAGGCACCGCAGCAGCCAGCCTGGGTACGTTTTTCAAGGAGAATGCTGTGAGCCATTTGCTCTAGATTAATATTCCTAGCGTGAACCAAAAGATGTATATCAGAGAGTGAAAGCGAGATGAATGATGGTATAGCATTGATCCAGAAAGATCCTGTGAGTAAGTGGTTCAGTCACCTGGCACCAACTCAGATCCTGTATAGTCCACTAATGAAATTAGGGCCCTTCTTTTGAAGCCAAAGGCAGAACTGCAAGCAGCTCCTCTTGTTTTGTGTGGTGAATGCATTATTGAAATAGGTTGCTCTTGTCTCCTAAGTGTCTCTCTGCATATCTCATATTGTTTTCTTCTTTGTGTGCACTGCTAAAATTGGACTAGAGGTTGTAACATATTTGGTTTTCATACAGGGGAGGACCTGCTCTTCTTCTGCCTCCTCACTGAAATAATGATGAATTCAACAACTTACCCCTAAATCAGACCAGAAGTTTCATCATTTCAATCTGCCCAAACCAGACTTACACTAATGTGCAAATGCATTTAATTTATTCATTTATTTATTTGAAGCCAGAAGAAGAACCGAGAGAGTGCTGGAGCATTTTACATTTACTGTAACATAGCAAAGTTAAAACATCAGTGCATTGTTCTTCCCTGTGGCTGGTGAGTATTTCAATGGGTCTAATGCACTGAACTACAGCAAGCCTTGATTCATGCTTGATAGATTCTAATGCACTTGACTGATCAGAGAGGATTTTACCTGCTGCAGTGGTTTTGATAGGACATTGAGGACATTAATGCCTATATCTTTTATATATCTCCAGGTACAGTCATCACCTCTGGCCAGAACAAATGTTTTATGTTGTGCTAAAATGACTAGCTGATTACTACATAGAAAATTATTTCCTGATAATTGTGATGAGCAATAAATCATTTAAGGTGTATATCAAAAAAACAGAATAAGGGCCCGATTCTCGAGGTGGCACAATAAGAAGCTCCAGCAGCACGCCGACCTTTTTCCTGACCTTGAAAATCACTTCCGTCTCTGTGGTATTTTGGTCCCAAGCGCAGAGCACACGGTGCACAGGTGAGAGGTGAGGAACAAACAGGTGGGAGAATTATTTAAATGAGGCAGCACTTAGCAAACTGTTGGTATTTTGGTGGAAATGAGGACTTTGCTGAGAGTAGACGTCTCATAGCCACGTCTGTTTATGGTACAGCATCAATCAGCTGACACTTTGGTGCTTTCATGAACTGAGTAAATGCTCAGCTGTAACACAGTTAAGCTTAACATGTAAATAAACTATTTTACTTAATCACCCTCTACCAGTAGGGTTCCAGTTGGCATCAAAAATTTAGTTTAATTGTGTTTATAGCAGAAAGTTCTATACATCAATGTGCATCTAATATGAGTGATTCTTACTGTATGTGTTGTCCAGAGCTGCGTTTGACTCTATGGAAACCTTAGTTCATCAAATCCCTGCAGCCACACGAAAGCAGCAGGACATGTTGCTGCGGTAGGCTGTATCGGCAGCCTCTGATTGAGAAGTGTCGTGCCAGTGTGCAGTGCCGTTATTACCTGCAGCCATCCACCATGTTTACCTTGATTACATTACATGCAAATGACATCAGCCTGCTACAGATTAACCACACACACACACCAGAGAGGTTGATTATAACTGTGTGTCTTTGCCTCCTTTCCAGCTTTTATTTTGGTGAAAGTGGCATTTCATGTTTTATTCTTAAGAACTGCATGGCAGTGCAAATGCTGCTGTGTCACTTAAGATGTCACCATTAATGACGTGGCGTATAGTTGAATTAAAACTGAAATAGTGTTGGGTTGATGTAGTCATATGAATGTCTTGCCTGTGGCTAATATAAGAATATATGCTGGTTTAAGTTTAAGATACTTTGGGGTTTGTAACTGTTGGTCAGGAAATTGTGACATTTATTGACTACAGTAAATGTGTAATCAGTCGAACAAAGAAATAATCAGCAGTTTAGTCAATAGCTTTGGGAAATACTGAGGCCTGATGCAGTCAGTGGACAAGCAGCCAAGCTTTGATATGAGCCGTGCATTCTGCACACATGTTTGAATCTTGGATATGCTGGGGCATGCATGAATGCTCTCACTTCACTCAGAAACTGCTGTCAAAATGTCTTTGATCAGGGCTCTTAGTCTCAGCTCCAGTGGATCTGCTCAGCAGCTGATAACAGGAATCTGCATGGATTGAAAAAGGAGCTAAAGGAGCTAAATTGGAAATATTATAAGGTGTTCCGTCTGTATTTTTAGACATGTAAATAATAAGTTCATTCTTGATCATTCTGTTGGTAGCCTCTCTCTCACACCACGGTTGCCTAAAGCTGGCACATGTAGCACCCTGAACTATATGAATAGTGGTGCTAAAAAAGCGCATGTGTGCACAGTCAGCCTTCCCTGGTAAAGGTTTAGCATACAGTATTTAGCATATAGTTAGTGGAGAGATAAATGTGAATTTCACCTGACGTCCAGACATTCAGCCTGTGGCTCTCAAGCATGAGATTGGAGAGCTTTCTGACTGGGAATGTTGGTCCCCTAAGTAGATTTTTTTTTCTAACCTGTAAAGGCTTAATATAGAATAAAAGTAGGATGTGCTTTAGACAGAGCTCCTGCTTATCAGCCTCGCTGCCAGCTATGTGCCGCCCAGCTGAAATCTGCCAGAGACATGTCTTCCTGATGCGAAGGCACGTCGCTAAATAACATGTTAATCCATAATGTGGAGAAATGGTGAGATCAGCCCTCAAGGCTTTGGTGTGCTTTCAGATTAGGACGCTCGGCTGTTGGCCACGACAGTAATATCTCCGACTCCAGTGATGTCATGGCCTCAGCTCCACTCAGCACACTGTACAGAGTGGATGTTATTTGATTGAAACTAATTTAATTGGAACCCAAATGTTTTTTCTCTCAAAATTCAGGTCACAGGTTCATAGAAAACCAAGACATTACAGTGTATTGGTTACTTCATGGCAATGAGGAATCAGTGAGGATTAGTTTCAGTCTTTACCAATTCCAATTAATGTTAAATTAGTGCAGCTTTATTATGTTCAATATAATCATTTGACTTTTATCTACCGACTATTCCACAGCTAATTAAACTGTGGATTTTCTCTGTCTGTTCTGACAGTTTTGCACCATGCAGCTTTAAAGTCATGACATTTCAATAGGAATATTTATTTACTACTACAAAAGCACAGAATTTTGAGGGCATATACACCTGAATCAGGTAGTTTATTATATGTTTCACACTGAAAAGATACCTTTTGGATGGAATATCACTTAACCCTAAGTCATTTTCATCTGTGTTTCAACATGTCATCTTTACTTAATTTACTGAATATATTATTCAGTTCAATCTTGAACGTGACACTAAATTCACCACAAGATAGACTGATGTTGGACATATCGCAAAAATGGTTAAAAACACATTAAAGATGAGAATGACTTTGCTGGGAAAACACAAATCGTTTGGTGAATAATATTGAAGTATGACTGGCATGCTTTTCCATATGTGTTTTTAATAATAATCATTCATCTTCATCTGCAGTGGGATTTACAGTTGGGTGTGAGTGGGGTTTGTTTAGCCTCACAGGCACTTGTGCCTCCATGTACTGTCAAAGGCTGTCATTCATAAATCATGCCGGTGAGGACGACTGAGATTGTGTAGTTGGGATTGAGGTTGCTGGGCTGTTGGCTGTTCCAAATGTGTGTGTGACGAGGGTGAATATTTGATGCTGGTTATCTCTGATGCACATGTTCCTGGAGGTGTTTGATGAGGTCAGCGTACAGTGGGGCAGAAACAGCGGTGGTGGGAGTATTTGGATGCTTCATAGTGATGTCACTGGACTCGCTGTATAGCAGCATCAGAAAGAGCCAGTGGTACAGTGAAGTTTGTTCTCCTCTGCCTTTTTCTCTGGCTCTCTCTTTCCCACTCGATGTCTCTTTTATACTTCCTCTCTTTTTTTATCCCGCTGGCCCCTCAATTCCACAAAATCCCCCCTTTGTTCCGTTTCACTTTAATTTCTCCTCTGCTTCTCTGTGTCTTTTAGTCTCTCCCCTCTCAGCCAGTAGCACTGCAGCCGAACAGATTAATGAGCTTGCCCTGACTGAACCTGACACCGGTAGACGACACAGCAAAGACATGCTATACGTGACACAGCAGCAAGGATGCTAGAGGCATTTCACTGAAAGCTCTAAGTGTTGCAGCCATTGTTAGTCACTTAAAGGCTTGAAGTATGCAATTGAGTCAATACTTTGCAAACATACAGCACAGTGCTTTCTCTGTTTTTAGCTCTGCCGGCTGCATGGCTCAAGGGATGGCAGTGTCGGTCGGTTGCACAGACATTCACGGTTCCCAGAGGATGTAGACTACAGGCTTTGGTGATCCCCTGCCTTTTTCTCTAGCGCCACCATGAGGTTCATGTTTATGGTTTTGAGCGAAATTTCACAAAAGCTATTTGATGGATTGCCATGAAATTTGGTGCAGACATTCATGTCTCCTTCAAGAAATGTAAAATAACTTTGGTGGTGGACAGATTTTTTAAAAAGTATCAAAACTAACACAGCAGAACCAGAGATATCATCCTCTTTATTCCAAACTATTGACTACAATCAATCAGAGATTCAGGTGTGTCAAGGTCCTTTCAGAGATCCTTTCTGTTATTAGCTGTAGTGAGTTTGTTTTAAATCTTCTGGAGTAGCAGAATACATTTTGTGGCTAAAACTGTTGTCTTGAGACTGCTGTGATATAAAACTGAGCTTCTCTGCAGAACAGACCACAGTCTGCATCTTCCTCTGCAGCTCAATATTATTAAAGTAGCCTAACACTGCCTTTCTCTCTTTTTTGTCAACCCTGAGGATTTGGCCATCTTGTATGAATAAACTTTATTTGACTTTTCGCTGCATATAACTGACTGGAGGTTCGGTATTTATGTTGGGCTTAAGCGGCCATGTTTTGGCCGGTCAGCTGATCCGTACTGCATGAGCATAGAAGTCGGAGGTTCTTGCTGTGCAGGAAGGCCGATGAAAACATGCGGTGTGAGTTAATATAATGTACAAGATCAATAAAGTCTGCCCACATTTAGTCTGGCATTTGTACTCGTAGTAATAGACATCTGTTAGTTTTCCATGCACACATGTATTACAGTCTGTCTTCCACCTTTTTTTTAGCATTGCTCAAACCAACCAAGACCAACCTTATTTTTCTCTCAAACCTCAGTGTAATAGCGAGGAAAAAAATGGACGCCACCAAGTAATGTACAAATTCATTCTCTGCCTCTTTTTCGCAGTGATGAATTACATCTCTCGGGGAGGCGGTGTGTTTTTGCAGTTGCCTTTGATGCTTCTAGAAATAAAAATGGGAGAAAGGAGTGGAGAAAACTGTTCACTGTTGGGAGGCAGTGAAGACAAGTCTGACACACCACAGTGCTCAGGTCCAAGCAAACGCATAAGGAAATGAAGGAGTTGCTGCAGAACAGTAGGTCAAGAGCACATCCAGTCAACCTGAGCCTCATCAGTTTAATTAGAATGGTTACGATCAGTATTACAGATTTTCTGCACCGTGGAGTGTGAATATTTTTCCATGGTATGGCTCCATTTAATTTTGTAGCTGAAACATTATTAAGTAATTTTGCTGTCATATTTGCGAGGCATCAAGGAGATTGTGCTTTAATGTGGGGAATTGAGCAGCAGGCAGCCTGCAACCAGCCAAACAAATCACCCCAATGCATGTATGGTAGCAGTTACCGCTTGGGGGTTTTGTAGTGCGACTACGACGGGACTGAGAAAGCACAACAGGAAAAAAAAGAGCCTGGAAATAAATGTTCCATAGTTTTGTGATTCTGTCTGTGTCTCTTTCTAACATCTTTCCGCGCATGTCCTTGTTAGTACATTCTGTCAATACTCCATCCACGACATTTGGCCCAGCTGCAGTCAGGTGTTGGGATACGCTGTGTCTTCAGAGAGCTGCAGCAAGGCTCTGAAGATTAGCAGAATGAATGTGTATTAGCCTCTCAACACTGGTTGATTTTCTCACCCTTGCACGGGCTTTACAGCAGGAAAATCTTGGAGGCTTTTACAGAAACAAGAGAGCTGCTCCTCTTCCACTTTGCTCTCCTCTTTTATGTCAAACATGAAAGGGGAGACGAGGCTTATTTGGGAAAGGCAGGGGCTTGCTGTGAAGCCGAGGACGTCACCGGGGAGGAGGAGTCCAGGCACAGCGGTGATTCTGCGTACACTGAAGTCGGCTGCACTGAACTTGGAAATCATTCTGTCGTGATTTTCGCTCAGACATCAGCCTCATGCCTTATTCATGATCCAGTTTCTTCTGGCTGCACCGGTTGCCATTTAATCACCATACTAATGATGTTTTCAGTGAGGCGCACCTAATTGTTAGTGCGTATGTCTTCTTTTTACTTGTGTGTTTGCATGTCTGTTGTGTAGCGGTATTTGTGTGTGTGTCTGTGTGTGTTAAAGAAGGAGTTCACCTGCATATCTGATTTTCTTCGGTGCAGCATTTGAGTGAATTCATGCATGAATAAAAGATGGCACCAAACAAAAAAAAACTGCTGGTGTCATGTGTCCGCTGGGGTATGTGTTGGGTGCTTTGTAAAGAAAAGGCAAGAAGCTTTAATTACACATGGATGCTGACGTCCTGTTGGGCAGCCTGCTGGCTCGGCACATTACAGACAACAGTATCCTCTGCTTGTCTGTGTGTGTGTGTGTGTGTGTGTGTGTGCCAGCAGGTGCTTTAGGAAGGAAGGTTTACATTGGACAAGAGGAAATGGAGACATTACACCATAAAGATGACTGTAATGACTCCAGGACTCCCGCAAACCACCTGCTAATTACTCTGCAGCAGAGTAACAAAATGCAAACGCACTAATGTTTGGAGATGAGGATCAGCAGAGACCTCATTACAATATGACCACTTATTTTTCAAGATTCTTATAAGTATTGCAGTCCTGCACTGCTGTGATTTATATGTATTTTGTAATGTGAGCCATGTGAAGCCGTGCAGTGATGTCTGACACAGCTACACCAATGAGTTTGGCATGTCACCTTTTATCTTGTAGATGGTCTACATGCGTGTGTAGTTCATACAGAAGGCTTCCCATATATTAAGAGAGAGTGCCTCTGTCTGTATGGTCAGTCTCGGCCATGTGTTTGCGGTCTGTGGTGTGTGTGTGTGTGTGTGTGTGTGTGTTTGTTTGCGGTTGTCTTGTTTGTCGTCTCTAGGGGATGTGCGGCTGTCTGCGCTGTAATGTGGGATGAAGATGTGCTCTTCCTGCTGGATCCACAGAGCCGGTTCCAGAGTAGAGGTGGAGGCCACACAGCCTCATATTACAGCATAATTCAGTCCATGTACTACAGTATACGAGGCATGAGCGTTCTTATCCAATCAGAATGGTCCTTATCGCTGAGGAAGTCGCGTTATGACAGTAGCTTGCTGTAATGCTGTCAACAGACACAAGTGCAAGAGCGAACATGCAAACATGCGTTGTTGCATGTTTACATCTTGTTTAACATACAGCTACTGCTTACAATATGATTTGTCTGCACCTAAACTGAATTCACTGTGCTGCTGTCAGACTGAACTGTCTGGGTTTTAGAGAGGTGTTGATTCACTGTTATGGGCATTTTGGTGCCTGTAGTTTGTGGTGCTGTTACATCACACTGAGAGGTGTTTCCAATATTTTGTCCACCCATTTTATATCACAGATGGTATAGACTACATGTCACTAAAACAGTTTCAACAAAAGCTTAACGTTATAACCTTCGTACTGGTAGGATTTATTGCAGGACTGTTGCATTAGCCTGCATTCATCTTAGCTACATGTCACCCATCAGCTGGCTGGATGTCACGTCACACACAGCAGGACACACAGACACGAATATCAGGAGGCTTCGCTTCATGTTCCGCTGTTTCGAAACATTGTGCCGCCTTTTTAAATGAGTCAGGTGTTAAACTATTATGTGGTTAAGAAATTCAACGGGACAGGTGTGACAGAAGTGTAAAATCACATTCACTGCTCAGTCGCACTGTCCTGAGGGACTCTTTGACAGTGCAATTTTTGAACGGGAGCTTCAAAGTAAGAAATACAAAGGCTATGAGTCAGCAGATCAGCGCGTTTGTCCGGATCACACAAACTGCGCTCGCAAATTCTGATTTACACTTAAAATCATTTGAGTGTCATGATGGTTTTTCTTTCAGATGATGCTCTATGACAGACTGTTCACATGCCCAAAATGTTTCTGTTTCAACTTTTTACTGCGGCCAAATGAAAACACAAAAAGCCAGTTTATTGTATCAAATCTCAGTGGCTACAGTAAAAGAACAGTAAAAAATGGTTATCCCCCCCCCCTTTCCACATTCACATAAGTCACTGCTTGGTGCAGCAGTCAGCAAATTCAGAGCTATCTCTCTCTCTCTCTCTCTCACACACACACACACACACACACACTCATACACACACTCACACACACACACTATGTTTCTAAACTCATATTCAGCAGTTGTTTTTTTCTGCTTTCCTTCCAGCTAAAATGCTGATATTTATTTAGACTTTTTTCCCTTGTATGAATTTAGATCAATGTGCATCTGATTTCCTTCAGCTTCTTTGGAAAGACACAAACGTGATGCGAGCTGGAGATGCCACAGCATTGCTCCTACCATAAAGACACAAATCTGGGCCATTCACTGTTCCCCATCAATAATGAGGCGGTCCATACTCCTGCTCTTACTTTTATACATCATCAAAGATCTGCTTTCATTTATCACACTCTCTTGCCATGTTTTCCCCGCTGTCTCTGCATTTGCAGTAACAGCCTTTTACGAGCAAAACACCTGAAGGCTTTCACTGTGAAGCAGCTACAGGAAGTGCGGCCATAGTTACACATGCTAAGTAAGTCACGCTTTGATTAAAACTCATCAAGCTGCATCGATGTTTTGTCAACAGCAAAAGCAAAAACAACGTGTTGCTGTGGACCAAAGTGCTGCAGAGATGGACGGACAGATAGATGCTGCCACTGTAAACAAAACATAATGTTGTCTTTATCTCTGTTGCAGCTTCCGAAAACAAACCTTTTTCGCCGCTGAGAGTATGAGGTTGGGTCCTAGGGTTTGCAGATTTGTGACGCGCACAGAGATTATAGTAACAGATACGCTGAGATCCAAGATGCGTTTGGTGCATTTATTGTGAAAAACCAGCACAGAGCTATCACAGCGCAGCAAGGATGATAGAATGGAAATGAAAACTAGCGGATTAAACAGATTACAACAAATGATGAATGAATGAGTCAACAAAAATTACGGCTACTACCCAACCAACCCAAGTGAGTGCACACCTTTACACACGCCTACTCCCACGTGAATCACTGCCCCTGCAGCACACACACATTCAGGTGAACCATGAACCTCATCTCCAACCTGTATGTTTCCTAAAATCTCTTTGTGTCTTTCAAAATCTCGGATAACATGAGATGCTCTTTAAAGTTACTCTAAAGTGAAAACAACCTTTTGCTTTGCAAATTTCACCTGATCTGCCAAGACGAGTTAAATTCTTTTCAGCCTTAACTGAAGTACTGTGAATGTCACTGCTCTTCTCCTGGGAAAATATAAGAACAGAAGTAAAACAAACCTGTCTAGTCCTTCAGATGGCTGCAATCAGATTTTCAGTCAAGGGTTCAACTGGGAAAAGAGCAAAAATCTGGCTGCAGTTTGCACTGATATAAATTACATCTAGGCTTATCAATTTTTCACAAGGCTTTGGAAGAGAGACACTGTTCATCTGCAGCTTTTGTTAAACCTCTTTGGTTGGCCCCTTGTGTTTTATAAAGGAACAATTGAATTTAGCAAGTGCAGCACATATCTCTGCAGAATGAAACACTTCAATCTATTGTTTTGTCCTGCACTTGTTTGAATGTAGATTTATTTATAGGGTGGCTCACGAGGAAAGTTGTGAGGCAGTTTGTCAGTGCCTTTACCATTAAATTCACTTTATGTTGACGAGGTGAACGGGGTGGCCTCTGTGTGATACAATGTTCTCTATACGCTGTTATTTTGCTTAACATATTTCCCTTTTCACGAATGGCACCTCTGTATATATCTTCAGAAACTTGATGAAAGTAACCAGACTCCTGACACTGGCCAAGAAACGGGAACGCAGCTAGCCTGCTTGTGTTTAAAGCTGGACAGAAGCTGAACAGATGAATTGGTCACCCTCAACTAATTTTAGAATCTGTCCCGATTTCTGCCAGATTGGTCATCACTCGGTTTGACCATCGGTCACGACACTTGATCAATGGCCGGAACGATCGTTATGCTCTTGCACAATCTTCAGGCAGGTCAGAAATTTCAGTCGGCTGTCTGTCGTCTGAGCAGGTCCGTGGTCTGTCTTCCCACATGGATGCTGATCCTGATGCTTGAGCAGTAATAGTAGTAGTCGTGCTTTGACTGAGTCTGCTGTGATATAAAACTGAACTTCTCTGGAGAACAGACAGACCATATTGTCTCCAACTTCCAGCCATCTGTTGCTCCATAATTTTCTTTTTTCCGCCTTTTTTTCCTGTTGGAACTAGAATTGTACAAACTACCACTGCCTTTCTACCTTATTCTCAGTGTTGATGACGACAGTCTCGTTTGAATAAACTTTACTGGGATCATCGGTGGACGTAAGCCACTTTGGGTTCAGTGTTTACAATCAGTGTGAACTCCCATGTTTTGGCCAGTTGTTTGATTCATACAGTGTGAACATAAACGTTGCAGGTTCTGGCTGTGCAGACGGGCTGATTAACACGTATCAGCTCACCTTAACAAATCAGTATGGAAGTGTAAAAATGACAAGTTGTGTTTTTATGGAGGGTTATGTGCAGGATAACTTTTTGAGATTTTGGCGGACGGCTTTTTATTTATCTTGTGACAGAGCCAGGCTTGCTTTTCCCCCTTTTTCCAGTCTAAGCTAACCAGTTTTTGTGGCTCTAGCTTCTTATTTATCTGATGGATGTGACAGAGGTATTGATGTTCTCATCCTAGTCTCGGCAAGAACACAAACAAGCATATTTCCCAAAATGATGCACTTTTTCTTTAAATAAGACGTCCTGTCCATGCCAGTCTAATGGTATTTCATGTTTTTGAAAGAAATAGGTCAGATCATGTCACAGCTGCAGAGATGTGAGGTTATTTAGGAGCACGTGGAAAGTAAACAAAGCAATAACCCATTCATATCTCTCACGCCTTTATTTTCCTTTTAGGTGTATTTTTTTTTCTCTTTCTGCACTCTAACCACCAACACAAAGACTGCATAGTAGACGCTGATGCTGAATCAGAGCGGATGAACTCCTGTTGTACAATATTTTTCTGAAGCTCTGTTTTACAGGAGGCATACGGTCAATAATTGCTCTTCCCAAGGGCAAAGCCATCCATCTTCCTCCTCCCCTTCACATCATCCAGACCAGTCTGGATCCCCCTCGTCGTACGCGACCGCACACCCTTTTTAGCTCGGCTCCTCAGTCCACAAGTCTGCTGCCGTCTATTTTTAAACTCTTGCTATAGTGGAGCAACCGTATGTGCGCGGAATATTAAGCACTCTGCCTCGCTCCCGCTCATCCCCTCTCTAACTCTGGGTAACTGTAGTCATCATCGGCTCACTTCCATACGCAGAACACTGCACACTTCAGTCAAGTGCCAGCCAAAGAGCCCTCGCCTTTCTTTCCTGGCTCTCTTGCTTCCCCTCACGCACTCCTCCATGCTCGCACGAACACACAGTCTGCTGTCTTTTCCCCTATACTGTATCTCTCTCTCTCGCCTTTCATCATCTCTCTAATATTCTCTTTGTCTCTTTCCTGAGCTTAGCTTCTTCAGCCTCTTCTGGCATGGTAAGCAGCGGGATCAGTGAGCAGACTGGCTAACAGGCTACTTTGTAGTCTCATGACGTCTAAGAGAGAGCTGCTGCTGTGATGGACAGGGCTGATCAGCACTGCCTTTCAGTGTGTGTTTCTCAAAACTATAGGCGAAGGAAGAGGCAGCACAGGTCTGTCTGACCTGTGGGAGCATTTTCTTCTTCTCTGCATCTTTCTTCGTTGCTTTCTTCAGAGAGGTGGACAGCAGGAGAATGACTCACTGAGAGGGGCTGAATTCCCGGGCTTGATATGCTCTTTGATATCAGCATTTACCACATATAGCTGCTGACATTTTAATGTAACATGCTGTTCTATGTTAAAATTAAATGGCTATTTTGGATGTAGACGGACGAAGCTCTTCTTTCAAACTGCTCAAAGGCTTGTGTTTGTGCATCAATGTATTGTCCAGCTTGATTTTAGACTTGCTCTTGTGAATCTGACTTTCAAGATGCTCATCAAGAGAGGAGAGGGCCAGAAGGTGGACCTATGGTTCGAGAGTCACCTTTCTATTAAGCAGCTGCCGTAGCTCGTTTTATAGCCTTTAGAGGGTTTTAACTGACTGAGAGGATCGCCATTACATTAACCTTCCAAAAATCAGTCAGCTGCATTTGGTCTTACATTTATCCCCTTGTCACACACCCTTAAAAACTTGGTTTCAAATCTTAGGTGCTTCTCTAAAATATTATTATTTGTGACTAAATAAGCAAGAATTGTCACTACCGAACTAGGACTTGAACCAAAAGCACGACTCAGGAGACAAAGTGCAACACAAACAATCTTTAATGACAAAGTAACAAAATAAATCGCTCTTTACAGAGGAAGACACTCTAATAACTAAAGATCGCTCTCAAGGAGGAAAAACAAAAAATCACTCTTACGAGGAAAACAACTGTGACAGGAAAAGGCAAGGCAAAGTATCAAAATAAAGCAAGGCAAGACTATGGCATATGCTTAACTAGACCAAGTAACAAAGAAATACAAAACCTGGTAACAAGACGTGGCATGGAATGGCGTAGGTTCAGACTGCACAAGACGAACTGGCACGGGACACAGGGAAACGCAGACTACATATACACATGAGGTAATGGGGAACAGGTGGAAACAATCAGGGCAGGGTAGACAATCAGACAGCGGGAAGGACACCAGGAAGTTAAGGGCCTGAAACAAGAGGAGAGTTAGGTTTCACAATAAAACAGGAAGTCACAAGACAACATGGACAAAAACATAACTTAACACAATTTCTTGGACATGACAAGAATTAAAGCTTGATGACATTTGACTTGCATGAACAGACCACCCCTGCCATCACATATTCAAATGTGGCTAAATTCTGATTGGTGCAGGAGTGAAATGAGAGATCACCCTTTTTCCCCTCCTTCGTCCAGCCAAGGGGAAAAACAATGACAAAAACAGAAACACTGAAGTTTCTCATGTGAAATAACCAAAATGTTTACTCATAGTAAGAAGCTGATTGAGATAATCTGAGCCAGATGTGGCCACCCCTGACCAATCAGGTTGCACTTTCACCATCTGAATATGTTAATTTATTTGTTTGTCATTGATTAAGGAGGTCTTAACCAGCAGAGTTGTGAAGTGGGAGGTGCAGCTGATGTTTATCCCCATTCTGTATTCCCATTTCAAACGTTACCCTCATTGTTATTGAACATAGAGACATGGGACTTCGCACACATGATGTAACGATGTTATGGACACCAATTTTAATTATTTCAGTGTAGTTCTTCCATTAGCCTCGGTCCGCTGTTGCCTTGGAAAAGAGGCCAGTGAGTTGCTGAATTCACCCACAATTGACCCAAAATTTATAAGTGAACTGTTTTAAGCTGCGGTTTTCAGCTTCCATTCGCTGTTAGCAGAGTAGGTAACAGAATTTTAAGCTCAGTGATTGGATGTTTCTTGCCAAAACGCATTTTGAATAAATGTGTCGTAAGATTGTGGCCTGACTTGGAATTTGCTGTCATGGCTTCACTTTCAACCTTCTCCCCAAACAATGCCTTCATGTGGGCAGGATTTCCTTGCATATGCTTGCATTTTATTTTAACCGAATAGGTCATTTTTCCCCACGTTTGGACCAAAGTTTGAATTGCAAATAAAAAGTGACAGCCTTGATATTCAGCCTAGTTTGCTAACACTAGCTTGCTTAGCAAAAATAGGTTTGAATTGTATTGCAACTTCGATGTTGCACACTTCACCACCATACCTTCACTTCTTCTTTTCACGAGCACCCGTTCTTCTATGAATTTGTGGCTGTCAGAATGGATGAGGAGAAACGTATTGTTGAGGGAGGAAAATAAACAGACCTGTATGTCCCACAGTCCAGGCAGGGAAATATTAACTCCAGCAAATTATATCTGGAGAGGCGGGCTGTTCAGATGAGGAATCAACTGAAATAACACCCAAAAGGCCTGAATCCAGGGCAGCAGTTCAACTTTACTTGGTGCTGTATATTACATACACACTGTGGTCTGCTAACCTGTTGACATGCTGCTCCAACAAGGACACAGAATATGTCATAAGAATTACTATTAAGCGGTTAGTTTTCTGTATAGTATAGTTTTATGTTGTAATTTATTTGCTAAACAATGATCCCTCAAAGCATTTCTTGTCATCTGAAATGTTTTCACGTACTACTCGTTTCTAATACAAACAGACGTCCAATTAGATTCCTGAGCTTGGTTTCTGGGCCTCAAACATCAAGAAGAGGGCACCGCTTAATTTCCATGTTTTGAATCCCGGGGCTGTGAGCGATATTCAGATTCAGGCTACTGCAAGCTCCTTTTTCTCCCCCTTTCTTTGTTTCCCCCTCTCTCACCGTCTCAGCCGATGTTTCCACCCTTTATTTCTCTGTCTCTTTCCTGAGCCTCATCTGGGTCTCAAATCATCCATATCAAAAGAATGAAGAGGCTCTCTGCCTCAATTAGGGGTGAAAACTGACTCAGAGGAGCACATAATAGACAGGTTGCTGCTGTGGGTTACTCTGAAAACTTTCCTCCATGTACATTTGCTCTACAGGACTAATATGATGAAAAACAGCAGAGACTCGTGAAATGCGGGTTTTCTATCATCCCCGACCACTCTCGCCAAATCGAATTCCAAGCAGCTGTTTGATTGGAAGGTTTACCTACTGACGACTCTGGCTGAGGATTTGGGCAATCCCAGAACAGCTGTTATGACAACATGGCAAAAGCTGACAAGGTTATGGTGATTTAGCTTGAAGGGATGACTTTCTTACATGAAAATCCTTCCTCTCTCATGAAGAAAAACATTTGCCTTTTTAATGTGTTGGTCCTCCCAATATGTCAGAATAGCACGGCAGTTTGTATTCTGTCTTACTTATGTTATATGTGTGCAACATAACAAGCAGCCATTAAGCTCATACTGCACGTATTGGCTCAATGAGGAGTGAGTTCAGATGTCTCTGTACGATTGGCTGTGTGGCATCTTGTCATAGCACTACTATGTCCCAGCCAGCCAGCCCAGTGACTTTCCACCGCCCTTGGATTTTTGGAGATGCCGGGGACCACAGGTCTCCATGGCAACAAGATTATTACATCACTACTCTCCAGCTGCTGTCGTCAAGCTGGTGTTTGGCCAAGCTCTGCGGCAGCCCAACAGTGACTCCACACACTCTTCACACACACACACACACACACACACACACTGCTGCGCATGCCAAAACCCTCACTCTGAACTCTTCCAACTAGAGGAGTATGACCATATGTTCAAACATATCAAGACTTTGATAGGAGGTACTTATTCCTATTTAGGATTCCTTGTGTAGGATCGCTAGTTAAAATGTGCTCGAGAATATGTGTGTTTAAAGGCAGAGTGCCGCCTCTCTTAAGCGACAGTATTTGTGTGTTTGAGCCATTACTCTGCAGTAAGATTTTAAAAGAGATTCATGCATTTTTAATCGTGTTAATCAGAGGAAAAATCTGAAACATTTGATGGTTGCAGCTTCTCATTGCTGACACTTTGCTGCTTTTCTTTGTCTTACATTATAGTAAAGTGGGCGTGTTTGGACTGTTGCATGATTGAAATTACTCTATTTTCTTTTTTACAGTCACATAATTATTGATTGATGTATTGAAGAAAAGTCAGAGGATTAGTAGCATAATGATAAGAGATATGGATCACAATAAGAAAAACTGGAAGAAAGAAAGGAAAAGACATTGGCAACACATGTTAACTAAACAACTTTAAGAAGGCAAGAATAAATGACACAAAAAACACCAGATGACCATAGATTGCCATGTTTTTGCTCTGTATCAGACTCTATAGTTGTCTTCTCCACTTGTAGCCTCCTTTACCCCAGTTTGGTTTTCGCCTTGGGGAAGGTTAGTTCCTAAAACGTTTGGCACTGTTTAAATGGGGTTAACAGTCTCTGTTAGCCCAGTTTCCAGTGGGCTGGGTCCCTGTGGATGCCTATGATAGATGGCCACATGAAAGCAACTTACCTACAGCCGCCTGTGATGTGCACATGCAGAGGATGAGGTTGTGATTGGTACAAAAAGGTCCAACAGCGTCACGCCTGCCATTTGTGTAGCTTCAACACAGCTGGCTCCCTGTTCCTAACCCCTGTCTCTGCCAGCCAGGTTGGTTCAAGAGCAAGAAGGTTGAACAATTTGCTGTGTCCCTCAGCTACATCATTCATCAAGTTGCCATAACTGCTGCAGACAGGACAGCATATCCCAGAAGGCCTTGTGTACTTCCTGCTTCAGCAGAGGTCAGCGTGACCTTGCCGCCTGACTGAATGTGCTCTGACTGTGGTCTCTCGGCCACTGAGCATTTATGTGTGCACAGCGTGCCGTAGACTCTGGGGTCTCGCTAAGAGGAGAGAGGATAGATGAGTGAGTATCAGGTGAGCTTTGACTCGAATGAGGAGTGAAGAAGGAGGACAAGAGGATGGAGGGTAGAAAGCAGGAGTGATAGAAAGCTTCAGGTGAGACCCACCTGGCTGGCTATGGCTGTGGTGCAATCTACCTAACATGGCTTTAATTTTACTGGATATAAAGAAGTAGAATTACAATAGGTTGAAGTAGCCATATGTATATCAAACTACTTTATTATGCTTTCATTACATTCATGGATGTTACGCGTCATCCTTGTGGCCTTGCTAGTCTAGTTACGTCATTCAGGTACATTTCTGAACAAATCTAAAATAAGAATTATGATGTCAGCACATGTGTCTGCAGAACAGCTACGGGTGGTGTAGATTAAAAATTCATAAATTGTCTGAAGGTGGAGGATAATGCAGCAGAATGAGAGGTGAGGTTCAGGCAGATAGTCATAGGGTGAGAGACACAGAGGAGACAGACAGAGGAAAGAAGAAAAGGCATGAAGGGAAGGGAGGATTAAAGAGTTACCTTTGAGTCGAGGCTTCACATGGGCACAGTCTCAGATAAAGAACTGGCATTGCGGGCAGTCATCCTGTGCCAGGGGACAGGTAGCATCACCATTTCTTCCATCTATCATCACTGCATGTCATCAGTCAATTACATGGTGACAAGAGCACAGAGAAATTACTAAAGCATGTTGGAGAGCACCTTGATATCCTTCCATTTCAGCACACCACTTTATTCTTCAAGTAGAATAGTTCCTATTGTGGTCATCACCTAACTGAGGATCAAAATAGGGATGGGGGCTCAATTTTTGAAGCAGAACCGCATGCAGGACTGGACTAAACCACCCAGCCTCAGGGAAACTTCAAGGCAAGGCAGCTTAATATATATATATATAACGTTTCAAACACAGAGGCAATCGAGATGCTTCACACATGGGCAAACAAGAGCACGAGAATGGCATCCAAAATCAATAAGCAAGCAATAAAAACAGAATATTATCAATTAAGATAAAAAAAAAATACAACACAAATTTACAAATAAATTGAGCTTTTTTAATGAAATAAAACAGTTAAAGTGCAGTAACAGGGCAGTCATAAATTGGAAGTTACCCCAAATGTATCAAAAGCAATAAAAGGGCAGCAGAGAACCAATCAACCAAAGTCACAGGAGAACAATGAAGATTTTAATTTAGATTTTAATGCAGTTGGTTCCAAAAGTGTGCAGCATAGTAGCTAAAAGCAGCGTCACCTCTTTTTCTTCTGAATGGAGGTTTAAAGATTTAAGGGCCACAAGATTATTGAATGACTTCTAAACTAGCAACTGCACTTTTAGAATATATTCTTTAAATATTACTGGAAGTCAGTGTGAAGATTATAGAACAGTAGTGCTCAGTGCTCTTGGTTCCTGTTAGAACTCTGGCAGCTGAATGAACTTAAGTTGTCTGACTGTCTGAGACTGTTAAAATAGTCCACCCTGCTGGAAATGAAGCCATGAATGAGTTTCTCTAAATGTGTCTAGACATGAGACCTCTAATTGAGACTGTTGAAGCTTAGATCTCTATCTATTAAAACACCCAAATTACTAATTTGGGTTTTTGTCTTCATAGCTCTGAGAATCAAGCTGAGCAATAACCTTCCTCCTTGTTGCCAAATACAATTATTTCTGTCTTGTCTTTAATTGAGGGAAATGTAATTTCATCCAGCTATTTCTTTGCGTCTTAGTCTGAGGGACCATAGTCACTTGGTGAGAGAGCTAAGTAAATCTGACTGTCATCTGCATAGCTGCGATAAGCAACATTGTTTTCATGTATGATGTGACCTAGAGTGAGTAGGTGAATAATGAAAAATAGCGGTCCAAGAATCGAACCTTGGGGCACTCCACATGGCATGGTGATCCATTCAGATTTATGATCAGCAATGGCAACAACATAGTCCCTGCCTTCAGTCCCACCCACTTCCATCTGTCAGGAAGTATTTTATGGTCTACAGCAGTGATTGCCAACTGGCGGCCAGTCGGCCACATGCGGCCTGCCAAAGCTTCCCCTCCGTCCTGCAGGATATCAACAAATTCGCAAAGTGCGCACATTTAACGTCAGTTACCTGTGTCTGTTCTGACAGTGATCACTGGTTAACTTGCTAAACCCTGGAACAAGCCAAAAAGTCCGTCATTCATAGTTCACCCTCTCTACAGAATCGGATTAGTCTCCATCTCCATCCTCTCTATTCCTTAGACCCACCATCATACCACACGGCCTGCAGGCTGGCCCTCCCCTGGAGCCGACAGCAGCACACTGGCCGGACTAAGAGAGGTAGCGCCTGAGTGGTCACAGCATCACAAAGCTCGTCTATTAAACGCAAGAGGCATCACTTGTCTGTATTTTTGTTCGCCAAATGTTGTGTTGAGTCTCAAAGGGAGTATTTTTGTTTGCTTTCTGGGATCACAAAGGGGAGTTTTTTGTTGAAATGATGACTCATTCATTGGTAGTTGAACTGTGGGTTTTGTATTTAGAACTGACTGCCTCCTTGGTGGAGGCCTGAGAGCATTTTCTAGTTATAATTATGGTCTATTCACACTGCTATAAGCTCATAAAAATAACATTAATTTTGTAAGACACTGAAAAAATTTAACAACGATAGGCTATTTAGGCTGAAGAATTCTGCCCCTTGGACAGATGCAGTTGATCTACAGTATGCTGAACTAAGATCAAACAGCAGAAAACCCGAGTGAGAATTCAGACAAATGTCACTTAACGCCTTTATCAGTGTAGTCTCAGTGCTGTGATGTGGCCTGAAGGCAGACTGAAATCTGTAGTTTATGTTTAAAAAGTTACTGAGTTGAATAAAATCATCTTTTTCAGTATTTCTTCCAAAGGAGGGAAGATTAGAGATCAGTTTGTAAGTATTTAATATTGGAGGATCCTGGTTGTCATTCTTTACAACAGCTTAGTAACTGCAGTTGTCTGATGGGAGTGATTAACATTTTTACCAAATTAATTTTCTATGCAAAGCAGCAGGTGGATGAATTAAGATGTTTGACTACATTCTACAAGGAAAATAGGCCATCAGATACGTATGTTAAGATTTCGTCTTTTGCAGCAGTGGGTTAGGAAAAATGTATATGTACAGCTTTGACATTCAGCCATCCCACATCCAGTTTTTATATGAGTGACCTTAGTTTCACCCTGAAAAATTAGCAGACTGTTCACTTTAGAAGACATAAAAGGGGTGTTAAATATGGGATAAGGTGGCTGTTATTCAATTAGTGAAACGTCGCCCGTTGACATCAATTTACAAAGACATCCATCTTAAAACGGATAAACGGTGATGTCAAAGCAGTGATGTCACAGTCAAGAATGACTCACATCCACAAAGTTAATATTCTTAAACTAATAAATATTGTATTAATTAATATCTACACTGCTGTGTCTATTTTGGGCAGGTCAGGGAGGATCAGAGAACCACTGTACAATCACTTGAAATAGAGGGCAAAGGAATGGAGAAAGTATTTAAAGCTGCAACAGTCTTCTGCATGTAATTTGAAGTATTGAGTTGTTTCAAACTGAATTGATTGTAATTTTGTCATTTCAGCCGGCATGCATCATATTTGGCTGAGAAACATCATTGAACTGCATGATATCTTTTACAGAGGAAAATGGAAATGCCTCTAAGTTTGAAAAAGGCAGGGGCTTACTTACTTTTTCTTTGACACCTAAAAGCATCTTTTCTGTTCGCCTCAGTCATAAGACTTCTAAGGCTTATGTCACCCAGTCTGAATGGGTGACATGACAGTGAATAAGGCACAATAATAAAAGGGACTTCAAACTGCAACAATCCGTTCAGACTTTGTGCGTTTTTAGTAAAATTTGCATTTTCCATTAATTCCCCTTCTGAAACACAATCTGATATCTGTTTGTTTGTTCTCTCTATCTGATGACATGACAGAAGTTATTGCACCAGAGCCCTTGCTTTGTACATCATTTACATTTTCTCTGAACTCGCCTTTGTACTGCATGGCACAGCTGTTGTCACTCATTAATTAGTGAGTTCTGACTTTGCAGAAATGCCTGACCCCAGTTTCCTACAATCCTACCTGCAGACTTGGGATGGATAGTTAATTTGCTCTTGTGGGGATAAACCACTATGAAAGTGCTTATCATGAATTCTGAATTATGGGTTGTGTTGACTTACTTTGCGTGTAATGAAAAAAGTGTTCATACGCTCATCCAGGTTCAGGACACTCTGTTAACAATGCACATTCCAACCAAGCTGTAAAGCTGGTTTGACATTTCTCTCATGTAAATGGTGATAACAAAGATCTAGTATTTGTCATTCAGTGGCTTTGCTTTTTGTAAAGTCACTTGTCAATGTCACAGTCTGTATGTCAGTCCTGTTACCTCTCCCTACAGCCAGCCAGGCTAAAGACATTAAAAAGGCATCTTAAAGTCAATTACCAACTCAAAGGATCAATAATTGCTCTGCTCTTTACAGGGAATAGAGTCAAATAATGATAGCAGGACCTCAAAACCCAGTTTCACTTGTGATTAATCTTTTTTTTCCCTTTTTTATCAGACTTGCTCCCTATTTCACTCCCAGCATCACATCATTTGTTCATTTGACATTTTGCTCAATATCGAAGCAGTGGAGCAATGATGAATGTTTATCAAGCCTGAGAAACACTTCAGCTCTGCTCTAAAGACCTCACAGGATGTTTGAGTGCACTCAGTTTACTGGATGCATGCGCTGGACAGCTCAATCCTGCATACATTAACCGCTCCTCTTCAGATGAAACATTAACGCTCATGCTGACATTGATGCCATGGCTTAAACAGGCCTTCATTATGTGTCAGACATCCTCCCTAATGGAGGCTTGTTATGTTAGAGGCTTGACAACACGTGATCATACAGACCTGAGCAGCCAGCTGCCATTTAAGGCCCTTCCTCTCCTCCTTGGCGCACAGTGAGAGTGATGCAATTGTCGGAGGTACTGGAGCTTTTAATTGAAAGACTTGTACTGGAAGTATCTGTCCTAAATGAAGTGTCATCTCAATGGGACTTTCACTCCTCCTCCTTTGCCAGGTACATGAGCTCAGCTGCAACTCTTCCCTTCTCTGTAGATGGTTACTTTTCACACTGCCAGAAGAGGTAAGTGTGGAAGACAGCTATGAAAATATAGAGCCCATTTTCATTCACCGCAATGCTCTTATGGCACATCAAAAGACAAGAGAAAGTAACCCACTAATGGATTATCCCTGTGTGTGGAGTAATGGTCACATGAAGCACGTGTCTGCATAGGACTTCCTTAAAACTTGGTATTTCACCTGGGGGCGGTGCCGTACGTCTGATGCCAATGTATTGTGACATCAGTGTAGTATCAGTATCAGTAAATACCCGGCCCAGACAGACTTACAAGGCAGACTATCGGCTTCCGTGTGAGACCAAATATACAAGTTATATGAAAACATGAGTAGTTTTTTCAGTATGCCTTCATACTCGACATGCATCAGATGAACTGATCTCATATTGTATGCATGTATTATTCAGTCTAGTCAGTGTAATTTTCCAAGCTTTTGAAATAAAAATAGCCCACGCTTAGCCACTCAGTCCAACTTATCAAGCACGGCGTGTGGTCACGGAGCTCACTGAGGCGTGCACTGCCATCCGGCTGAAATACCAAGTTTTTAAGTCCCACATCTGCACCTTCTGAGACACTAAATGAGATGCTACATACACAGCTATCAGTGGCTGTCCGCTCATTCAGTCAAGCTAACAGATTTTTTTGGGCCAATAGGGGGCAGCAGAATGAATCTAATAAACATAATAAAATTGATCATGCAAACTTGTTAGCATCAGTTGCTTTTTTACACATCCAGCAGACACGAAGCAACCTTAGCTTTCATTTTGGGTTTCTGTCCACCGTCGTTTTCGGTCTGCAGCAACACCTGAGGGAAATATCTGTCTCTTTAGCAGCCAAATGCTCCACTAATTGTCACAAGCTAGCCAGGAAGTTTGGGCTTAAAACAATTATCGATGTGCTGACAGATGCTGAAAAGCTCTGTAGGACTGAGGGAAAGTCGTGATGGTTATCTGTTGGTTTATCACTACAAGGGACCCCCTTCACATACAGGTAGTAATTTGCACAGACGGTGTGTCGTTATGGTGCATTTGTGTATAAAAGAATTGAATCCTATTGAACCATCACTCTGTCTCTTAAATCCCCTTCAAACTGTATATTTTCTCTGCTCTTTTATCTGCCTCATTTTCCCTCCCGCCTCAGGAAAGACAAATACTCAGGGGAATGGACTCCTCTGTTGTGTTGGACATTGTGTTGGCTGAGGCTGCCTGTGCTGTGCTGTTTGCCCATGTTAGCACTGCTTACAACGCCCCGCAAGAGGAAGCTGGCATGTCTGCTGGATTTAGCCGGGCATGTGCCCTTAGAGGAGGCTTAACCCACGTTGGGGCAGGGGGCAGAGCCCTGTGAAATGAGCCAGCTTGGCCCTCTGTGAGATTGCGTCTTTTAAAAAAATGCTGCCCCTGATGAAATATCCAGCTCTCACCCCCTGCATCAAGCTGCACTGTAGGCTTCACACTTACTCTAGCAGTCTTGTGTCAGTCAGTCAATGTTAGTTGAATAGCAGATGAAAACTTCACAAGGTTAGGGGCTAAACTGTAACAGCAGGATGACAAGAAAACAACGTCAGTCATCACACAGACAGCAAGCCTCTTATGCTGCTGCTCTGCGAAGGCACCCCCTCCTTGACCTGTCTGCCTTGTCGGACATTATGTCGGGCCCAAACATAAACAGCCTGAATCACGGCTCGCGCTTCCTTCAATTCCGCCAGCGTGGTTTATGTGTGAGGAGCGTGTTGTTGAGCTGAGGGCTGTGTGACAGGAATAAGAACGACTCCTGGTTGTCCTCTCAGGCGCTCAGTGAATCTCTGCAGCTCTGCAGCTAATTGTCTCCTTCACTGCGTGTCTGCATTTTGAATGCTGCAGCAGTGTCCCTGTCACAAGGCTGCTGCTTACTCCTAAAAATATTAATTGAGGAGGTGCTGCCAGTGACCAAGATGGTCATATAATATACAAGATATACTTATATAAACATATATGTCAGATAATTAACTTTCTCCTCAAGGTGTTTCTCTGTATCTGTATGACAGGACTTTGAAGACTAACTTATTATCTTCCTTTACTCCCAGGACTTTCTAATAAGTGTCAGTGAACTTGATGTGTGTGCTCATTTGCATCATCTGTCTTTGCGCATGTGTTTGTCTTGGTGTCAGTGCATGCATGCATGCATGCAGTCAATCAATTTGTGTGTGTTTCTCTTGCTTTCTCTCTCTGAGTGTGTGTGTGTGTGTGTGCGTGTGTTCCCCAGAGGGCCTTCTAGCTACACTGTAATCAAATAGGAGCTTTTTTATCCCTATTATCCCTGCACCCTGAATGGGCACAAAGTAGCAGGGTGATTGGGGTTAAATAAATGTGTTGCAGTCTATCTCTAACCTCTTGCCGGCCCAGTTTTACCTTAAATGATGATGAAAGATGAGAAAAAGCCAGGACATTCTCCACCATACCCAGTGGTTACTGCAAACTGGATAAAGTCATGTTAAATTTATGACTGGACAGACGTTTCGTCAGTTCGCCACAGCAGACACGCAATCATCACTGCTTGTCAGCTGAAATGATTACACACCTTCAACTTATTATGCATATATTTCTGCAAAACTGTGGTGGGAATACATCAGTGCATCTTTTCATCAGTTCATCAAATCGTTCTCCTTCTCTTTTGTCACAGTTTGATTTCAAGTCCAATTGGAATCACATTTAATAGTCGCCACGGTTGCAGATTTCACTGACAACTGAGCCAATTTTAAAGTGAATTGTTTTAAGTGACAGTTCATGTTTTTAGTTTTCTCAACATCTTAATCTTCAGGTTCCAGCCGGGCATAATCCCTGCATGACATTAATACACAAAACACACATTTGTAGTAAACATGCCTTCACTCATTAGATGTTCATTAAGAATTACGCTCCCAGACCTTACATCAGAGGTCTCAGCAACATCCTCAAGGCAGACACATAATAATCACACAGAGGCTCGCAAACAAAGCAAGCACAACAAAGCAGCACACATAATTATTTAACAGAGAGAGACTGTACATTGTGTTGCTGGCTGTAATAGCCACACTTTAAAGGAAGCAGTGGCACAATCTGAAGAGTTCAGTAGCATCATACTCCTTTGTCATCTGGGGAGAAAGAGCTTTGTGAGTTGTTGACTGGAGGACACTTTATGAACTTTGTGAAACACTGTCTACATCAAATTCAGAATGATTTGTCCCCTCTTGGGAAGAACATAAAGTTACTCCTTTGTTCGTGTAAAAATGCTTCTCCCAGCATGTTGATGTGATGGCATGTAAGCTCCTCGGTGTCTAAAGTGTGTTTTAGCTGCCAAGATAAGCAGCAGATATTTGTGAACAGTTTCAGCTGATTTCACCATTTACACTGTTTTCTGAAAGAAGTCACATTTTTAATGATGACAAAACTGTTGCCAAAACAGTAACTGCTTACCCTATTTGTCCCCTACTTGGCCCTTCTTGTAAATCTGGCAAATGAGTGAATCTTGACTTCTTCTCTCTGTCTTTGTGTTCTTCATTTTTCTTTTGGCAGTGCCGGGTGAACACTTGCATTTGCACCATCATACTTTAGCAACATAAAAATAAATCATTCTTAATAAGAAAATAAAACACATACCCATTTAAGAATGATCAGTAAAAACTAACTGACAGGGCCCGGAGGCACAAGGTTTCAGGACTCAAATGCAAGACTCAGACACAATCAGCGAAGTTACAAAATTAATTTAAAAGTAATTTATTAACAAAAGGCGCTCAGGATAAATAACTACAGCACATACAACGTATGGCAATAAAGTACAAACAAAGGATGCTAGGGATAATTTAGAATGCGAAGATCAAAACTCACAGAGGCTCAAATGGCTATGAAACAAAGTAACAAATGAATCAAGACTAGACTAGAAAAATACTTAATCAACAATGACTTACTTACAAACAACATACAAGGCACGAACAGGAAGACAAGGATCAAGAGAGCTAGATAAATCAAGGCTTGATACAAGGACATGGCACAAGACAATCTGGCACAGGACAAAGGGAGACGGGGACTATGTATACATGAGGTAACAATGAACAGGTGGAGACAATTAGGGCGGGGTAGACAATCAGACAGGTGGGAAACACACTGGGAAGTCAAGGGGCCTGAAACGAGAGGAGAGTTAGGTTTCACAATAAAACAGGAAGTGTAAGACGAGAAATGACACTAACCCATAATCACTGCATTTGTCAAACCACTGTTGCACATTAACTAAACATGGAATATGCCACCTGAATTGTTAGATTGTCTGGTATTATTAATTCATTAACTAATTCCTTAATGTATCTAATGTGAACTATTTCTTTTTTCTCACTTAAAAACATTCATAGTTGGCTCTTAAATGAAATCACTTTTAGTTTAATTTACCTTTTCAGAGACCTGTAAGTTACCATATCGGGCCAGAGAAGGTCCAAATGCTGCTAAATGTGCAAATCTGGCAACCTTTACTGGGCCAGGGTCGGCTGACGGTTGACGAGCTGTGTGCCAGAACACAGCCGAGCGCGTCAGTATAACCCGGTATAACCGGCCCGATTCAGCTAGTTACCTGGGAGCTTTGCTTCTTTAATTTTAATGTTCAGTGAAACTCTAAACTTGTGGTAATTCTCTATGTTTGCAAGACAGACGTGGTGCGTGCTCCTCAAATCCTCTTCTGCTAATGGAATCCAGCAGGCTGAATATATTGACATGATGTGACTAGACTTTCATCTAGTTATATGAGTTGGTTTGCAGTAACTCTTGTCATCAGAGATATTTGATTCTGACACTGGAGATGTAATCTGACAGAGCTGGAGGACGAGTAGAGCTGCAATGAACTCATCTCAGGGCACTGCTGCAGATCTGGGAAATGAATGTGCTTTCTGTTCCATTCAAGTCAGTGAATGTTGATGTTGTACTCCAAAAAATTAGCAGTGCCCGGTGTCTGCACCTGCTAGCACTTCAACGCTACAGAAGTTAATGTGGTAGCTTCCATACGACTCTGCACTGGAGGATGTAATTGTATCATGAAGTGTTGGATAAAAGACAGCTGGTTGCGTCCCTGTTGGAGTGATTGGATTTTGCAGGAAAAGAATAAAAACTGTGCATGAATTTCCTCTGAAGTAAATAAAATACCTTTCTTCTCCAGAGGTCGGTTAGACCACGTCAGGCAGGAACAGTATGCTGTACTTCTCCGTGCAGCGCTCTGACCCTGCTCTCTGTGTTTATGCCCTTGCCTGCCAGTACTTTGATCCTGCAACACAACTTCTTCTCTCAGTGTCATTTGTGTGCTCTGCTGCCCTTCATGCATTATCATTTCCCACTGCTCAATGTTCCAGAGACTATAGGAAAGACCTGGGTATGACAGTGTTCTTTTGTGTGTTGTTCAAATAAACAATAACGGGAGTAAATCCAGGACTTTGCAAGAAGAAAATACATGTTTCATCTTAAAATAGATCATTTGACAAACTGTAATGGCCTGGCTGAAAAGGTAGCACTTTCAGAGTGCTGCCCTGTAGCAGATGGAGCAGACTTTTCAGACTAGGTGTTGTGGATAAGAGCTAGAGCAAAGAGAGTATTTGATAGTGCGTCTTCATCCTTCTGGCTCCTTCTTCGACACGGGGGCTTTCCTCTTAAAGATCTCATGTCCTTTTTGTCTCTGCCAGGCGTGAACTTAGAAACAAAGTTTCCAAAACTCTTTTCCTTCCCCCAGCGCAGTAGTGATGTGAACTGTCAAGGACTTATGCAACGTCCAAAATTCAATCGTGAGACTGCTTTTCTCATACACACTCACTGTCTCATTGTAGGAGACTTGCTGTCAACTTCCGTTACTGTCAGCTGTCTCTTTGCCAGATTTCTCTCCACATTATCAGAGCTGATAGTCGTGCTGCTTTCAGAATCTACATCCCCTCTTTGCTCGTCTGCCTTCAGCTGCTCAGTGCTACTGTATATGTGCCTCATAAAGGTAATTTCTTCCAAAAGCTTAATTGGCAAAGCCGGCTTCCTTTTCAATCATGCAATTAAAAATGGCATTCACTTCAACTTTTCATGTCACAAGCAACACGTTGGCATTTTTGTAAGCATGAAATTCATTTTTAGTCATGTTGTTGAGCCTGATGGGAGGGTGAGAGGGAGAGTGCAACGAGGTGAGACGAGTTTGCACAAGGTGAGATGTTGGTATTTCGCTGAAAACTGGGTCTTGACATCAAGTTGTGTAAAAAATCTAAAGGGACCAAGCTTGATTTCAGTTGATAATTTGATATATTGCTGTTCTGCCAGATTATACATGAAACTAAATCAGGCCATTTAGTTATATTTGACAGAGGTAAGTCAAATCCCACAACTCTGTGTGGATACTTACTGTTTGCTATCAGAATTACGATACAGCTGTTTGTAAATGTAGCCAAATCTACCTGAAAAGGTAACTGTTTTCCTGCATTGCACAACTTTGATTGTGGCCAGCAGAGTCATTAAAACGCAATAATAGTTCATGTGTGGATCATTGCTCTGTAAAATAAAATTCAGATTTAATTATGCGACACTACATGTGGTGAATATGGTAACCAAGCTTTCAATAGCCCATTAGAAATAATAATAATAGCTCTAAATTCCAAGTGGCAGTAATATTTGCGGATGGTCATATACTGCCTTTCTGCATTTGTGTCTCCATTAGTCGAGCCATGTTCGTCATAAGCCACTGTGTGACTTGATTTAGAGGATTAATCATCACACACACTGATTTATATTCCTCTTAAACAAACCCTTCTGTGCTTCATATACAGCACCGTATATGAATGAAAATGCCAAGTGTGCTTATTGCCTCTGTGCTGGTCCCTCCACTTTCTCCAGTGATAACTGTCAGTCTTTTATTTAACGAGGTTTCTTGGATGATTTACTACGAGCTTCTTACTCTCCACTGTGGATCGCTGACTTTCTTACTTCTGCACCTCCAGGAGATTCAGAATTTCTTATTAATCGATACATTTCC
Organism: Chelmon rostratus; assembly: GCF_017976325.1. Lineage (NCBI taxonomy): Eukaryota > Metazoa > Chordata > Actinopteri > Chaetodontiformes > Chaetodontidae > Chelmon > Chelmon rostratus. The sequence goes on along the minus strand of NC_055658.1, from coordinate 23,897,378 downwards.
AAGCTGTGCTTTCACATTTGTGCATATGCAGTGTTAAAGGTCTTGTGTGGGCGGTTAATCACTGCTCATGTGCCGAGGTTGTATCGCTGAGATGAATACAGCAGGGGGTTGTGCATGCCTGCAGGTTAAAACAAAATACGGTAGTGTAGTATTGTTTGTAGAACGGGGTTGTAAAAGGAGACAACTTCCACATAAGCATCAGGTTTTCAAAGAAAGAGTTGATGAATGATTTTTTAGTGTAAGTAGTAATAAGTGTAAGGTTCTGGACAAAAACCATCTTCTAATCTCTAATTAACAACATTTTCATCTTACTGTGTGAAACTACTGCTCACATATACTGCCTCATCTATTTCTGGCATTTCTAATGTAAACAAGTAGAGGTGGTTTGCCTGCGAGGTGGCTGTTTTCTCTGCGGGTAAATGCTGAAATGGTAGCTAAACTGTGTGGGCACTTATGTCACCAAGGAAATTGCTCTCAGCCAGCATTTGGATTGTTTTGAAAAAATTAAATAAAAATAGCCTATTAACAATAGAAATAATCCCTATAAATCTGTGGAAATGAGTTTCCACGGAGGTATAAATTCAAACATCAGTTCATTTTGCTGCAGTGGACAGTTTATGCAAATTTGTAAATGGCAGTAGTTGGCAAGTCATTCTCTAAGGTTTAATTTTAACAAGAGAGAATCACATTAAATGAATTTAGATAAAGAGAACAAGATGGACAGTAAACTGCTCAGAACGCAAGGGCTCAGAAATAAGGCTTATCTCAAACAGTGTTCCTTATGGCAATTGGATGAATTCATGCGAATCACATGATCCCTGAGAGAGTGTACGCAGAGGTCAGAGCCTCTGTGAGATGACTTTTGAAGCGTATGGCAAACACACACACACATTAAAAAAAACACTTTAATCTTAGCAGCCAGCATGATTCACACAGTTTGTCTTTTTGTTGTAGGAAGGATGAGTTCAAGACTTCCCCTGACATAGTGCACCGTGCTCTTAGTCGGTGTCGAGGGTTCTATCCTCTGGCCTTTCTCTCATCACATCCGCCCACAACAGTGACAGTGACTGTAGGGGAATAGTTCAGTGTGAGTTCAGCTCATAACTGCCTGAAACAGTGGTATCCTCTCAGTGTCTAAGCTTCTTGTGCTCTGTTTTAAATATAAGATCCAAGGTGTTGAGATCAGCAGTGTTTCCCTTGCTGTAAAAGAAGCACAGCTACTTTGTTTTTTCTCAGGTTTCTCTGCTCGTCTCACCGGCACGTCCAGCTCACTTTATTACCAGCTCGGTACAAGAGAGAAGCTGTTTTACTGCTGCTCGGGCTCAGTTTTCCATTCACAAAACCACTCTGGCAGCGTCCTGACTGTTATGACAGCACACTGACGGTCAGATTGTCCCCAAAGGAAATAAACCAATTCATCCAATGCACAAGTGTGCTCGTGGTGCATTCTGGGGAGCATGAGGAACGATCATAAAAAAGCTTTTGTGTGGAGGATACATTGCCTCTCTATTGTCTGAGAGCATGTCTGCCTGTGTGTGCACACCATCTGGTACTTTGATGAAAGAAGATAATGATAAACCTGTGTGTGTGTGTGTGTGTGTGCGTTCCTGCATATACGCATGTGCATGTGCTGTAGGATAGCTAAGTGCCTGGTGTGTGTGTGGGCTCTGAAACAACACAGTGTCCTTCTGAATCCTTGTCTGGATGCAAGCGCAGCAGATGCAGGGCGCCTCCTTCTATCATGGGCCGTGATCAGTAACACGTTTGACCTGCTGTCCGCTCGGTATCGGCTGTTTGCACTTTTTACACGGTGAACCGCTGTCTGTGTTGTTGGAGCTCTCAGCCTTTTGTTACAGTCCTGCCCTGAGGCTCTTCTCATAGCGTGCAGCCAACATCTTTCTAGATGCCGGCCATGTTTTTTGTAGCACAGTCTTTCTGCTCTACAAGCCACATTTAATTTGTAGACAGGTTTTTATATTGCATGTCTTTCACATGACTGTGTCACCATCGTTCACTCACTAATTCAGCCACAGTCTCACGCTGTGAATCGTATCGCTTACCTTTTCACAGAGAGTCGAAGGTTTGCTCAGCCAAATAATGTCTACATATTAGCAGTTAATCTCTTAAATGGACTGCCATTGTAGGGCCTAGGAAGCTGAGTAGTTGTTGGGTAAAGTGACCTCTGGGCATTTACTGCAGTTAGCTTAGCACTTAGCACTTAGCTTGAAATGGGAGTTTTATTAGATATTGTGAGCAGAACTGTCCTACACCGTGGTTTTAAATAGTCTCTTGACTTTCTTATTTCTCACATAGCAGCTATAGTTTTGCTCAATTTACTGTGATTGGTTCTTAATTGGTCGTTCTTTCTCTGCTTCTTCATGGTCAGTGGCTTTTAAGAGAACTGCTTGACATTTGCTGAGCAGAAAGCTATTATTCTCTCCAGTAAAATATTTCTCGCCGGTCCTTCTGGTCTGAGTTAAGTTTGTGTTGATTCAGTTAAAATTGATTTGGACTTTGTTTGAAGGCTTAGCTTAATAAAGATCAGAAGTTTTCTGCCTTGTAATGCTTTCTGCACACCTGCCTTGTCCTGCCTTGTTCTCCTCTGGTGTTCTTCTCCCTGCGCCAGCCAAGATGTTGGATTTGCTGATAATGTGTATTGCAGAACAGCAGCATCCAACATTCCTCCTCAGTGTCTTTGGTTGTGGGTTCAGGTCACAAAGTGAGATGACCAAAACCGTTTTAACCGCGTTGTGAATCTGTGGATAGCAATGTCTGTTGGTCCACCAGTTTGGTCCAGACTGAAACATCTCAACATCTATTGATTGAATTGCCATAACATTTTGTACAGAGATTCATGGTCCTCAGCAGATAAAGCCTGCTGACTCATCTAGTGCCACCATGAGGTTGACTTTTGTTATTTTGAGTGAAATATCTTGACAACTATTGGATGGATTTTCATTGCCCTTCACGTGCTCTGCTGTAACAAGCTTTTTATTGGAGCCTGTCTAAGACACGTTTGTGAGTTACGGGAACTGTTCCACACTCCGGCAGACGCCAGATGGTACAGGTGTGAAGAATGTGTTTGCAGTGATGCTTAATCTGTATCCAGAGGAACAGAGTTGATCCAATAAGAAAACATGGTGTTATATTATCCTACCTTACCTTGAATTTTGCTTGGTCAAACGTGTGTATGCTTGTCTTGGATCTCCAGCCAACAGGAGCTGCTGAATTAGGTTTGTAATCGCAGTTATTGTGTGTGTCTAAGTAAGATCCAAGACTAAAGTTGGGTCTCATGCAGAAAACCTCAGACTGATAAATGAAAGTGTGGAGAACATTTACATTTCTATTTGCAGAAAGTCTCCTGTGATCTGCAGCAATGTTCCAGATTTTTGGCACAGTTTAGTGGATCCAATTTAGTGTCCCCTCGTTTCTTAAAAGGCTCGTCTCAGAATGACAGTAATAGTTTAATGTGAGAAAAATGACACGTCTTGAGGCCAGAGTCGATTCCATTGCTTTTTGGAACTGAAAATCTGTAATATACATAAAATTATATTGTATATTTTCAGTATTTCTGTCGCCTGTGCTCTCAGACTAATTAATATAATAAAACAAATTTGAGTTTGTACCTTGCAGCTGTATTTAAGAAGTAACATTTAAATATTGCAAGATGTAACCATATTACACATTTGGTTTTATTGCATTTGGCTAAAAATCCTCCACCTCTTGTATTTCTGGATTACCTGCTTTGGTTGCTGTCAGCTAAAATAGCCTGAAATATTGACAGGAAAAAGAAGGAACTGTAACCGCTGATCTCTGCTGGAGCGGATGGCATCATACACTGTACATACTGTACCTGGCTGTGCCACTTTAATTGATTCTGTACGTTCTGCCCTGCACACACCTGTCATGTTGTACTAATCAACAGTAGCAGATCTTTGCACTGACTTCCTGTTTGTCAAAGAATTGATTTGAAAATAGTGTTGGTTTATGAAGGACTGAATTAGGCCCTGAATACATTTCTGATCTGCTGCTCTGTTATGAACCATCCAGACCTTTCAATCTGCTTACTGTCCCCAGAATCAAAACTAACATGGAGACGCAACATTCAGTTTTTATGCTCCACATTATCTGGAACAAAGTCCATCCCTCAGTTGTTTAAACTAAGGGGCCTCATTTATAAAAACAGACTTTGGATAAATTTTGATCCTAAGTATGACTTGAACAGAAAACCGTGTGTGAGGAGTTGTGTATGAAATGGAAATGATCTCATCTGAAAGCAAAGTCTAACCTGGTGTAAGTGATTTTCCTGCTGGTTCTGCAGGTGCACTGCAGACTGGGATGCCTATGTGTCCGAGCCTGTGGGGCACTTTGCATGAGCTTTATGAACAATTTGATAGGAATCAATCAGTTAAAGGTGTGAGGAATTAGCCTAGCCAGTATCACGCCAGTGTATAATACACACGTCGGTCTACCATGTCTGCAATAATAAATATGTCTGGTATTAAACTTTCAAAATAAAGCATACTGAAAAACATTTCAGGGAACCAAAACTCCTACGGTCATGATTTGTACTGTTTGCTTTTTAATGCCGCAGTTATGTATGGCTATTTTATGAAACAAACGAAAGCACACCGTCGGAAATTATCTTAAGTTCAAGAATAAATCTAAGAACAGTTTTATATTGACGCCCCAGGACTAAAGACTTTTATGTTTGCCACTGCAATTTATTGAATTAAATATTGGTCTGTTTATTCATATCTTGAATTGTGCTATAACTGCACTGTAATTTCTTTCTCCTGTTTTATCCGTTTTATTCTATTTCTTTCTTATTTTTAACTTCTATTGTATTTTACTCTTACAAATCCCATTCCAATTCTGTTGTCTTTTGAGATTGCCTTGTGTTTCTTTTCTGAATGTCTTTCATGTCATGTGAAGTCTTCCTGTTGAAAGGTGCTTTACCAGTAAACTTGCCTTGCCATTTTTGAGTCACTAAGGTGTCTTACTTTAGCATGAGGCTACAGTGGAAATGTTGACTGGGCATACTGCACATTACTGCAGAGCTTGTTTAAATGCCAGACACAGCACCAGCTCTTACCTCTCTCTACAGAGAACAAGCGTTCAGCTGCACTCCAACATGACTTTGAAACACTTCCCTGGTCTGAATCCATTTTTTTTATCACTCACCAGTTCTTTAGATTTCATGGCCACAATCCACTGACTTAGCAATGAAAGACACTTGCTATCTTCTGATCGCTTGTTTGTAGCTGCTTGCTCAAGATGTGTACACATCATCAACCTTGACTGTGAGCCCTGGATCTTTATTGATGCGTTCTCAGATGGTTTTGATGTACTGCAACATTGAAGTTTATTCACATAATGATGTTGATGTGAACGCAGCCCAGAAACTGCAACACCACATCCAACACAGCCGCATGTCTATATGACTGAATAGGTCGATTGCCAATGACGCCCAAAGTGACACATATCAGTGCAGCGATGAGGGCGGACCTTCATTGTAGTGGACCTTCATCCTCATGTTGTTAACGTTGTGAGACAGTGACAGTTTGCTTAGGTTTAGGCAACAAAACTAGTTGGTTAGGCTTAGGAAAAGATCATGGATTGGGTTAAAATAAGTATGTTACTGTAGCTTTAATACATTGTGTCACAGAATAGGTCAGTGTTGGCTTTTGGTTTCACACATGTCATGACTAGCTGTCTCCACCTTCCACCCGACATCCTCCATATGCAGGCTTTCTTGCTCTTCACACTAAATGACCCGACTTTGGAATGAAGTCGACATACATGGCCGTTTTTCTGGTGAGGACTGGCTCCCCAGCGATGGCTGTGTTGAAAGTTAAGGTATTCATGTTTTGTTTGTGCACTGCTATGGGACCAGTAGGTTGTCAAGGAAAGCACCCAAAGCATGTTTTTTCTACATTTTGGCTTTTAGCCTCATCAAAACGTGATGTGGTGCAATGAAAAAAAGATAAAAAATGTAGAAAACAGGATCCAGATTGATAATTGCCAGAGTTAGACCTAAAGCTTCAAAATGTTCTTCAATTCAAAATGACTTATAATAAGTGCGCTGCTCGGTCCCTCGAGCTAGAGGGTTAAAGGAAGGACAGCGAGAACAGGTGCTCAGTGGTTTGGCTTCTTTTTATGTCATCGCACATCACTGCCCATTTCCTGCAGAAAAGCCTGAGAGACCACTCAACTGGGGCAACAGGACACTTTGCCACTGTTGTCTTTCTTTTTGTACTGTTGCTTTCTCTTTTGCTTTATTATATGTTCACCTTTCCTTAATCGTCTTCCTCCATCACTTTACTCCAATCAACTACAATCATGTTCCTTTCCTGCACAGCATTTTATTGCCTTCTCATCTCTCCTTTTCAAAAACGTTCCTTACCGGTGCGTTAAAGCATTGCTGAGCACTCAGAGCACGGTTGCCCCTGTAACTCTTATGGGTTTCCTGCTCTCAGGGCCACTTCTCCACTGTCGTATGTAATGGAGCCCCTGGGAGCCTGAACCTCTATCTCAACTAGAGAGGATTTACACAACCGAGCACTGATTGGGAACGCAGTCCCAGCATCGCTGAGTCGAAGGGCAATAAGATGGCAGCCTGCTGACAGGGAACATCTTTTTAAGAGGATCGCTGTCCTTCCCTCTTGCAGCTAAGGGGTTGTTTAAGGGCATGTGAGTGAACATAAAAAGGCTATGATAGAGGTGACTTGCACTGTATATGTAAATAATATGTAAATAATGTCAAACCTGATATTTGTTTGAAGGATTCTTCAGGAATTTAAGATTCTCTCTTTGAGGATGTCAAAGGAAATCCACAGATTGAAACCACTTAACTCTGTGGCTGTTGGTGGGTGATAGTGTATTTCAGTACAAACCAAACAGCCACAGAAATGCTTAGCTTGGGTTATTTGTCAGTATCATTATCGTCTCACAAACTGGAAAGGGTGGAGTTTTCGTTTTTACAACCATGTACAAGTCAAGCACATTTCAGTTCAGACAACAAAGAAACAAATGAAGCAATCATCTCAAGCAAAAAAAAAAAAAAAAAATGGGGCAGAATAAGATGGTAAGGTTAGAAAACAGGAAGTAATGGTTCAAGTTGTTGGTAAACACAAATAGTCACTTTGTGTAAAATTGTCAATGACTTCCTGGAGTCTAGTTGTGGGACGTAAGCCTACCGCCTCATGAAACCACAACTCACCATTTCTTTTATCTGTAGATGGATTAAACAAAGAAGATAATTAGTGAATTGATTGATGAGCTTTTTAGGAGCTGGCAGGCATATTTTTCAACACTGGAAAGATCCAGGCTAGCTGTTAACCCCTGTATACAGTCTGTATGCTAAGCTAAAATAACCTGATCACCTCCTGGCTCTGGCTTCATGCTTAGCACACAGACATGAGTGGTGTCGATCATCTCATCTAACTCTCAGCGAGAGAGTGAATGAAAGCATATTTTCTCAAAATGTCAAACTATTCCTTTAAGAGAGTATTACCTGCAAGCTTTGTGCAGAGCCAGAATCTTTCACCAAATGTGACTGCAAGTTATTGCAATCTAAAGTACAGTCGAGAGAAAATGTTTTAGTAAAATGTTTAAGCAAGTTCTGTGCAAGAAGTCTCAAACTAACTCACTTGAAAGTAAAATAGAAAGTTAAAGCAGTTAAGCTCAGGCACATAAAACACATTCTCACTGCATTAGTTCACACTAGTGTTGCTTCTTGAGTTATGTAGAGGTTAAATCTGGGGACGGATGATATAGCCTGAGCAATTTAAATCAGTGCCACCGTGCTGTGCGGCAAGAGTGAATCACCAGCATGCGGCCAAATTTAAAGTAATGGCTGTGCAGGCAAATAAAGATCCGGTCTTATACATTTTTTGGAATTTCATAGAGAGGATCAAGTGAGTCTAAACTGTAAAGCAGTGAGTCATCCCTGTAGATTACCAGCAGAGGAGCTTATTCACGGTCTTTTTCACCACAGTCAGCATATTATACTGGTGTGTGGCCCTGTGTTTTTGGATGGCTTGAACTGAGCTATTGTCACTTAAATATTGGCTTCTTCCCTGCTCAGCTTGATCACTGAGTGTTTTGGATCTTACCTTTGGGTTCCGACATGCATTTTTGGCAATTTAGTTTATTTAGAGCTTTATATTTAGTTGTAGCTTTGGATAAAGACATGCCAGCTATTTCCAGTCTTTATCCTAAGATAGACTAACTAGCTGCGCACTCATGGCAGGAGAGTGGTATTGATCTTCTCATTGAACCCTCGGCAAGACAGTTAATACGTAATTTCCCAAAAATATCCAACTTTAAATTCCAAACACTGAGAGGAGGCAAAGGATCACTAACAACTTCCTCTTTCAGCAGCTCTAAAACCAATTTGTTCTTCATGAACTGAAAATATTATAATTCCCTGATAAATCTGATTGGCAGAAATAGCTTAGTTGCTTCCTAAAATTTAAGAGAAACCAACATCACCTTCATGAAGGGAACTGGTCTGCAGGATGTGTTTCCGCTCTGCTACGTAAATACTGAGAGAGGCCCAGTTAAATCTGCTTTAGCCCACAGTGCACATCACCAGGCCAAACTGAAATTTAAATTTATTTAATATTGTGAAGGCGTTATTACATTAGATCGTCAGGGAAGGCATGTTGAGTGTAAATCTTAACATTATTCAGCTGCTGACTGACAGGAGCATCCACTACGGTCTTCCACTTCTCTGCCTGCTCTCCAGAGTATGGAAAGTACACATTACCATATCATAAGATTACAGTAAGCCATTTACTGGCCCCGCCGCTCACGGCCTTGGAGGCAGCATCTTTAAGAACAGTGAAAATCAGCATAAAGATCATGCAGTGGGGCACTGAAATATGCCAACTATCAGCTCTGCAGTTGAGCCCTAAAGAAGCGGGCGTTGTTTAAGACCACCATAAACCATTCCTGGGCTTAATCACCTGCTTCCCAGGAGCTCGGAGCTATATGTAAATACAAAGCTAAAGCGAAACATTGTCGAGCACCAGTGTTACCAGAAGCTGCCCTAGAAGCAGTAACCTTTCAGGACCGTGTGCTTAGTTGTTGCACTTTCCATCCCTTAGCTTGAAGTGACACCATCATTTATTGATGTGGTGTTTCCCAAGCTGATATGGAACCTCTCTCAATAATTAATCTGACGCAAGGCCCGGCCAGTCAGAGGGAGCGGCGTGCCGCTGCTCATGCTCCACTAAGGACCACAGTGATCATTTGGCCCCAGTCTGGGTTATTTCCATCTCTCCGTTTATCACTTTTATTACAGCTGTGATGAAACACTGCGCGTGCTTCCATAAAGCACTTACGGGTCTCTGCTTGTTTAATGCATTCCTCCCCCACCGACGGGCCTGCACTAATCTCATTTACCCATGAGACACTGTGGCTAATACCACGGCTGCCCGCTGCACGCATTACTACTCTTATCGCTAACATGTCACATTTCTCATAGGGAAAATATTACGTACATGAACATGGGCACATGCATGTTGCTGCTAACACAGTTACTGCAGGCCCAACAACTGTTGTCACTACTAGCAGTTACCTTTACTACCACTGCTACACAGTGCCACAACAACTGTTTACTGCTGTCCAACTTTCTCCAATTTGACAAGAGCAGTTGATGCAATCACCCGTTTTCTACTGCTTAACAGAGTCCAGGTTGCAGTGGCAGATGTCCATCTCCTCAGCCACAGACTGCAACTCCTCCTGTGGGAGACCACAAACCGAACGGGATGTGTATTCTCTGCCGCGTCTTGTGTGTTGTCTCTGGGTCTCTGTCTTGTTGAACTTACCCAGAACAACTTAACAGGCATGCATCCAGGAGACATCTTGATCGGGCGCCTGAACCGCCTCAGCTCCCTCCTTTCAGTGTGAAGGAGCTACTGTGAGCGTTCAACTCGAGCTATGGGCCCGATGGATCCTGTCATAAGCCGTTAAGGCCACAGAGCATGTGTAGGCTGGATGAGAAAACCTTTGCAAGAGTCAAAAGCTCATCCACTGCTCCATAAAAGATGGAATCTGCATTGTTCCCCCTGAATTTCATGTTTGACGACCTGTGACAGACCCATCTGCCAGGACAGTCTGAGGCCTGCCTGCTCTGCCTTAGTCCTGTGACAGTTTGCTAGAGCATCCTCGAGACCAACTACAAGTCCTTCTTTGTGATCTCAAACATCTCCCGAATCTGCATTTTTGCTTCTGTGAACTCAAAAGCTGCAGTACTTCTGGTCTACACCTGTCTGCTCGTTCTTGATTACCCCAACCTTCTTCAGCTTCCTCTGTATCGGTGTGTGTTTGTTTATTGGTGTATGTGTTTAGATTATTTTGTCTAGCTCCTATATAGAATTGCAAGATGGTTTAAAGACTGTCTCAGCTAACTTGGCCTGTCATCTGCTGTAAATTCATATAGAGGAGATGCTTATCATGATTTTATTGTACAGGATAAATAATTTTCTGGCTCAGAAAAGACATTTGATTGATAACAAATAGATCAACCTCAGTAGTACTTCATATTTTCAGTAGGAAAGTGTGATCCTGTTCACACACCACACAGCTGAAGAGGCTGCACTCAGAGTGAGTTTGTTAAGCGGGTGCTGAATGGGGTTTAATTACTCTGGGAAGCTGGTTTGGGTCACTAAGTTTGATGAGTGCAAATGCAAATTTTTCAAAACTGGTTTAAAAATGGTGCAGGGCAAGTTTCACAGATCGAACTAATCTTACATGAGGGCCATCAGCGGGTCTGTAATGGGAAAAAATCTATTTCAGACATGAATAAGGACATCATGAAAATCCTACAGTCATTCAGTGACTTCAGCAGATTAAGAGAGAGCTTAATCTAGATCTCTGACTTGTCAAGAAACATAAAGCTTTATACTAAATGCAGGAAAATAAACAAATTTTCATGTCTATTCAGCTGCTTTTTTTAACTTAAGTCTGTTAGAGACTGTATGTCAGTACAGTCTAATTCCAAATGAACCCATAGGAAAACAAGCTGACACGAAGCTCATTAATAGTTCCAAATCTCTGCAACGTGATGTGATGAGATGACAGTAGGCAATGTTTAAGCCATGCTTTGTTTACTCTGAAATGTGATGTAGCATTACAGATTAAAAGTCAACTCTGCTTTAAAAGCCCAATTACTACAACCTCACTGCAGCACTCACATGAAAACATGACTCTTCCTGCCTCTTTTAAGAGTTTATAACAAAAATGCAACACTTGCACACATGAAATGTTGAGATTAATGCGAGCGACAGCTACAGTACAGTATGATGGGTTTACATCCATGAGAGGTTGCAGTTTACACAGTGCCGTGCATCCTAAAGAATTTATTCACAATGCGTTCTACAGTCTCAAACTCATACATTGCGTATAAACAAAGAACAATCCCACTGCAAAGCCTATTGTATAAGTTCTAAAGCCATTTTTCTCCCTTGCGGGTAATTTTATTTCCTGATTTCCTGATGCTTTGGCAATGAAATTGTTTTAATCCTAAAATAGCATGAATCTAATTATTCCCTCTGCAGCAATAAAACCTAAGGGAATGAAAACTGCGAGAGAAGCAATTACCACACTAAAATCACACGACCACAACCACATAAAAGATCTGCAATTTATCTACTCAAAAACAATAAAACACTGCTTTAACTGGCACCATATAGGATTTCCTCTGTGTAGCCACCAGTGTATTGCATCCTAGCTCTGGGTTTAAATCTCGTAAGGATGTAGAAGAACACTTAGCTTCAGATCAATAATGTTTCTGCCTCAGAGCCTGCCCTTGTGTCCCCGTGGGGCCCCGGTCAGCTCACTGAAGTTCAGTGTGTCTCATCAGTATGCAACACAACGCCACATATACATTACAAGTGTTTGGTCAGCTGCCTATGGGCAAGAGAGACCTCCCTGCTTTATTCTGTGGCTGTTCAGTGGAGCCAGACAATGAGCGTGGAGCAAACTCGGAGTGTGCTTCGATCTCATCGTTACAAACTGCATCAGAGTGCAGAGTCAGGTAAATTACCAGGAACAATGGGATTACCTGCACTCATTGTGATGCACAATAGAAGACTCAAGATCAGGAGCTCTTTATTAAGTCGTACCATTTCAAATCTGTCCTAACATCTGATAAATCCATTGTGGTTAATATGTGTGCTTGCGTTGTGCCGATGCTCGAAAAAATCACCCTGCCTTGTTTTTGTGACGACATTTTAGAGATGAGAATTCTTCATGAATGGCTTTTGCTAATACATTTCACTCCTTCTCATTTATGTGTTAAAATGCTGGACTGAGACAAATCGCCCTGCCTCCCTGTTGTTTTTCCATAACTACTAACTTGGACATGGATCATCAGTAACTTCTCTCTCACACACGCACACACATGGCACATAGAGACACAGGCAGTAACAACATGATTAATTGGGAAGGCTTTTTTGGGCATCGCTGTAGTTTACACTACAGTGCACAGCAGATGGAGGGAGTGGGAGGTATAGGCTCTGAAAATGTTGTGGATCTGGAGGTTTCACAGGTGTACCAAAGACATTTATAATAGAGCAAGAAGGACCGAGACTGCCTGCGTGCGTGTGAGACAGCACATGAATGTGCGTGTGTGTTTCTATTTTTGCTGCTCGGCCAGTCAGCAGGCCTGTCTCGGTGAGTCAGGGTGTGTGTGGTGACAGTGACATACAGACACACTGACAGAGGAGATGGAGGGTCGGCCCAGTGCATCCTGGGAAAGGTCTGGCAAGTGCATAGCTTGACACAAGTGGACCTGGGTTGTGCTTTGGTGTGGATTAAACTCTGGCTCACAGATTTTATTAAAAAAACACTATGAAATGATGTTTATCATTAATGAATCCCTTGGCTTAATTCGTATGCTTCTTTGATGCAAAGATGACGTACTTTATTGTAATAAAACCTGTTCAACTAATCTTCAGATCCTTTGGCAGGTTTATCATTACAGACCTAAGTATTTTTTTAATCTACAAATATTAAGCAAGTACAGAATGTGTGATTTCAACAGAAATTAAAGACAACTGTGTTCAGACAGAACACAAAGTGAATTTTCGGAGTGGTGCGGTTGCGTACAAAGTCAATGGAAAGATGCTATCAGACATGAATTTACTTGGCTGGTGTGAATTTACGTCATAAGTGCTACTAGAAACATTTTTCAGCTTGACTGAAGAATTTGTGCGTATCCTGAGGATTTATGAATCCGCTTCAAAAATCGTCCAGAAAGAAGAGACGGGAGGGAAATGAACAGAAAGAACCGGAGCTCAGAGTTCAGGCGGAGGCCGATGCACCGACCGTGTCTGTAGGTGGATACCTGTGTGGTTGTGTTCAGCTCAAGAGTTAGCTCAAGTTCAAATGTTTTCAGCTTGTGCAAGTGCATCTTTGTGTCCATTCTCACTACAAACATGCCAACAAACTGCCTGATGTTACCATCCCTATAGCCACACTGCCAGCATTACAAAAAAAGTTTTGTTGTTTTTTCATTTTTAAGTGGATTATAAGTAATATTACAAATTGTTACAAGATGAATGTTTGCCCGGGATAGACACGACAAAATTATTCTGGATTATTCTTCTTCAACCCACTGAGAAGCTCCACTTGATCAATTGTTGTTTATGCGTGTTGGTGACAGCCAGTCTGGTACTGGGAAGAGTGCAAGGAGTAAACCTTTAACATCATTTCTCAATGATTTTTCTCAGTAAGTAAGAATTTAAATAAGCAGCCCTTCACAACATGGTTGTCTTGTCATGAATGGCAATAAGTGCAGTTTGACTTTGAGAATAGAACAATGCAAAGCAGGGCAATAACTCAATCTTAGTGTGCCCTGACAATGTTAAGCCACATGCTGCCTCAGGGGTATTCATTCTGCCATTTGATCTGATATTGAGTGAAACAGAAGTGTGAACAGGCTTCATCGCAGAGATTCTCACATTGTCTAATGCATCTCAACAGGGACTGTGTCTGAGAACGGTTCATACATGGAGCGGCCCATCAATGCAACTCTTCTCCTGTCTTCTCGTTTTAATCGCTGTGCTGTGGCATGCTTTGCTGGGACAGATTAATCAGTGTCAGCTGGCCTTGCCTGTTCTCTCACTCTCTCCTTCCTCTGTTTTCTCCCTCTATTTATTTGGTTTTGTCTTTCTCTTCTCTTTTCCCCTTTCCGTTCTCATATATCTGCCTTTGAATTTCTCTGACTTTGCAGTTTTGTGTCACTTATGTGAATGCAGCATCTCTTCTAAAGGGCACTGTAGGGTATTTTACAGTGAAGGAAGAAAAGCTATAGCCTGTATGTACAGTGTGCATGATAATCGGTTCAGCTCACACTGGGTGTACATGCACTCACTATGCAGGCATATCACCCTGGTGTAGATGTACCAGTTCCAGTCTTTGTGCTAAGCTAAGTTATCCAGCAACTACTTTCATATTGACTACACATGCAAGTAACATGCAGTATGGAACCTCTCATGTAAACTCAGACTTCCCAAAATACTCAACTAATCCTTTAAACCTTTTCAGTTGCTTTGGAGAAGGCTGAGAATAATCTGAACTAGCTAACTTGAAGGTGTCATCTTAACCATCTTAACGTGTGCTTCTAGTGATATGATGTTGATATTCGCTGAATTTCTTTAAATATGTTGAACCCTTGAAGGAAACCATCCCGTCATTTATCTGTGCAGCAGCCTTGGAACCAGTTTGACACAGTTTTGGCTCAGATGACTCTGAGATGTGGTCTACGACCTGGGTCCATACATACTGACCTACGAGGGGGCCGTAACTATTTTAATATGTCAGTGGATTAGCTCAGAGTTGAATTTCGCCGGCCATGCATTCATAACCAAAGCTCCAATTACTGGCTCATGCTTTGTTGTGCATTCAGTGGCAGCCTTGTTGCCACATACCTTATTGTTGCAGTTAGATTTAAGTAAAGACTTCATTAAAACTGTTTTTTTAATGAGTCTTTTGGGGCAGATGCAGCTTTATGCAAGGGCCCAGCTCATTATGAGTTTTGCTGCCGCTGCCAGGACAGCAGGCCTTTTCCTCTGCTACTCACAGTCACACCTGAAAAACACTACACAGAACATTTGAATTTGGTTAGCTGAACAACTTAGCTTCTCCTCTTAGTGTTTTAATAAGCTAACTAAAATGCTGCAGGTTCTTTGACGATACAAAGAGGGTCAGATTTCTGTGCTGTGTTGCACAACCAGGGCTTCCTCTCCCTCTTCCTTCACCTGCACCTTGTCTCAGTGCGTTTCCAGGTCTTTTTCTGCTGCAGCATTTCTCAAAGCTTTCACAGGTGGCTGCTGCCTCGATATGAATATTTGATGGCCCTCATATATCTCCCTTGAGGATTGTGAAATATTAAAACATTTTCTGGTGGCCGTTTGGACTCTCAGAGGCTCTAAAAAATGGACTGATGAGAGGCTGAAAAATCATTTTGATGTGACCCTATCAGTATGTTTTAATTTCTTCTTCATTTCTGTCTTGGCAGAGTGTAAAATTTGGATGCGAGTGCTCACATATGTGCATCAATGACCTGCTGGGGCTTCATACAGTGAAGTGTGTCTGTGAATATGCAAATGTTGAGATGGAGAGGATGGAGGCTCTCATACTCTTTATTTTTCAGCGGGATGCGAAGGGACAGTACCTGTTTGACCTCATCTGCCACCATCTCAACCTGCTGGAGAAAGACTACTTTGGCATTCGATATGTTGACCCAGACAAACAGAGGGTGAGTATTCATTTTTAAAAATACATCCAACTAGTTCACATCATTTTCTTTCTCATTTTCATTTTTCTTTCTTGTCAAAGGTGATGCAGCGCTGTGTTTAACAGGCTCAACTTTGATTTTTAGGTTGATAACACTCTTTTAATGTAAATCTTAAAGTTCCAAGTGACGCTGATGCAAAGATAAGAAGCCGTCTGTGGCCACTTGTTCTGTAGCTGTTCTGTGCATTTGTAGTCTTCACCATCTCCACAGGTTTACGCTCTTCACGTACGCTTCCAGAGCCTATAGATCACCAGGTAGATCAGATTATCAATGAAGTCTCACAGGCATGGACGGATGCTTTTAAAAATGTTGTTAGGTGTTACTGCCAGGGCTTAATGGTCTAATGAATCTTTTTTCCCCTTCTAATGAGTCTTTTTTCATATTCAGGACAGGTATGCCACCAGGTCAATTATGCAGGCTGGCAAAAGGCCAACACCTTGGGCTGATGTGAATATCAGTCACAGAAATTAACACTCACACAGCTCTTGGTGCATTTGCAGGCTTGGGCTGAGTATTTGTTAATCATGCACTTTTGAACTTTCAGTGGGATTACAGATGCTTTCAAGGCTTGTAAATGTAATTCTCCTCACAGATTCTCAGCCAGCTGAAAGACACTTTACAAAAGTTAATAGTGAAAAGCAACAGCGTGACTGTGTTTTACAGTCACTGTATTGTGAGTGCGGTGGATTGTCAGCGTGTCATCATCTCACTGATTAGAGCCAGTTTCACCTCGTGATGTTTAAGCACTCTGACAGAAAACACCAGTCTCCTGATTATCTTCCAAACAGCTTTCTCCTCTCTGCATGGTGACTGTGTCGGAGTTCTGAATACACACAAGGCAAGGAGATGGGAGTAACTCTACCGTGCCTTCCAGCTATAGATTACAAGTCATCATGTTCTGCTGCTGAGCAATCAGACCCCAGACCGACAGTTTAGTGGCTAACGACTCAAAAGTGCAGGTCTTTACTTGTCTTTCTCTCCCTTTCAGCACTGGTTGGAGTTTACAAAGTCAATTTCCAAACAAATGAAATGTAAGTATTTCATTTCACATGCCTGATTAGTTGGATAAATCCAGTGTCCAAATTTGAGTAATAATGTGCAAAATATATCATCCAAAAAATGACAAAGACAAAGAAAAACACACAAATCATGCCAACCACATTAGAAACAATACATGAAAGTATATTTTAAGTGTTTGTCTTTCTTCTCCAGCCCAGCCTCCTTTCACCATGTGTTTGCGTGTCAAGTTTTACCCACCTGACCCTGCTGCCCTGAAAGAGGAAATCACCAGGTAAGCTTTCAAGATAGCCTGATGGGCTGCAGGTGGAGAGGGTGGAGGTGAGGGATGAATGGAGGTAAAAAAAAAATTCTCTTTCTCTCCCACTGATGATGTTTTAAAAGAACAAGTTGTGGTGCATTTTTGCCCACATTACCTACAATGCAGCTCAGACAGTTTGGTCAGAGATTCAGGGATGTTGTGCTAGTAGCTGCTAATGCAGCTTTGAGTTGCTAGCCTCAAGCAAAGATGAAGAGCAGACTACAGGGGTAAAAAACCCACTTCCCTCTAACTCTGCACCCCCAGAAGTCTGTTGTCTTTAGACCCCGATAACACTGACTCAAGTGACATCACTTGAGGCAGTTTATCAGCCTTCACACAGCTCCCTCTGGTGCCACAATAGGCTTGTGACAGCTATTTTCGCAAATGTAGGAGTGCTCCACAACACCTGCAAACATACAGCCTTATTAAAGGCGTTTTCCAATAGTCAAGGTGTAACTAACATCATGTCATCATGCCTCGCAGCCATCGGTGTACACACTGGTAACTCAGAAAGACTCAGTTTTATAGGCAAAGGCTAAAGAGAAGAGAAGAGCAGTGATTTGCGAGCACTATCTATATTAAGGATGTGATTGCTGGCTGCGTCACGTCTCACAAATAACTGTCACTTGCAAATTGAATTCCTAAAGGGCTCTCGTATACTCATGCATGGTCACAGGTATGGCACAGAAGAAGAATTGATCTCCTGTTGCAAATCATAGCTTGAGTGATGCAAATCTGGTGAGACGACCACCAGCATTTTCCACGGAGCTGAGCAAGCACACAGGTTTCTGAGTCAAACGAGTAGTAACATCTAAATATTTTGTCAGGCCTTTCCGCAGATGACCAGAACCTGAGAAATCCTTGTGGTATTGTTTTTGTTTCTCTTTTATTGCAGCTCCTCTTATTCATTTCAGCTTCCTGTTGGTTTATTTGACCGCACACTGGTGGTATCAAAAGTAATGAAAAATGGAAAAAAGTGATGTCTATTTTAAAAGAGCAATTCAACACAGGTGATCTATTAATAAGCTTCTTTTACTCAACCAGGGACGATTACATCACACATATTTTTTGGAAGTCATCACCACACTGTAAAAAAATGCTGACATAGCGCTAACGTGAATGGCATAAAATCAGTCTCTGCAGCACTTGAAGGCTGCTTTTATTGAACCAAAGGGGATGTCTCTATCTTCTGCCTTTCTATTAACTTCCTTGTCTCATAAAATAAGATCAAGACTATTCTCATATTTGACTGTTATTATTTTATGCCCTTCCAGCCAGCTTTTAGATAATTGAAAAATGAATAAGAGCCGCTGCAGTGTAGTAGAGGTTTTCAAGAATAATATTTGCCTTTGTCTGAACTGCGACTCCTTTCGATACATACTTCTGAGATCTGTAGAAAACACTATGTTGAGATGAAAACTGTGAAATTAAATAGTTTTATAATCATTTCTCATGCTAAAGTGTTTCATGGTATGTTTTCAGCTCGGCTTCTTTATTATGGAGTGAAAACGACTGTTTTATGTGTAATTACCGTAAAAGTATTGTACTGAAAAGGCATGCGGTGATGCAGGCACAAATGAAAAACCAGCGGGTCCATGTGCAGGAGGTTTTGAGTATTCCCTTTTCTATAAGCTGCAGTGTCATTAAGCTCCTCGCCACTCTACTGTACTGTGTGTAGCATCCTTGACAGCTGAACAAACTGCTGTGATGAGTGAGCCAGAGAGCTACCAAGCGCACAGATCCCTGTAAATCACATCCCTCGACGGGTTGCCACGCAGTGAAATCTCTTATTGGCAATCCAGCTTGTCTTGATAGAGCAGAGCGCCGGCAAGGGAGAGCTCCTCCATCCGCCGCCATCTGTTCTGACTGGAAGCTTTCACAGACACACAAATACGCACAGTAGTAGATAAGCAAAAACATGAAAGGTAGCAAGATTTTGTCTAGATTTATGCTGCCTTTAGCTTTTCATTTTCTTAATATATAATTTCACGGCAAGGGGGTGGCGGGATTTATTAGACCAAGTGACCAGCTTCACAAGCTCCTACCAGCCGCTGGGTGTTTAGCTGGCCGTAAAGACCCTGCAGGGAATAAATGAAGGTCAACACTTCATCAAAAACGACATGCAAGTGAACACAGTGTGTAACTTACATATAATTTACATTACAGACATCAGGCAGTATCACCAGGTGATAACCTGAGCATTCTGTAGTGTTTAAAGGCTGAATTTACAGCCCAGCTGTACATTTTTCATAGCAATGCTTAGTACTGCTATACTATTTATTGCTTTGCTGCTTGGAGAGAAGCCGACTCACAGGCGTTTGAAATGAATGCTGGGTGGGAATTGACATATGAGTAATCTCTGGATGTCGTGGACGAGACCAGAAGATTGAGTTGCTCCCAGCGGACAACAGTGCAAACTAGCAGTCATATTTTAAATCATTGTCAATTCTCAGAATGATTATGCTTTAGTCCGAGTTCTGCCTCGAGGGCAGGCTACATGTCCCGTGTCTAATGTTCCCGGGGAAAACTTTGGATTGCCAATCATGCAGTCATTTTATTTTTTTTTCTGAATTGTAATTATAGATTAATTATAAATGAGATGTGAAAGGGCTCTGGAGTAATGGAGTTGTCGCGCGCTACATTTCTTTTATTTTTCACTGTGTAGAGCTGCCAGCTTCTGTGCGTGATCTGTAATAACCACAGACACAGCAACACAAGCAGACTAGTGAAATCACAGGAAACCTGCCTCATCAGATACACTCCTGATTTTCCGATTTTGAGATGTTTCGCTTATCCTGTGAATTGTCTCGACATCGACTGATTGGAAATTTGGTGCACACGTTGAAAAAAAAAAAAAAATCCTTTTGCTCTAGTATTAAGATCAAACTTTTGATTTGTCCAAAACTTTTGTTTATGACTAAATGCTAGCAAAAATAAACGCTCTGTCCTCAGCCACAGCTCTACTTTGTGTTTTATGCTATTTAGCAAATGGTAGCATGCTAACATGCTAAACCATTAACATAGTAAATATTATACCTGCGTAGCATCAGCATCATCATTGTGAACATGCTAGCATAGTAAGGTCAGCCTCACCGAGCTGCGAGCCTGGCTGTAGCGCTTAGTCTTGCTTTGAACCTGTTTCAACTATTACACATTGGTTGCAGGTTCAGTATCAGGAACACATGAAAACACAGACATATGTACACACACATATTGATACAACATATTTTACAGTCATCAGCCTCAGGTGTCACGTTTCGGGGTTCAGAGGCTCAGGTGCAGACTCAGACACGGCAGACACAGGTTTGACAAAATAAGGAGTTTATTAACAGAAAACGCTATGCAGACAGGGCAAAGGAAAAAACTAAATAGACATGAACTACTAGCGCCCTCTAACGGACGGGAAAAGACAATACTAAACCGAAAATCACACCAACTGAAAACCAACACAGACTTCTAACGGTCTAGCGGAAAAAACTACATGGAGGGATAACTAATGAAAACTGCTTTGTACAACAACAACCAAAACACTATAATCACTAACAGAAAATACCGAACCTAGGTTTATTGGCAGGACGAGCCAAGAACTAAACGCAATACCAAGGATTAATAGGTGGGGCCGGAGAGTACAGGCTGGACGCAGGACTTGAGGGTTCCTGGATGGCAGAGCGTGGAGGTGGATGATGTGGAAATGGAGCCAGGGGATGCAGCGGAACAGGTTGCGGTATGGCAGATGAGACCAGGCAGCAAGGAGGGTATCTAGAGCACAAAAAAACAGAGTTAGAGCATATTCCTTTTCAGCAAGATAATCTATGATCAAACAACCAACAGACAGACTAACTGATGAGCTTCTACGATCCGGCGTCGAGTCGTGGTCAGCAGGCTTCTTAAATAGCGGAGAGAATGATGAACAGGCCACTCCTCGCCACAGCTGCAATCATTTACTCCAGGATCAGGAACAGGTGTGTCTCCAGGCCGTCAAAGTTGGCAGGAATAGGGTGATGAATGCTCCACTAGGCGGAGCCAGAGGTGGAGGGCATGACATCAGGTCCTTATTTTCTTAATTTTCTCAAAATTTCTTAATCTAGTAATCTCTGTGACACACCTTCAGCCTCCAGAGACACCTTCCCTCTAAACTGTAAACATCCACCGTGTGTTGCCAAGAAAGGGATGTCGATACTGATCCAATCTAAAGAGTGACCCGAATCAGTTTCTCTGTGTTCCACTCCACAGATATCTCGTCTTCCTGCAGGTCAAGAGGGATCTCTACCATGGTCGCCTCCTGTGCAAGACATCAGATGCTGCTCTGTTGGCCGCCTACATATTACAAGGTATGACAAAATAAGGAGTCATCATTTATGTATAAAAAATGCTGCAAAGCTTTCAACCAGACTGCTGTACCTTCATTTACATCAAACTCTCAAACAAGCACTAGTGTCCTTACATTAGGCACGCATTGTAACCTTGACCAGAAAGCCTCTGGCTGATACATCTGAGCCAATTAAATTTTAGATCTCACACATTTTTAATGGGAAATTACATGATTGCATTTCAGTGTTGAACAAACGACCATATTTCCTCTGGCGGAAGTGTGTCTACCACATATGACTGTGTATAATACTCGTAATGTTTGTGACCTTGTGTGATTTCCATATGATCCTGATTTGTCAATAAACACTTGCCGGCTGTGTTTCATGTGTTTGTGTGTGCGCTCACATCCTGCCATATGTGTGGGCATGTGCAAATGTGCAGTCAGAGCATGTTCAGAGGTTGAAGGCCTGTACTGCTCTTATGTTTGTTTGTTGGGCACCCTGAGAATCTTTTATTTTTGTCTTGGATTAAAAATGCGAATTTTGATAACCCTAAGCACAAAAAAAAAAACATTTACACACAATTATTCCTTAAAAAATTCAAGGGATTCAGTGAAAAGGTCGGCATGTTTTGTAAAGGTTGATCATTTTGGAAGATGCCAGGTTTTCATTTGACAGGCTCATTTGAGTGTCAGGCCGCTCGTCAACATGCGGAGAGGTGAGATGCGTTCAGGGACAGTTTCCCTGTCATACACCAACAAGCTCTCCTGCCAGCGTGCTCTTGGCCAGTCCCTGAATGTAAATGTTCTTGGCGTCTCTATGTGGCCCTAAACGCCACGAGACAGTGCATCAGTATATTGGAAGATATGATACTGGCTACTGGCCAGTATAATACTGGCTTGCTTGTTATACCTACATATACCTACATGTATACACATTCAGTCTATTCAGGGTTATTTCTAGTATATCTATTCATCTATTTATTTCCATCTTTAGATAATTTGGGGAAAACTACAGCACTGGCTAACTGCAGGCATGTATATTTTCTACAGGAAGTATAGTTATAGAGTATATTATTTTATGACCCAGTGGCTGCCTGAGCCTTCCCTCCTTCCCTTTTTGTAAAGCATATCTTCACCAGGTGTCTCTGGCTCTTAATGAGCACTCTTTGAGACTGACAACGTGTCAGAAAATGTGAATCCACAATGCATTCAAACTGAAATGTTTTTGATTGTCTAAAATGTATTTTTCAACAGTAATGGCTGCCTGAGCAGCGCAGTGCTCCCCAGAGAGCAGGCAAGTAGCCAAACTCTCCACGTACATCTCCACCATCTGCAGTCTGATGTCAGTGCTTCATAAAGTAACGGCGCTAAAGCTCGCTACAGGGATGCAGAGAACGCCTGCAGCGGTTTTTGATGGTGCAGATATGTCACCAGAACAAGCAATGCATGGAGACATTTACTGGTCCATACACAGTTTTGATGTTATCATGTATGTAAAATGGTCAAACAGGGAATGGACAGCATGAAATAAAGGCCTGCATTGCCTCAGTGTTTACAGATGTTTCAGTGTGAAAATAAAAGTTAGCTAACCAGCCCCGGACTATTCATTATTCATATTAATTGATGTTTTTGTGGGTGCCTTTTTGTGCACAGGTATATTCACAACCTTGGCTTCTTGGTCTTTGCCTTGTGTATCCTGCAGATTTATTGCACGGGCTTTTGTCTGTGTTTTACAAAAAGTAAAATCACTAAAGGCCCTTGGTGCAGTAAAAGATAGAATTTAATAAATCTGATTGTAAGAAGTTACTGAAATAGTTTTCATATTAAAAAACGGTATAAAAAGTTTCATGGTTGTTGCTACTTTTTTCTCAACCCATGAATCATCTGCCCACCCACCCACCCTGCCCACACTGGTTAGGTATGCATCACATACTTTTTAAATGTCCACATCTCGTATTTTGTACTACTTCTGGTACCTGCTGCCAGTGATAGGTATGACATTTAGAAAGGCAATTACATATGAAATTGCACGAGCGGATTAAAAAGTCATCATCAAACATTTAAGTTAACTTTTGCTTTACTGTGTATTTTTTCCAGCTGAAATTGGTGACTACGACCCCGGGAAACACCCAGAGGGCTACAGCTCCAAGTTCCAGTTCTTCCCCAAGCACTCAGAGAAGCTGGAGCGGCGGATTGCTGAGATCCACAAGACTGAGCTGATGTAAGGTGACACCTGTCCATGTCCCTGTGCACCTGTGCACTCCTTCACCTCTACAGCAGCCAGAGGCGTCACAGAAGCGCATCTAAGTGTTGGTCCTGTTCTTACAGAGCATCTTAAATTCATATGTCAGTCCTGGGGAAACTGAAATAATGATGCTGTGATGGTTGTGATGAGCTTTGAGATACTGTAGCAGTAACACTAAAGAAAGCCTACTCACACTATGGGTGCAACACTGATGCAGTCCAGATGTCGTCCCAAGTCTCCATTATTGTGAGGTGGAAAGTCCTGAATTGAAGCAGTAATAAGAGGAGCATACTGCACATGGAGATTATTTGCGAAGTCCACCACCAAGTCCACATAGATATTTTGACTCAGTCGAACCAAAAGAGGACATCTTGCATTCACAACACATCTGCACGTAAATAATCCGATCCGTTTCTGTTGGTTTGGCTTGTGCGTGCGGTTTCTTTAGGATGCAGTGTTGTTTAACAGGTCTTGCCTTCAGACAGGCTCTATGCTCTTGCCTCTGTGAAACAAAGCACTGAAATGTTTATGTTCCCCCTACAATTTGGCCAGTTTTGGGGGGGCGCTGGCTTCAGGCCACTCTTTGCCTGAGGCAGCCCCCCAAAGCGCCCCCCAGCCAGCCAGTAATTTTATAAAAAATTTTGTTAGTTACCCTTCAGAAGACTGAAAGGCACAGTTCACACAACTTGGTATATTCTCACATGTTTTATCACAACATGTTTCTGGATCCTTTTTTCTTATTTCGGGCTTTGGGAGAACTGAGGCTGCTGGGATGCTGCGTGGTCCGTCTTTTGGCAGTAAAAGGTCAGTTGGAATGGTGGGGGTGTCGGTTGAGGTGTCTGAGGTGGGGGATGTCACAGTCTCCGCTCATAGTGTGAGACACTTTGCCCCTCCCCTGGTCCATCTTTCAAAGAGGTGTTGTTGTGTGAGTGACGCTGTGTAACGAGGAAAAGCAGCTCGGCCTGATCCCAGAGATTGGTGGTGTTGGTTAAAGCTGTGCACCTTCAGGCTCTGTGTCTCCAGGCTGGTAGGTATGTCATGCTCCCTGCTGCAGTGTTTGTATTACGCCAGGGGACTGAATTTCTGCTGGTCAGTCATCTTCAGTTAGGGGTGGTTTGTCTTCTCGGCCTTAAAGTGGAAGGATGCCGGACACTGCCAAGGTGACCAAACCTCCGACTTTGGTATCCTGCTGCTCCTCCAGCTGATGACTTCATGCATGATGGCTTAGGGTGCAACAGCAATATACTGCAGGAGGTTGGCAGGACCCTCCACTGTGCCCATCGGTCTTGTTGTTAAGCCCTGTCTGTGCTCATAGATCCAAGGTTATAGTGTGTAACCTTTGTTTGGTTCATTAGCCCATAATTACCGTGAATCAACTGCTGAGCTGTCTGTTAGTAAAACGTGTATTTTTCTCTGCTCTCCTGTTTATCTCCACCTTTCACACACACACACACACACACACACACACACACACACACACACACAGTATATGCAACCCAGGTGGACACAGGCACTTGATCCTATACTGCCCTCTATTGCTCATTTTCACCTTTTTGTTTGACTTCGTTTTAAACAAACAGATGCATCTCCTCGTAGTTGGTTGTGTGTGTGTGTGTGTGTGTGTGTGTGTGTGTGTGTGTGTGTATGTGTGTGTCAGCACCAGGAAAAAGTTGCACCTGAAACCAGTTTAGGGAAAAATGATCACAGAGCTTGCAGAATTCAAGACTGTACAGTGCTGGGTGAAAGAGCAAACTGTCTCCTACCAGCATGTATTTGCTCCGAGGGATAGTGGAAGGAGATCAGGGTCGTCTACAATACCAGAGTGAAGGTGAAGAGCTACGCTTCATTCTCCACCTGAGCCTGTTTGACTAACACTAATCCCACTCACGCCTTTATTTCTTTTGGTCGGTGCCCGAGCTCTGACTACAACAGCTGTCTGATGATTAGCGACTGCTTTAGTCTTTGGCCTGGCACAAATGGGATCAGCCGGGTCTCTGAAAAATGAGTCTAGCTTTAATCTTTCGACACAGTGACCATATTTGATTATAAGACAACGGTTAACCTACTCATATTTTTTCCTGGCAGCTAAACACTCTCTGCTGCTGGATGAAGGTTTTTTTCAGTTTCCCTAAATGAGCACTGATGCAGAGTAAGTGGATGGTCTCAGGCTCCTTTGGCAAGATATTTGTTTTTCTGTAGCACATAAAACTTTTTAAGGTGTATTCATTATTCATTCCGCCCAGTTATTCCTAAATCATCTCTGTGGGTCACTTTACATCTTACTGACAAAGACATGACAGATGGGCTGTATTTGCAAAGGACATACTGCAGTAAATCTTTTGGACACTAATCAAGAAGCCATATGCGTTAGGCTTGTGAAAGGAGAAGGATTCAGTTCCAAAATTCTGATTTCCCATTAAAAAACTCTTTGGTTTCAAATGAGCACAAACTTTCAATCAGACGACGTCCTCTGAGTTGACAGATGGTCATGACAGAAGCCAGGATGCCAGTTAACTGACTTATTGTGTCTTTTTCTCTCTCTCTCTCTCTCAGAGGTCAAAGTCCTGAAACGTCAGAGCTCAACTTCCTCCACAAGGCTCAGATGCTGGAGACATACGGAGTGGACCCTCATCCATGCAAGGTGGGCTTCACAAAACTGATTCTGTTATTATGAGCTTGTGCTTTTTATGAACGTATTTGTAAGTGTGCAATGATGACTTGAACTATTAGGTCAATCATAAAATGCATTTTTATACGCCTATCTTGAAGATATAATCTCACTGTAATTATTCTGCCTCTCAGGATGTGTCTGGCAACCCAGCTTTTCTGGCTTTTACTCCTTTTGGATTCACTGTGCTGCAAGGAAACAGGAGGGTCCATTTCCTCAAATGGTGAGTGCAGTTAAAACTGGACATTATGCTCGATGATAACTATATTTAAATAACAGTGTGCAAGCCCACATGAGTGAGCAGGACTTTGTAGCTATTTGTGTCAGCTCCATATGGATGACATGAATCAGGCATGAATAAAAATTAATTTTCATTCATTTCATCATCACCATCATCGAGGGAGAGAAAACTTTAATCGATATACATCCTCCCTTAATTAACAGCTTGTACAAAGTAAAGCGTCAGCAAAGTCAACAGGCTGCTGCACATTCAAGTCCAAATTTAAGTTTTATGTCAACATAACACACATGTTGTGCGTCTTAGCGACACTCTTCTAAATAAAGCAGTGCTTCAGAACATGTTGTTTAAGGTGCCAGCAAAGGAAATCCAAAATCACTCCAAAGAGCTTGCATGGCAAAACTATTATTGTTCCAAACATTTGTTTCATGGTCTTCTAGATTTAGATTCTTAATCCTACAACTTTAAATGGAATAATACAATACACCCCATCAGGTGTTAAAGTAGTTCCAAATGTCTAATTTTGTGGGAAAATAATGAAAGATACAGTGTTTGCATATCATTTAAATTGTCAGAGGTGATCAGGAGACAGTGAAACTGCATAAATGAACTGAATTTGCATGAATTCGCCTTGAGAGAATATAACAAAAATATGGCGCTTTTGTACTTTTGGCTCCTGATGAAGCTCATATCAATTCGCCAGGAGCAGGAGCGCTTCGGTGTGATTTGGCATTATGCGCAGGGTTGTGACGCCCTCAGACTTTTTGCCACATATTTCTGTTACTAAAAAAAATGTCCAGATCAGCACATGAATTCACTGCTCTTTGAATTGATTGATCATTTCAACTATTATGTATAGTTACTGTAAAGGGTTGTATTCACTTGGTGAGCAGCTTTCATTGGAAATGAGGGGCTGCCTTTTTTGGACTCCATGACTGTTTAAAGCAGCAATCCAAACAAGAGGATGTTAGGGACGTTTCGAGATGCGTGCTCAGAAGTCTTCACGGTTCTTTGGAGTTGTGTTGTTGTAGAAATATCTTATTTAATAAATTGCAGCTTTTCTGTGACTGGGATCAATGTGTCTAGACTTTTCAACACAGCAATGAAACATTGTTGGCCTGATTACTTCGCCTCTAGCCATAATTAATATTTCACCACCTTTATCCATTTCTGTCTTTCCCTTCTGTCTCTCTTTCTGCCTCCATCTCTCTCTTTGCTCTGTTATTTTGTGTTATTTCTTTCTCCTTATTTTGCTTTGTCAATTTGTCTTCTTCTGTTTCCATTTGTCATCATTTTCCTCTCTGCCTGTCTGCCCTTTGTTCTGTCTGTCTCTGTGTCTCAACCTCAGGGAGGAGGTGACCAAGCTGAAGTTTGAAGCAAAGACATTCCATATATATGCAAATCAGAAGGAGGTATGTGTATGCATTATTGAAACGCCGCCTTTTCCAGATGGTGGAGCTCAGGAAGTTAAATGACTGTGGCCTTGTTTTATGCATGGAGACAGTACCACCATGGAACCAATATAATCTATCCTTAGCAGTGAAGTAAACGGGGGAATAATTGGACAAGAATGTGTGTTGGCGTTGGGTTTTAGCAGACAGAGGAGCAAAGTAAAGCCACTGTGTGAGAGGTGGTTAATATACTGTGTTGTTCTGCAGCTCCAGGTGAACTTATCTCGAGAGGTTGCTTTGGCTGGTCAGTCATAATGTCCCGTAGCCAAGAGCTCAGTAAATCCCACAGCAGTCTTCACATGATGAAAATGTCTTGAAAATCAGATTATGTATGTGTGAATTACTGTACTGGACTTCTTCCAGGATAAGAAGATCATACTGACATACTTCGCACCTACACCTGAGGCCTGTAAGCATCTGTGGAAGTGCGGAGTGGAGAATCAGGCCTTCTACAAGTGAGTCTGAGCCACCAAACTGCAGGAAGGACATCATCCCGTTTATTGTGTGCTTACGATTCTGATGTTTCCTGTCCTTTTACTCAGGTTGGAGAAGTCGAGTCAAGTCCGCACTGTGTCCAGTAGTAATCTGTTCTTCAAGGGTAGTCGCTTTAGATACAGGTATTTGTAGTAATTTATAGATGAGCAACTTCTGAATATTAAGTACATATTAAGAGCAGCCATAACTAAACATAGCTATTTACTACAGTGTTGCAGTATTTGTGTTAATCCTTAGGTTTTATATGAATCACATATTAACAGATTTTCTGTTTTCTTAGTGGAAAGGTTGCAAAAGAGGTAATGGAACAAAGTGCCAAAATTAAGAGAGACCCCCCAGAGATACACAGGTCAGAATTCTTCTGAAATATCCCTTTAAAACAATCTGAGTGTGTGCACAGTACATGTTGTGTGCTGTGTCATGTATATCCTATGCGGCCCATGTGGTGTGTGTGTGTGTGTGTCTCGGTTCAGGGCTGGCATGGTGCCAAGTAGGAGCTGTCCATCCATCACCCATGGCCCTCGACTGACCAGTGTGCCCAGGACCCGACGGAGAGCTGTGCACATCTCCATCATGGAGGGTAAAAACACACACTCAGAAAAACAGTGCATTATATTAAATCAAATGTTCATTTCTGTTTTTTCAAAGAGCCACTCCACACTCTTTCCATGTCGGGTACAACTTGGCAGCTGCAGTTGTGCTGCAGGTTGGGATTCACATGTTCATGTGACTCGATCTGCTCTGGATTACACGCACGCACTCACATACAGACACCTTTTTAACACCCTCACACAATGTTAACACACTCACACATGCATACATATCCTGTTTAGACAAAGTAGCCTTTCCATGTCAACAATCCCCGACTTATGTGTTCTTCATTCTGTCTTCACTTTGTGTGATAGGCCTCTCTTGCTCTTTCTCTCCTGGATGTGCGCTCCCTGAAACACACACACACACACACGCACACACAAGGAGCACCCATCAGCCAGTGGCGGCAGGCATTATTGTGACATGAGAAAGTCACCCTTCAGTTTATAAAGGGCACTTACTGTCCCCTCTTTCCTCCAACAGGCTATTAACCTTTTACCAATGTTGCCACTGTGAGTAAGTTTCTCAGTGCAACAGTCTGGCTAAAACTAAATTTATAACATAATCTGTTCCCAACAACAAAGGTCTTTTGTCTAACTATCCCTCTCCTTGTTATTGACATGGAGAGCGGGCTCTGACATTGCACCCCACTGTTGCAACACTGAAACAAACCCCCTGTGTTTTGTCCTGTTGCTCTGTGTGCGCTGGTATTTCCACTGGTAATAATATCTCAGCCTGAAAATAGCCGCTGCTGTCAGGGGCCATGCCGTGTGTGTCACAGCTGACGGCAGGGAGGGACGAGGTGGACTGTGGCACAAGTGGACCACATTCCTGGGCCTTGTCTTTCACTCTCTGTCTGTCTGTCCATTTATCTACGGCCGTCAGTCTGCCTGCCAGCGGGGTGGGGAGCTGGCTGTGGAGGAGGGAGGGCTGCTTAGCTCGCCAGCCACAGCAGGAGACAAAGACAGACAGCAGGAGAGGAGAGAGAGAGAGGGGAGGGGGTAGTTAGACAGAGACAAAGAGAGCAGCAGAAGTGTGTTGGAACACAGCTAGGGTTGGACCGGTGGTTTTCGCTCTCCTTGAACCATGGTGAAGTGTCTGATCCGGATCAAGACCAAGGTGAACGTTCACCTGCGCATGATCAACCACTGCTATCGAGATGTCAAGGTGCGCGTGCTGTCTCTGGGACCCAGGCTCTTGGGCAAAGCTCTGGGGGTCCTCCCGCTCTTCCCCGCCCTCCCTGGTGGTTCTGGTCCTGTGTCGGGTCAGAGCTCCAGGACCCCGTCAAGGTTAGCTGTCCCACCCCAAGTCTACGGCGGCTGCCCACCAGCCAACCACGCAGGTAAAAAGCGGGGCAGGTTTCGTCATGCGGGACTTATTGGGTGCAGTGGGTGCCGCATTTGAACCGAGAAGTTTGACGACTTTCTCTTGAAGTAGAGTCTGAACGATGAGCCAGATGTTTCAGGATGGTGCCAAAAACCAAATGAATATTCCATGGAATTTTCTAATTATATGTTGTTGAAGTGTAAAGCTGTGGATATGGAAGTTTAAAAGTTTAGCTTTCAGAGAGCGAGAGAGGATCGAGGGAGAGCTGAATTCTCAGAGGACATTGCTCTAATGTTTCATGCTTCATGGTTCGGGTTTCCACTTGTAAGTATTTCATTTCAACGCAGATTACGTGATGGGAGGACAGGATCAGTTTCATATGATGAGCTGACCATTAAACACAACTCGTGCTTCCCTTCTGGCCACAGCAGAATAATTAATGTTGGCGCAGTGTTCAGCAGAGGATCATGTACTTGAGTATTCTGGCAGCCCAGCAAGCCAGGCTCAAAATCAAAGCGGCCGAACAGAATTTCCCCTTAAATCTCCTCTATTAAGTGCTTAAAAAACAGGGACAGGTTCTATACAGTCACACATTTGCATCAGACCCTTGTAGATATAATAATGAGCTCTTTTCCTTCACAAGCATAATACACAGAAACATGAAATCTTTGATTGCAGAAATAAATATGTAAATATGTGATCCACAGACTACATAATATTTCTTACCTGTTTTTTCACATCTCTTTGTGTGTTTTTTCATCAAATGTGACTCCTTGACATTTGTCACTGGTAACACACAGACAGCACAATGCTACAGATGGAGTATTGTCTGGTTCTGTGAGGGTGGAGACACTGAATTGATGATTTATTCCCAGTTTGTCCACCTCACAAAAAACGGAGAAGTTGCTGAGAGTCCAGATTTCTTTTTGTAGTTCAGTTTTCACATCGAGAAAGTAGCTTT
This sequence comes from Chelmon rostratus, assembly GCF_017976325.1. NCBI lineage: Eukaryota > Metazoa > Chordata > Actinopteri > Chaetodontiformes > Chaetodontidae > Chelmon > Chelmon rostratus. Next base: position 23,865,962 of record NC_055658.1, on the reverse strand, counting down.
AGCCTTTCGAGGCAAACTGGAACATGCACTTTCTTGGATGCTACTTTTTCTCACGAGTCTCATGAGGTCTAAAGTCTAAGAAAGTCACATCAGAGTCTCTCTTTAAATGTCAGCGTGTCTTGCAATTAAATAAATGTCCCTTATGAGCTGCCTTCCTCTGCTGTGTGTTGTCAGGTCTGGAGTCCCTTCGAGACAGCGCCCACTCCACACCTGTGCGCTCCGTCTCCCACGGCGAGTCCTTCATGTCCTCTCGGGGCCAGATGGTGGACGGCAGCGAGGCGAGCACGTCAGCGGTCATCTCCGACGAGGCCTACAGCCCCTCAGACAGCGTGCTGCCTACGCCCGTGGCCGAGCACGGGATGGAGATGCCTTTGGCTCGTCACCTCAATGGTGCTCCCTGCAGCATCGATGAGGAGAAGGAGTCAGAGGCGGGCTCATCGAAGGAGGGGCAGGCGGCGGATTTCACGTCCGGCAGGAGAGCACTGCGTATGGTCAGGAGCAGGCCGTCACCGCCGAGCGACGTGGAGGAGCTGAACAAGTTCGTCCTGAGCGTGTTGCGTTTGTTCCTGGTCACCATCGGACTGCTGTTCGCCCTGCTGCTGCTCCTCATCATGCTGACAGAGTCGGACCTGGACATTGCCTTCCTGAGAGACATCCGCAAGACGCCGGAATTCCAGCAGTTCCACTTTGAATACTTCTGCCCTCTGCGGCGCTGGTTCGCCTGTAAGCTACGATGGATAGGAGGATTCCTCATCAGCAAGTGAGGCTGAGAAAGACGACAGAGGGACACAACGCAGGCCTCCGCTGACAGAGGTGGGACTCATGCGACAGAGAGGGTGGGAGGAGAGGAGAGGAGACGGATGGCAGCCCTGTTCCCAACATCAACTCTGCTCCTCCCAGCCACGGACTGACGAGCCCTCTTCATCGTGTTTGACCATCACTGCGAGGAAAGGAAATCTCATTTTACTTTGGAAATTCAGGTCATTTCAAGGCATTTTCTTTTGACACAGTCACATTAACAGGGTTTCATTTAAACGCAGAAAGGGACAAGCAAGTCTGTCAGACTTCACTTCTTCAACCACAGATAACAGCCTTTATTTTTGTAGTAATGTATATGTTGCCACTTCATTGTAAGACAGAGTGACCTGATGTGACGGAGTGTGTGTTGTGTGGCCCGAGAGTTTGAGTTAAGTTTGGTGAGAAGATGAGATTTGGTTGGCGGGGGCATTCTGACTCATCTAATTTCCATATTCCAAAGCCAACAGCAGCATTCATTATGATAAAATGAAATTACGGCCGCTGCGGTGAGGTTAAAGCTGCAGTTTTGAGTTGTGGGTCTGGGTGTTGAACAAAGTGTGAAAATGGAAAACCAAGCAGCACTTGCTGAATGTAGATCAGTCCTGAGTCAAATAATATTTGCAAATATTACAGTTTCAGGAAGTTTTTTTAATTTAGCAGACATTTAAGTGAACAACTGCCCTGACTTTCCTGAATAGTCCTGATGTGATACAAGCCAACATCTGGTATACTGAATGGAAACAGATTGGTTGCAGTAGCTATTTGACCCAGGAGTGAAGTTGGTGCTGCCGGCCTGCTGGAGGGCTTGAATGATTATTTTTGTATTAAGCGTGGTCGGACATCCATTAACAGTGTGCTCACGTTACCATTTTTGTCCAGCCACGAGAGCGCCAATGAAGCTTTGTTGTCCAGTGACTAGAAATTAAGGGTAAATTGTAAGGATTTAAGTAATGGAGGTGGTAGGGTTACTGATTTTATAACATAGCAGCCAAATAATCCTAATAGCTACAATCAACTTCTGTGTGTAAGGAACAGTTGTCACTTTGCCGTAGTTACTTTTACAGTAGTTGTAAAGGCGATGGGACTATGTGAGCTTTCCCTGTAGTGATAGTGAAGTGTCTGGTTAGCTCTTTGACCCCCACACTCTGTAGAAGGAGTTCATCTTGATGTGCAATACTGTTAATACAAAAAACCCAACATCCTTTCCATTAAAGGAAATCTGACCTTTGTAAATGCAAAAATTTGTGCTATTTTCCCCACAGTATACGGTTAAGCGAGCTTGTTTTTAGTTCAAGACACATGCCGAGTGGATCGTGGAGCCCTGCTGTGTTCCAATTCATGCATTTATCTGTAAAGGCTCAATATGTTTAAATCACGTTTCCATTTTTGTACAAACTGATGTCTGGTTAACACATGGAGATTTCCTCACAGTGACTTTTAACGGACTTGAAGCATTATTTTTTACAGTGGATATATAATTTTCAGCCTCCTGCTTAAGAGCGCCTAAGATAAAGTCATGTTTACGTCCTACTGCAAACGTCATCATCACACCTACCAAAGAAACCTCTGTTGTCTGATATTTCTGTCAGTTTGCGTCAACAGATGGAAACTCTGATAGTCTGCTGTCCTCCTCCAGCCTTATTACGTGTATGTTATTTCACAGTTTAGCCTGCAGTGCGTCTGTACAGCTCAGAGCAATCGACAGCATCATTTAAACCCTACTGGTCCTCTTACAAGCCTACAAGTAGTTGATTAGGAAGTGTATATGCTGTGTGTCAGTGGTAATTATAGGCTGATCAGCAGCTATACAATGTTACACCTAAAAAATACAAAAAATAAAAAAAAAATTGAATAAAAAGGATGTATTATTTATGCAGCAAGATGAATGGTTTAGGAAAGTGATTGGCTGAGGGGTTTAGGATGTGTAGGTGCCGAAAGGCAGTTTGGAAAATGACCATTAGTATTCATCTTTCCTAAAGAAAGTAAAAATTCAGTTTAAAAGTTAACACAGAAACCGGACTTTGAGAATCCCTTTAGTATTAAATTCCTGGGCTTCAACATTTTCACATTCAGAAACCCTCATATTATATTTTGTGGTTGGGTTTCAGACTTGATCGATTACTGATGTACGTGCTTTAACTCAGATGGTGCTTGGAGGTTTTTGATTGATGTGTTAGGTGGAAGGTGATTGTGTATGAAAAAAGTGATTTTTTTACTTCCAATAATTTGAACTTTAAAGTCTCATTTTATTTGAGCAATAAATATTAGATAATGTAACAAAAATTAATAACCACAAACTGCAAACTAAAGTTTGTCTCTGTCTGCTAGACATGCCTGTAGATGCATGTGTGAAGGGAACGGTGCCCATTGTTACCCACAGTGTCAAAGATATCGATTGTCAAAAAAGAAAAAAAAAAAAAACATGTTCATGTAAATCCTGTTGGATTGTTGCCTAATCCTAGACTGCTCTTCCTTGACTCAATTTATAGAAACAGAGTAAGATTTCTTGTGAAAGTACATGTAAATGAACTCAACACATCTGACAGTGGATCAATTTTCACTTGCCTCTCAACAGGTTTTACCAGTGAAAGCGAAGCAGTTTTGTATTTCAAGCCAATTTAAACAGCAGAAGTAGCATATTCAACTACCTGAATCTTTCTTTTTGCAACAGTTCAATATATTGTGTTTTTTTTTTTTGTATTGCTAAAATCTCTTTCAGATCACTTGAACTGGCACAGTGGTAAAGAGAGGTGACAGCTTCATCGACACTGATACTCATTTTACTGAATTATGTAAGCAGGAATAAGACCTCGGACGGGGTCTTACTGTAAGCTTCCTTCCTGTACCATGGAAATGTCTCTGTAAGCATGTGTTCTGCATTTATTACCTCCAAGACTGCTTATTTCCAATCACTGACTGAAGACTGGTGTAATCTATTTATGAATAAATATAATCTATTCTTGACATCTGGCAGCGAGTCTGGCTACAAATTCAATCCTAAATTCACAGAAGAAACAACCCAGACCAGCATGCCCCTGCTCCACATGCAACCCCACCACAACATACTGTAGTATGTCACAATGCTGCCATCTTCAGGTTGTAATAATACTGCCACTGCTGGAATTAATAGCATTTGCTATAAAAACATGTCTCTTAATCCCAGTGCTTCAGATGCCACCAATAAAAAAAAAAAAAAAAAGAAAAAATATGAACATAGTTTCACAACAGGCATTTCTCACAGCCCAAACTGTTCTGCTGTTTCAAATTCACTGCACCACACATGAACAATACAGAGGGAACCCACCTTAGAAACTGCTTGGGTTCTGGAAGACATTTGGAATACAACAAAATTGCATTTATGACATCAGATAAATATAGAGCAGAGTCAACAACACAAACTTATCAACAGTAACATTCAATATTTGCTACCTACAGTGCCTGAACAATGTTTTCAAATGCTTGCACTTTCCCTTTTATTCTGATCACACTGAGTGTATTCAGGATATGTCTTACTGATTAGCAGACACAAAAACAACCTTCTCATTAGCATAAACACGTTTCTGAATACTAACCTAAGTTAAGTATAAAACAAAGTAACTTACAAATACATGTTTTAGACAAAACAGCCATCAAATGAGAGATACCGATACAACAGTCTATACATATAGACTTTAAATGCACCTCTGTCTCAGACTGTCCAACAGCTGGTTAGTCAACATCCTGGCAAAAAACAAAACAAATGACAAACAACAAATCTGAGAGGAGGTTACTGAAAAGTTCCAATCGAGGGAAGTCAAGACAACTTGCAAGGGCATGAAAATCCCTGAGACAACAGTAAGGCCAATCATTTTTTAGAGCTAAAAAAAAGAAAGAAAGAAAAAATAAGACAGATGTCTTAAAAAAGTGCTTGGAGCAGAACTGAGCTTTTCGCCACCGTAGTAAATGCTGCATTTGGTAAATGCCAAGCTCCACGCATGAGCGGAAGCACACCATCTCCACCACGAAGGCTGGCAGTGGCAGCATCACGCTGTGGGGAAGCTTCTCTGCAGCAAAACCTGACAGCTTGTGGAGGGAGACAGTAAAGTCAATGCAACAAAAAACAAAAGGGCAAAACATGTTGCCATCCTCTAGAGAACTGTGACTTGACATTTGTTTTCCAGCAAAGCAAAAAAACCCAAACATGAAGCCAAGTCTACACAGGAGAGGGTTCAAAACAACACAGCATCATCCGAGTCCAGACCTCTATTCAGTCCACGGTCTGTCAGAGAACACTGCTGCTCACCCTCAGTCCCCACACAACTTGACAGTTTGACAAAATTTAGAGACAAGTGCATTGTCCTAATATGCAAAGCTAATGCGGCCCTATCCACATATAGTAGACTTAATGCTGAAAAAGGTGAATACAGTTGTGTTTTCATTTATCTGACATAACAGAAAAGCCTAGACAGACTGTGTCACATTCTGGGGCTGTGATGTGTTTTCTTGCATCTTTACTGAGAGCAGGGTGGACCACAGCGGACCAGTCAACATTCTGACACTGCCTACCAAGTGTAGAAATAAATGTGTATTCTGTTGTGAATACTGACGAATGCTTTGTTAATGATAAGAAGTTACCTCAAACTGTGTTATTGTTGCACATTGTAGGATTGTAAGGGTGGTGTTTCATTACATTACAGGTGTGTTACTTAGCTATAGTGTGAGAATTGGAACAATACTGTATTAAAACTCTACAGAGATCCAGAGGGGAGAACAAGCAAGAAACGACTGTAACAGTGAGATATCCAAGTACACTGTGCGAGTTGGACACCTTCACTGTGACAAAACTACTTCCTTCCTATCTGACTGAAAGCAACCAGTCTTGGTCATGCTGGTCTTCATCTCAGTCAGAGAACACGTGCAGGCGCCCTGACGCATTGCCGCCCAGTAAGGCGTTCCTGGTGGGGTGGAAAGCTGTGACGGACAGCACGGTGTTAAGGTGCTCGCCATCTGTGAAGGAGTGCTGCAGCTGGCCGTTTTCGTGGAACACTTGAACCCTCCGAGGCCTCGACATGCTTCCCACCACAAAACAATCTTCCCGTTTGGGGTCCCACACAGCAGATAGTTTGGTCAGCCAGCGCCCGGTGTGCATGTCATGTCTGAAAATGAAGATTGATAAAACAATCTGTGAGTAAGTTCAGGTCACACGAGTCTCAACTCACAGAGAAGAGACAAAAGAACAGGAAAGCAGCAAGTCTTTGAAACAAGTGGATGTACCTGATGGATGTCAGCAAGGGAGCTTTAGTAGTCATTGCAGATGTGTCGTATATCCTGGCAAAAGAGTTCAGGATAGACATTGAGTTGAGACTGAAATGAGAACAGCAAATGTAACACAACCATTCAAAGTGCTGTGCCGGCATCACCTTATGTTGTCATCCATACAGGAGGTGAGGACCCTGTTCCCTGTACAAGGGGAGAAATAAGCGCTGGATATGCTTAAAGAGTGGCCATGCAGCTGGGAGACTGCCTGGCTGTTGGTCTTCTTCAGGCATCTGCTGTCATAAATACGCACTACCCTGCAGACGAGATTAAACATTCATTCATTACAATCAAGACAAACTGGCACGCGATTGAGAAATGTGGACTATTTAATTAATAAACTCAATGAGACATACTTGCTTTCTGCCACAGCAAAGTACTGCCTCTGTAAAGGGTGGACGCTAACACAACGCAGAGTCTTGGGGTCCAACCGGTGGAGGGACTCGTGTGAATTCCTGCAGATAAATGAAGTGTTTATAAAATGTTCACCCGTGCTGCTAGAGCTACTAAAAACTACAACACATCATCAACAATAACACGTTACCCTGGGGTGCGTCTATCCACCATAGCAACTTCTCCATACCAGTTCCCAACCACTAATGTGGAACAGTCATGTGACATGAAGTCAAACGTTTTCAGGCCATCGTCGATGTCGTACACCTACAACAATGTACAAACAGACTGACGTCAACTGGAGCAGGATACTCCTAATTGGAAAGTTTGCATTCAGGCACTTTAACTAACAAAGCTTTAAAATATTGAATTTTAAAAGGTAGAGTTATCTCACATCATCAAAGACGGCCTTCTCTACATCCATGCAGCGTAGAGAGCCGTCATAGCTGAGGCTCAGCAGGTGGATGGGATGAGCTGTGGAGAACGCCATGCAGCCCACTGGACGAGTGTGGGGCTCAAGAACCAGCACACCATCATCGTCCCAATCACCACCCTAAAGGAATATACACATGCAAGAAACTAAAATTACCATCCTTTGGTTGTGTGCCTCCACCAACCAGTCGAATCACCAGTTGAGGTCACAGTGAACTTGAATCATTTCATCATTGAGTCCAAGTAAATGTTTGTGCCAAATTTGAGGAAATCCCACAAGGCTTCCATGATATATCGTGTTCACAAGAATGGGACAGACTGACAACCCCAAAACATAATGCTTCTGGTTACGGCTATCGCCAACCAACCAATTTACAACATCATCATAAGAACAGAGAAAAAGGAAACACACCAGCTTCCAGAGTCCAACTTTTCCCCACTTGTCTCCTGCAGCCATCAGCAGGCTGCCGGTGCAGGGGTGGAAGGCAGCAGAGAAGATGCGGTCCTTCACCACTTTGGCCACTCGGTCCTCAGTTATCCTCATGTTCATAATGGCTGAGCGGTACCTGAGTAACGAGGTTGTAACCACTTAAGATTTGTTCTGATCAACTGTCACAATCTGGCTCTTGGGCCATAACCAGACACACCGTGTTCAATGATTGAACCAAATAATTTATTTAACTGAGGAAACTAATGTAAGGATAACAAATGATCACAAAGTATGGGACTTTAACTGGTCTGTCAGGGGCGTGACTATTGTTGAGAAGCTTTCACAGAAAGTACAGTAGTAACCTACCAAGCCCAAGAAAAATGTCAACTCTCTGTAGCTGGCAAGGGGTACTGCACAACAGCTTTGACTTTAGTATCCATTGGGCACACCTGCCTGTGTCTGACAACCTGGCCGAGTTAAGTCACTATCGCCTTGGCACACTTGGCCAGACTGACAGAGACTAAGCCAAGCGAGGGAATGGACGCAATGGACATGAGTGTCCCACTAATCGCTGAAAATAATCGTCCGGATAGACTGCACAACCTTCCGAGACCTGACACAACCACATTCACGAGTTACAGGAGCATTGCGAGGCTCAAAACTCATTACTGTGTACTCATACAATCCAGCAGGTGTCATAAACGCAAATAATTCCCATGCATGAGCTGACAGAGGGAAGTACCCTTTAATAAGCTAAATTTATTCCCAATTTGGCTGCAACGACCTGGACTATGCGGTCTTCCATTTGCAGTAACAGCTATAAATCTAGCTTTGGTTGTGACTTTATCAACTTTGTGGTAACTGTAGAGAATCTAGAACAATCTAGGTGATGCCCAAATGTCGGATGGTGGTATTGCAGTATCATTTTCCAGCATGTATTTAACCTCAAACTCCTTCACATTTGTGTGGTGCAGAACTGAAGAAATGCTGTTTAATTGGTGTAGTGGCCTCAGTAACATGCTCTACAAGATGTGTGCGCGATGGTGAGTCATCAAATGAAGTTGGATACTTCCTAATTGCCTCCACAAGTTCAGTGATGACATTTAGGTAAATGAACAAACTCACTCTCCAACTTACATTGTCACACTTTTGCATACCTCAGAAAGTAGCACTTAATGCAGAATATGCCTCTTCAGCACTACCAATAAGGATGAACTGAGGCATTTAAGTCCTGTCTGCATTAAGGCTGTCAAAGAATATCCTAAATTCAAAGTCATATGCGAAAAAAAAAAAAAAAGCCATACATTCAATTGTGAAAATTAATATTTAAAACAGCACCACTGTGGCAGCTGTACTGAAAGCACTGTATGACGGACACGTTTTTTTTAAACTGGGAAAATCTGTTCAAGTTTGACATATTTAATTCACTCCAGTCATAATGTTGAGTGAAAATAACTGAGTCAGATGTTAAAATATTCTGGTGTTTATTGTTTCTGGCAGGTTTGGGGGACTTTTATTTTGTTTTGTTATGTTTTAATGAAGTGTGTTTGTTTCTATGAATGGAGTCTGGTGGCTTTGACAAGAGCGATTTAACTCCTGCTTCTGGTTATACAAAAAGGTCTCTCTCTTTAGGGATCCTTTCCATAATATTGTCAGACACTCAGAATAACAATCTGAGCCTGTCAGTCACAAAAACAAGCAGTTTTATTGGAATTGCGTGCTAACACCCAGAGGGATTACATTGCAGCGCATTTCATGCTGCCTGCAGGGCTCTCACAGAATACTGGAAAAACTTCAAAAATTGTTGACTTCATTAGTCACTTGGGCACAAAAACATGGGAAGATAGGGTCCATAATCAGATAATATGTGTCCAGAATTTCTTCCATTTATCTGGGCCACTGAAATCTTCCAGGACACGTGGACCAGCACCAATTAGAAGCTCTGCACACACAATGTCACTTTCATTGATTGAAAATGAAATGAAGGTCAAGCTGAAACAAGCACTTAATTCAACAGTGTGGTATAGGACATCATTTAATTTCTTCATTTTTTATTTGCCACCAATGCATCATGTGAAAGTTTACACAATCTAGGATCAAACTCAGTTTATACTGCTGCAAATTCAATTTCATTTTTTCCTTTTGTTGACGAAGTGTTTTAGTTCAATTTGCCGTTTCGTTTCTGTTTTCGGTCTAATTCTTCGCTACTTGAACTACAAAACCAGAAACTGTTTTCGCTGTATGTCTACCCAGCCCCTACTCCTGAGGGGTATTAAGCACAAACCCAGTGGGTATGTAAAGTGACCAACCCCCACAAGATCATATAATTGTGCCCTTGAAAAAACAACCAACACTAATGCCACAAAAAACCCTAACACAACCCAAAGGCAGGGCTCCAGACTGTAGAAGCACCAGTGCAACCTGCAAATACGCCGTACATAATGTGAACCTAGCCATGTGCATTCAGCCCACGTCGGACCTATTCATATGTCACTCTGTTAGTAGAGAATCCAGTCTGCAATGTAGTTCTTATACTTAACTAATAAACCAGAAGAATTTTTCAGTAACACTGGGCTTAGAAACTTTTTGTATCACGTCTACACTTGTGTCGATCCTTGCATGGCCCCTCTCTCATGCCCACATGAGCACTCTCTCTCCCTCTCTCTAAATTTCTCCCTGTGGAGTATAGCATGTTTAAACATTATTGAGTGAATACTCTGACAAACCTCCATATTTCCTGTTTTTGAAGTGGCACTTTGCACAGCAGTCAAAGCAGTTCACTTATGAATGCTCCAGGGGTCTCTCTGTTTAACCAACTTTACCGGCCATCAAACTAACAAACATATCAAAAGATGAATTTATTAACCACAAAGTAACCCGGGCGTCAAGCCCTCAAATACTTTCCACATTTTCAAAAAAGTGACCATGGATGCAATGGCAAAAAGGAAGCCAACATGCCCTCAGAGGTGGCGCACTCACTTTTTTTAAAGGCTGAGCGAGAGGATGAAATGTCAGAATCAAAACTCAAAATCTTACCCTTTCAGATCAAGCTCTATCTTTCTCTCTTCTTTTGAATCCTATGAAAATAAATTTTAAAATTTACTAATTTATTTAGAGGCAGCATAACAACAGTGGCAGTGGCACAACAGTCAGCAGCACTGCATTTAATAACAGTTTTCCAAGTAAAGCAGAAAAACTAACCACAACGTAAACACGTAGGGAGAGTCCTACCTCGGACCAGAGCTCAAGAAGTTGTGAAGGCAGCTTGCTTCCCTCTTCCATGTTGATTGGATTCATGGGAAGAGGGCCAGGAGGCTTCTTCAGTGGTGAAGACTTTAAAGAAATTAAATAACCAATGTGAGTAAAAGCAAGAAATAATAAAGAACAGCATGAAAAAGAAATGCTACACAGACATCAGTAGCATGCTAGCTACCTGTTCATGGATCAGCATCCCTCTGGGTTCAGGGGGAAGCGTCAAGATCTCTGCCTTTTTGTTTTGGAGGCGAAGGGATCTGCGAGCTGGCAGCACTTCTTTTACAGCAGCCTGTGACCTGCGACCACAGAAACTGATCTTTACAGTGACATCAACACCGGTTTGTCTGAGTTCTGAAAGCTTATTCTAAGATGTAAAAGTTAAAAAAAACAAAAAAAAAAAACAAAGTGAGTCTAAAGTGATGTCTGAAGACAACTTGTTTGTCCGACCAACAGTCAAAAACCACAAGTAATCAATCTTCATGGTACGAAATTGAAAAAAAGCAAATTCTCACATTTGAAAAGAAAAAAGAAAATGTAACAGGATTTCATATTTTTACTCAATAACATAAAGCAAACAAACAAAGTGATAAACAGCAGAATTTATTGACACATTGATTAGCGATATGCTTCATTAAGAGGCTAGCTTGTGAGGGTTTGTCGGCCCCATGTACCTCATGAAACCCCTCTGCGATGGCTTGGGCTGTGTCAACTGCTTCAGCTCCTTAGTTGCCTTGTGACAAGGAAAACAACAATTATTACCCATCAGTTCAGAGACAGCAAAAGGATTGAATCCCAGGATGAACAGATTGAATCATCCTTGTGCAAAATACACGCAAACAATTTTGACCTACATTTTCATTTAAAGCATGCAAAAAAAAAAGTTCATTTGGAGGAGACCTGTTGAGTGAGTCTGAGAAAGTACTGACAACTCTTTGATGATAAATTAAAAGCCTGCACTATTTACTGTACTGTATTATTAAATACGGAGGGTGATCCAAGGCTGGCAGCATAACCACATAGCTTGGCAATGTGATCTTAAATACATGATGATTATGATTAACTATCATGTTTATCTCAGTAACAACAGATACAATGATTGGAGGGTTTCGTTTGTTTGCTTTTCCTTTTTTTTTTTGTATTTTTCAAGATCAGTACACAACATTTTCTTTCTTGTGCTATGTTTATCTGGATTAAGTACAGTATGTCCAGCTAAACAAACTGCCATAAAAATACCAACATTGAAATTAAAAGCCTGCACTATTTACTGTATTGTATTAATAATGAAGTCTGATCTAAGGTTGTTGCACATCCACGTAGCTTAGCAATACAATCCTAAATACATATTATATTTAACTGTCATGTTTATATAAATAACAATAGATGTATTGACTTCAGGGTTTTAAATTTGTTGTTGTTGTTGTTATTTTTTTTGTTTTAATAAATCAGTACATGACATTTCCTTTCTTGCGCTTTCTTTATCTGGAATTAAATAAACTGGCTTCAAACAATCAAGACTTATATTTAGGTCTGTGAGACATTCACAATGTCTGTATTTATTGTTTGGCCCTAAAACCAAGTGCTTGTGGATTTCTGGGAGAAAGGTCATGTGGATGTGGGACTACCCCACCAATCTACCTACCTGGAATAAGTTGATGGAGGACAGGAACGCTTGGTTCTGTCTGATGTTCTCCAGTCGCTCCAGTTCATATGCTGAAAGTCCTCCATGTTCACCCTGTGTTACACAAACGATACAGCACTGACTGGAGAAACATTCAACAACTTCATTTCATTAGTCAGGCAGGAGTTCAAAACACTAGTGTCAGTCTGACACTCACTTTGGTACATGTTACAACAAAATTCATAGACATGTAGTTGTAAAAACCACAGTGTCCATCATAAATAATTCAGGGTTTTCATACTTACAGATGTATCCTCCACATCACTACTTTGAACATCCTCCTCCTCCTCCTTGATGTCTTTTCTGTTATATTGGGTGGTTTTGTTATAGCGCGTTTTCATCCTCTATCAACAAAACATGAGAATATTGGGCATACAAATTATAGAAATATATATATAATGTAATAACGTCACAAAAATTTATGTGTGTCCACAGTGTCTCTAACCCTTTTCTTCCCTGATTTTTCAGCTGTGTTGCCTTCAGAAGAGTACATGAGGCGTTTAGGTGCAAGGGCCTTTCGTGATGATCGTCGGACGGCTCCCTGGAGGTCCACAGGGGCCATTTCCTGCATTATTAACAATTAACGTTAGCTAAAGAAAATCATTGAACTTTTCCGCAGAAGCAAAAGTTATAGCAAAACTCACAACACATTTGCTCCTGAGATAATGCTCCTTGATATCAATGTTACCATAGTAACTAACGTTACGCAATCTTGAAGTTTAGCTCCCAGACGTTGCCGGTGTTAATGATACTGAGCAGCTAGCTAACAAGGATATGTAGGTTAACAAAAACAGATTTAAATTTCAACTCACCAATTTCTGCAACTTCACAGCAACTTTCCGTTTTCTTTGTCTTGTCGCCATATTAATGCGCTTACAGCGACACGTATGAAAAACAGACAAATCGACAAAACAGCAACAAGGTGGTAATTTTACTCCTGACTGCCGGTAACTATGACAATTCGGAGACTCGGATGAGTGTTATTTGCGCCTCGTGCTAAATGTTTAGTAGCTAGCCCCTCCACTCTGCGCTGTGAAACAGCATCCAAGCAGCTCATTGGTTAGTATTTCATGCTATCACAATAATGGGCAGGTCTCGACTGACAAACAGCCAATAACAATAATGATAATAATTTCACTCACGTCTTCTCTCCTGCTCCTGGTTATATCTCCAGTCAGAGGAAATGTCGCCACCTTCTGGCAGAAGCGGACAACGGCAGTGACAGGTGGTCGAAATAATTTTGCTAATATTTACAGCTCTAAGTCAATTATGGCAGTGTTTTACCACGATGAGTTAAGTCATCCTCATCAGTAGAAAAACACACCCATGCACACCTTGCAGAAAGACATCAACAATAATATAATGAAAAGCCCAGAAGCATAGAGAAAACAGTTTATTAGCAAAACATACAAAAATGGAAACAAACACCTGCATGACATCTAAACTGACTCCTTTATGGGCCTCTTGTGTATATTGTAGCAACTGCCCTTGTATAGTCCACACCCTCTAACATGTTTAACAGGAAAGTTATTCAAATCAAAGCACAACACCTTCTTTAGGTGTATGTGTACGTATATAATCCAGTGGAGATGCATCATAGCTACATGTACAAGACTGTGGTTACCAGGTAGCTCTGAGCTTGTAACATGTGACTGTGAGCATGTGAATTTCCTACAAAGTGGGCATGAAACACATTGTTGAACTTTTACTGATGGTAATGATGTGTTTGTATTCATGGCATTATGATATTGAACATACTGTTGAGAAATCAGGCGTTATTGTTGCACATTGTAGGATTGTAAGGGTGGTATTTCATTACATTACAGGTGTGTTACTTAGCTATAGTGTGAGAATTGGAACAATACTGTATTAAAACTCTACAGAGATCCAGAGGGGAGAACAAGCAAGAGAAGATTGTAACAGTGAGATATCCAAGTACACTGTGCGAGTTGGACACCTTCACTGTGACAAAACTACTTCCTTCCTATCTGACTGAAAGCACCCAGTCTTGGTCATGCTGGTCTTCAACTCAGTCAGAGAACACGTGCAGGCGCCCTGACGCATTGCCGCCCAGTAAGGCGTTCCTGGTGGGGTGGAAAGCTGTGACGGACAGCACGGTGTTAAGGTGCTCGCCATCTGTGAAGGAGTGCTGCAGCTGGCCGTTTTCGTGGAACACTTGAACCCTCCGAGGCCTCGACATGCTTCCCACCACAAAACAATCTTCCCGTTTGGGGTCCCACACAGCAGATAGTTTGGTCAGCCAGCGCCCGGTGTGCATGTCATGTCTGAAAATGAAGATTGATAAAACAATCTGTGAGTAAGTTCAGGTCACACGAGTCTCAAGAGAAGAGACAAAAGAACAGGAAAGCAGCAAGTCTTTGAAACAAGTGGATGTACCTGATGGATGTCAGCAAGGGAGCTTTAGTAGTCATTGCAGATGTGTCGTATATCCTGGCAAAAGAGTTCAGGATAGACATTGAGTTGAGACTGAAATGAGAACAGCAAATGTAACACAACCATTCAAAGTGCTGTGCCGGCATCACCTTATGTTGTCATCCATACAGGAGGTGAGGACCCTGTTCCCTGTACAAGGGGAGAAATAAGCGCTGGATATGCTTAAAGAGTGGCCATGCAGCTGGGAGACTGCCTGGCTGTTGGTCTTCTTCAGGCATCTGCTGTCATAAATACGCACTACCCTGCAGATGAGATCAAAACATTCATTCAGTACAATCAAAAAGAAAAACTGGCACTCGATTGAGAAATGTGGACCATTTAATTAATAAACTCAATGAGACATACTTGCTTTCTGCCACAGCAAAGTACTGCCTCTGTAAAGGGTGGACACTAACACAACGCAGAGTCTTGGGGTCCAACCGGTGGAGGGACTCGTGTGAATTCCTGCAGATAAATGAAGTGTTTATAAAATGTTCACCCGTGCTGCTAGAGCTACTAAAAACTACAACACATCATCAACAATAACACGTTACCCTGAGGTGCGTCTATCCACCATAGCAACTTCTCCATACCAGTTCCCAACCACTAATGTGGAACAGTCATGTGACATGAAGTCAAACGTTTTCAGGCCATCGTCGATGTCATACACCTACAACAATGTACAAACAGACTGACGTCAACTTGAGCAGGATACTTAGTTAATGTACTTATTTCAGGGACTTTGACTATATATAGAAGACTTTGAAGGAACATAATAAAAGGTATTAAGTGCAAATAAAAGATCTAAGACTTTTTCTGTGCACACAAAGGGCTTATTTCTCTCAAACTTTGAGCACAGATTTGTTCAAATCCATGTTGGTGAGCATTTCTTGAACATTTGATTGATCGTGTTGGGTGATAAAACTGTATTTCCTAGAGCAGCCTTTGATTGTGACTAGCCTTGACACACCTGTGCAATAATCATCCTGTTTAATCAGCATCGTGACATGCCACACCTGTCAGGTGGAAGCATTATCTTGTAAAAGGAGAAATACTCACTAACACAGATTTGAACAAATTTGTTCTCAAAATGTGAGAGAAATAAGCCTTTTGTATGCACAGAAAATTTGCATTCAGGCACTTTAACTTACAAGCTTTAAAATATTGAATGTTAAAAGGTACATTCGATGGATTTAGAGTTATCTCACATCATCAAAGACAGCCTTCTCTACATCCATGCAGCGTAGAGAGCCGTCATAGCTGAGGCTCAGCAGGTGGGTGGGATGAGCTGTGGAGAACGCCATGCAGCCCACTGGACGAGTGTGGGGCTCAAAGAGCAGCACACCATCATCGTCCCAATCACCACCCTAAAGGAATATACACATGCACAAAAAGGTAAGTGTGGTTTTTTTAATGTAGATTTCATGATATGAAAGGTTTGTGATTTTTTAAGGGCATTTACTTTAGGCTTTCTTCCTGTAGCTTTGTTGTTATTTACTAATGTGTTTACAGTAGGCTCTTTCCAGCTGATGCGCTACCTCAAGGCCTTTTGCTATGTGCTTGTTTTGGAACCAACTTCCTGCCCTCTAGTGGTCACATGCAAATTTACAACATCATCATAAGAACAGAGAAAAAGGAAACACACCAGCTTCCAGAGTCCAACTTTTCCCCACTTGTCTCCTGCAGCCATTAGCAGGCTGCTGGTGCAGGGGTGGAAGGCAGCAGAGAAGATGCGGTCCTTCACCACTTTGGCCACTCGGTCCTCAGTTATCCTCATGTTCTTAAGGGCTGAGCGGTACCTGCGTAAAGACACCAGTTTCACCATCAGTGACCAAAAGGAAGCTAATGTGCCCTCAGAGATGGAGCAGTCACTTTATAACCTGAGCGATAGCCTGAAATGTCAGAATTAAAACTTAAAAACTTACCCTTTCAGATCAAGTTCCACCTTTCTGTCTTTTGAATCCTATGAAAATAAATTTCAAGACTTACTAATTGATTCAGAAGCAGCATAAGCAAACATATGACACCCTGACCATCACTGACATGGGACATCTCCAAAATATTTTTACCTTTTAAAATATTTTTCTGCCTTCTTGTGTTAGTGGCAAAAAAGTCAACAACTAAACAGCACAGCGTTTAATTACAGTTTTGAGGGAAAATCAATTAACGCAACAAGTAAAATTATAATACAATAACTACAATGTAATGAGGACATGAAACACGCAAGGAGAGTCCTACCTCGGACCAGAGCTCAAGAAGTTGTGAAGGCAGCTTGCTTCCCTCTTCCATGTTGATTGGATTCATGGGCAGAGGGCCAGGAGGCTTCTTCAGTGGTGAAGACTTTAAAGAAATTAAATAACCAACGTGAGTAAAAGCAAGAAATAAAAAAGAACAGCATGAAAAAGAAATGCTAGACAGACAGCAGTGACATGGCATGATGTGTATTATTAGCTTATGTGAATGTAGCTACCTGTTCATGGATCAGCATCCCTCTGGGTTCAGGGGGAAGTGTCAAGATCTCTGCTTCTTTATTTTGGAGACGAAGGGATTTGCGAGCTGGCAGCACTTCTTTTACAGCAGCCTGTGACCTGCGATCACAGAAAATGATCATTACAGTGACGTCAGAAAGACACAGGTCTGTCTGACATCTGAAGGCTCATTCTAAGATCTAAAACTTAAAAAAACTAAACAAAACAGGAAAAAAAAAACAGTCTAAAGTGAACTTGTTGGCTAACCAACACTCAAAAACTCACAGTAATCAACTTGCTTTCAACATTCAAGAATCTCCTGGAAGTGTCAAACACCAACTTAATCCTGTCTGACTTCTTCTGCATTTCAAAAAACAATGTAATAAACAATGAACATGGCGATAAACGCCACAAAACCTTCTTTTCCATGCATATACTCTAATCAGCTCCATTTTCTGCTTAGTCTCTTCATGCATTGCATCATTTGAAATTTCTCTCCATTTCCCGAGCAGCTTCACAGCATCTCAAACCCTTTTCTGCTCTGATCTTGTTCACTTTTATTTCCTTAATTCTTTTCGGACTCTTCGCTGTCCCCACATGGCGATTTCCCTCGCAGTGCAGGCACTTTGAACTCCTCCACATAGCAATGCCGACATGTTCAGACTCCTCAACATACTGGAGCATATGTCCATATTGCTGAAAGCAGAAACATCTGAGAGGAGCTCTCTCACATGGCCTCACCTTGTAACACACATGTACACTCCCTTTGGCAACTCCCCTTCAAAAGCCAAAAACACTGACTGACTGTCCTCATTCTCCTCTTCTTGACATCTTGTCAGTCTTCTCGCTTCATACACAGTTGCAATATCCCAAAATGATTCAGCCTCTACTGACAGTGGTACGACACTTCTTCCTTGTTTCTGATTTAAGTGGGAAGCCAGTCACATGGCTTTTTTCTCCAAATACACGGGTTTTAAGGGCTCTCTCATTCCGACACTTTGATACCCCCTCAATGATATTGATCCCACTTCTTAGAATCCTGATTGAGCACACATCTCTGAAATTGTCCTACAAATTTTCCAACCTAACACGGATCTTTGAAATTCCCACCTATTTGTGTCACCACCATCATCCCCACAGGAGTATCCTCTTCCCTCGCTTTCTGACTGATCCTCCAGTATCCTCATTTTGCAATTTCAGTCTCCGACTCCAGCTTCGACGCCATTTCCACCATTGTCCCCAATTCAAAAGTTAGATGCATTGCAACAGCCCAGGATACACATAGGACTACTCTGTTGACACAGAGTATAATATATATATATATATATATGGATATAAGATTAACTGGATTATTTTCACATATGTTCCAGTCATGGGAAAAGGCCCTCTGGTGAAGAAGGAATTCAACATTAACTAAATTTAGAGCAGAGCAATAGGAGCTCAGATGTGAGTTGTTCATTTCTTCAGAAGGAATATTTTGATCACAGATGACTTCAGAAAAATTTAAATGAGGAATTTGGTAAGAAATAAATTGGAATGTGAAAAAATGACAACTGACTTCAAAGGACCCGACTGTTTGTCGGCTGAATGTACCTCATGAGACCCCTCTGCGATGGCTTTGGCCGTGTCAACTGCTTCAGCTCCTCCGTTACCTTGCGACAAGGAAAACAACGACTATTACCCATCTCTTCTGTTTAAAGACAGCAAGAGGAATGAATCACAAGATGGCCGTGATGAACCAAGTGCATCTGTATTTATGCAAAATACACACATTTTCATTTTATGCAAGCAGAAAAAAAGGGCCTAGTTCATGAAGACAGAACTGTTGAGTGAGTGTGAGAAAGTACTGACGACTCTTTGACGATAAAATAAAAGCCTGCACTATTTACTGTATTGTACTAATAATGAAGGCTGATCAAAGGTTGTTGCACATCCACGTAGCTTAGCAATACAATCCTAAATATATACTATATTTACCTGTCATGTTTATAAGTAACAATAGATGTTTTGACTTCAGGGTTTTGATTTTTTGATGTTGCTACTTTTTTGTTTTAATAAATCAGTACATGACATTTCCTTTCATGTGCTTTCTTTATCTGGAGTTAATAAACTGGCTTCAAAGAATCAAGACTGAGACATTCACAATGTTGTTTGGCCCCAAAACCAAGTGCTTGTGGATTTCTGGGAGAAAGGTCATGTGGATGTGGGACTACCCCACCCATCTACCTACCTGGAATAAGTTGATAGAGGACAGGAACGCTTGGTTCTGTCTGATGTTCTCCAGTCGCTCCAGTTCATATGCTGAAAGTCCTCCACGTTCATCCTGTGTTACACAAACGATACAGCACTGACTGGAGAAACATTCAACAACTTCATTTCATTAGTCAGGCAGGAGTTCAAAACACTAGTGTCAGTCTGACACTCACTTTGGTGCATGTTGCAACAAAATTCATAGACATGTAGTTGATAAAAGCACAGTGTCCATCATAAATAATTCAGGGTTTTCATACTTACAGGTGTATGCTCCACATCACTACTTTGAACATCCTCCTCCTCCTCCTTGATGTCTTTTCTGTTATGGGTCTTTTCGTCATCGTGTGTGTTTGTTCTCTACAAACAAAACATGGCCTTATTTAAAGAAGCAAAAAAAAAACAACAACAAAACAAAACAGAACATAATATATAATGACGTTACTCCTGTTTCTGTGTGTCTGAAGTGTCTCTAACCCTTTTCTTCTCCGGTTTTTCAGCTGTGTTGCCTTCAGGAGAGTACATGAGGCGTTTAGGTCCAAAGGCCTTTCGTGATGATCTTCGGACCGCTCCCTCGAGGTCCACAGGGGTCATTTCCTGCATCATTAACAATTAACGTTAGCTAAAGAAAACAACGCATCATTCAACTTTTTCACAGAAGCAACGGTTTTAGCAAAACTCAAAACACATTTGCTCCGAAAATAATGCTCGCTCTACGTTACCATAGCGACTACACAACCGCACGTTAGTTTATCTCCCAAATTTTGCCAGTGTTAATGATGTTCAGCAGCTACCTCATAAAGATTAGACAGGTTAACAAAAGCGGAAGGAACATTTCAACTCACCAACTTCGGCAACTTCACAACAGCTTCGCGTTTTGTTCGTCTTGTCGCCATATTAACGGTAGTAGCTATTTCTTCTACAGAACAACAAGAAGGTGACAAACTCACGCTGCACGAGTCGTCACTGTTATGGTAACTGGAAGACTTGGAAAAATAATTCGCGCCACATGCGAGAAATGTTTTGTAACTAGCCCCTCCCCCCTGTGTTGTGAAACAGAATCCTAGCAGCTCATTGGCCACTCGTGGTCCCATATGATCAGACTCAGGGGCTGTTCTCCGCTGCTAATAGCCAATGAATACCTTACATTTTGATTGACTTCTCATCTCTTGCTACCGTGTTGCAATTTTTTTTCCTTAGGATGACGAAGTCGTAACCCGCCCTACTCTGTTTCTGATTGGCTAGTTGTCGTTTACTTCCTTGGCTGGGTTGGTTTAATTTAGGTATGAAGAGTGAGATTTGTTAATGTTGGGCCGATAATACCAGGATACACCAATCAGAGGCAGGATAGGGCGGGTCGCCACCTTCTTTTAGATGTGGGGAATATCAGTTGTAGCGCTTGATATAATTTTAGATTTATCGACAACTCTGAGTAATTTATGCATGAAAAACATTGTAGTCAAATAAATTAATAGTCAGTCTCCTCTACAGATAAAAACACCCACGGACAGAGAGAAACATGTCAGTAATAGTATAATAAAAAATCCCAAATACATAAGGAGAAAACTGTTTATTAGCAAAACATATAAAAATGGAAACACACAATTGCATGACATCTGACCAGACTCCTTAATTGGCCATTTGTGTATATTGTAGCAACTGCCCAGCTTAGTCCACACCCTCTGACACTTCAACATGTTTAACAGAAAGTTATTCAAATCAAAGCACAACACACTCTTTAGACATATTTGTGTATGTACATAATCCAGTGAGGATCCAGGGAGCACAAAAGCACAGCCAACTCCAATGATGTCTCTGGGTGACATTTTAGTTTTTTCAGTCCTCCACATTGTCTCCATGTTACTCCTCATACTAAAGGCAGAGGGTAAGAAGAGCATGCGGCCAGTCCGCACATGTTTTTTCCTCGCTCAATCAAAAAATATCTGATGGAATAAAAAAGAAAGGTGTCTACAGAAAATTGCAGCAACCCATCACAGTGAAATACATGCACTGACACAGACTATATTTACCCATCAATACCCCAGGCTTCGCCCCAAGAGTTCTTCACAATCCAATATGGCGTGTCATTCTCTTCGGCGCCATAACCCACAGCCAGGACTGCGTGATTCACCTTCCCTGCCGTGTTCTTACACTGGGTGCTAAACAGACAACACTGATGCTTTTAGATCAATAGAGAACATGTCTTTTGTGGGGTGAGTGGGCTGCCATCCTCCCTCAATATCGCGTTACATCCTGCCTATGCAAAGATGTGCTGTGTGGCTGTTTCTGTAGATATTTTTATGACAGTCCGAGACAGAGCTGTGAAACAAGCACAGGCTAAACTAAATAAATACGATCAAAGCATTTTGAAAAGTGCCTCATTTGTCTCCAGTTACAGAACATTCACGTGACTAAAGTGTTGTAATCTCCTCAGTGAATGTTAGCAGGGTTATGATATAGAGGAGAGAAAGTTGAGTGAAGTGAACCACCAGTGCTGCTAAATCTAAGCACCATAACAAATGGGCCATCAGACCGTCTCAGTGGTCAACCTATGAATAGCTCCTTATTAGGGATGGACATGCTCCAAGCCAGCAGGCAGTACGCTGTGTGATGAAAGGCTTGGTAGCAAGAGGACTTTTGTCCTGGTCACTCCCCTTCACTAAATCCAACAAAGGTTTTGTGATTAAAAATGCACAAAACGTTGAACACGCAGAGGTAAAACTAACATTCTTGTCATTATACTTCAAATTCAAGAGGAGGTTGTCTTTCCTGACAAAATCTGAAATATTTTGCTCTAATGTAGATAGAAGCAGATTTCTGTCACATCTTACCAACAGCCATCAACCAGGTGCAGCATTGTAATGCCCCTGGGGGTGCCAACTTATACAACTGGCCCATGCTAATATGTATTTTCTTAACTTTTATTTCTAATTATTCTTAAGTAATGCCTAAATACATAATCAAAAACAAAAAATATGGTTAGTAAGAGGTTACTATCATGTGTGAAGTCTGGACGAATCACTGCCTCATTTCATGGGTGCATTTCCTGTTGAGACTAGAAGATCCGAGAAAACAATGTAGGCAAGATGGGAGGTGGAGCTGCAAATTCCGGCCTGCCTTTATTGCCTCTATACTGCCTTGAAAGCATAGACTGTTTCTGTTGAGACAAGCCGCTGACAAGACCGCGCAGTGTGAGCTCTCTGTCTCTTGTTAAAAGTCGATCTGGCTCACCTAGCAGCCTCTCTCTCTCTGCGATGATCCAACCGGATCATCCAGACAAGACGTTATTTCCTTAAGCAGAATTACAATGTCAGTGTTCTGAATGAATGAATGTGTTGGACTACACAATCCACAGCGCTAAATTAATGTTAGACAGGCTACTATGTTTCATTTTTGCACAATTTGAGCAGTGCAACAGTGTGTGCTCCTAGTAGGCTAACAAATACAAAGGGTAAATAATAAGCTATCTCGGCACTGAAAATGCTACAATTAACCAGACGTGCTAGTCGCCTTCCACAGCATATCAGTCATTTCTGTTTTAGCGAGACTACCAGTTGGAAACTGTCACAGGAAGGCAAACAGTATTAACTTAAAAGGCCCAGCCAAAATGACTGTGGCTCATCCAAAGTCCTGGCACCGTGCCTGTCATCAGCTAAGATTTTCATTGCTGCAGATTTCACTGAGTAGCCTTGGTAGTTCCATAATCCTCCTCCAAGACTAAGTAACTTCTGTGCTGGTGGATTACTGGACAAAAATCCCACTACTGCATTATAAATGTTTTCACAGTGCAGGGATCAGGGACAGAAACACGGTGGCCACAGGTCCTCTGAATATTTCTAACCACACAGTATTTGTGGACAACAGCAAATATGTAAGTGTTAGTCGAGTTATTGAGGTCTTTAGCTCACCTGGTGTAAACGCCTGCTTTGTAGTGCATAAATTCAGACGTGACATCAAAGGCGAAGGACACAGGGTTGAGCCTGGCCACAGCGTCAACCATGGCCTTTTCATCATACTGTGGATGGACCAATGCACAGAAACACAACTTTTGGCACAATGTTACACAATTATGGGAAACAAATTTGCCTACAGGCTACTAAAATAGCAGCTTCATGTCTCTTCCTCTTTTCAGCTCACCAACAAAGACGTGGTAGCTGTAACTCATTTGTGAATTTTGTGACCCAACAGTCATTTCTTTAAGGAAGCTTCATTACAATTTCCTGCACGATGCAACTTCACATGTTCACTCACGCGTGTTATGTTGACAACATCCAGAACAAAAGCAGCCGCCAGTGCAGGATCGAAATGGCAAGAGCCATCCTAAGACAGGAAGGGGAAGATTCATACACTGAGGAACTTTTTCACGTCAAAGTAATTACAGTGAGACGGTGTTTCAGAAAAGCCATACGTAGCCTTTGTAGGGATAGTCCTCCTCTGTCATAAGGCCGTTGCTGTATTTGATGTATTCGAATGCCTGGCTGGGGAGCCCACTGAAACAGACCAGAAGGTGTGTGACTGTCTGAGGCCTTAAACACAAGTATTTTTGTTATTACTATAACTTAGAACGTCTTAGAAAAAAGTCATGTTACTTACCCAAAGCATCCATGATTGTTGAAGTCTTTGGCACAGTCTATCAGCTGCTGCTCGGACTGATACAGAAAACAAATAGCATCAGACACGTACCCACAGCTGCACTGAGATCTGTTAGATGGATGACTTGAGTGTTACTAAACAAAGGTCAGACAGATCTCACCAGAGGTATTAGCTTTCCTGTAGCGATAGCAGTCACTGACTCCAAACAGCCAGTGGTAGAGAAGGTCCAGCAGCTCCCACAGTGGCCCTAAAGATGCAAACACAGTACAACTCAGCTGATAATTCACTCATGTTAAAGTGAAGCTCCGCTGATTTCACACGTGGAGGTGTGGGAACAGTTGCATAACATGCCTGTGTCTCGTGCGGAGCTTCGTAAAATGATAGAAAATGACCCTGATGATGTCATTATGGTTAAGACTGCAAACTTAGAAAATGTCAGCCTGTGTTACAAACCAGGTGCACAGACATATAAAAACATGAGCATTCACTATGCTACTTGTTGCATGATGGGAAATGTCGGATATTACCAATCTGCCTCTCACAAGGTCCCTGACTTTGTAGCCCTGATAACAAATTGCTGAGTACTTCTTTAAACTAATAATTCCACTTCTATTGCAGAACGTACTGTGACATTCAAAAGAAGGAACAACACCAGCTGCTGTTTTCTCTGCTGTCTTTGTCATTTGCTCTCAGATTAGTCAATTAATAAATAACAGAAGTACCTATATATTTGATTAATGGAACTACTACTGTAACATTAGTTGCTTTTTCTTGTATATTGCTCATATTTAAATCAAAGTACCAGGAACATGAGTGTTCATTTCCCGCATAATGCCACCATTAGCACTTGTTGCTTCCCTACCATGTCATACAAAAAATAATGTAATTAGCTGATTAATATATTTAACTTCATTAATACTGCAGCAGCTTTTGTCCAAAACGATGACAAACAAGGGAATAGAGAATACGAATAAGTTCAGCAGCACTCAGCTCCAATTTCCACTTTAAATTAGCAGTGAGGTTCATCTTTGGATTTATGTCCAAATTCTTGTCTTCCTGATTCCACCCCCTAGACTGTGGTGGGCACTGCTGGATGTTCAGCACATATTGAATACCTGGTTCTTCACAGGAGTCACAAAGTTGCCTTTCATCCTCCAGTCTACAAACTCAGGGTAAGGACCGGTCCTGCTGACATGACCCCCTTTAGTGACCGAGCAGTTCTACAAGAGACCACAATCACAAGGCAGTTATAAAAAATAAAAAGCTCAATTATTAAAAAGCTAGCTGCGTAAAAGTGTGTTGCATTATAAGATGCACCATACCTGAGTCTCTGTCAAAAGAAAGAATTTCCTGAATTCCTCAAATGTCATGTCTGAAAACTGATTCAGGCCCACTAGATTTGAAAACGAAAAACTCTGTGAGGACATGTCTTTCATGACGTCAGAGATGTAACAGGTCACCCTCTGTAGTTATGATCTGTACATTACACATTGTGAGACAGGAGCTAGTGCGGAGCTGTACTTGTGTAGGAGTGGTTCCCAGCATTGTGACGATCAACTGTCCTCTTATTCTCGGTGAATATGTGGAGCCGGTGGTAAAACTCCTCAGTGTCGTAAACTCGGTTGTGCTGCATGTTAAAAACAGAAATGTCACAGCGTGTACGGAGGAAAGAACTGAGGTTTAAAACGCTTGTTGTTAAAGCACTCAAAATGAAATAATTCAGAAGACTGTGAGGTATGAATTTTTACTAACTTTCACATGATGTACGCACCTTTGACATCCACTCTTTGAATTGATTTTCCTCTGACAGGACACAGAATGAAGCAGTTAATAAAGCAGAAATCAGCATTTCAAATTTAACCCTGAAGACATTTGTGATAGGGAGATGTAACAAAGCGCATTTACTCAAGTACTACTCCTAAGTACAGATTGGAGGTAATTTGAGAAACACAAACATAGCTGTAGACAGTTCTGCTTGGCTCATGAGATGCACCTGTGAGCTGTTTTATAATGCTGGTTGACATGGATGTAACTCTGCCCCCTGCAACGGTGAAAGTCACCTGCTCTCACCTGAGAGCAATTCATCACTTCAGGACATGTTCACAAAGAAAAAGTGATGGTGACAGGTTATAACAGGTTCGACCATTGCGCATACATGCTTACACAGTGAATCTAGATGACGACATGTGACGGGGGTTAGACGGAGAACGACAGAGAACCAGTAAAATACATTTTGACCAACAAACTTGTCATGTTGGTTCCTGCTGCTTTTACTGACGTAAGATGCCGAACACCTGGAGACAACACACATACTGATGCATCCTCGTGCACTCTGGCTGCTGTTGATTTTGCACGCGCTGCCTTCACCTGCGCTTTCGGTGTCCGCCTCTAAATCCCGTGCAGCGACTAACGCGCTCATCAACTCCACCCGTTAAACCGGTGTTCACTCACCTTCCAGCGACATCAACGTCGCTGGATGAAGTAAAAGGATGAGGCACGCAGCACGGAGCACCATGCTTTCCCCGCTGACTCCAATCCAACAAGCTGTGAGTGCAGAGCGTCACATGACTCAGCTCCCTTTTATAATAAACCCCTCTCACCCCTTAGACCCCCCCCCCCCCTAGCAAAGCTGCCACCACACAGCTCATGAGCTGGTACAGCTGGCACAGATTGCAGCGTAAAACAAACATGGCAGCCTGAGAGACACTTCTCCCCCTGAGAAAGAATAGATTTATTAACAAGAGGTAATCAGGAAAGAATACACTTTTATACAAAACTGGAAATACTACTCAAGCTGTTGAAATAGACTGAAAGATAATTCTCATACCACTGGGTATTGCTCACTGCAAACATTTGATGTGCCTTTTAGAGGGTAAAGATTCATGTGCAAGGGTGGGGTTTAAATACAGTACACATACTGTTCTAGATATAGATTTGATTTGAGCACATGGAAGTGGTACATGCCTGCCACTTAAGCTTTAGGTGTTTTTCTATACAAAGCCTGTAAAAAATACCTATAAATATTCCAAGAAGAAGCACAATATTACTACTGTATAGTTCCTGCTAACACATTGGAATAGACAGGATACAGAATGTGTTACACTTACAAGTTGTTTTCAACGTTTGTTTGAAGGTATCATACACAGAAAAGTTATTACAGAGTTGAACGATCATAAGGATAACACATTTCGAGGGATATGTTTTGAACACATTGCACATTAGGAAATGCATCAGACTGCCTGTACACGGTATTGTACACAGCAAATATTTCTGCTTCATTGGCAAATCGTAGAACAAAATAGTTTACATACTTTTGTGGTATATAATCCATTTCATCATTAAGGCAAAACCATAATGCACTGGCCAAAGAGGATTAGCTGTAGAAACTATGCTCTTAGTGTCTGAGTGTAGAAGCTGGGAATTTGACTTCCTGAAGTGGCTCAATATTGGTTACATCTGCTACATACACTGCCCGGTGCTTATACTATATGTACATCATGTTGCCCACCAGGGGAGTAAGGTGATAGTAAGCAAAGCATAAAAACCCATCCCTCCAAACTGAAAACATGTGCCCCAGCTCAGTCAGACGTCAGCAGGTGATCTTGTATCAGTTTGACTCCAACTCTCGCGAATCTCTAATCTTTGTCATTCAGCGGCTACATGAAACAACAGAGCACATGACTCAACTTCAGCCACAGCAGCAGTCCCACTTTTCACCTACGTTATTTCTAAAGTTTTAGAGTCAAAATTTCAAATCTTTAAGTCTGAATCCTTAAGATTTTTATACAAATTTACTTAAGTTACTATTGATGACAGCATTTTTTCCTGCAATAGCCATTCCATGTATTTACATTCAGTAATTAGTAGTTCTCAGTGTTAGTGGCGGAGTCCAGGAGTGAAACTTTAAGGATTACAACTTTAAATGGATGCTCATGCAGCTGGTGGATTAGCAGATATTTGTGTTAACTTTTAAGCTCTACACTTGAGGACAAACAGGCTGAAGACATGGCGCCTGCACTACTCAGGGGGAGAGTTTGCATGTGGACTTGTTTAAAGACACCTGTAGTTACGTGCAGCTCTCTGATGCTGGCATCTGAGCAGAAAAGTGGAAGTTGATCATCATGTGTCCAATGTGGCCACCATCTATCATGACCGAGAGCCTTTTCATACTGTACATTTCCATTAGGATGCGACTAAATATCACGTCTTCATACTCTCATCTGTTTATTCTGTGGTTGAAAATAACTTTATCATAAAATGGTATTTAAGACGATAAATAACATATAAATACTCTGTAACTATATAAATAAAACCTCTCTGGGCTTCTACTCAGTCTCTAATAACGATTATACACAACGAGTCCATTGGGGAGCACATACTAGAAGGGCACAGCCTACTGTGTCTAATACAAATAATAGTATATGTACATTATGATATATTATTCCTGTACAATCCCAATGAGTGCTGGAAGAGAGAGAAATCCTCTTCATGATGAAGTTTTAGGCTCGATTCTCAGAGACGCTTCATACAGGCTCTCCTCATCCAGCGCGCTGCTGCTGTCCAACAGGTACTTTGCAACCTAAAGTAAGAATGAACATCGACAGAGCAGTTTGTTCAAGATTTCCTCCGTTTTTCAAACTCAACATTTAAAATAGTGTAAGTGCATAGCTGCTATATGTGAAAATGTAGATTTATATAGAGTTCTGCGAGCCACTCCGACTGGAAACCAGCTCTTTATTCACTCTCTTAATCAAAAATTGTATATATTTGCTTGAGTAAATTTTGCTTGATTTGGTTATATGTATATATATATGTTTTAATCTTGAACAGAAAGATCCATTAACAAAGGTGATCAAGATCTGTAGCAGTACCATGGGTACTCAAAAGAAAAGTCTGTCTGATTTATATGACAGGCAGTTGTTACAGAAAGTGCCCTGCCCCCGTTACTGTTTTACTTTACTTTACTTTCAGTAGTGCACAGTGTTTTTTCTTATACTATGTTGTATTTAATTGCCCTTTGGTTGTTTTTGATATTCTGGGATGTTGTGTGTTATTACTGTGTTTACTGCTGTACAACCAACTGCCGCTCGGGGACAAATAAAGTACTACTTGACTACTTGACTCTCAATTAGCTAATATTTATCTTTGACTCTACCTCTTTACTTTCTGTCCCCTACCCGAACCAGGGTTTGTATTCCCACCCCGCTTTTATTGGTGCAGTTGGTGAGAGGCAGGGGTAGATGATGGTAGTGCGACAATTGGCAGTTACATGTGGCATCTAGGCCTGTGGTAGCATTGTAGCAGCTAACAATAGCTAAAGCGGTGGTAGTATGATAGTGGCTTCGCAGTTAGTATTGGCATCTAGCAGTTAACATTAACAGTATAGGTGAAACTAGCTGTATTGTCTTCTTCTGTTCCTCTTAGCAGGTAGCGGATAGCATTTAGCATTAGCATTAGCTAAATGGTAGCATCGGAACGTTATTGTCTTCTTCTGTTCTTCTTAGCGGTTAGCATTAGCATTAGCTAAATAGTAGCATTGGTACTGGCCACTACCTGGAGCATCTTCCAAACAGGCCTGGGTCAGTTGAACGTGGCGGTGCTGTTTGGATTGTGTAGGAGCAGTGTGAACTGGCACTAGGGGGGGTGACTCTGGGACGCCGGAGTTTACCGCCTAGCCTCCTGGAGGTGTAGTGGGACTAAATAGGCGAAACACTGTTGAAGGGAGTTATCCACCTGATGACCCCCAGAGACGTGTTAGGAATCACTGCTCTTTGGCATGTATGGAGGCAGATTAGGGCTCCAAGGTTCTTCACTGAGAATGAATCCTCTTTTTGAGCACAAGTATCTTGTGTTTAAATTAACTAGTGATCGGGAAACTTATGAGGGAAATACCTTTTACTAAACCATATATACTTATACCATTAGTAAAACTAAAATGATACTAGTCTATTAAAACGTCCAAACAGGTAATTCCAGTCCACAGCTACTGAAAAAGTATAAAATACACAATAGAATACAGACAGAAAATAATCTCACCTTTGGTTGATAATCAATCTTGTAAGCCGTTTGCTGAAACTGTCGTATCTCTCTGATAATGTGAGATATCTGAAGACAAATGAAATAAAATCATATAAAATACAGTCTTGCACGGCTGTATTGTCCACAAGGGTTGATGCACAGGTTGCTGAGTTTCTTGACCAGAAACAATGTAAAGCCCATGTTACTGTATGCGCTTCAGTACACTGCTGTTCTTTACCATTCTCATCTTAGAGAAGTTGACCAGGTTGTCCTCGGTGTAGTTGGGCGTCCCCTCCTCGATGAAGGCCAGGTCAGTCAGGTACATTCCCAGGTAGGGAACACAGGGAGGGTCACAGCTGAGGAGAGAGGGCGAGTCGGATACAGAGATATAGTACACAAACATAAAGGGGGAAAACTCCTCCACCACAATGTGTGAGCACAGGACAGTGACGAGCTTTAGATACTGACTTCTTCAGAGCTTCTCTCAGGTTTTTGAACCGTCCCTCTGATGACACCAGCTTCTGTAACTTGTCGATCACAGTCTTTGTCTGGAGAATCAAAGCAGAACGGTTAACGGTTTGCCAGCAGCCAGAAATGCACCTGAAATGTTCTGTTTATCAAAGTTTCATAAACTGAGGACAGTGTAATTAAAGGGAACATTATCAGCTTCTCTAAGAGCATGGTGTCTTCTTCTCATTTTGTTTTACTTGCAAAATGTCCTGTTTCATTTTTGATAGAAGTTATAAAAACAAAAGACAGTTTGAAATGCCCCAGAGAAATATTAGAAATATTAGTTAACTTCACTGAGTGAGGAACATGTCAGCAATGACGGATACCTGCTTGGAGACTTTGAGCCAGGTCTTCTTGAGGCGGAAGATGGAGCTGCGGTTGAGAGAGGACGTAATCTCCAGCATGGCGTTGTAGTTGTGGAGGCAGCGGCAGATGTCAGCCACCGCCACCCACTTCTCAATCACGGCCACTCGCATGTTGACATCGTCCCAGTGCAGGATCTCTGTGGCGATCCTGTTGCTGATCTGCCAAGAGAAGAGAAAAATACATGGTGACAACACTGACTATCTATCTAGCTCTATCTATCAGACACATTTATCTTTTTATTCACAATACCAGGGTAAACACATACATCGTTGAAATGCTTGGTTGTTTTCATAATGTATGGAGTTCTCTCGTTCTTGTCATTCTTCATCCAGCCTTGACCAAAGAACTCCCTGTAGAAAAAAAATATGCTTTTCAAGTAACGAACAATGAGAAACCCACCAACATTCAGAGCCTGCGCTCGTGTATGCGCGTATACTCACTCGTATGGAATGACCTTGAAGACCAGGTGGTCCAGCAGTGTGAGTTGCTCAGCTATCTCCAGGGCAGAGTGGCTCTCAAACGGCTCAGTCTTACAGTCCTCCATGGCCTGACACACAGACGCAAACACACGCGCAGCACTGCAGCTTAAGCACAAATCGTCTCTACAGTAGACCCAGTACTTTCAAGAAAAAAGGGTTTTTATCCTGAAAAGATCTTTCTCTCACCATCTGTGTGATCTCTTCCAGGGTGACCTGGTTATCTCCAGGGTCCTCCTGGGTGAGAGTCCTACATGCAGAAAGAGAAAAGTGCCATTATTTGACAGTTTTGTCCATAACTGCCATGACTCAAAGAGACATAAATGGACTCCACTTGTCAGAAAGTGTGTGGCGTGAGCCCGTACACTGGGTATTGATTTCTCTTTTTGTTCAGTTTGGGTGACAGGCACTTTCGGCTTCGGCTCCACAGGCTGATAATGTTTAGCAGCAATACTGCATGCTGACAGGTGGGTATTATTGCACTCCTTACCGGGGTTTCCACTCCAGTTCTGTCATGTTATACAAATGTAAATGCTTGTTTTGTTTTTCCCAGAGGAACAGATGATACTTTATAGATATTCAAAAAGTGCTGCTCAGGATAAAGGGTGAAAAGCGTCTTCTTTCTGTCGCTCCAGCGCCAGTGAAAGGGTCTATTTTATGTCCAATGGGGCTGAGATTTAGGCCAGGACCTGGTTTGATGTACTGTATCTCCAGTACTCCAGTTTTGATTACCATGACTGATTGCTGGCATCGGGTATTGCAGAAACTTTTCTTCTTCTACAGGGCACATACAGATGTGTCACATATGACTGTACGTGCGATCAAGCGATAAGAACAAAAAAACAGACCTGATAATGTTGGCAGCTGCCTTTCTTTCCTGTGTCAGGAGCTCTGGGTCATGCATCACCTCCTCCAGGAAGCCAATTACCCGCATCTTCAGCTCTGTGTTCAGCTCAAAGTCCTGAAGAACAACAGCAGAGTCATTACAGAAGTGTTTTTTTTTCTTCTGCAACGCCACAGAAGGCAGGAAAGAAACTAAGAAAAGGATAGAAGGAAAAGGTGAGCTGTACCTGCGAGTGTTTGGAGACCCAGTGACGCAGCACATTCAGGACTCTGTTGGTGGCAGCTCTTCTGATAACAAACTCTTTGTCTCCATTTCTCTGGTCTGTTGGAAAACCTGGAACCATGTTTAATAAAGTTAGTCAAACTGAATTCCTGCAGCGCAGCGCATGTTAAGTTTTTTCCTGTCTGAAAAAGCTGTTTATTTGAATATTGAAAGATTATTAAATAGTGTTCACAGCTGGTCAAACACTGTTCAATAGATTTGAGGCCCTGACCAGAATCATACTTGTATCCCCCTCATTCGCTCTGCAAAATTCCTTTAAAGGAAGCTGACAGTGAAACTAGTGGCACTGGGTATGTGGTGTACAGAGCACTAATGCATTAATTTGGGATAAAAATACATTTGAGGCAGTGCAGGTTTACAGTTAACTTTTCATTGCAGCTTTGTGAGAAAGAAAAAAATTCTTCTTAAAATGCTATTTTTCTCAATACAAGAGTGAATATAAACAGTTGAAAAATCAAAGTTAATATCACTGAAACAGATGCTTATATGCTGGCATGAAATGAACAAAGGACTTATCATTTGTTTGGAGGCCCCCTGGTGGTCATATGGCACTACACCGCTCATGCTTTGGACCCATGGTAACTTGATTTAATGTATGTCACAATCTTTTCCCAGAGGTGTTTCTTAATATTCAAACCATAAATTAACTACAATATCATCTTTTCTGATCAATGAGGTTTTTTTTTTGTCATTTTAACTTCTGTAATCAGATTAGAATATTACTATTGAGATTCCTTTAATTCTGTAGTATCTAAATGAAATGGACAATAACAGATGCAGGAAACTTCCAGATCATCCTCAACAGTATCCTCATCGCCTCATGTGACTGACCTGTGCTGGCGAGCGACATACGACGGTACTTCTCCTTGGTGGGCGTGCCTTCGTTGGCACCAGCCGTGGCAATGGCGAAGGCCGAGGCGGCAGAAAGGGCACTGCGGTTATTGTCCAGCTCCCGGCAAGATGACACCACCATGCCATTGTTGAAGGAAAACAGGGAAAACTCTGCGGGGGGGATAAAACAGAATAAATTAAAGATTAAAATCCTTAATATTTCTTTATTGTTGTTATCAAAAGGTTAACGGATACTTGGACTAAACTGATGTCATTCTGACATAAACCACTGTTACAACCCTATCAATGTACATTTCCAACCCGCCGAAAGGATCATGCTGAAAGGGAAGCTGCCGATGTCTCATCTGCCAGGTGACTAAAGGCGATTTGATTCCTCGTGTGAAGTGCAGAGGACACGTGAAGTGTACAATCAAACAAAGTTGTTGACCAGTGGAGGGCAACAGAGAGCTGAGACAGACCCAGCACAGTGTGTCCTGCAGCTCGTGCAGTGACGGTGTACACTCCGCTGTGTCTGCCTCCCTCCCTCCTTCACTCCCTCCCTTCCTCCCTGCCTTCCTCCGTTCAGCCGGGGGCGGTATGGAAGAACATGCACATCGTTGCTAAGGTACAAGGTTTCCTTCCACCTACTCACACAAGGCACTGGCTTCCCTTGTATCCAGCACCGTGGGAAGAGAACACACTGGGGATGAATTGTGCCTGACTACCTACGGGGTGGATGCTCCCTCTCTGTGCGAAGCGGGGAGGGCCAGGAGGCTGTGGGTGGTTTTTATAAAGACCTTATTTGGCTATAGTTACGCTTGTCATTTTCTGAAAAAAGTTTGCTATACAGTCTACTGTGGCAGGGTTTATTTAGCTCTAAGAATGACGCTTCTCATCTTTACACCTCTCACATGCACAATCTGACGCTGCTGGATGGTAAAAATGGATCTGATGGTTAAAATCAGACTGAAATCTTGACATTATTGATCTGAACCTTTTCCTACTATTCTGAGGAAGCTGCCAATTTCCTCTTCTTTGATTTTATTGCAGGTGCTTTGTACACACCAAGTAATCATGACAGTTGAAATGTTCACATATGTGACTATGTGCCCTAGCCTAAGTTGATGTTTCAAATGTATTAAAGCAGTTGTTTAACATTTTGTGAAACATGCTTATTTCCTGGCTTGCTGATGAATTAGAAGAGATCGATACCACTCTTGTTTCCATACAGTCGATATAAAGCTTAGCTTGGTTTAGCACAAAGCTGGGAAACGGGAAAACAGCTAGCCTGAAATGTAACACAATGTGTTCCTTTCATACTTATAATATATAATATTTCCCATAATGTCAAAAAATGCTTTAAGATTGACACTTCTGTGTAGCCACTGCTGACTCAGGCCAACTGGTGTTCCTACTGCAACAGGTCCTTCTTCACTCCAGTTTAACTGCTTATTTCATATTATCTGGTTTTCTTATAAGCTAGGTCATGCAGTCTGCCAGTTGTAATGATTCATTCAAGTGCTCAAAGAGGGTGTAACAAGAAAAGCAGGCCTGTTAAATGTGCCTCACATTACCAGTGGTTTTTATTGACATGATCTGCTATTGTTGATTTTATTTGGTCATATTTGCATTTGCCAAGACACTCCGCGAAGTAGTGTTAGTCACCAAGCACTACTGTAGTTTGCCAGCTCTTACATTCTTACCAACTCATTTGTTTATTAACAGGTGGGTTGGGATTCAAAAGTAGATCACATGACATTTTGAAAGGGTCCCAGATATAGAACAGCTTAAACTGGACAGGACAACAATGACGGAGAGACAGAGTCATACTGCACCAGAGTTTTTTGACTTGACGTTCTTGGGTGTTGATGGTGACTTGGGAGGAGACATTTCTGCTTCTGTTTCGTCACTCTGGCTTGGGTCTTCATCACATTCCTCTCTCAGATCTGGTCAGGACAAAAGTGTTTCGCAATCAAAAAAAAAAAAAAAACAGCATTCACTCTCACAATCACTGTCATTATTATCTCATTATTGCTCACTTTAGACCTCTCAAGACCCCTCCAAGCAAAATACACAGATAAATACGATTCAAAGTTGTGCTAGTATGAGCAGAGGATACATGCGAGATATTAGAATGAGAGTGGAAAACAGGACCACAGTACTGTGAAACTCATTAAAACTGAGCAAAGTCAGTTAGACAGCGATTCTGACCTTGCTTGTTGAGGACAGACTCCTCAGCCTTGCCTTCGGCTTTGGTGTCTCCGTCGTCTGAGATTTTGCTGGCCATGGTGCTGGACACATAGAGCTTGTTGATGTCAAGGGTGGTCTTACTGAAGGGTGACATGGTGGAGTGCATGCTTGCATAGCCATTGGGAGAACAGCTGAGTGCAGCCAGGTCCAGGGCTTTGCCCCCTGTGATGATGGGGATGTTGAGCGAAAGCTTGCGACGGCGGTTGGGCGAGGACGTCTTGGTGATGGAGAGAGGAGGTGGGGAGGAGAACTTGCGGCTGGCACGCGGTGATGTGGGTGGCTCGCCATAGAGGAGTTTGTTGTTCTGGCTGCTGGCAAAGAAAAGCTCCAAAGAACTACAGAAAATGAGAGAAAGAAAGAAAAGAGGGAAATGAGTGAGTAGTTAGACAGACAGAAGGATGAACATGAAGAAGAGAATCTGTTTACTACTTAAAAACAACTCTTTTCGGATTTTGGGTAGTTATTCCCAATGACCCGAATATGAGAGAGTGGAGAAGGGAGAAATGGCGATAGTGAGGGTGCATGGTGCAGAGAGGGAACACATTAACCACAGGGCTCTTCGGGAGCTCCTGCCTCTTTTATTTAAGCTACATTGTTTAAGACAGCATCCTCCTTGCACTGAGAGCCACCCCCTCTGAAGGCCTATAAATAGCATGTCAAGTGACAGTGTGGGAGGCACGGGTGCTGCCAACAGCAACCAGCCCAGGGGAGGCCCACAGAGACACGGGGAGAGAGAAACAGAGAGAAAGGGGGAGTCAGATGGAGACAGAGAAGGAAAGTGGGAGAAAGAGACAGAGGTGCAGTGCAAAAAGAAAAAAGAAAAGAAAAAAGCAGGGGCAAAAACAGTGAGACTGAGAGGGAGGAGGGGAGAGAGGAGCAACATAGTGGATATGGATTCCACCACAGCGAAGGCTGCTGGCTGGGAGTGGGCGAATGGGAAGCCTCCAGCCCTGTATGGTGTTAGCTGCAGCCATGTTGTGTCTCCTCACCTAAATTTGCAAAACAGTAAAAGAAAAGAGATGAGAGGAGCAAAGATGTGAATGGGGGAGGGAAGGGGGAGTCAAGAAGAAAATG
Source organism: Chelmon rostratus (assembly GCF_017976325.1). Taxonomy (NCBI): domain Eukaryota; kingdom Metazoa; phylum Chordata; class Actinopteri; order Chaetodontiformes; family Chaetodontidae; genus Chelmon; species Chelmon rostratus. Next base: position 23,829,286 of record NC_055658.1, on the reverse strand, counting down.
AGAGCAAAGCAAAAAGCAAAGTGGAGAGTCAAGAGAGGACATGAGTAAAGCAGAAAAGAGGAAAGACAAGAGGAGGTAATTAAGTAGGAGCAGCGAGAGGAGTAAGATAAAAAAGAAGGGAGGGAGGAGAGGAGAGGAGAGAACAGGAGAGCAGGGTCTAGGTGCAAAACACCACCATCAATATTTAATACCGTAGAGTCGCTGCAGATGATGGCAGAAAGGGAGAGAGAGAGAGGGAGGCAGGGAGAAGACAAGGAGAGAGGGAGAGGGTGGGGTCCTGCAGCAGAGTGAAGGGTTGCCATGGTGACAGCGCAGCGGAGAGAGGAATGGTCAGACTTGTGGAAAGAAAAATAAAAGTGAGAGAATGGAAAAGGGTGAAGAGAGGACTGAGAGGAGGAGAAGAAGAGGAGGGGTTAGGGAGAGGTGGGCGGATGCAGGACCCAATTAACTGTGATGGCGGACAGAAAACAGAGGAGTGGATGTGTTGGTGTGACCTCTCGCCGCCTCTCCTCTAGTCCCTTCTCCCCTGGACAGGCAAAGATGGCATGATGGGCTGCTTATAGATGGTCCATGTGAGAGCAAAGACAAATCCAGGCACCGGGGAAGTCCCACCTTTTCACTGCACCAGTACAGTACAGTACACTGCTGCTGCTTCCTCAGGAGAAAATACTGTACGTGGAAATTTCAAACTTTGGTCCTTTCCCAGTTGTCACAGGCTACATGGACTGGCCTCGCGGTGAGGTGCAAGCCATTTTAGCTGCGTCCACTTAAACTCTTAACAGAGAATATGCAGATACAATTGTAGAAACACTTTATAAAGAAGGACCACAGTAATTCTGAAGTAACTTAATCACAGTTGCAAATGCTGCTACAGGTCCACTGCTTTCACTTGAGACCTACTGTTTCTGCTGGTTGATACACTTTTCCTGTGATTGGCTGATGTTGTCATACATTTCAAGTTTGTTCTCCTTCACATATACAGCACATTGATTGGCCTTGTTGTTGAAAGGTGCTATACAAATAAACTGGCCTTCCATGCTTTCACATTTCAGGTAATTAGGCTGTTTTTTGAGCGATGCACCTGGAGTTTATCACATTTAATTTGTCCTTGGAGCTCGTCCCATGTTGGTTAACTCGAACGAGACTAATGCCTAGTCCACACAAAAACGTAGGTTTTTCTATGTGTTTTGGCCTCTAATCCCCACACGAGCACAGCTTTAGGACACTGAAAATTGAGCTTTTGGAAAACTCCTTCCAGAGTGAAGATATTCAGCAACTCCCTTGCAGCGTTGACATATAGACAGGAAAAACAGAGCTTTTGGCTAGAGACAACAGAGAATCGTCCATTTGATGTCAGAGTATGCACCATTTTCTTCTTTATTTACTATGCAGAGGGCGTGTCATGCCTTTACAATAGTAGGATCGGACCTCTAGCTCCAGGTAGCCTACTGGTTAAAGCTTTTTTCAAGCTTCTGATTGGCCAACATGGCTTTTTGATTCGGGATATATCACCACCTTGACAGCACTTCAAATGTGTTTTTGTGTTTTCGTATGGGTGATATGGTTAGTGTGGACAATGTCATACCAGTGAGCTCATAAAATCCCTAATTAACTCTTGGAATCAGCTCACCGTGCAGGGATGGCACTGATGGGCTTCTTGTAGATGGTGATGAGCTTGTCCAGCACGACGTCAGCGCTGGTGAAGACGCGGTAGGAGTGGAGGAAGGTGTTCAGGAAGTCGATAGAGAGGAAGCGCAAGTCGGTCAGCCTCTCCAACAAGCGCTCCACGCTGGCATAGCGGATCTGCAGCACCTTGCAGGAGTTCATCATCTTGCTGAAACGGATGTCGACATCGTCACAGTACAAGCTGGTGTCCGACCTGCGTTGGAGTATAAGTGAGGTTAGGAATTGTACTCACAGGGATTTGAATCCCTGTATTTATGCAGCCCACCTCCAGTTAGAATACTTTTCTTCTCATGTGTGGGTCAGTGGGTAGAGCATTTACATTGCTATTGTAGGATACTTTCGCCGCTGGACGAAGCCCATACAAAAATCCATACAATTATCAGAGAAGACACATTTTAACCACTAGAATGAAAATGCGAAATGTGCAAACTCACATAATGTTCTGCAAAATACTGTGTGGGAACATGCAGCAGGCAAAGGATTGTAGGCATGTATTGTGTCAGAGTCACTGTTGAGTGGCCCTGATTTTCTAATGGTTTCTTCAAGAACAAAATTAATGTTTAAATGTGCTAGTCTTGTAATTCTATCTTTGTGAGGACCAATTTTAGACCCTGAGAGTGAGGATACTTTAGGAAAATGTTGTCCTGTTCACACTTCTTTAATGGGCTGTTTCAGAGTTAGGACTTGGTTTTAGAGCTAAAGTTCAAATACGTTTAGATTGGGGTTAGGCATGTAGTAGTGGTGGTTATGGTTAGAGCCTATAGGGAATAAGTTTTGTTATTGAAGGACCTCAAAAGTGTGTGAACGTGTGAGTTTGGGCACACAATCTTGCATTTTCCATGCATTTGTCATGTATGTGTGTAATGTCAAAGCCAGTCTCTGTTTGTGCATGTATAATGTACGTATGTGCATTCCTGCGCGGCGTTCGACTCTCACTTAATCATCTGTGGCACGGTGACTTTACTGTTTTCCTCGAAGGCGTTCATCATCAGACCATTGCAGCGGATGTTGTCGATGCACTGTGAGACAAGCAGAGAGAGAGAAAAAGGCTAACAGAGTTCACTCTTTTTAATGATGGCATCCTGTCCCGAAATTTATTTCATCATGCTGTTTGCAACTTCCACATCTATAGCAACTGACCTACAATACGTGGAGCTTAACACAAGCTTTCATCATTGCTGTCAGATGTTTGCAGCCTACAGTCTTAGCTATAAGTTTCTGCATAAACTCCGTCACCGAATGACACGTACCTGGCTGATGTCGCTCGTCCACGCTGACTTCTCCTGTCGGGATGAAGCCACCAGGATGACGGTGTAGGGCTGGCCATCTTTGGGCTCCACCATCACTTTAAAGTCCAGGTGCTCTGTGTCCTGGCCACTCCGCTCCCCTTTGGCTGCAAGGCACAAACACAACAACCTTCATTTTACTGGAACAAGGAGAAACGAAATGTACTGAGAGAAAACATCAGAAAAATAAGCAGGAACAAACAAGAAAACAGAAAAATAAAAATGAGCACTTTAGCAAGGTTCACTTTATTTTTTTCCTATTCACCACTGAGTGGCTTTCAAAGCTCTGCTCTGGTGAGTTACTGTGCAAGGAAGGAAAATCATCAAGGAGTTGTGTAATAGGGAGTCCTGCTGTGATTACTCAGATGGTCTTGCTAGTTTTGAGACACATTCTAGACATCCTCCGATCAATATTGAGCTAATCATTAAAAATACAAGCATTGTGATCAGTGAAGTTTTCCGTACAGAGCTAAAGATGACTGATTGTTTAGCTCAGAATGCATGCAAAACACAGCACTATTATCGACAATGACGCGCTGTGTTTACCTTGTCGAAATCTTGTGCCACCAACACCATTCAACAATTATGACGATAATTGTTTTGGTTCAATTTGATGGTAGCAAGTCAAGAAACAGGTCACTGCTATCATTGCTTGCAGCTCTAAATATTTACATCACGTAAACTGTGGGATTATGAAAAATTATCTTTGCATTAAAAGGGCTCAAAGAAATTCTGATTTAGTTGCAGTTTAGTTGTACTGCTTTATTGTAACCACTCCCTTTTGAGCTACCCCAACACAACAGTTACTGTGGGAGTGAAGGGGAAAAGGTGGAAATGATGCAACTACCAGGGGTCAGGATAACAGAACACAGGGAAATACTCAATACACAAAATAGTAGTTATTTGTTTATACGCTGTATAATCAGTATGGACGGGTGTCAAAGTTCAGTCCTGCCACTGCAATCACAATTCTGAATCTGAAGCCCAAAACAATTTAATCAATTCTAAAACAAAATCACAAAAGTTGAAGTGGTATATTTAATAATTATTGACAAGGAAGTGGCAAACTAAAGGTAACTAATATGTTCTACTCCTCAGAGATTTCCAGATTGTGTTACATAATATCAGCCGCTCAGAAACACGGCTGGTAGTTTTTGAGCTACAGTTAAAGAAAAACTTTCAACTACTGCATCCCAAATATATACACTTCCACATTCACTGTACATGAGCAGAAAACATTTGAATCTACTGTACATTGTAACTTACACTCGTCATCTGTCCCCTCTGGCTCCTCCATCAGTGTGCTGTCTATGAGAGAGACCACTCCATTCTGTGACGGGGGGGAAAGGTCACACACAGCAATGTTATACAGTCTGCAGAAAACTGAGATGCATCTTTATTGATCAATAATACAACGCCTTCACTGAATTCCAAGTTTAATTGGCATCATCAGGTTACATCACCGTCTGTATCGGGATTTACTTTTATTTAAAAATATTTTTTCACTGTGTATTATACTGTATGTTTGAACACTCATACAAATCATTGACCTTTTATAGAGCGTTTTGGATATAAATATGTAAAGGTTGGACACTACACAAAAACTGGCTTTGTCAAACTTTTGATATTCAACATCTCACGCCACATTCAAGGAAATTGTAACTTTTAACACCCACATTGCTTGAATTACCAGTTTTGAGGAGGAATTACATTTTTTTAAACGGTACCTTGGTGATGTGAAGTTTTCCCCCGGAGCCACGGGTGCAGATAATGAGATGTTTGGAGAAGAGGAAACACTGTCTCTCGCCCTCTTTCTTCAGGGACAGAGAGCCCAGTCGGCCTCTCGTGATCTTTCCTTTCTCGCTCATCGGCACCTGGATCAGAGAACCTGTGGAGTGTCAGTATCACACACGCACATACACACAAACACAGTTAAAATACAAATGCATGAATGTTAAATCCTGCTGTTTCTGTAATTTTTGAGTAATTTTTTTTTGTGTTGCTTGTAATTTGCAGTTGCAGTAAAATATATACCAGGCATGTGTTTGTGTGTCAGTCATTTTGTTCACATGTCTGCAGAGATGGAGGAAGGTGTTGAACATCTTTGTGAGAGTACATGAGATGCATCACAGCAGTAACGGCTGCGGGAGAGATGTGTGAGGATGTTGTTGAATGTATGTTGGAGAATAATATTTGACCATGATACATTCCTACCTTTGTCAGAATAACAACCGCCCCTTATGTGTATTTTTTTTTTGCACATTTAAGACTGTGTAGGATGATAAAATCCATCGCAGGTGGTCATGTCTATCTTCATCAGTTTTATATATTAGAGTATGCATTTGTGTTTTGACTTTAAGTTGTCCTATAAGCTAATGCATGCAACAGTTTCCGTGAGGACACTGTCACTCAAGAAACTGTTGATTAAAGGTCATAATGTCACATTTTAAAACAGATTTGCAGTTTGAAAGCTGCATGCAGTGTTTGGCAGTAACGCTCATCTCCTCATTTTCTACGTCTACATGTGTTAAATACAAAATATGTCGTATGTGGTTGTGAAGGAGTTATTTAAAAGCACCTCTGACAGAGCTGAGGTGTACGAGTACAATGCATCACTTTTGTTATTAGTATTAGTACTATTAGTACACTCATGCAATTATTTTTTCAAACATTAATGAATAATTGATTATAGTTTTGGATTAAATTGCATGACCTTTCTTATGGATTGTGCGTTCAGATGTGGCATCCTTAATTAGATATATTGAACACTGCCTTGAATGAATTAATGAGTTTCAGTGAGTGAGGCGTTCATGTCCGACAATGTTTTCTTATTGTCTTTGGTGTATTTGCTGACCATAAAGTTGACAAACAAACCAATATAAAAATCAGTGTTTATGACCTCAAAATCATTGGATTTTCGTGTTTTCAGTATCTATCTATCTTTAATCTGACCATGAAACAAACTTACCTTGCCTAACAAATGTCTGACTGGTGTCCAGCAGCACTTCACAACCCTCCACGATCATCCTCTCGATAGCTAGGTTCTTTCTGATGTTCTCCGTCTCACTCACTTCATCATGCATGATTCTGAAAGGACAACATTCAAGAGAGTTAGCTTACATAGGTACCACAAACCAGGACAGATGCACGGCAAAGCTCTAGATCCAAGTTTCTGTTAGTTGTAATATAAGGTACCCTGTGGTGCAATGTACAGTACAATCATTTAGCTTGATTGACTGAAAGATCTACCTGGAAAGTTCCTCCAGCTTTGACTTGGCGTAGTCCAAACTGTTTCTCTCCACATGCTCATGGGGGGTGTGAGCCAGCAGCTCATGCAATGTCAGGATGTAACGAGGGATCTGAGAGAGAAACAGAGAGAGGTTTGATGGAGTGATCATCTTTTTGTGTTAAAACACATACATAAACTTCCAACTTAGAAAGGTCAAGATATTTAAAGCTGTTTACAGAGCATCTTGACTTTAATGGCCTTGGACTGGTAATCAGTTGGTCATGACACCTGTCCAGGGTTTGCCTGAAAGGCATAAAGATCAGCTTGGAAATTAATAAAATGTGTTGCTTTAATTATGACTGCAACTATGCCTACAGCTCTTGTTCTCTTTCACTTGAAAACATAGTATTTCAATAAATATTCCATGAAACACTATATTTCCTTTATGACCTTAACACCCACTTTTCTGTCTTCGCCCAAAGACGACTGTTCTGCTACTGAAGTACTTTTGAAAACTTTAGTCCAACAAGTTTAAGAAACACAGGACAAGTTGTTTGTTCCAAAAACTACAAAGGTGACATCTCACAATGGCAACAACAACAACAATAATAATCACCTTTAAACATTTTTTTCCAAAGGCCATAACTGCAGCATTACTATTTTTATACTTAAATCCCATTTTCCAGAAATCTCTGGTCCAGTTTAGAGCAAACCAAGATGACAGAACTGTCCAATCTACACCTGTCTAATTTTGAAAAATCCCAAATGCAGCTGCATAAATCTCACCAACAATAAATAAATACAAATGAAACAATGAAACTGTTCGGAAAAACGTACTCTACAGACTTCACAAATGCCACAGAATAATTTATGAAACTGTGTGTTGATTGTGTAATAGTGCTGCAGTCGTCCACATTGTGACCCTGGAATCTTACCTGAAACATGGGGTAAGTGAGGAAGGTCTCCAGCGTCCTCTCCTCGCAGTCGGGCTTGGCCTCGTACTGTTTGAGCAGCTTGTCGAAGTCTCGGTTCTGTTTGCAGTGGGCCAGGATCTGCAGGCTGTACTGGTGGTTCCTCACAAACTCCTGGTAGATGTTCAGCATGGGGAGCAAGATGTCGAACAGGTCAGCTGTGAAGAGAGGCAGACATTCAGACAGTATACTTCCTTTCTGTTAATTAGAAAATATGAAATCTAATAGAGACGATGCACAAAGACATAAACAACCGATGAGCACGAGCTAAAAACACAGGCTATTTTCAGTCTGTCGCACTGTGTTAGTAAAACTTTACGCAATCATCTGAATACAGACAGTGAACATTTGTTTTGTATGGATCTTCATCCTGATCTGTGCTGTCATTAAATCTTAATTTGAAATATTAAACAGGTTGTGCATGCGTTAAGTGCAAAATTGTCATAACTGTTGACAGTGTGAATTGCTTGACGTAAAGAGACGATGTTTCTGGAAAATTACTTGCTGTTAGGTATTTCACATCTAATGTTTGGATGCTATAAACCCCACAAGCCAAATTCCATTAAACTGGGTTGGTGGGAATAGTCTCAGTGGCAGATATCTGAAAAACCTGCACTATCTATAATTTTGTTGTATTTTTTTATGGCATGTAAACTTAAGTCCATGGTGAACTGTGTGGGTGACCGAAGGGTCCTCTCTGTCTCTCTTACCCAGCACCAGCGTCGGCCAGCTGGCTATCCTGGCCTTCAGGCCCTGGTAGAAGATCTGATGGAGGAACATGATGGTCTCACTGACAAAACAAATAAGCAAAATGGTGGTCATGAGCTATTGTTTCTCCCTCTCTTGTTCACAAGTGTTGGCAGCTCCCACTGTGCCGAGTCACACCACCATCACAACCAGTCTCACTACCAGCCACCTGTTAAGGAAGATGCTGCTGACATCATCGTGTGTGATGGGCGGCTTCTTGGAGCTGGCGGCCATTCGGAGCGGCCGCAGGAAGTTGTTGACCAGGATGTGGAGTTGCTGGACGTATTCAGCCTCGGCCTCCAGCATGCTGAACACCACCTGGTTCCTCTTTCTCATGCTTTCAGCGTGGGGTGAACGGATGTAGTCCTGGATGATGGTTTTCCACTTTCTGCGGCAAATCCAACCTCGCAGGAAACTCTGGACCTGTGACGACAAGGAGTAGCGCATAAAAGCCACGTATGTTTGTATGTGTCTGCATGTATTTGTTTTCATACATTTCTGCGGTAATTTGAATAAAAGAAGAAGAAAAAATTTGGAGCTACCTAATTTTCACTGGACACCCGAGATATATTAATGTCATGATCTTATCTTGTTACATATTAATTAAAAATGAGGTCTGGAAAGGTACAGTCCAGCGTTACATAACTTTTTAGTGTTTTGTTAATCATTTTGCAGCTTTAAAGAAACTGGCTTTCCCAAACTTTCCAGAACTTTCCAAACTCTGCAGCTGTATTAAGCAGGCAGCTGCCTCAGCAGAGCTGAAGACAGAACTAAGCAGGTGTTTGTGGTGGATGAGGAGCTCCCTGCTATTAATGTGAGTGTGAGCATCCCTGAAAAAATGAAGGTTAAAATTAAAGCTTGCAGCGTTGATGTGAAGTGTTTAATAACTGTACTATCCCTGCTGGAACAGGTCACGCTTTGCCTAAACCCTCCTTTCTTTCCCCTCTTTTTTGCATTGCTTTAGTTTTCCTTGATAAAGAAAAGTGCACAATGAGTCCGGTTTTCTACTCTAAAACAGCACCAAAGCATCCAGCTCTCACCTTTTTGATCTTCTTGATCTCGGTGTCATCCTCGCTGGGAGGTACCTCTGGATTTGACTGGATCTTCTCATTGTCCTTGAGCAGTCCAGCGATCTGAAATTCAACACAAATCAAACATTGCATCGGCTGAGTGGGCTGAGACGAGTATACTTCATATTGTATGTAGTTAAAATCTTACTCATGTCGTATTCTCTCACTCCTTTCTGTGTTTTTATTATGATTGTGAATGATTTATTCAATGCTTTTTCATTTGGCTTTTTGTTCATCTTTGTTATTGTCCATTAGCTGGTTTCAAAGACTTTATATAAGAAGTAACTGTGCCAGCTGCATCACAATGTGTCCTATTTTATTTTATTCAATCCTTTTTCATTTGCTCCCATTAGAGTGACACAGTGTGTGAAAAAGAATAGACGGCTTTTAATAAAGGACTGAAATTGAACAAAACAACCCAAAAACCATTACTACGACACGTTTTAGCCGTAAAAAGTGCGACAGTTGATTATCATTTTCTGGTGCAGACTGCAGTATCATGTACAATAGAAGCTGATTCATGCATATTGAAACATTCAGTTGAATTGGAGCTATCCATTAGCACATTAAAGAGAGATGCATTTGATCTAGTTTAGACTGAATAATTAGGATACAAAACACTCAACAGTATTGCAGAGGCTCTAACGAGGACATCCCGGGGGCACGGCAAGCTACGATGCTTGACATGAACTCACAACATTGTGGTTTCTAATCTGGGTCCTGACCTTTGTGCTACGCCCCCTTTCTGTCTTTATCCTTTCACTCCCATATTTTCTCTCACTGCGTGCCATACAGTAGGACAAAACACACACATACATTACTAGCATGAAATTTCGAGGTGAGTTACCTCTGATTTTAGCCGCTCTATCTCGATTTCCCCATCCTCTATCTGTTGTCGAAGTTGCTTGGCAACCGTTTTCTCCGTCTCCACTATTTGGAGTAGATGGAGATACTTCTGCATGAGGGTCTCATGCTCTGTAGCCAGGTTCCTGTAGCTATACACACACAGACAGAGAGACATTGTAAGGACCTCATTAACGCATGTTTCATGGGCTCTCCATAGATTTACCAAAGCAAAAGCAGACCTCTGATCAGCATGTGTTTGAACCTCAAACCTGACATCCGCACAGAGCGCCGGCACTTACGCAACCAATTCTTCAAATACTTGCAGGCTTAGCAAACCATGTGTAAAGGCTGCCTCCTGCATGAGCAGTAATTCTGTGCATTACACAGTTCAACAAAGGGCATTAGTCTAATTTGATTCAGCAACAGCATGTTACACTGGAAATGTGCTGAAATAAATACATGGTAAAAAAGAAAACCAAAGCATTGTATCCAGAAGCCTCTAAAAAAGCAATATGATGATATGGAAATACAGATTATCATTGCCCTGCAGTGTATTACATGCTTACAAACCAAGCTACTCCTGTACAGTAAGTGCTACTGCCTCGACTGAGCACTAATCAATGTAATCTTCAATGAGTCCAATCAATTGACCTTTCACCATACAAATGCACACAGCTGACATTTAAAGTGTTTGTATTGCTTGGCTTTCATGACCCTCTTTGTCTCTGAATCTTAAAGGGGGATCTTGCTCACTATGCGTCACAGCTCCATGTTCAGGTCTAATAATGATACATTTTGTTCAATGGTTTATTCATTATATTCTTCCAAACTATAATAATAATAGACATCCACACAACAGTACGGTGGAGGGAGTCGTAAAAGAGTCGGGACTCTGTCTTACAGGGCTTTCACACCAAAAGGGCAAGTTCGACATTAAACAGAGCAAGGCCATTATTTCCAATGGAGGGAGCATCTGCACTCTCTCAGGAAACTGCACAAGCCACAGCGGCTCACACTACGTTGACTTTCCATTAGGTTGTGCGGCAATGGTTCAATTAAGTTCAACCTTGACCCCGCAGGCACTGACCTCGACGTCGTGCATCCAGTGGCATTCTGACATTGATGGGAAGTGGAAGTTATGGTAGCGATGATGTTAGAGAACAATGGTGAAAAGTTCATGTTGTGCATCTCTGAATTCACAAACTCCTGATACAATTGATTGTATGTATTTAATTTTAATGTTCAATTAAACTGTATTTAGTCAGTTAATCAATCACAAGTCATCATAAATACCAAATGCTAGGATGTTTTTTCAATGTATGCACTCTTTTATCATGAAAAGGAATGAAAAACATGTTGTGCTGTAGCCTGCATGTCACAGACAGACAGCTTGTTGTTAGTGGTATTGATATAACTGAAGAATAAGGGCGACATCAGCATCTAACTGGACCCAAGTGACATTTGCATGTACGTTCACATGCTGTTAAATGTGCTGCAGCTGAGCAGCTAATTAGCTAGCTAGCCTGCAAACTGACATTAGCAGCACATTTCTCCTCAGTCTGTGGCTCTCATGTTGCGTAGCAGGCTGCTGTCTGGCTCAGTGTGAACGTCTGCCTGGTCTGATTTGATTGGCAGTGTCAAAATAAGGTCTCCACCTGTGTAGACGGTATTAATGTGAATTAATGAAAAACTAGGGCATGCTATTACGAAACCAAAGAATACAAAACATAAATCGTTTTCTTTTGGTTTCTGATATCAAAAGACGAGCAGTGGACAAGTGATTCACAGAGCAGATATGTAGCTGTAGCAAACAAAAAAAAATGCAAATAAATTTCAGTTGAGCTTCAGTTTTGGTGATTTTAATGCTTTCGCATAAGAAGAAGAATTACATGTTAATCCATGGGGTGGTACAACTTTTCAGCCTGATTTAAAAAAAAAAAAAAAAAACCCTTTCAGTTTCCTTTTCTTAGTTCGTAAAAGCTCTTTCGTCTTATGGTGAGGTAAGTTAGAGCTAGAGATAGTGAGTGTGATTGATACTACGTCACAGGGTATACACACACACACACGCACACACACACACACATAATCCTCCTCCTCAGAACATCCTCAGCTGAATGTGTGCATGCATGTGAGAGGTCATGAGCGAGAGGTACCTGGCCTGTGTGATGGCAGCCACCCACTCATCACAGTCCTTGACGTCCTCTGTACGCAGCTCCAAAGCCTTCTGGTTGTCGTGATTGAACGTGACAGTGAAGTAATACTGGAAAACGACAACACAGAAAGAGTTAAATATTTGCTGAGCATGTAATGACACAATGAGAACAGTGTATTAAAGAGCTTCATAGTGAAAGATGTAGAATGTGTCCTTGATGGGCTGCAGGAAAGCCTATCAAAGGGAAAACCTCACGCGGCTCGTCATCATCGAGCAGCTTTTTCTAAAACCTATACTTTGCTGAAAACTGAAGTTGTATGCATACAAGCGTGAATGTCCGAGTGTGAATGAGTGGGAGACCGAGATCCTGAGGGAAAGGTCTTGAGAGATTCATTGCAAAGCCTCTGTGCATTCAGTCTGTAACCTGGCAACTCACCTCTGAATTGGTGGAAGCCTCCCGACTGACGCCATCTTTTGTTTAGTTTTGTTTTGCTTTGTCCCGATGATTTGGCCGCATTTTAGCGACACAAGCACCTCTGGGTACTCACCCCTTTTTACTCCCTCACCAATCATCTCCAGTGACCATGAAGCCTCGGTTATGGCAATTATGGCAAATGCACGCAGAATTGTTTTCTAAAAGGCTTATCAGATAAAAATCCTCAAATCAACAAAGTGGTGGTCATCGCAATAATAGTACAGACAGCCTGCTTGTGGTGGGAACACATCAAATTATATAACACTGATGCATTGTAAATAGACCCCCACAAATCCAATATATTGGATTTTTTTATCCCTCCCAAATGCCAAGAGCAAATCATTTGTGAAGGGGAGTAATGTTCCATATTTCCTGATGAGCAGCAGAATGGGCCTTTGTCAATAATGTGCTTCCCATCTCCTGCTTCCTGTGAGCTGGTGTGTCAAGCCTTTTAGGCAGCTATATTTAGCTCCACGTCACTACATTTTTTGCCATGGAGACATAATCTCTCGGTAAGTGAGACACCGTAGCCCGTAGTAAATCCTTGTTTAAAATCTGTGAACCAAATATATTGAATTTCATCAGGAATAGAGAAAAGGAGACAAGATTAAACACATATATTTATGTAATGATGATGATAAAGATGGCGTCCAATTACTAAACTTCAGACCAATATTATCTCTAAACACCTCTTTTATCATTTTTTTTTAAATACAGATACCTTTTCAAGTAGACTTTATAAAGCCCAGCATTGTTCATTGTGTTGGTTTAATTTTTTACTTTTTTGCTATTATACACTCTACATGCTCCTATCAACAGCTATACAGCTAATGTTCTGTTTGGGGTCATGGAGACCTCTTTAACCCTGCTCACCTTGATACTTGACTTTTTATCATTTCAGGAGAATTGCTTATTATGAGCTATTGACATGTTTGAGAGTCTGCTACAGAAAATTAGGTGTCCAGACTGCAGGTGTGAAACACAATAAAATACAACAGATTTTCATATGCTCTACATCTGTGAAAATCAAAGTCTATTTGCACGATTTCTCTTACTGGATGAAGAGTTTGTTCCTCAGAGGTGTAGGTCTAATTCTAAGAAATAAGCGATGTCTGACTGGGATAACATAATGTACATGTCTTTCACTATGATTTTTTTTTAATGAACCACATAACATTTAAATTAATTAAGAAAGAAAAAGAAAAAGCAAGAAAAATGCATAAACAGACACTCATTTCATAACAATTTGAAATATATTTTGCATATTGATACTCCATAGTGCTAAAGATATAATAGAGCACTATTGATGCATGGATAGAGCCATTCAGTCCTTCCATGCCTCATTTCTGGTCACAGATATTGTTGATTACATTAAACTGGCCACAGTCATGCTGCTTATATAAAACTGTTTACTGCATTATCAGCACTTTAACACTATACTAGAAATTCGTAGACTGTAGGTTAAGAGAAAATTGAGTTCCTAAAAATGTAACTGTGGTCATATGCGTGAAACAGCAAAAATAGAAACAAGTACTTCCACTTCACCCCCCCCCCCCAACAACACCACCAACCCACCTCACATTTCTCGTTTGCCCATATTTGCTGTACTTGCTAAGTGAAGCACAATGCCGAGGCATGTTGTTGCACATTTCGTTGGCCCCTTCAAATGCACTTTTTCAGATGCAAATAGGGGTTGCCATAGTAACTGTGGGCTTAAACGTAGGTCGCCTTCTAAATGGGGAATAAGAACATTTAAAAAGTAGAACACACCACAGAATACAATGCGAATGGAGAGACAGACGGAGAGGGAGAGAGAAAGATCTTTTGCCTTTTTGAAGAGTGAGGTCTATAAAAAGCGCTGTAGCAATGCAAGGTGGCAGTTGGCTTGGCATCTATTCGCTGCATTGTCCCTCTCCCTGTCACACACAGATAAGATCCAGCACTCGCCCCGGCCATCCCTTCTGCAGCTCTGACACACACACACACACACATACACACACACACACAGACATACAGTACAATACATGCACAAACCGCCACAAACACGCTGAACAGAAAGCTGAAATCTGTTGTAATCTCCATATGTAACAGGTTTAATGTCAGAAATCTACAGTAGCGTCGCCTCAGATGACCTCTGCAGTCTGCTCATTGACTCGAGTGTCATTCTTTGTTGTTCGAGAGTGGGGAAAGTGAAAAGGAAATCTGTATGCCCTCAGACACCTGGAAAGCATTGATTACATTCTCTGTCCTCATTCCACCTTTTATAGATCCACATCAGCCTATGCAGGAGGACACATTGGGGCAAATATAGGCTTCGAGCCATGCACAAGAGTCCCACAAGATGTACAGATGTGGACACATGTGCAACATGGCATGATTCACACTGCAGTTCTCAGACATGAAAAGCACATAATTGTGCAAATATACATCCAAATTTTATATATTCATTATATATGTATACATGCATATACACATTTCTACATATACATGTAGAAATATAAATGTAGAAATGTATGAAGAAATAACACAAAGTTCAGAGAATTTATTCCTGACACATATTACGTAAAGGGACATGTGCTGAACAGAAGACTGTGTTATGCTAATTGAAGGCTTTCAAATTAATTTAATTCATTGTTGAAATAAATTCACCGGAGCAGCCTGCATGCACAGCTGTCATTGCAAATGTCACTCAGTCCATATTACAGCGCATGCCTCTTGTCCTGACGTGGTTTTAAGAAAACGGGATTTGCAGTGAGCAAAGTTTCATAGTTTAATCCGTGAGAGGGACCAACGGGCCCACACACCTTAACAACAAAGCGGGTTGAAAAAAAAAACAACCTCCTTTGCTACTCAGAGTGGACAGTCAAACTTCAAGTCACTGCAAGGTGTTGCTCATCAGGAAGACGTATTTGAGCCAGCTCTTATTCCTACCCT
Organism: Chelmon rostratus; assembly: GCF_017976325.1. Taxonomy (NCBI): domain Eukaryota; kingdom Metazoa; phylum Chordata; class Actinopteri; order Chaetodontiformes; family Chaetodontidae; genus Chelmon; species Chelmon rostratus. Next base: position 23,813,890 of record NC_055658.1, on the reverse strand, counting down.
GGACTGTAACGCCAAAAAGAAATTGTCTGGGGTAAAATAAAAATGCCTTTATTTGTTCTGAATTGTCTGATTTCTGCTGGCATGTCTGTGCTGTGCCCTCTTTGCGACACCGATGCTAATCGTGACAGCTCTGCCAACAAAGAGCAGAGGGCAAGTGATTGAGGAACATGACGTGACAGCAGAGTTCAGCACCATGGACAGCGACAGCAGGTACAGCTGATGGACACAGCTTCATACAGGAGCTGCAGCAGCCTCTGGACAATAGTCACTCATTATGAATTTACCCTGTCGCCATCCTTTACTCAATAGACGACAGCAAAATAAAAGTAAATATTATAACTCAGCATTGTGAACCTACAGCAACTTATAATCAGAAAGCCTACAGTAAGACACATTTTCATCAACAGCTTTCAATAGAGAATTGGTTAAATTTGGACAGATTTTCTATTACAAGACTGCAGAATTGTAGCTCTAGCTCTCTAAAACTGGACAGTTTTGTAAGCTGTATCTTAAACCTGCATTGTAGTTATTTCCAACACCTTTTTCTTCAACTACAAAAGCCTGCTCTGAACACCAGAGTCCAGAATAATGTGTCCCCAACTCCAGTGCGACCAGGAAACTTTGTCTCGCACCCACAAAATGTCCAAAAATACATTTTAAAAGAGACAAAACACTCCAATGCCATGGTGTGTGCTCGTGTGGAAAATGAAACTTGGTAGCCTTTAATTTGTCGTATCAGTTGTGTTGGTCTCTAACAAACAGCCTGCAAAGCCTAAAGTCCAGGATCTCTGACATTTATTGTGAAAACTTTTATACATGCACTCAAAAGGATTGTTAAATAAAATTGCCCTCATCCAGTGGCGCAACTGCCAAACTGAGCACGTTCTTGGCATTAGAAGAAACAAGCGACCACCTGTTTGCCTCATCAACAAAGACTGTGACGACTGAACAGATAAGACGACCCCTCACGTTGACTGTCGGCTTTATGGGCTCTGCTGCAGGGAAAGCAGGAGAGGCTGCAGCTGGCAGAGCGGATTTCAGAAGACGACTGCAGTCATAGCTCACAGCAGCTTGACCACTTCTCTGGCTCTTAAATGCTTTTGTGCCACAAGGTTTATTCCTTCCAGCAGCAGCAGCCTCCCTAACCCCTCCAAACTGTCTCAGTACAGGCTCCCAAGCTTTTGTTGAGATTATTTCTGACTGTGTCACACTGGCATATATATATAAAAAGAAAAAACAAAACAAACAAACAGTGGACACTGTGTAGCCCTCACACATGTTAATCCATGGCACTAAATGTCCAGGGAATTAAAACGAATGGGGATGTACTGAGAGACAAAAGCATGCCTGGGACATGTGTGGCTTTCATTCATGGCTGTCGTTAACAACCCCGTGATAATGAGAGAGCTACCAAGCCGCTATGAGCCGGGGAGACGCAGTTGCCAAGGTAGGTTGCTATTAATATCAAGACAAGGAATTAAATCAATACGTCAAAACGACAGGGAAGGGGGCAGCTCTCCTCCGCAAGATGGCAACCTGCAAACTTTGGATGCTGTGTAAGTTTACTCCCTGCATATGAGCTGCAAGCCCTGAACCTCTGGGATGTCTAAAAATACAATCTCTTATATAAAAATGAATGCGCTGCAACACATTTTGGGACGGTAAGGCGAAAAGAAGTGGGGGGGTAAAGTAGTCCCCGTGTTTGCAAAGTTTGCACAGAGAATTGCGTTAATCCCGCTGACTTTAAGCCGCTGCGTGTTTCTGCTCGCCGTTTGACGAGCTGCCTTGGAGGCAGGCTGCGAGGCTATTTTAGTGCAAAATCGAGACAATCAATCAGTTGGGATGACGCCATTACGTAACACTGAACGTCAAGTGAACATCTCCGGGACATTGTTGGCGAGATAAAAAGGGATAAAAACAGCAACTGTGTCATTTGTGCGAAATTTTGCTGCGTGCACAAAACACCTCCTCTCACGAATGTCGCTCCCACCGAGAGGCAGAGAGATGAAAGCAAGTTTTCTCCCGTGGGGAGAAGCACAAAGAGCAGCGTTAATGAGTGCGTCCGCTCGCTGAGACGGAGCATCTCCACGGCGTCGGGCGGTCACACTGACAGGAGCTTCCCCTGCGATCAATATCTTACCTGCTTCTCTAAGCATTCCTTCGCTGACAGAGACGGCTTCGGCGACGGTGCCCTGTCACACACACAGCCCTCCAACAGGTACAGTCCGGAGGGGCGTGAGCTGGAGTCGTTCTCGAAGTAAAACAGCATATTCTGCAACAAAGCGAACCACTTTGAATGCCATTTTGTGTTGTCCGAGCTCTTCTTGCTCAGGCAACCTCGCCTCGTCCCGTCCTTCTTCGCCAAAAGAGCCAGGTAGGTGATGTGGCCATCATTGAGTCTCATCCCTTTCTGCATCGTGGCTGTGACTCCGAGAGGAATCTGCGGGGATGGCGCCGGATTCTTACATGTTCTTCCTCTCAGCGCCTCCGAAACACCGTCAGACTTGGTGGGCAGCAGCCCACTCCTGTGTGCCCGTCCACAGTTGCCACACTAATGTCTGCAGCGGCGGAAGAAAAGAAGAAGAAGAAGAAGAAGAAGAAGAAGAAGAAGAAGCGAGCAGAGAGTCAAAGTAGCGCATTGGACTGCACAAATCCCTCACTGCGAGAACACAACAGCCAACACCGTCTTAGAGAAGCCTTCCTCGTGAGCCCGAGCCGCTCATGATGAGGACTGAGGTGTCCCCGTGCGGAGCCAACACCAGCGCGCGTACGCGCGCGCACGCACAGCATCCCGCTCTCGCACAGCGGCAGGAAGCGCGGTCACGTGACGTGTCCCCGGAGCAGCAGATTTCAGCACCTTGGTCAGAAACTCCGAGGAGCAACCGAGAGGAAGAGAGACGCAGCCTCTACCTACCGTTCAGGCCCCGAAGACCCCCCATTCCCACAACACACACACACACACACACACACACACACAGACACACAGTCACACACCTGAACACCAGCAGTCCGCTCTGAGAGGAGTTTTCTCTGCACCATAAACCATCATCTCTTATTGCTTTCATACAGTATTTATTCATTTTATTGACATGTTTTGTGCACCTTCAGAGGTTTAATAAAGTCTTCTCTTAGTTTACCCGTGGGGAGGAAGCATTTACTGATTTCACTTAGCCTTTTATTTTTAGACACAAATTAACAAGAAATTAAAGAATAAAAGAAAGAACAAAATACATTTTACACATTTGTAATCTGCACCCCTCCAATAATAATTGTACTTTTGCTATGGATTCGATTCAGTTTGTCACTGTCAGTGTTGCTGCTTTAGATTGCATAACAGGTGTTCCTGTTATTGTGTCCAGCATACACAATGAAAAGTTATTGTACACATAGTGCACACATGACAGACCTAGTAACAACATGACATATGACATCATGCAGAGGAGTGTAGGATAAGACTAACACCTGAACTAAGAATCCCAGGTGTGAAACTGAAAGAGCCTGAGCTGAGTGCAAATACCTTTCTGCCTACTTTTCACTCCTACTGGTTAGTTCTCACATTAAGATTTTACATTAAAAAACTTGTGATAATCTTATAAAATACATTGCATTATGACAGATTAAAGCAGTAGTTTCTCTGTGACTGTTGAGTTGGGGCTACTTGACACATCTCAGATGCCGTAAGCAGTTCTACCAGAGATACTTCCTCATTAAACGTCTTACAAGGTTTCATTTAAACAACCGTTTGAAGCTGAAACAGGTAGACGTGCTCCATCATTTCACAAGGAAGCAAACATTTGATAAATATCCTAAATATGAAGACAAATTTCAAATCTCTTTGTCTTCGTCCCTCACCTTTCACGACCAGGTCACAAGAGCACACCTCCTCTGGCTCTGCCCATGTTCACACTTCCTGTGTAATTAATAGGCTGAAAAACAGTTCGCAAGCCATGCTGCCGAGGAGACGCATAGCCACTGATAGAGAATGGTCCAGCAACAGCCATGTCGAATGGGTCTGGGACAGCTTGAGTTTGTGGGACTTGTGCAGTCTGTCTGAACATTATTAATATAATCTCTGTTTATCTTGGTAAACTCCTGTCTTTACTTCCACAGGTGAAATTCCTTCAAGTCGCATTTGCACAGATTTCCAGGCATCCCTCGACCCAGTGTGACTGAACCTCGTTTTATTCCAGCAATGATATATCATTTGGAACAATCTACGGCCACTAAACCTTTGTTCTTGTCTCTTTCTGTCCCGTCCTGCCTCTTTTATAGAACACAGAGTTGACAAAAGCCTCTCAAGGCTGTCCACTGCTGGAACATTTACATATCTAACAGGGCGAGGGAGATACTCATTAGGGTTGGCCCATAATTAATACTGGATTAGCATATTGGGGCTAGGACACACACAATGGTCTGTTTCATCACAGGGTGTTTCACAGTGGGATCGCGGTGCCGTGTCTGTGTGGGATCATTAAAAGCATCTAGGGAGGTAACAGTGCATAATTGAGTGAGATTTGACTGCTCTCATTCTAGATTCAATCCGTTTTTTAGTCTTTTTATAAAAAAGGAGAGCACAATCCACCTTTCTAACAATATCATTTCCATTTTGTGGGTGCGTTGAAGGGTAGCATGGACGTGAAGGGAGAGGGATGCAACAGTGTGTGAGCTGCAGTTCAACCCCATGCAGCCATTAGCTGACTGAGCTGCCAGGATGCCCCAGGCTCAGCGCTCCTTCCATCCCATAATCAGCCCCTCAGACAGGGGTGGTAATGAGGTAGTGATTCTCCTCTCTGACTGGCACTGATAGTAAAGATTATTTTTATGGCTTCCCATTATAGACAATATAAAATTAAAAGTGATGCTGATGGTTGGAGAGACAGAACAGCGGTGACATTTGACAAAGGTCATGAACGGGATTCAAACCCATGAAACTGTGGCCAATCAGGAAGCAGCTTTCAGAGGGCGGAGCCCACAGCTCCAGGTGATTTTTAGACATATTGTGCAACAGGATTTGGTTCTTTCTGGTTTTCTGGGTTGCCGTGTATCAAACGTCACAGTCAGTAAACTAGAGTTACTCATCAACCACGCTGGGATGAAAGGGGGTTAATAGAAGGCTCTGACAATCAAATTGAATATTAAAGAATAACTTAACGCCCTTTTTACATCTTGTTTTTGCTGACCTCCAGTGGTTTAACTTCTCCCCCTGCTGCAGTGACGTCAGTGTTGGGTGTGGTTACAGAAGCACACTTCATGCTGATGCTGGTGCTAAGTTATTGTTAAAAACCTTATGAAGTTGTTTTGGCGTGATGGAAAACAGTTGCATTGGACAGTCAATATTGTCCAATATTTACTCTCCTCTTAGCTTTGTTTTGGTCTCCATCAAACTGTCTGCTTCTTTAGCTGCTAGATGCTAGAGTTTCTCCACCAGCTGGTTGCAAGCTTTGTGTGTGGCAAATAACCTAATGTGAGTTTATCAGAGCTTTTTGCTGCGTGCTGCTGCTGGAGACTTTCATCTGTGTCATTACTGTCATATTTCTGCCTAAATGCTTCTTATCTGTTGGTACAAAGGTAGAACCTGACAGGATTATGGAAATTTTCTTCATTTGTTTCATGTACTATTTTTTGTGTATATTACAGCTGCAACGTTGACTGTGTAACATGATGAAATGAATGATTGATTAGGTTGCAGTTTTTGTTGCGAAGTCCACAAGTCTGCTCAGGAGTGAATCCATTCAGCCACAGTGATTGTCTGCAGTCACATCTCATCAGGGACGCTGTCAGTCTTCAGGGGAAGTTGAAGTAATGCAAAGACTTGCTGGACACTCAACTAACATTTGTCAGTGTATATATTATGTTTTATGCTGCTGGTATATTCTATGCTGTGGTATATTTTACTGTTTATTGTTCTAGTATATTCTTATTGCCTCAGTATATTTTCATTTCTGGTATATTTTTATTGCATTTACACATATTTTTATCTGCATGTTAGTTTAGTTTATTCTAGTATCTTTATTTTATTTTATTATTACTTTCTTATATTTTTTATTTTATTATATTTTTTATTGTTTCTAACATGGGGGTTGCAATACAAATTTCATTGACATGCTATGCTCAGTGATAATAAAGACCATCTTGAATCTTGAATCTTGAAATGCCAATTAACATTGTGCATTATTCGACCATCAAATTTAATGCATATTTTTACCGTGGGTTGACATCCTAAAGTCATGCTAAATTCCTGAATGATAGAAACAGTTGGGATTCATCAAGTGGATTAATTGTGTTGAATTGGCAGGATGTGATGTTTGCATGCTTCTTATGATACATTAAAAAACGCTCTCTGTTTTGCTGCTCGAGTATTTGCGTCAGCCTCCACTGCTCATTCTCTCTGGTGGCAGATTGGCCAGTGTGGGCAGCTCTCAGAGTCTGGGATTTGGCCGCAGCTCTATGCAGTCTGCTGTGTGCCAGGTACTGCATGCAGGGTCACCACCTGGCTGCAGCATCCTCAGGCCAAGCAGCATCAGAACTGACCAAGAGCATGAGCTTTACAGACGGGAATAAGCACACGGTCTCATCTACATATGCTGCCCCAACAAATACTAGCAAAACAGGAGGAGAAAAGTGGTTAAAAGATGACTCTGACTCTGAAAATAGGGCAGTCAGTTTTGAGAGAATTTATATGTGATTGTCAATGCTTGTTGTGTAGTGCTCACATGCGCATGTGTCTGTGTGTGTATCAGTCCACAGCTAATCTTACATACTACGGGACCTATCAGCCTAATATGTGTTTCCACATTTATGACTGTATGCTCAAGAACCTCTTGTGGGTGCAGTGATTCACAATTTTTGTAAAAACCTGCTCTATCGACTGTTCTGTTCTGTACCGTCATTGACTGCTGACTTCTGGCCTGCAAGCGCTGAACAACTGCCCCAGTCTGGATTCTTGTCTCTGTTAGCGACAATATGGCAAAAAACATTTCCAGCAATCAGGCTAAAAGCGAGGCCTACCTAGACTGTTGCAGGCTACATTTTGGCCTGTGTAGTTTGTGTAGTTTGTTGTAGTTTGTGGCTCAAAAACTGACAACCATAGAAAGGTTTGGTCTCATCTTGAGTGTCTGTGGATTAATTCCATACCTGATATGCAATGATCTGCTAAGGTAAAGTCTGCACTCTACTGATTGCACTCCTCTAGTTTGCTTTGCTATTAGTTTGCATTTTTCACTGCATTTTCATCAACTTTTTTTGTCCACTACTTTGGTCCAGACTAAAATATCTCAAAAACCGCTGAATGTATTTACATGAAATCTTGTACAAATATTCATGGTCCTCAGAGGATGAATCTCAATAATCTTAATGATTTTGATGATCCTCTGGCTTTTGCTCTAGTTCCACCGTGAAGTTGATGTTTGTGGTTTTGACTGAAATATCTCAACAACCATTGGATTAACTGCCATGAAATCTAGTATACGTACATTCATGCCTTGTTTGTCCAATACTTTTGAATATGACCAGATGCTTGTCAAATTAATGAGATTCCTATCAGTCTCAGCTGTGCTTTTCATTTAGCTGCAATTAGTTAAACAATGCTTACATGCAAAATTAAGAAGGTAAACATAATACCCATTCAAAATCAGCAAGTTAGCATTATCATTGTGAGCATGTTAGCATGCCGATGTTAGCATTTAGCTTGAAGCAGTGCAATGCCAGCCTTTTATGTTTATAACTTGCTTGCTAGTTTTAGATGGAACCAACTAATTTGGCGATGTGAACTCCATGGTAACAAACTTGACCAATTTTATATTTAAGCATCTTCAGCTGCAACCAGCCAACACTTTCCTCTGTCTCGCACCCTCATTCGCCCCTGCACCCAAACCTCCACCGTGTGACCTGCTGGAGTGGCATCTGCCTCTGTCTAAAAGGTGTCATTCCCACAAGCTCATCGTGCTGCGGCGTCTAACGGCTGGCCCAAAGATATATGCTAATGTCATGCAAATGCCGTATAGCAGATATGGAGGTGAGGCATGGTAATAAAAGGCAAAGTATCATAATCAGCCAGAGAAGTGCGCTGTCCTTGACAAGCGGGCCGCCGCATCTTCAAACGTTACTGAAGGTCAGCGGACAGCACGTCACTGAAGACACTGCTGAGGCTCCAGGCAACATCTGCTGTGACACGTGGCTGCGCGGACACTCGTGAACATGCACATAATTATGCATTTGCACTTACAGACACTGTCCATCATCGCACACACACACAGTCCTGGCTGTGTGATGGAGGAGGCTGACTCATGAAGGTGTGTGTTCATTATTATAATTTAGTCAATGTGGAGGCATCTTCATTCCATCATATCTTGGATAAGATGAAATATGTGACTGAGGGGTCGATTTTTCCTGACTTTCACTGCTTCTCTGTGTCAAGTAGGGTTCGCTCTGTTCTCGACTCACCGCTTCACAAAAGACTTTGTGCTTGTTCCACATACATGTCCACAGTGTCCACAGTGTGTGAAACACAAAGTCAGAGCGCAGGGTCAACTGCAGGGCAGCATGGCGCATTGCAGCACTACAGCATGAGAGGAACCAACAGAAAAAGGGGACTTCACCCAGTTTAGCTCATGTGTCTATCCCAGTAGAAATGTCATTGTGTCGCTAATCGCCCCATGCTAACGGGGGCATGCGTGGTGAAAGTCACAGTCACAACAGCTTGAAATTTACAACACTGCTCAAAACTGTATGCGTGCATACTGGCGTGGCTAAACTGGGACCTTAAAAGTGGCGGTACTCAATATTCTTATATTAACAATACCTCACATGATGACTTATATGTGAAAGGGGTCACCTGTACTGATGAAGTCTCAATGAATTATCGCCTCACTGTACAGTTCTCCTCAGACCCACAGAGCTTTAAAGCATCCTTAAGTCTAGTTTTTTCGTGTTTTTGTCTCTGGTTTGGTTCACTCTCACCGCTCTCATAGAGTTGTTTTCAGCTACAGGAAGCAGCTATTTTTGCCAAGAAAAAGAGCTAAAGGGAGAGTGAATATTTGGGCTCACATTCATCAGGTGGTCACTAACACGACTCCAGATGAGTGCTAAGGTTGCTCAGCGTTGTCAGCTTAAAATGTGATTATATGTCAGAATTGTGTTTCATAGCTTGTGGCCAAAAAAAGTCCTTTATTACAGGTTTATAGAGTCTGGTAGTGTTCAAGTAGAAAATAAAGCTGCAATCAATCTGATTTTTGACCAGTTACAACAACCGATCTGACTGATTTCTCGCCAATCATTGCTTGTGATTAAATTTATTTTGCTTGTGAACGACTGAGCCTTTCATACCCATCATCATGATACTATCACCTGTTACCAATCAACCTGTTTACCTGTGGAATGATCCAAACAGGTGTTTTTGGAGCATTCCACAACTTTTGTGCATATATATATATATATATATATATATATATATATATATATATATATATATATATATATACACACACACACACTCACACACACACACACACACACACAAATCAATGAAGCTGATGAGGTAAGGCATTATATTGCCTTTGCACTGTTTTAATAGAGGATATATTAAATAGGATTAGCAAAATTATCACATTCTGTTTTATTTATGTTTTACACAGCATCTCAACTTTTCTACAGTCAGGGTTGTAGGCCTTACATTGATCAATAGACCAATCACAGCTCTTTATTTACATTCTGTTAAATTAAAATGTGCTTATTGTTCTGTCGCTGGATTCCAGTTTGCAACCAAATAACTTAATTACTTTAATATTTATTTTGTCTTTGAACATGCAAGGGCCCACTGGCATGCTGGGCCCCGGAGCAACACCTGGTAAATACTGCCATGGTCTCGGGACATCTCACAGCCTGTAAATGCTGCATCTGTCTGTGAGAAATCATCATTATTATGACACAGCACGGGCTCTGCATCAGATTCTTTCAGATCAGGTTTGTTACTTCCCATTCACAGAAAAGCTGAGCTGCACATCAACAGGCGATTCATTAAAACACAATTGTTGTTTTGCAGCAGCTCTTTAAAATAAGTGTGTCATAAATATGAGCACTGCTTATATTTTATATATACTTTAGAGAGCTCTATGTTTGAGTTTTGTTGTTAGATGCAACACTGATGCAGCAAAGCATCAAAGCCAAACATGAGGCCAAACAAGCAAGTGTCTCGAAGCAAACTGACAAAGGCAAAGCTTCGGCCTCACAAGCACAGATGGTTGCACATTTAGTGGAGACGGACACACAGGTCCATCAGGCACATACCCACACTAACACACAGCCACAAACACTCAAAACACACATATTCCAGCTGAAAGTGTCATCAAGTGTTCAGCCTCTCTTCTGTCTCGTTCCTTTTATAGAAGCTGTTTGGTGGAGAGGCCCAAAATTCGATCATGCATTTTCTCTCGACTGAAGCCCTCCATATTTAGAGAGTCTATTTGTGGCAGTGTATCTCCTCAGTTGCCTTTGCCATGCCCTGAGGAGAGAGAGAGGGGGGGGATTAATAAACCTCCCAGAGTATGCCAAGCTTAGCTTCAAAACTGCAGCAGAACTGGCACTCACCGCCTGCAGTGCACAACAGTGCATGAACATGCTGATGAACTGGAATAGGCACAGACCTGAGGGTCAACATATAACTGGAGGAACAGATCGTCTGATCCATGCAGTTTTGTCCACATCCCTCCTTCTTGCAATGTCCCAGCCTGGGGTTGAACACCATCAGCTATTTATTGGCTATTTTTTCTGCAAATGCTGAAATCTCTGAACAAAAACATTGCTATAAACAAACATGCTCATGTCCTGTCCCCCCTTTATTTAATGATATTCTTAGTTACATAGTTTTTCCTAACAATGCATGAACTAACTAATATAATTAGATTATTTCTGGGGGTATGCTGAAATGAATCTTTCATATCAATCTCCTCCTTCAGGGTCGTTTTTTTTTCTATTGTGAGACTGAATTTAACATTCGGCTGTATGTAGAGCACCGCATGTATAATAATACGTTGTCTTTATTATGCTGCGGAAAATCATAATTCAGCTTTCACTGAGAGAGAAAAAGATTTGAACTTTAACTCCCTTTGACAGGACATATTGTATTAGCTGAAATAAATCCATGTCGAATTAGTTATAACACAAATAAAGACAGCGAGCTGCAGACAGGATAACCTCTGCACATCATGGATCAGCACCTAGTCCTGCAGATCAACAGGTTGTTTATTCATCCTCCTGTACATCATATCAAAAGCCCTTTAGTAGGAAAAAAGCAGGAAACCCCAGGAAGAGCAACAGAGGAGGGATCCCTCTTCCAATAGATGCAATAGATGCCGTATGTACAGAGTAGATGGAAGTAGCAGCAGCAGAGTTTCAATATTAAGTAAACAACAGATAATATTATGTATGTTTGAAGGATAATTAGTCAACTGGTTTGAAGTGAAGACTGTGGATCAGAAAGAAGATGTCCAGAAAGAACTGGTCACCTTCAACACCTCGTGTGCGCCACGGAGACCAGGAAGGAGGACAGACTAAACACACACATACACACACGAAACAGAACTCAAGGACACCATTTACACAAAGAGAAGAAGGGACACGAGGCGCTGAGAGAGGATGAAGCAGAAAAAACACATGATTCGAGTGCTGTACTTCTACTTCACTTGAGTATTTTCCATTTCACATACTTTATACTTCAGCTCTACTACATTTCACAGGGAAATATTGCTGTGAGGAAATAACAGCTGTGAATACTAGTGACTTTTCCAATTCACACTTAAGATACAATGCATTGTTATATATTTAGCCAGTAGTTCCTTTCTGGCTTGTGGTCCCTAACAAACAGCAAAGAAAAAATCCAAAACAGAGCAGAGTCTTGGGCCTCTTGTCATGTTTCAGATGTGTATGATTTGTTTGCAGTTCCACATAAGATTTCCCCTTTAATCTCCTGACATGGTAGCATTTTCAATTTGAGGGTCAAATACGTAAAATTATTCAATATAACACAAAATAACAGCAGATATTTGGTTTTCTTCTTTCCTCTACCATTAATCTTCTCATCTCATGCAGACTTTCATCACACTTCACAGAAGAACATGCTGTGATTCAACACTAGTACTGTCTGACCTTTAACCCTGGTGGAAGCCCCTCTGCCTCTTCCGCTATTCTTCCCCCTGCACAAAAGCACACACATAAGACTTTCGGCCTGATATCATCTTAGGAAAACAAGACTCATACATACTGACATGCTCACATACTGATGTAAGAGTTGAGTGTGAGCGTGGCGTACATACTGTACATAGTTGTCCCTGGCTGACCTGTGCCGCTGGGCACGGGGCAGTCCCTCCCCCTCTCTCTCTCTGCTGCTTCATAACATTTGGCAGGATCAACATACGGATACAATCACACAACCAGTGTCTGGGCAGAGCACAGCATAAAAACATACTGACGGATGCATTAATATGCACACAGATCCACCTTAATACCTTCAATGCAATCAGTCATAAAACGGAAGTAATCCTGTTCTACAGTCACAAAAGAAAATAGAGAGATTCAAAGAAAGAAATAAAATCTTGATTAAGAGATAAATAGTTAATCTATTTCCATCTTTACTTATGGTTTCTCCTCTGTTTTGCCCTGATGTGTGGTAGGTGTGATTGTGTCATGAACAGCAGAGTCAACAGGGTACTGATATAAAATCTACAAGATTGTGCGTGACCAACGTTACACTGCAGACACAAACTAGAACAGAACAAGTGAATATAGACGCTGCAAAGAGGCATCTATCCAGCAGGTGTCAGAGAGTCACCTCCATACGCTGCGTCACATTCAAGTCAGAGTCAGACTCCATAAGTCTTGTCCAATAAACATCATTAAGCCATTATAGGCTTGTTGTGGTCTTGAAAGCAAAACCAATTTTGGTAGTATTTTATAGTGCAGTGCTCCTATTGTCCCACATATTTCATTTGTTCTTCAATAACCCCTCCATCTGAGTTTGATATTTACCCAAAGCCCTTGTCATAACCTTACTGCACTGCCACAGTATTGGTAGCATATCAATATCCATGTAGTTAAAAACATTTTGCCCAAATTTCAGTTTTGTTTCCCAGTACTGTACCCTGTGTGTACCCAGTTTTTACAACAGTGCTGCTACTTCCTCTAAAATCAGTCAAGTTTATTGATCACTGTAGGGAAGTTCATTCTCTGCATTTAATCCATCCTAAGTATTATATTGTGTTGTTCCCCATAGTCTTGTTTTTTTTCCACTGCACCTACGTTGAAGCAAATTGCAGGCAGAACTATCAAGTTACCAGTTACACAAAACACGGTACACTTGTGGGGTTAAAAAGTCAACATCATCATCAACATAAATTATGTTTTGTTTTTTCCTGGTGCACTTTCGTTGAATCCACACGTTTTGTAGAATTTTTGTTTATGCATGTGCCTGTGAATATTTTCATTCATCCAGGTCATTGTAAGCTTTAGGGCATTCAATCGTTTGTAACTGGACCTCATCAGTTTGTCTTAGCAGACGTTTCGCCTCTCACCCGAGCAGGCTTCATCAGATCATGCGCACCAGACTAGATAGGACAGCTCTAGTCCAATGCAATGGTGTTAGGTTCAAGTATTTATCCAGTGAGTGAGGCCAACCCCCATTGGTTTTGGGGGCTAGTCTGGTGGGCATGAACTGATGAAGCCTGCTCGGATGAGATGCGAAACGTCTTCTAAGACAAACTGACGAGGTCCAGTTGCGATTGAATTGAATGACCTAAAGCGTGTTTATGCATGTGTTTTTCACTTTTGCGCATGTTTAGTATTTTCTGATTTGCACCACTCTTTCAATTTACTTGTGCTTTGGCTTTTTGCAGCACACTTCTTTGATTATAAAGCTGTTCAAAGGCACATTGCTGCCACTTCGTTGTACATCTGACATTGCAATTGGAAGGGAAACAAAAATTCACTTATTCAAGAACCAAGTAAACACTTAATGTGCATGTTTTAGAACTGCTAAAGTACAAATGAGTTGACGCTAATTTTTAAGACCATCTTTCCAAAAGGTACAGTTTGTTCTACTTTTTGTCTGAGTGTGATGCACACATGTAAAAAAATGATCCCTGCGTTTGGCACATGTGCAACAAGTTATCAAAGTCATCATTAAAACTTAATTGTCTGGTATAAACCTGTGGCTCTCGTCACATTTCCAGCAATGGGGCTCAGATCGTGTCGCTCCATAGCACTGCATCAATCTGTAATTTGCTTTCTAGACACCAACCATTAGATTAATCAGTGATTTTTTTCATTACATTATGCTACATGAAATGATTGTTTTCAGGACATGTTAAGAGGAGATCAGGGACATACAGCACAAAGACCATAGGCCAGATTCAAAGACACAACATGAGTGTCTCTCCTGCTGGGCAACCAGTCTGTCCCTTCCTGTTGACTCCATTAGAGTGTGGAGGCTTTTGTCCTGCCCAAACCCTTTTATCACTAAAAAGAGAACTAAAAGCTACACTGGCTGTTTTCTCTGTTCCACCTTTTTACATCAAGTGAGTGTCCTCACTGCATCACAGGCCGGACAGTGTCCATAAAGACACTGACAGGTAAACGCCGCTCTTGCCCTCTAGTGTTCAGAGGCTGACAGTGACAGCAGAGACGTGTTGGAGCTCAGCTCTCTGGGTTTGCCGTGTCATCTGCCGGGTCCTGATGTGCGCTGGCAGCCGTCCATGATCACATTTCACCCTTCAGTGAACAGCAGGGGTGTAGAGCAGCAAAACAACAGCAGAAGCTCTGAAAGCTCCACAGTGTTGCTTCTCATCTGTTCAGGTCCCAGTGAGGCTGACAAGCTCGGTCTCAAAGTCTATCAGTTACACATTACTCACTCTGTGCTTACAACTGGAGCTTGCAATGTGTTGTTTCTCCCACACAGAAACATAATGTTGTTTCCTTTTAGTTGCCTGACTGGCAGGTACCACTTATTGTTATCATTATTGTTATTATTATAGAATCCGTTTTATTGTGCTCATTTCTGCCTCAAGTGTTGCAGTGGCTCATACTCACCTGTGGGTAAAGGATAAGGAAGACGAGTCCCCACAGTGTGACCTTGCAGAGAGATTTATGTCCCCACAACGTGAGGAATACTCGTCAACACACACAGAGAAGCACCAACAGTGTGCTACATGTTTCAAACAGGTAAGTAAGGACACATTATTTATATGATCTGTGTCCATGGCAACTGAGTGCTGTTTGGCTTGTCAAAATGGACCGAGGATGGTCTGGAAATGGCAAGAAACTCAAGGCTTATATCAAGCGAAAACACATGTAAGCAGCTGCAAAATGACACATTTCAGCTAAGAACATTGATCGAGTGCAACTCCACTGCTTCAAGTATCTGAAAAGTGACATCAGTGTAGTTTAATTATCTCCAGTGTCCAGAACTGTGTCCTAAAATTGATGTGATTGACACATCTGAACATGGACTAAGATGAAACATGGCTGCTTTTTTGAAGTACTGATAAAATGCATTTCGTTCACATAGAAATAACAATATCTAACATTACCACATAATTTAGATGCATCCTGAGATCAGCACCAACTGCACTGAACCCCAGTCAAGCACAGTATGTGTCAGAGTGTCCGTGTACTTTAATGTGTGGGTTAGGAAGGGGATGTGTTTCTGCATGTCCAAACAAATATGTAGAAATCCAAAATCAAAGTACTGCAGTTTGTTGAGAGACCGAGCGTGGCAAAGGTTTAAATAGGCCGATGTTCTTTGAAAGCAGTGTTAAACAGCAGAGTATCAGCTCATTCAATCAGTCTGTATGTCTGTGCGTATGTATGAGATGGAGGTCAAACAGCAGGTTGTTCCAGGAGTCTCTGAAGTCCGGGACAGTCACTCTCAATCTGCTCAAACTACCCATCAACCAAATGACTTGCACTGTAAAAGCCAGCTCTCAGCAACTGACACAAAGGGGACTAGGAGAATTGTTCTGGGCTTCAACACTTTAGTGGCCATTACTAGCCTTCAGATGCTGCCATCAATAATTACTAACAGCATTTCCAACATTTTCGTTATTTAAAACCATTTACCATGCTGTGGCAATTTACACTTCAGGCCACTAGAAGGCATTCCACCCTTGGAGATCAACCAAATCATGTGATATCTTCTTTCTATCTTCTCACTTTCTGAAAGACTCTTGACACAGATCTCATTGTCAACAGTGCCGCAACAATAATCAGACTCTGGGACACTTAAATACAGCCACAAGGCAACAATAGAGGAATGCCATTGGTTTAAATTAGAACTACAGGCATGGCAGTGTGTTGTGTAGTTTTGCCTAAAACCTGTGCCACAGACACAACACACAAAAACAAATGTTAACAAAAACATCCAAATTTAACTTATCAAAAATAAGGTCCTCGAGCAGAAACACGGAAACACACACACATTTGGCTCTTGAGACCACCACTGTAATATCAAGTTCAGTCGTGAGTCCTTCTCACCTGTTAGTTTGTAGAAAAGCCTCACAGTAGAGGTGCTGAGTGCTGGATAGCTGTGTGGTTGCACTGCATGTCTGTTCCAAGGTGTGTTAAAATCTGGGATTTGTTAAAGGAAACGTATGAATTGCTTCACTTACAGTAGAAACTGGTCCTTAGAGAGGGCCATTCTGCTAAAAAAATAGCATTGGGTAATTATCATCCCTGAAACTTTTAGCTACATTTTGTCACAGGCCACTGGGTCAGCAGCAAAACAAGTCTGTGGGGAGCATAAGGCCAAGAAAGTGTGACGAGGCATAGAGGAGGAGAACAAATTGTCTGTCGTCTGTCCTCTGTGTAACTTTTTTCTAAAAACAAAACTGATTTTATGACCGAAATTGTCAGAGCATTTTAGTTTGCATAACAATGATAAGTTCCCCAATGCATAAACTCTGATTGCTTTGTTTCACAGCCTGATTGATGAAGTCTTTTATGCATATAAACCTGAGCTTTTCCAACTCAGACTCTGAGAAAACAGATCCTTCACAAACACAGTGTTCATCCAGCACAATTAAGTAAACCGTCACATCTGAACTCAACACTCAATTCTCCAGCAACTATTACACACCAATTTCAGGATCAATAAATAGGTGTTTTCTTTCCGGCCCGGTGGTGAAAGGTGTGTGACAGAGTCCTTACGAGAAAGAAAAACCATCTGCAATGCTGGAGGAAGCCTGCGGGGACATTCCACTGGAGTCCATCCAGGGGAGGATTCGACACGCCAGGGGGTACTTCCCCCGCTGCCTGGCCAGGGCTAACATCGCGTGCTAAGTGTGGATGACACTTTATAGCCTCATATAGCCGCAACCTTGAAGCTGCGGAAGATAATATAATGTGAATGTATATTAATGGTATGGTTTACAGTACTGTGGTGAAGTATTGCACAGTGCTTTGCCTTTGTTTGGTGTATTCTCTCATTTAGAACATTCTTCCACCCAAAACCAGTTTGGTGTTGTGTGCGGTCTTGAAATAAAACTTCTGAACTGAGCGATGAGTTTTTGTGTCCTGTCACGCTTTTGTGATTTGTGTTGATTGCAGTTAACTAGCGTTTTTTTCGTAAGAGTGATCTGGTTTTTACAGCAGCATTTAGCGTGTAACAGGTAAAATATGTAGTCTGTGTTTTCTGATGGCCTCGCCATCTGAAACAATGTTTCACTCATGACGAAGGTGTGTTTAACTTGTCATGTCAGAGGTTCGTACAGATCAGTGAGTGGTTTTGTCTTTATCTTTTTGAGAAAGTGGTGCATAAATTCTGGACGTGAACGGCACGGTGGGAGCCGTAGAGCACAGGAGTCAGGAATGTGTCCGCTCTAATCCCACTGAGGGACAGAAGATATTTTAGCAGATCTCCTCTGGTCCACATGAGTGGCCCTGGTGTCTGATGTTCCCACAAACTCCGGAACTGGATAAAGAGAGGCCGACGCCTGTTTGCTTAGCACCAGACTTTCACACTGACGAGAGGAACTCAACTAAATAATGGACAACAATGCAAGCAGAGATGGCGGCAGCCCTTCCTCTGCCTATGGTATGCTAAGACATCACAAAATATCAAGAGCAGTATGTCAAACCATGCGGAAGAGGGCTGCACGTTAAAGCTGCGTGCCACCAAAAAGAGGAAAGATTTAACGAGCTTACATGGTATAAAACCGAATTAAAAGAAGATTTCATCAAAATCTGCCTTGTTTCCATTTGGGCACTCAAAACTGCCAGAAAATAAACTAAATTAATGTTTTCCTTCGCCTGATCTTAAAACACGACATTTTTAAGCTACAAGACAAATCAGCTATCTTTTCCAGTTATATTAAGATCCCATGATTCATGGCAGCACATTCATCTTAAAGCAAACACACCTTTTTAAAAGCGTAATTTATGGCATTTTGAACAGAAGTTTTCCAAGTGTGCCCATAGAGGTTAAATGTATTTAAATTCCAAAAATTATAATCTATTGGTGTAAATTCAGTCAGAGAATTATAATTTTCATTCATGTAAGTTAAAGTTTGATGGTTGCCATTAATTATTTAAGATTTTGGAATTTTCTATGTAATCAAACACAAATCACAATAGATAGTTTCTTTAGTTCCCATCATGCACCAGTCTCTGCATGGAGGAGAAAAAGTCTTTCATCTTATATTTTGGATTTCTTTGCTTTTAAATGACTCCAGTCAAAGATTTGGCCTCATCAGTGTACAAATAAAGCAAGAATTAAAAATTAAGAGAATATTTGAAGTCCCCTCTTTGAATAGGAATGTGGCAGTCGTGGCTCCTGGTTTGAGGATCTGATGGGAACCATGCGGTGAAAAGTCCGGAGCAGCACAGCGTGCACTAAGCCAGGCGGACAGCTGACTCAGCACCTCCCCTGCTGTCTATGTGCTCGCTCGACAGTGTCTTTATCCGTGGCGACAGAATACAGCCTCAGGGCCCGAACACCCCTCGCAACCTTCTGAAAATCCTCCTCCCAGCCTGGGCCCTGGAATTCTTACAGACACCCCTGATCCTGATCCTGATCTGGCCTCTCTTCCTCTTCCCAAAACCACAAGCAGCATCACGAGAGAGGGCGTCGGGCTGTCACACTACCACATCGTAACTTTCCATAGGGTTGTTTCATTTAGGTTCTACAGGTGTGTAGGTGTGGATTACACAGGTAAAGTTAGCATTAGCGATCATGACCCAAAGCATATGTTCGTCTGGTTTTATATCTTCTTGTCAGTAGTGGCACCCACACCTGTTGTGTCCCACTGCTCACCTCTACTAAAGTCACTAACACCCATATCAACGCTTGTGTTTTGTCCACACTTGACTTCATTGCTGTTTGGGATCCTGCAGACCCCACTACTATGTAAAAATAAAGTATTTTTTTCCCCTTCGAATCTATGTTTTCTTTTGTTTTCTGACCTTATTAAAACACAGCTTGTAGGAAAGCGTTTAAGTGGCAACTCTTTTCCACAAACCTGGATTTTAACGTTTGATGAAAGTGGTAAAATACAGAAATTAGCAAATAAATAAATTGAGTTTTCTCTGATACAGTCTCAACTGAAAATGCATATTTTAACTTTTACATATGTAACATATATTGCTGTGCTTCTGAAGTGAATTGCATTATAAAACACCATAGGGGTGAAATTAAGCTATTAAAGTATGCATTATTTATTTCTTTGATGAATCACAGCACATTTCATTTTGTGAGACTTCCTCATAACCAGATACCAAATTGTATTGCCCATAACACATAGTTACATTTCACCATGCTGCATCTCAGTGGTAAATACTGCACTTTCTACTCCACTCCATTTTGATTTGATATATTATGATAAAGATTTTCATTGAAAATCACGTAACACCACATTTGGTGATTTTTAATGTTTCTGATAAACATTAAAGTGTTCCTTTATGTGGTGAGAAAATTCTCCCACTTCTACAGAGAAATAAACTTCTTGAAAACCCTCTTGGATTGTTTTTATTGACCTCGTGCAAAGTTGACTTTTTGGAGATATGTGTTTCTTACAGGACAGCAACACTACAAACATATGATCATCTTATAGAATATGAAGCAATGCATGATGTATATAACAAATGTGTATTAAAATCAGCTCAACCTTAAATGTCTACAGTGGTAAAATGCAATTTTTGCATAATTTTCTGTCTTATCCTAATGTGTGTATTAGAAGTAAACATTAGTAAATGTACTAAAATCAGCATTCACACACATACACACACACACACACACACACACACACACACACACACACATAATATATACAATTTACTAATCTTTACTTCTAATTCACACATTAGGATAAAACAGAAAATGGTGACAGACAGCCTGGGATATGTCAGTATATATCACATGTCTGCACACACACAGTATTTCACCTTTAGTTTGTTTCATTACTAAACTCCTGCATGACTTTGATTACACAACAGTTATCAGAAGCAAATATTCTGACTTATTTATAATTATCACACAGCCACATTAAAGCTCCTTGTTTTACACCACTGAATCCTACTGTCTAAGGACACAAACTGAGCTACTGGCCTGTTTCTGAGTTTAGGAGTTTTTTTAAAAAATAAACAAGCCAGGTCTGATGAGAGCATACATACAGCTACACTGCTGTATGATTAAGTGACTAGCGACACAGAGCAGCTTAGTCACTGTGGCTGCTCTGATTCAGCTCAACACATGCACAGACTCGTCTGAAGGTAATCACGGCATGGGCCGCTCTGCTCTGCTCTGCTTCAGGCCTGTGAAGGCTGCAAACCTGTATTCCCACACCTGCCTGAGGCACACACTGTTTGCTTCTGTACTCTGAGGGAGAAACTGGGAGAGGGGGAGAGACAGGGGGGATCCACTGCAAGATGAGGAGCCACAAAGGGGGTGAAAGAGATGAAGACAGAGAGGGAGAGACAGAAGGAAAATGGCTGGAGTAGAGAACGAGAGAGAGGTCTGCATACCAGAGGGGCAGACAACACAATACTACACTTCACACACATTCTCGTAAAGGCTTTATGATCTCCAGAGGGAGAAAACAGATGATCTGAGGTTCTTTGCTGGGGGGGAGCACATGCCACTGCCTGCACCTGTACGCTGACTGACTCCACATATCAGAGTGAATAATGAGATACAACCGTGGTGTGGTGTGTGGCTCCTGCAATAATTTGCAATATGATATGTAACATGTAATTATATAGTAATCCCAAGGTTTTGCTCCTGAATGGGACATCATAACTTTAAAGGAAGTGGCATACTTTAAGAAAGAATTGAAGACACACACGCAATGGGGAGAAAGTTGCTTATTTGTGCAACTGAAACAGGAGCTATTTCCTTCTCCCTCTGCATGGGCCCCAGAGGAGGAAAGGGGAGAGCGAGTGGTCAACAGAGGTCTTTCTAGGAGCAGCTGAATACCAGAGGAGCTGACAGGTATGTACATATTGGAATGTGCTTCTCAGCCACACCTGTGGGGGAACACACCCGCCAAGCCTGGCCTCTCTCATCCCACTGGCTGATCTCCCCGTGATTGACAACTGGAAGAACTATTTGGCTCTGGTCCACAAGAGCCAGGGGGCAGGTATGGCAAGTTCTGAATATGGACCAATGGCAGCCGGAGAAATCCCTGCGAGCCAGGCGGGGCTGCAGTCAAATAAAACTCATCAATGGGGTGTGTCTCAAAAGTTTGTCAGCAGTCAAACAGCGAAGGGCAACTGCTGCAGGAACTCGCTTTGACTGGTTAAAGCTTAACTAGTTGCTCGCTGCGTGAGGATCTGAGCGGCTCTCAGCTGGCAGAGATGGTTCGCCTCTTCTGTGGCTGAATGATGGAAGTGACCCAACAGATCTCATCTGCTCCGACCTCGAGAAGTCCTCTTTCAGGGCCAGGACTTCGCACAGGAAAGGGATGGCAGCATCAGGCGGTCCACGGCTGGGGACTTTTTAAACCTCTCAGGACCCTTAACGATAGGTCCTTCATCACAGTGTGATAGAGATTTAACAGCTGTTGTGGTTCTGTGGTCGCTCACATCTCCTTATCACTTTTCCAGCCCAGCTATAGATTCTGTATCCGTTGGACGGAGAACTGATAAGGGCATGTGCATGACATTACCTACAGATACTGGAGACATCTGAGTCAGAGGGCCTTGCGGTAATTAAGTCATTCAGTTCATAATTGGTGATCATGTTGAAGGCTGTAATTAGTTTTTGTGCTTTAGTACAAATTATGTTTTAGAAGGATGACTAGAAGTGTAATTTACTGCTTTTTAAAGATATAACAGTTGTTAAGAAAAGAAGAGATTTATGTCATACGTTTGAAAATGTGAAAATTCTACGTACCTAACAGAAACTTCAGCAATTACCAACGTTAATATCAAGGTCCTATTGTAATCTATCTTATGATCTGTCTACATTTAAACACTCTAAAGTCTCTTTTTAGATGATGTGGATGCAGTGGTTGATATGGATGAAATGGATACACTGAGTCGCACTGTCCATCGATGGACTGAAAAGTGGAAAGGTTTGTCTTTCTGTTTCAGTGGATTCCCTTCAGGCACCTCTGAGCACACCTGGTTTCAAGTCATATTTCACAGAAACATGACAGAAAGCCACTATGCAGCATTCTGTTACGTTTTACTCCAAAAGGGACAGCACACATTCAAGACCAGTGATTGACACAGTCTGGTTTGGGTCAACAGTGCGATTCATAAAAATTTAAATATAGATTATTGTGCAGAAAGACACTTAACATGTCGGGGGAGCAACATTTTAATATCCTAAAAACCTGCCTCCCCTGACTTTAAATGTATAGACCAGCAGGGTCACAGTGAACACAGACATCATAACATGATAGAGCATGACTGACATAATCCATTAAAGCTGTACACTGAGGATGATGCAACTGCTGAACTGGAATAAAAAATTTAGGTGTGTAATTTCAGTATGATGCATGCCAACGTACTGGCACGATTCTCACACCCAGAAACTGGAAGCCTTCTGCACTTAAATAACAGCTCAATGAGTGGACAGTTTCAGACTGAAGACTATATCTAAAACTTAACACACTGCGGAAGAATAAGCATGTTCATACAGAAGAGATGCCTCAGCGGGAGTATGAAAAGCCATAAGAAGTGGTATCTTGTTATAAAACGCATGTAAATGCACATGTGATGTGTAAAGCTGTTGATTTTATTTGAACATGTGGGGTAACATCCGAGGGATGCTTTATTCTTTAAAGCTATTCTGATTTCAACTGATTCACTTTTCATCTGGCTGTATTTAAGAGCTCTGGGAAAAGTCTTTTAAATAATTAAGCTTCCGATAAGGAGCTCCTCGATTCTCCCTGTTTTTCGGCACATCTTCATCTAAAACCGTGCTGATAACCAGGTCACAAATGACAAAAGATTTGTTTATCCTCTATTTATTTCTGATAGCAGTGATGGGATGTTACAAGTGTTGAGAATATATTTTTTTCTTTTATAGCCAATCTTCCATAAATACAAATCTATAGGAGTTTTACTTATTGTACCTGTTATTTAATAACTGCCCAGGAAAAAACCTCACTTTCAATCAGACGTTTATTGCCAGAAATATACCATCGCTCATGGTTCCCATTCTACATTTCTGTACTGTTCATTTTGAGTAAATTCAGTCAACAAAGGCACAGAATTATGAACTCTGTAAACAGCAACACACACAAACGTACACACACACACAGGAGGACACTCAGTGAGCTGTCGACTCTTCTGGATCTACTGGCTGCTTCCTAACTGCTCTCTGCCCCCAAGGCGTCCACTCCCTTTCTACACCAGGTGGAGGATCCTCTCCCCTCTGAAGTGCAGCACTCCTCTCACCACTTTGCTGGCACATAAGGCCACTTTCCGTAACACCTCAGGCACTACGTCAACACTTTCTACCTCTTCTTCACACATACAGCCTCTCAGCTTCCTTTCTTGTAGTTCATAGGAAAATGTAGTATTGCTTGACATGTGTTTATGGCTGTGTTTCTGCAGCGAGGTGGATACAGAATTGATTAAGCAATCATTTTACTGTATGTTGGCCGTTGTTGTGCAATACAATGAATAAAAGCAACAAGCTTTAAGTGTTCAATGTCTCTTTGAACTTGTGGAACAAATCAAAGTTAAATGTATGAAAGCAATTTCTCATTAAAATACATTAAAGTGCATCAACCAAGACGATAGATTACACAGCAAGTATTGCCTCTTTTGATTAGGACACCATAATAAAGCATAAAAAAAACATATTTTATATATATACAATAATATATAGAATATGCATAATCTAAGTGTAATAGTCAAACAACTGACTGGAGTCTGAGATTAAATAATGCAAACATTTCAGCAAATCAGCGAGTCATTTTAGGTCTAAAAGATTTGTTTAACCTTATTAGTGTAATACCCTTCTGCATTAGATAACAAAACAAATTGCTGTGCTTTATCCACCCGTGTAAACAACAGTGCCTTCAACAGGAGGGATGGGTGATAAAAGCAGGGCAGGCTGTTGTGTTTAAGCCAGACCGACCATGGACGCGCTGAGGTCCCACAGCCTCTTGGCTGCGGCATCATCCAGAGCCTGCGGGGCCGGCGTTTTGGGGGCGCAGTCACTGTATGATAGAAATAAAACAGGATGAAAAGATCGCCAGAAGTCACATGCAGAGTGGTCATAATCTAATCTATTGTACAAAGTGTGCAAGGTGGACTGAATTTTCCAGACATCTGCAACCATAAACACCACTCAAGTGAGTGAAGTTTTAGTGCGGGCATACTCGCCTGTAGTAGAGGCCGCTGGTGTTCGCCAGGCTCTCGTCCACAGCGCAGTAGATGGTGGTCTGAGCTCCTTGACGGGGACTTTTGATCAGCATTAAAAATGGCATGGCGATGATCCTCTTCCACAGGGCTAAACTGGGGAACAAGTGGCGGCCTAACTCGGTGCGGATGACCCCAGGGTGAAGACTGTACACAGTCACACCAGTGCCTGATGGGAGGGATTTGTTAAAAATAAAGTGTCATTTTCAATGCGTGAAATGTATCAAAATTCATTGTTAATGTAAGAAAATGCAGTATATCTGATTGATAATAACATGCAGTGCACATTTTTGAACAGCACTGTGTTAATGGGACTGATTGTACATTGGACTCCGACCTTGCAGCCTCGCAGCCAGTTCTCTGCCGAAGAGCACATTGGCCAGCTTGCTTTGGCGGTAGCTCTTTTCACGGTGGTAGTCTTTATCAAGGTTGATGTCGTCAAAGTGTATACGGCCTGCCAGAGAAACAATCCGAGGTAGTCTTTAAACAGAAATCACACTTTGAAATCCAGAAACAAACAGAGGCAAACAGCCTCCGTTCACAACAGTCACAGGTGCATTGAAGAACAATAATGAGACAGATTCACTTTACCCTTCTCGTGTGCCAGGCTGGACACGATGACAATGCGACTCGGAGCGGACTTCTTCAGCAGGTCAAGGAGACAGTTCGTGAGGAGAAAATGTCCCAGGTGGTTCACGCCGAACTGCATTTCAAAGCCATCCTCAGTCTTCCACTTAGGACACATCATGATACCTAACAACCAACAAAAACACTTCTATGGAAACAAAACTGGTCCACCATCAGTTGACCCCAGATTGAGGTCACTTACTGGCATGTAAAAGTTGAGCGAGGACAGCTCTGATAAACAGAGCCAGGTGAAACATATAGGATGTCTTTTCATTCAACTGATTGTTTTTGTGTGGTTTCACTGGGATATGTTATTTGTGCTCAAGTCCTCAATGTGTCTCAGAAATGATGATGATGTTTGTGATATTCACTGCTGCTGGCTGAGTGAGGGAGAACCGCTGCAAAATACCTGCATTGTTGATGAGGATGTCCAAGCGTTCCTCATTCTCCTGGACATCTTTGGCCAGGTCTCTGACAGACTGCAGCGAGGAGAGGTCCAGTTTCTTCACCACCACGTTGCCGTTTCCACTCTGCTGCCGGATGTCGTCAGCTGCAATGCGGGCTCTGGTCATGTCCCTGCAGGCTAGGATCACTCTGGCCCCTAGACAAACATGAGAAACAGTTAAACAGTTCAAACTGCGATAGTGGGAGAAGCACTGCGTTGCCATGATAAGACAAGCTGATAAGACAAGCTTTAGAGTTTTCAGTTAAACTCAGTTGTTGCAGCAAAAATAACTACAGATGAATACAGAAAGTAAAAAATAAATAATATGAGGTATAAAATGAGGATAGAAGCAAAAATAGAAACAAAACAAGAGCAATTAAAGACAAAACTACAAGGTAAAAGTGACAGTGGTGTGATTATTAGCAGCAGCAAAGTCAGTAAGCCAGGTCTATGGGAACACTGTAACCAGGCTAACATATAATATGATTAATGATGATCTCATTATGTCTGCAGTAATAAAGAAATAATGTAAAAAGACAATATACCATATTAACATAATATGGTGTGATATAGTACAGTATGGGATGTCAGATATAGTATAAGGTGAAATGTGTTGTGATATTGTATAACATAACATACAGTACAGTATAGCACAGCAATATAACAGAATATTAAATACAATATAGTGTGGCATGAGTATAGTGTAGTATTCCATAGAATCAATACAGTATAAAATAGAAGAAAATATATGAATCAGTCCAGCAGAGAGACAGTGGAGGGGGAGAGTAGGGTGAGGCGTCCGAGCGTGTCAGACAAGCTGGAAACTGTGTGCGTGCATAATGTGTGTGTGTGGTTTTGGACAGGAAGGGGGCAAAGCCAGCTGGTCAAAGTGACTGGCACTCTACACTGACTCCACTACTGCTGTACAGTCTGATGGAGGTGGGCCTCACCTCGCTGAGCCATGTCCAGCGCCGTCTCCTTCCCAATGCCAGTGTTGGCCCCCGTGATCAGGACTGTTTTCCCATCCAGCCTGACCTTGCTCCGACACACTCCCCCAGCCAGCCACCTCTGCAAGGCCAGCACGCCTGCCCCTGGCCCAAAAGAAAACATAGACACTGTAACCAAAACGTTCACAATGTGGTTTAATCTGCCATAGTATGGCATTAATTTCTTTAGGCTGTTGTGTGGTTTCTTGGTTCTTGTTGGTGTGACATGAAAAGCTGAAAAGCTGTGAAACCAATTCCTTTACAGGAAAATCAGATCTTCAGTTGAAACCCAGACCAGGAGACTTCAGATATGCCTGGAGCTCCGAAGTAAATAAGGATTATTTATGACAGTGAACATTTTAAGTAATAAATTGCTACAAACATTTCATTGTTCTGGTTCAGGTAGGCTGCTATGCCACTGATTATCCGAGATATTCACAAAGTGAGCAGCAGGAACAATGAATGTCTTATCTGAGGCTTCTCTGTCCTGCGAATGTCTGCATGAACGACGTTTTACGCATTAACCATGACGTTATACCTACAGTCTCACTAGTTTGACTTTGGCAGCTTCCCTTACATGGACATTCAAGGAAACGTGGAAGGGTAGAAAACATAGTTTACGCAACATCCTTATGATAAAATAATTGATTTACCTGCAACAAAAGCAACTGTGAGCGCGCTCGCGTGATTCTCTACAAAGGCTCTCATCACCTCTGCGTAACTTTGCATCTTCCAGCCTGTTAATTATTAACTTGGATAACTGCGAGCTTAAACGGGAATATTATCACAAACAGACACTAAAGTTATAAACCAGTCCGTTCAGAATAACTACGAACCGGATGAATTGTCCAATTCTGACTAATCCTGGCCAAAAAGGTGTTTCTCCTTTCCGTATTTCGTAAATATGATTCCCTGAGCGAGAGTAGGGGCGTGGCGTCCACCGACGGGGACTTTCAAAATAAGACGCCGTGTTACTATGTGCCCCGTGTTGTCATAGCAACTACTGTCTCACAGAGGGGGCCTGCTGTGTTTCGCTCCTGTCTGCAATGAAAATTACATTTGCTGTTTCTCTCACACAGGTTTGATCATTGATTAACAGGCCATGGAGCACCTGTTTATTGTACACATGACCTATTAAAACTACACACATGACAGCACAGCGCAGCTCGCTTACTCATTTTTTAAAGTGTTACACAATTTTCACCATTTTACCCACCAACAGCCAATCTCAATGTACCAATAACAACTACAATAACTACTTACAAACAACTTTCGATAGTTTAAAAACATACTTCTGTCGTGTTATTATTGCTATTATCTGAGTACTTCTTCCACCATCGAAAAACACATAAGTAACTCATAAATTGACGTGTAAACAAATAGTAAATTCATCTGTTTGGGCTTTTTCTTACCGAGGAGTTTGGGGGTGTATTAGTATAAGCAAAGACACCGCGTGTGCTAACCTTCGTTAAATTATTGAGACATTTATTTTGAAACCTGAACTTCCTGGCTGGTCGCTGTGAACTCGCCGTACTCATTCTAGCTTCGTTTGTAGCCGTGACTGCTCCTAAAAATGGTTTGTCTTATACTGGGAGGTTAAATTGGGAGTTGTCTGACAATAATTTACGTTTCATGTCTGTGGGCTAATTTTTAACCAAAAAAATAAACAAACCTGCCCCGGAAGTGCTTCGTGCTGGTGCCACGTCAGAGTTGCAGAGTCGCAGAGGTGTTTTGGTCCCCCCGCATCCTCTAGCGGGTCGCTTTCCGAGTCCATCATGCTGTGCTTGGGACTGGGCTGTCTGCTGCTGCTGCTGCATGTGTCCGTGGTGTTTGGGACTGAGCTCATGTTTGAGCTCCCTGACAACGACAAGCAGTGTTTCTACGAGGAACTAGAGAAGGACGTGAAGTTTGACATAGACTTCCAGGTGAGTGAGGGGACGCTGACAGCTGAGACCCTCTGTATGGTTTGGGTCTGTTCTGTCTGTTGTTCTGACGCATGTTGTTCTTGGAAAAGAAAAACATGCGTGGTTTTAGTTTTTGTTTGTTTGTTTGTTTGTTTTTTTTTACATAATTTCAAAATGTGTTTGTCTTAGTGAGGCGCCCATTTGGTAGCTCACGTGACCCTCATCAATTCCTTGCATCAATACCATAATTAAATAAAATTCTTTGTCACCCACTGTTGGCCACCTAACTGGTTTACTGCTTAGCCAGTTTGAGTAAGTTTCCCATTACACAGTCCATATGTCACAACAAAACGACATCTGTTACAGCTGTCTGTGCATGCGCATGTCCTGTCCATCCACGTGTGTCTTTGAGGTGTGTTTTCTCTTCTTTTAGGTCATCTCAGGTGGAAACTATGATGTGGACTGCTTCGTCACTGACCCTCAAAACAACGTCTTGTACAATGAGAAGAAGAAGCAGTACGACAACTTCTCTCACACCACGGCTATGAAGGGCGTCTACAAGGTCTGCTTCAGCAATGAGTTCTCCACTTTCACACATAAAATGGTGTACCTGGAGTTCAGACACGGAGCTGAGAAGCCTTACCTGCAGGGACTGACTCGTGCTACAGCGCTTACTCAGGTAAGTCTGGGGAACCCTTTCAAGGGCCCGGCTGTGTGTGACTTGAGGCACAGCATTGTTCAATAAAGATCCAATGTGATTTTATTAAAGTGTTCAGAGGACCACAGAATGGCAAAGATGTTTTATCTAGCATTGTCTTTTGTCTCATCCTGGTGGGCAGGCAAACAGAAAACAAACAAAAAGACATAAAAACACAAAAACACAAAATGACAGTCATTATTTTCACATTCAAGATATGAACCAGATTAAAGAGGCACTGTAGAAAGAAAAACACTGCATGCAAATAATGTTGTGTTTAGTAAGTTAGAAAACTAATCAGTTGTTGAGTTGATAGCAAGTGAACGCAAACTTGCTGCAGTTCCATTATTGTGAGTTGAATTTCAGAAGTGAGACAGTTATACATAAAGTCCACTGGGTGGAGCCAGAGTTGTTCTGACTTAATTCTCACCGTGTACAGAAATATTGTGTAAACCATGGCCAAATCTTACTTGCAAGTCCTTTAATGTTCCCGTTTTACTCTACAATACCTGAAACACCCTGATGTGTTTTACAAAAACTGGAGTAAGAAGTGTCAGCCTTTTACAATAAATACTGCAGCTTTCAGAGCTCAGAATAAAACATCAGATTCTTCATATGAGCCCACATTCAGAGCTCTTTAGCTATGGATAGTGTATACTGTGCTATACTGGATACAGCACACATTCACACACATACTGTTCACATACAGCATGCGTACCCTAACTTCCACTCCACGTTGTATGTTGCTGTGTTCGTGATTAAACCGTGCTGATCTTTCCACTTGCAGTTGGAGTCGTCTTGCGCCTCCATTCATGAGATCCTGAAGGTGGTGGCGGACACGCAGACATGGCAAAGGCTGAGAGAGGCGCATGACCGCACAAAAGCGGAGCATCTCCTCGAGCGGGTGACCTACTGGTCCATCGGAGAAACCGTCCTGCTGTTCGTCATCGGCATCGGTCAAGTCGTGCTGCTCAGGAGCTTCTTCAGTGAGAGGAAAGGCTCTGTGGCTACCACCACTTAGAACTCGTGGGTCTGAGCGCCCTCAAAGAGACAAGGAGGAACCTCGTCAATGTGAACACATTAGTGCGTCTGGAGATTAGTATGATTCTTGTAGTATTTTTACCAAAGCTCTGTGTTAGAGGGCTAGTCCAGGAAGTTTTCTCGTTTTTTCCTGCTCACAAAGAGTCAGACAAATGTGTGAATGCCTTTTTCATGTCTGTGTCGTTTTGTTTGTAAGAAGCTGTACTGAAAAGAAACCACAGCCGTCCCTGTGTCGATAATTGAGATTGACACCTTTCAGCCTTGCACAAACTTGACTATTTATTATATTTTTGTAGAAGTACAACATAAAGCGGGATTAGTTTGACCTAATGACCTAGATTGCTGTGCAGTAGGACCGTCGTGGATTTTCATCCCTATACTCTACATAGAAAGTTGTGGCACACTGATAGACACCAAAGAAGTGTTGTTTCTGAATGTCAGTTTTATGAGTTTTGTAGTGTGTTGTGTTGGTTATCACCTTAATTTGTGTGTAGAGTTGTTGTTACAAGTTGTAAGAGCTCTGTCATGTCCTTGAGTGTCTCACACAAGTGCCTTAAGAGACCTTTTTTTCCCCATTTCCTACCAAGTTAAATGTTTACCATTTATTCTGTCTGTTACCTGCCATCCTGTTTATACTGAGTACTTTGATTCTCACTTTTACATTTGATTACAAGTTAATGTTATTTCATGGAGATATGTTTAATGGAAAAGTGACCAAATATTATTGCCAAGAAAGATATGATTTCAGCCCTATTTGTTTATCTGTGTGTTTATTATCATTAAAAACTGTCAACAGATTCACGTAAAATTTGGTGGACAGTCATTTGTGGTGAAGTTGCAAATCCAGTGTCTTGAATATTGATTTTAGAGCATTTCTGGTGTTTTTCCGGCTTTATGTGCATTGAAACGTCAATTCAGATCCAGGTTCACATAAAAATGTATTTGAAATTTTAAAAGTTTTCTTAGATAATTGTACATGGTGGACATTAGCTCTCAGTGTTTTCTATTTGACAGAACCACAGATTTTAGGAGGTGACCGGTCATCTCAGCTCCAAAACTGAACAGACATAACTGAGTGTTTTAACCCTAGTGGGCCTTCATCTGGGTTGTCAGTAGGATTTAAGTGTTCAGTTAAAAGTTTCAGAGCTCTGTACTCTGTATGTTTGTATTCTTTACATGCAGAGGAATGCTACATATTGTTTTCAGTTTTCACTCGGTTAGGTTTAGGCAAAAAACACTTGCACATCATTTCTAGTTAAATGTCTGAGTTTAATATTGTAATTATATTACGTAATATAATCAGGCGCATATCATAGAATTTAGTGGGTTTCCCCTTTGTCTTTTTTTCCTTTAATTTCTATTAATGCTCTCATTTATCTATTACCGTATTTATTCAGTGATGTAACGCACAATGTGTCGTACTACACACTCTGGTACAGCAGGGGGCGGTGTACACCTGAGCAGTCACGGTTGCAACCCGCCATAAAACCAAAAGAAGAAGTCACCTGTCTAACGGGATCTACCGGCTCGTCGTTCATTCATAGGAAAATAGAGTCCAGTCGCAGTGACCGCGTCCGACACAGTCCCAGCAAACATGGCGGGTTACCTGAAAGCCCTGGCGGCCGCGTCGAGAGGTACAGCCGCCGCTCTGTCGCCACACGCCGCCGTGCTCTCACCGGCCGCCGTCTGCCATCACAGACTCCAGCAGAGGAACTGTAAGTCAGCCGTCGACCAAACGCGACAATACACGACTTAAAACTGTGTGTTTTCAGCGAGGTTCACCCGGCTGTAACTTATCTGGGCTGGATGCTGTATGAATGAGTAACACTGGTAGTCGCTGACAGTGGAGACTGTAGGAAGTCGATGTGGCTCTCTGATTGGCGAGCTGCCATCAATGAATCATACGTAGCAGCAGCTGAGCAGTTTTCATTAAGCACCGAAGTGCATGTGAATCACAAGTGAACGCAACATAATGGAGCGATGTCACGCTGAACACTGCATACAATGTGAAAAGTTAGTTTTATTAATGTTACAGGAGAGAGAGTGGACGTGCTGTGCTGAACACACTGTGTTACAAACACAAAGTAAATCCCATAATAGCATCTACTTCCAGCCTGTCCTGGCACGTGAGTCCACGTGTGGTCAGGTACAAACAGGGCTCGACAGGTAACGACTGTTATCAAAGCAGCCATATAATCCCAAGGTCACAGTGTCTGGCAGCGTTTCACTTTCTCAGCAAGTTTGAGCTTTGCGTAAAGAAGGCTGGTGAAAAGGATATAAAACCAAGTGTGGGCGTGTTGTGTGTCCTGAGACAGGTGTGGTTGAAGAGAGCCATTTTACAGTTCAGGTGTTTGAGCTATAAAATGTCAGAATATGGTGAAAAGTGTCGATCAGTGTTTTCCAAAGCTCAGGGTGAAATCCTCAAATGTCTTGTTTTGTCCACAACCCAAATATACTCAATTTACTGTCATAGAGGAGCAAGAAACAACAAGAAAATCACATTTTAAAATGCTGGAATCAGAGAATTTTTACTTTTTTTCTTAATAAATTACTCAGACCGATTAATCTGCCGTCTAAATAGCTGACAGCTCATGGATTAATCGTTGCAGCTCTAGATGTGAGTTCAAACACTCCTCCTGACTGAATTGCAGGCACAGTCGCACATCACCCAGAATGAACTCAACAACTGTATACAAGGCTGCGGTGAAAACATGACTGTTTGAAAACTGCCCTCCGGTGAGATGAATATTAAGTAGATAAACCGCGGAGTGGCAGCCTTGACTGCGTGCATCTTTGTTTTGTTTCTCCATCTTCAGTATCATCGCCCCCCCGCAGCTGTAAACAACACTGCAAACATGATAGTTAATGTAAATGTATGTAATGTTTCAGATGCCACGAAGCGCATCAAGGTGAACCAGCCGGTGGTGGAGATGGACGGGGATGAGATGACTCGCATTATATGGGAGTTCATCAAAGAGAAGGTAAACGGAACGGTCAAATACGGCTCGACTTTAGAGGTATCTCAGTGATAAAGAGACTGCCTTTACTTTCCAGCATGTTTTAGGATGTTTGTATTCAGAGATAATAATCATCTGTAACACTGTGTGTGTGTGTGTGTGTGTGTGTGTGTGTGTGGTTGCCGTGCAGTGTTTTCCTCGAACAAATAACACATGACATCTTGTACACATGCAGCTCATTCTATCCAACGTCGATGTTGAGCTGAAGTACTTTGACCTGGGGCTGCCCTACCGCGACCAGACAAACGACCAGGTCACCATCGACTCCGCTCTGGCAACCAAGAAATACAACGTGGCGGTCAAGTGTGCCACCATCACCCCGGATGAGGCCCGAGTTGAGGGCAAGTTTGACTCATTGGGTTAAATTAGATGCTATCTTTACTATTCTAACTGTGTGTTGAATTTACACAGCAGATCAGTGGATTGTTGATAGTTAATAGCGTCACATGTAGTGATACCACATCTGTTTTCCTCCAGAGTTTAAGCTAAAGAAGATGTGGAAGAGCCCTAATGGAACCATCAGGAACATCTTGGGCGGCACAGTTTTCCGTGAGCCGATCCTTTGTAAAAACATCCCTCGTCTCGTTCCCGGTTGGACACAGCCCATAACAATCGGCAGACACGCTTTTGGCGACCAGGTAAGAAATACGAATGAGTGTTTGCTCTTTGCGAAGATGCATCCGGCGTGACAGAAGAACAGTCTCACATACCGGGATCCATGTTTTAATCTCACAGTACAGGGCCACAGACTTTGTAGTTGACCAGCCTGGCAAGTTCAAGATGGTGTTTTCCCCAGCGGACGGAGGCAAGCAGAAGGAGTGGGAGGTGTTTGACTTTACCGCAGGGGGCTGTGGGATGGGAATGTACAACACTGATGAGGTAAGACGATGAGTGTGTCTCAGTGAAAGATTAATGCACAGTTCATTAGTATTATTTCTTTTCGAGATCTATTATTGTGTGATGTGGTTTGTTGTGTTTAAGATCTGATCCTTGTTATTGGACTTTGAATTATTGATTACGGCAATTATAGCAAAAACCATAATCACAATTATTTTGGACATATTATTTAATATTATTATGACTTTGGAAACATAATATTACAGCATTAGTGAACTTTACATATAATTCCACTGAAAAACAAAGAAAGGAGAAAAGATTGCTGAAATGCGACACTTGTTTCAAACATCATACTGTAACTGGCTGACAGTGAGTTTGAGCCTTTAGGGAGGGGCAAAAGCACACGGCTGTAAAGGAAAGGGGTACGCTGGATTTATAACACAAGACATAACAAGAGCATCATTGTAAAACGGAGTGCGTCACAATGATGCTTTTATTTGAGTGTTCATGTTTTCATATTCATCGGAAGCCAAATTGGAAATATAATTTGATTGACTGTCCGGTCCCACCTTGTTATTATATTTTCTTTGCACAGTCCATCAGTGGGTTTGCTCACAGCTGCTTCCAGTATGCCATCCAGAAGAAGTGGCCTCTGTACATGAGCACCAAGAACACCATCCTCAAGGCCTACGACGGGCGCTTCAAAGACATCTTCGAGGACATCTTTGAGAAGTAAGACTCCGATGAGTATTCAGACTTGATTATGAATGGAACAGTCACCGTTAAGGAGGCGTAAAATGTTTCCATTATTTTGTTTTTCAGGAAGTACAAGTCAGAGTTCGACAAGCTGAAGATCTGGTACGAGCACCGGCTCATTGACGACATGGTGGCTCAGGTCCTGAAGTCTTCTGGAGGATTTGTTTGGGCCTGCAAGAATTACGATGGAGACGTGCAGTCAGACATTGTGGCTCAGGGTGAGTGCACTTCAGTTTGACGACGGGTCGGCAGTCCTGGTATTGCCCTGCTTGCTCATAAGGTTACGTTATTATTATATTATTATTATTATGAGCTTATTTTTGTGATGGGGCTGTCTCATGAATGCAAGTTTGTCTGTGTTTCGTGTCCAGGTTTTGGTTCTCTAGGCCTCATGACATCAGTACTAGTGTGTCCTGACGGCAAGACTATTGAGGCCGAGGCTGCCCACGGCACCGTCACCAGGCACTACCGAGAACACCAGAGGGTAAGGTCCAGGACCAGGTCACACTGCTGGGAATGTTTGACTTCAGGAGCAAAGAATACTCTGCACTGCAATACCGCACTGTGTGTGTGTGTCAGTCAGGACTGGTGTTACATTTGAGGTTAGATTTAGATATAGGCCAAAGGTTTTCGTCGAAGCTGTGACGGTTTGGAGCTGTTGACATAAATGTGCTGGTGCAGACCTGTCCAACCTGCAAATATTTAACACTAATTCTTTAAATGGTAGAAGTGTACTGAAATATTAGCCCAGGGCTTACCAGAATTTGTGAGTAATTGCAGTTGCATCCAGTTTTGAAAGAAAGTGAGTTTAAAGCAAAAAGGAACTGGTGTTAAAAGGATTTTGATAGAGTTTAACTTAATATTTCAGAATCAAATTATGCTGACTTGCAGTTAAGCTACTAAACGCAGTGTTTGGTGGTGTGTTTAGCATTCCTCGGTCAGTTTGGTTATTCGGTGGAGTATTTGTGTTACTCTCACAGGTAAAAGCCTTAATGTATTCAACACCGTGTCATTTTGTGATATTTTCAGCAGACAAACAGTGAAGCACACTGCAAAAACAAAAGCATGAAAAAAAAAGCAATTTTGCAGTACAGAACTTTTCTGTTTCCGTGATTCGTGTCATTAATAGTGTGTGTTGTTTTATCCCTTTTCTCACTTGGTGCATATGATTTCTTTGTTGTAAAGCACTTTGAGCTGCAATCCCTGTATGGAAGGTCCTATACTAATAAGTTTATTATTATTATTACTAGACTCACCATGTAGATAGATAGATAGATAGATAGATAGATATACTTAATTTATCCCAAGCGAAATAAGTTAAATTGTGAAATAAGACTATACAGAACAAACTATACATAATAAAATATCACAATAGCGAGCAGTAAAAAGATTATATACATAATAATAGAATATCAAAATAGTAAACAGTAGTAATGAAAAGTATTGCACAAAAAAAGAATATCTACAGCAAATGGCAGTGTGTAGAAAATAAAGTGTACCTTGACTGTAAGCATTACACACAGTGAGAAAAGTGAAAATTTGTGAAATAAGACTATAAAGAACAAACTATATATAATAAAATATCAAAATAGCAAGCAGTAAAAATTATATACATAATAATAAAATATATATATTTTTTTGTTTTTGTCATGCCTTTTTCATGGTAGAAGAAGCAGCAATAATACTAATGTCTCCATAAACAGTAGCACCTGATCTGAACGAAGTGCAGCATGTTAAAGTTTCAATAAGTAACTTTAACTGTGTCCTTGCTTTGTAGGGAAGACCAACCAGTACTAACCCCATTGCTAGCATCTTTGCTTGGACCAGAGGGCTGGAGCACAGAGGCAAACTGGACGGAAATCCCGACTTGATAAAGTGTGTCATCTGATTGTTCAGTGATTGTTTTACTCATGTGACATATATTTATGTAATTTCACATCATAATTTGTCACTCTGCGTTGTTGCTGTCCAGGTTCTCCCAGACGTTAGAAAAAGTCTGCGTGGAAACGGTGGAAAATGGCGTGATGACCAAGGACCTTGCAGGCTGCATCCATGGCTTGGCCAAGTGAGTTAACGTTTTGTCAAGTGTGTGTTGTATGTGCGGGTCTGTTTTTAAGAAACTTTCTTTGACGTTTTTTAACATGAGGACAGATTTTATAACTTACTACACATGTAACCCCTGCACTGTGATCTTGCAGCTGTAAGCCGAACGAACATTATGTCAACACATCTGACTTCCTGGATGCTATCAAGACCAACCTGGACAAAGCTCTGGGTAACTGAAGAACAGTCGGAAGACACGCTTGCCTTTGTAGAGACACAAACTCTGTCTGGAGATTTTAGCTTGTTTTTACCGTCCATTTGTATGAACCTTTGTATCCAATTTTGAAGGACCCAAATTTATTACTTTTTGTGCCATTTTTGTATTTGTATAACTCACAGACACATTACTCTTGTGGCCAGTGGTGGTCAGCTTTTCATTTTTGTATTGCATAATTAACTGATTGTCCTGTAAAGGCCGTTACACAGCGGGGACCAAATCAATGACAAATGAA
Source organism: Chelmon rostratus (assembly GCF_017976325.1). Classification (NCBI taxonomy): domain Eukaryota; kingdom Metazoa; phylum Chordata; class Actinopteri; order Chaetodontiformes; family Chaetodontidae; genus Chelmon; species Chelmon rostratus. Next base: position 23,776,170 of record NC_055658.1, on the reverse strand, counting down.
TGACAGGAAAATGCATCAGAACTATTCGTACCGGCAGCAACAGGGGCAACACTTGTTCAGAAGGTTTGAATAGATTCACGGAAGCTCGTTCTTCAGAGGAAAGCATTCGACCTCAACCAGTGATGATAATCTTGTCCGCCTCCACCTCACAGACACACACACAGAGGGACAGAGGGACAGACAGGAAAGGGAAAACACAAGGAATAACTGATAATACTTATGTCCTTTGCCATATAATACAGTGTGATGAGAAACACAATCAACAGGGGCGCCATTGTCATTAGGAGCTGTGATGTGATGTTGCCTCTGCACAAAGTTCATTAATGCCTTTTTTTCTGCTGTGAACGATCAGCAGAATCAACCTTTTTCCCCAAAAAAACATAATATTCCTGCTCACGACAAAAAGCTAGTTTGAAAATATATATTGACATGCGAATTAATCGCATGGAAAAAACGCCCCTGTGTGTAAAGGCCTGAAGGATGAATTTAAAGGCTAAGGTTAACTTATAATGGGGATTTCAAAGAAGTTTCAATCTTTCACATTTAATTAGAGGGTACCTCCAGGTCAACAGAAACAAGGACAATATTGCCATGTTTTGCACAATCACCATGAATCTTAAAAAGAAATAGTGATTGTTAATCACTCAATGACAAGAAGTGTGTGGAGAGTCCTTTTTCTGCTTGGTCGTCGTTTTGTCCTTTACTTCAGCAGCAACACTTTTCAGTGCTGTTATCCTGAACAGTGGGGCAGTGGTTACCATTACGCCTCTAGAGGAGCCTTGAGAATGATTCAATGAGACATCAGGTAAGGAACACGAAGTAGTGCTCAACTTAAACCTCAGTCACATAACCCCTAAGAATCACTAATAGAAATGTCATCTGTATGCATTTAATTTATGCACTTCTGAGCCTCTGTCCATCAGTGCATTCATGCAGTGTCTTACACTGATTCAACAGCTGTCACGTGCACCCTCCTGTGCACGACAGTGAGTAGTGTTTGCGCCAGCAGGGGACCGGACCTGGTGGGAGTTTTAGCAAAGCTCTTTGCTTACTGTGGTGACAACTACAGTCTATCACGGATGTCGACATGGTCACAGTCAGCCAGCGATGTCGTGTATTGTGAATGAATGCTCATCCTTCATTGTAGCACTCCAAAAGAAGCACTGGTTTTAAATTCCCACTGCTCCTGTCAGAATTGATTCTGGGCAAAATTGCTCCTGTAGATCAGTTTTGATGGCTGAAAAGAAGAAGAAAAAGTTGAGGTTTGTGGCAGGTAAAAGTTACCTGAATTTGTCTTGGAGCAATGTTTCTGTTCATGTAGATTGCCTGGTTTTCATTATGTTACTACTCACAATAACCTGTAATTAGCCAAAGCAAACACGCCTTTAGAAAGTATGTGAATAGGCTCTCATCAGGCAAACATACACACACTGACAGAACAACAGTTTGGTATCACATTATCCTTGTTGCTCACTGTCGATATAAAGCATTTGGTGCTTTAAAGTCCAGACAGAGGTTGACTTCACACCTGGACCACTCGCCAAAGAATATGCTAGTCTGTCTTTCCCAGTCACTGAAAAGTCAAAGAAAATGAACAAGGTACCTCTAATACAAAATTACCAGAAATTAGCATTTAGATTACCTTTTCCCTCTTTTTTTAAAAATGTCCTCCTGGAAGAACATTCCCACAGAAGTGCTAAGTGTTGAAGAACGTCACATACACAATGGCAAACCTTCCGCCTCTCTGCTGCCTCCTCATGCTGGCTCCTCCCGCCAAATCCTCAATTTCAAATGGTAGCAAAATGAGTCATTCGACCTGTGAAACCTCGCGCCTCATACAACTCACTTTCCATGGCGGGAGACACCACTACTACTCATCTTCTCATAGACGCCCCAGGGCAGATCGCCCCAGGCGTCAGAGGCAGCTGTGATGCCGCCTAACAGCGGGATTAGGGGCAAGTACATCACATCCACACACCACGCCCCCCTCCCCCCTCTGAATTTAGAAAGCCTGAAAAACAGAGCCAGGAGGAGGCGCAGAAGTCAATTTTCTCTCAGAGCGCTTGAGTTACAAAATGCTGAAAGGTTATTATGGAATTTTTGCCCAATGACGCCAACAATAAATTGCCTACTGCAGCTTTAATATGATCTGCAGCCATAAAAGAGTCATAACTCACAGTGCAGATTTAACAGTGGTAAGGTCCTTACTGGAGTTCACTGAGGCTTCAGAAAGGCTTTAGAAACTTCAGTTCCCACAACAGGTTGTGTCCTGAGGCAAGACACTGACCCCAAGCAGCTGACTGCATGAAATAAATGAAAAAACATGCTGAACAGACGAGCTTACCCATTAATATAAAGGTTTCCCCTTTTCACTTAGTAAATAAGTGAGACATCTGTCTTATGATGTCTAATAGGGAGCACATCACATTTAACAAACACACACACACACACAACTCTCTTAATTCTATTTGTTTCTTCATACCAACGATTTAAATGTTTTTTAAATGAGTTTTTCCTCATTTAAGTAATTGAATATGTATCAGATTTGTGTGTTGTCAAGCACTGAATTACTAACAAGTTAGGGTGCTGTAATAGCTCTGCCCATGTGCTCAGACTGTGGCCTTACTGCAGCGGCTGGGATGATGATGATGATGTCACTGGTCCGTTTGCAGTGTTTTTGCCTAAAGACCTGTGCTGTATTTTTTAGCAAATATATGCCTGCAGATGACTAAAACTGATAATAGCACAGAAAATAAATATTTTGCATGTTTTTCTCTAATGGTCTAGATGTACCTGGACGATTAGCACATCTGCCAGCTAACTCGAAATGATCAAACAGCTTTCGGTGGATGATTATGGTGTTTTGGCCTAAATATTTTACTGAATTGGATCGTCTGGACTTCGGCAATATAACCACACCATTTTTGTCTGTGTGTTATCGATCAGTGGATTACTATGAGATTCCATCAGAGAATTGCTCCAATTTTATAACTGTTTGTTTCTTTGTTGTTGCAGTTGATTGTATCTGCTCTTGTGATTGTATCTTAATTGGTTTTAATCAATTGATTCATGAGAATCTGTCCATCAAAACTTAAAACACAGCAGTTGTGTACTTTTCACATCATCAGTACCATCAGTACTCACACAGCCCGCCGACGGGCCGTCGGAAGTGTTAAGAAGTGTCTAAAGCCGTGCTAGCCTCGCATAGCCAGACCAATCTCTACAGCGCTGTACAGCCATGCTAGCAGCTCTGTGAGGTTGTGGCTTACTTTGTCACAGTAGTGCTTTGAGCTACATGCTAACATGCTCATAATGAAATTGCTAACATGCTGATGCTAAGCAGGTACGATGTTTATCATGATCATCTTAGTTTAGCATCTTAGCATGCTAACATTTACTAATCAGCATTAAATGCAAAGTAGAATTGAGTTTGTTGGGAATGTCATTACTTTTGCAGACACTTGGTTTTAAACCAAAGTACACATTGTAATCTCAACCAGAAGGCAGTGCTAGCTGAAAAGTTAAGGTATCACCAAAGTTAATAGAATTTACCCTGAAGCAGACATGTGTGAAACACATGGCCACTCGTCCAATAGTTAATAGACATTTCATTTCAAACCATAGATGTCAGCCTCATGGTGGCGCCTCAGAAAAAGTCAAAGGATCACCAAAGTCATTAGGATTCATCCTCCAGAGACCATGGGCATCTGAACTAAATTTCATGGCAATCTGCTATTTGTTGAGATATTTCAGTCTGGACCAAACTGGTGGACCTACTAACAGACTAGCACTGCCATCCCTGGAGCTGCAAGCATGGCTAAAAATACCGGAGTGAGAGGATTACCCCCTCGAACAGTGACAGATTAAAACACCAGTCTCCATCATTTAAACTAGAGAACCTTTATTAAATAATTCATGGTCAATTTCCATGAGGTCTCAGTTTTATATTTCTTATTTCAAAAAAGAACTAGAAGACCATTCCTCTGGTTTAGTGTGCATATCAAGGCTGACCTGCATGGCAGGACAGGGGGAGCTGACTGTCTTCCCCAAAACAGAATTCTGAACAGCAGGACTAGCATCAGTCCACTTTCAATTCAACCATTCACAACGGACCCAGGGCCTCCTCTTTGAAATCTACAGATTAGATTTGACATTCACTCTCAGTCTTTTGTTGTTTTTTTTCAAATTGCGGAGGGAAATATCTTTCTGACTGAACTGAATTGAAAGTGAATTGAAAACAGTCCTGGATTTAAGAGTGCTGAAACTACAAACAACAAAAAAACCCAAACTGCTGATTCTCCGTACGAACTGCTCATCCTTCAATTCACATTTCAACTGACGACTGTGAAACATCCATATCAAGGAAACGGCAGTTCACAAAAAAACCTACTGAGAAAGCGTATCTGTGTTTAACAATATTGCCGTTATGGGGGTTTGGAAGATTACACAATCTTATTTCCCCAGCTCTTCTCCTTGAGGCAAATGAGTTCACTCTTACTGAAGACAGCCTTCACAGAAAAATAACAGGTCTCAATGAAAAAGTGCTTTTGTATTGTTCACTCACTAATTCAAAAACTAGAGCAGTATATTCACTACACGGGATAGATTATTCATGTAAAGCTAAACCATGTGAAACGAAAAACTGTGGGTAAACACACTGCATGTTGAAGAACCATTTGTACAGTGAGGGGGCTTTACATGCCGGTAACGTTGTTTTCTGCTATCAGCCGACATGGTACAGTTGCAACTTTGGTAGTAAGTGCCCTGTCAAGAAAAAGGCTAGAATGTCCCAAACGCATTGCGTGACGGGCCTGATTAAACTGAGGGCTGGGCAGGAACAGGTTACTACAATTAGGAACTGTTTAGTAAGAGCATTCAAACCTATGAATATGTTGTGACTATGTATCAAAAGTTGGATATACAGTGAGTAAATAGCTGACACGGTGGAAGCTTAGTTGCAAATGTATCTAGCTGGCACTTTCAGTCAAAAATATAAGGGCATACATTTGTTGTGAATGACGAAAATGGCAAAATGGTAAACAATTTTCTATCACATCAAATGTAAGTGATGGAACTGCAACTTTTTTCTCTTTTTTTTCCCCAAATAACTGATACATACACACAACATACAGATTCCACTGTCTGCCAGTGAGAGTCTTTGAGTCGGTAAGCGCAGTAATCCCAAAAAAGGAGCTCCAGACCACGTCAACAGTTTCAGTGTCTCTGCTATCTGCAGCAGAGCCGAAACGTCTCCTTTGAAGTGCATCTCCGTCTTGGCCTCCCATCAGAGTCCGGCAGTTCTGGCTCTTCTGGAAGGAGGCCAAAACTAAATGAAAAGCCCTTCCCCAGTGTCTCCCAAAGCCTTGACAACAACTCTGCAATTTCCCTCTGCCTTAAAAAAACAAAAAAAACCAAAACATGTTCTCTAGTCCATCACCGCTCAAGGTGTAGTGTAGCTGCTCGTATCCTTCCCAAAATTGTAATACTCCTCCATGTCCTCCATGTTTGCTGTAGTGAGTTTAGTGAGGTTTTGGGAGCCACCATTGTCCATATTGTCTGGTGATGTAAAGCTGAAGTTCTGTCCTTCATACTCCCCCTGGCTCTCCATTTCTGGAAGAACTTCTGGAAAATACACAAAAAGGATTATGAAGTAAATCTCCAAAGCTACCTTCTTCCCTACACAAAGCACAATCAGTGTTTTTGACCTGCTGAGACAACGACGGGCTTACACATCATATGAATTTCTTTAATGTCAACACATTTCTTCTTGCCTTGAATTGATGTCATTGAAGGTCTCATTAATTTCATATGAGTGTGCAACAAAACCTTAATCAAACCCCTTTATATATGGCTATAGTTTTCAGTTTAAAGCTCCTGAAAATTTGATGTAAAATTCTTAGTATTTCTCTGTAACATAAAATAATTATTTAAAAAAAGCAACAATCATGATAAAAGTTTGGAATATACATTTATATATAAACTGTAGGTTGGTGTGATCAGATTTGATTCATGATGGCCTGGCACCATAACATGACATCATGCTTGCCCAACTCAATCCTGTCCACCTCAAACCAGTGAGATCAGCATAAAGAAAAAAAAAAGAACAAAATACAGCAATCTCTCATGTGGAATAACAACAACTGTTCTACCTTTGGCAGAAAGTTGCGTGTTCATGTAGGATGCCATCACACATAATGAGAGGCTGATTGAGAAAATAGGTTTTCAGGGCCTTTGAGACATTCCTGCAATACTTACAGAAATGTTGCAGTAATCATAAAAATATTACATCAGTAATAACTGAAACTTTGCCTGAAAACATGGAAAGCAAAGACAAACAAGAGAAAATAGATACAACGATGTATATGCAGCCAAAAAAGAAATACAAATCCTGAAAAACATCATCATTGATTATCTGCCAAATACTATTTTTACGAAAATAAGTTTGCTATGCTATCATGAAATGGGCTTTGGTTGGTCCAAGAATATTGACATGTTCAGGCTGGGTTCAAGCCCATTTTTGTGTGCATATGGTCTGTTACTATCAAATATTACTACAAAATTAAAATGTATTGCCAGCAATGTTAATTACTTATATTTGAGGGCCTGTGTATATGAGAGTGTGTGTTTTAGAGTGGTGATGTTGGCTTCAAAGCTGCCGGACCAGGGCCGGGCCGGGCCAGGCCAGGCTAGGGTCACTGGTGTGGAATAAATAATAGTTAAAGGAAATATGCAACACTATGTGCAGAGGGTCTCACCTTGTCCTTCTGGTGAGACGTCCATGCCGTGCTTGACCTTCATGTGCCTGCTGAGGTTCCCCTTCAGGTTGAACTTACTGGTGCAGTAAGGACACTTGAAGGGCTTGCTGCCAGCATGGAGATGCATGTGGCCCAGCAGGTTGTACATTCTGTTGAAAGACTTGCCACATACCTGGAAGAAATGCAACCAAAAGCACTGACATTGATGAACACAGACATGATGATGAAAACACCCCGCCTGCCTCAAACCTTTGTGATTTTCTCCCACTGTAAGAATGTGAATTTCACTGCAGCAAACTACTGATATCAAAGCATACGATTAAGTAGCTTCCTTGCAGCATGTTTTCACATTTCTCCTCTTCGCATAATCCCGTCACATTAAATTGAACTGAACTTAAAATGCATCATCACATCTCATTTCACACCAAAATTAATTAGAAAATCTAGCTGTTATCGCCCAGAATACAATTTTTTTTTTTCCCTAAATTGATCAAGTTCAACTACTCACCTTGCATTTGAATGGCTTCACAGGCAGGTGGACGATCATGTGGGTCTTGAGGGTCTGTTTCTGGATGAAGCTCTTGAAGCAGACATGACACTGGAAGGGTCTGACGCTGTTGTGGATGAGCATGTGCCTTTTCAGGTTGGCCGACAGGGTGAACTCCCGGGAACACACGTCACACTTGTGGCCTTTCATCCCCTGCAGAGTCCAAACAGAAGGAAAGGGTTAATCATTTAATAGTGACTGTCTGTGTTTGATGTTTTTCCCTCATCGTACTGTTTGCTAAAAGTGAGACAGAAGAAGAGGTTTTCAAAAACTGAGGGGGAGGTGCGACAGGGTTGAGGGGTGAGACCGAGGCAAAATACTGTGTGAGGGGAAGTCGGTGCTTGTATCAAAGTAATCCAGTGATAGTTTTCCGTACATCCTCGACTATATTACAAATAGGAACTGCCAATAGCTAATTCAGCAAATGTTTAATGGTGCCACTTTTCCAAAATGTACACAAATATAGGCTAAAAAAATGGGGTTCCTGCTGTAGCCCACCACGTAACTTACTGAATCTATAGCAAAGTTACGCTTTCTGAAGTAGTTGTGAGGGGGCACCGGCATGCACCTGTCCCTGAAACCCTCTGGTTTCATTTGTGCTACAGCTAAATAAATCTAATTCCATCCACAAAACAACAGACATTCGGTAACCGTCCTGTCAAACATGGAGACCAAGGAGCAGGCCTGAAACCTTAATAGACAGAACAGGTTTTCCATTTGTAGAATGTAATACAATTCAAAGACAATGTGCTATGATGGCAAAGTAACTGTTTGTTTGGGATGTCAGTGTCCGTTTGGTATTTTAACCTAATGGTATTTACATCCTGCCTGTCAGATTTGGCTCATTTGTTTGACTGTATGAAAATCCACTGCAGCCTTTGCAGGCGTACTAAAGGAGATTGCAGGGAAAAAATAGGGCCCTTTCTACCCATTGTTATTCTGTTACCGTAATACTCTCAACCACATGCGACAGGAAATGTATAAAGCAGATAATTCACAGCATCTAAGGGCTTGAAGCTGGTATATATGAATGTGCTGCTGCACCATGCACTCCACGCTGCTGTCGGTAAAGCAGACAAAAAAGTGGGTGTGAATACCTGGATTCTGGGTTATTGAGAAAAACAAATATGTATTACAGGTCACTAGTACGCCAAGAGACAGTGTTTGTGTAAGCAGACAAATCTGGCAGACTGTCAGTCCACCCACTGTGTGCACAACAAATGGATTGTGATGCTGTTGTCCACCAGGGGGAGCAGTGAGCAGACAACAGGCTCAAATACAAATCAGAAAAGAGAACATCCTCCACCCATCATGTACGACCGCTTATGCTTTTGAGGGTCGCGGGGGCTGGAGCCCATCCCAGGTAACACTGGGGGAGAGGCGGGGGACACCGTGGACAGGTGGCGAGATCATCACAGTGCTGACACACGGAGACAAACAAGCGTTCACGCTCACGCAGAGAACGTCCTCTCCTCTGAGAATACTGACAGCGCTCTCATTTCCATGAGTGTGGCTTAGGATTTCTGTTCCCCTGACAGTAATCAAATTTAAGCAAATCTTTAGGAATTCAGCATTTTCATTTTTCATTTGTGTGATTTCCATCAGAAACCAGCTGAAATCACCTTTGCTCTGCTGAAATGAGGAACGTGGTTTCAGAGAAATGTCAAGATGACACATGTTGTGTATTTCAGAATGACAACTAACCACCAAGGCCTCAAACTGGGGGAGAATTGAAGACAAGACAGTACTGTGGTTATATTAAATGAATTGTGATCTCTCAGCGTTCTCATCTCTGGCTTCCTCACCTGTGTGTGTGCGAGTAATTGCGTGCATGAGTGTAGAACAGGCAGGGGGCACCGTGCAATTACAGACATTTCACTCAGACGAGGACTATAACGAAGAGGACATGGCCAAAATCTTTGTGAAAATGCAGCACTGAATCGGCATATCTATTCTACTTCTAATTTCCTTTGTTGTTGTTGGGTTTTTTTACGTTGCAGGTGAAACTTGCACAGTGCAAACTGGGTGGAGAAGCTTTTCCAATCACAGGATCATATCACCTGAGCAGAGCAAGCTGCATCTTATGTAAAAGAAACCGCTAATTAAAACATATTTTTGAGGGATTGTTTTTTTTTTACAGCTTACAGGAGATATATCTGGCAGCCGATCAGTCCCGATTTGTTAAGATAAACAAACCTCTTTCACAGCTAGAAACTCAATTCTCTTGATGATGTCCCCAGGACACACATCCTGGAGCTTGCTCTGTTGAATGGCAAATGGGTGATTAACCGTACTGAGGGTGCAGGCTGCAAAAATGAGCACACATCCTGATGCAGACTTGCTAGTACTACAATGACAAAAGCCTCATATTGATGAAAAAACATACGCCCTCCTATTTTTTCATTTAACATACAGGTCGATTGCTCGTTACTCTCTGTTAGAACGAGACATTTAGCCGAAGAAAGCCCAAGAACATTTTAGCCACAAAAATCTGACACAACAGGACGCAGTACAGAGTATGGACGCCTGGCAGGCTTACCTGTCTACTTCACCCAGGTGTCAGTGGGTGAAGGACAGAAGAAGAACTGAGGTGAGGCCTTTGGACTACAGAGGCGTGGTTGCCTCCCTTTGGTGAGCCTCTTTTTTTGCATGTCTGTTTGCTTTTGCTCTTTACAATCATTTTTATTTTCAGTCTAATGATCTACACATTAACTAGATCAGTCAGGAAGTCTGTGTGAGAGTGGAAGTGTCCGGGGGTGGTGTCAGTACCTTATGTGTGAGCGAATGCTGACGTAGGTGGTGGAGCTGCACAAATTCCAGGCCGCACTGGGAGCAGGTGTAAGGCCTCGGGCTCTGGTGCTTCAGGAGGTGGTTCTGGAGCTGGCTACGGTAGGCAAACGACTTGTTGCACTCGGTGCACTGGAAGGTGTGGGGGCCCTGGTGGCTGGTCTGGTGGCGTTTGAGGTGGGCGTAGGTGGGGAACTCCATGCCGCACTGCGAGCAGACGTGGCAGCGTCCGCGCTCGTGCTTCACCTCGTGCGCTCGCAGCTCGCTGGGATAGGCGAAGCCGCGGCGGCAGAAGCGGCAGCTGTAGGGTTTGACGTCAGTGTGTTGGAGCATGTGTCGCTTCAGGTGGCTGGTCTGGGTGAAGCCCTTCTTGCAGACGGTGCACTTGTGGGGCCGTGTACCTTGGTGGGTCAGCAAGTGGGTTTGAAGATGACTAGGCTGCTTGAAGAGCTTCCCGCAGTGTGGACAGGCGTGTGGTTTGATGCCATTGTGGCCCAGGATGTGTGTGACCAGGTTGTACTTGGAGGTGTAGGATTTATCACACATGCGGCACTTCCAGCGCTTCAGACCATCTCCCACGTCTACGCAGTAGGACTCATCAATCTGGATGTTGATATCTAGCCGATCCACTCTGCGGCCGCCGTGCCGACGAGGAGGCTGGGGGTGCGGCGGCTGCTGGTGCTGCCCTCCTCCACTCCCATCTGTCCACATCATACTCTGGCTGCCGTCTTCGTACTCAGCCCCCATGCCCATTTCCGTCGAGTCGTAGCTGCCAACTTCACTGGTCTGGAAGTAGCTGCTGATGGCTTCCTCCTGCTGCGTGGGCTTCATCATGTTGTTCCCCTGGTGTTCTACCTCTTCTTCGTCCTCTCTGCCGCCTCGAACGTGGCCCCCCATAGGGCGCTGGCCCTGCAGTCCTCTGTGGCCCTGCTCCCCTCCTCTGTGGCCCACTTGGGGGGGAGGAGGGTGAACATGTGTGTTGGCTTGCTGCTGGTTGGATGCCTCCCGCTCACACTCTGCACAGTTCTTGTTGGTGCCTCTGAGGGTGGCTGGATCCACTTGTACCAAACCGCCTCTGGGAGCCATATTGTTTAGCATGTGGACACAGGAGGACATTCCAGAGTTCACCCCTTCCCCTTTCACGTGGGACGAGGACACGTCACCGCCTTGGAGGCCGTGACGATCGGGGCCGACCATTTTCCCGTCGGGATGTTGAGGGGGCCCCTGCTGCCACCTCCTCTGACTGCAGCTGGGTTGCATCTGACCGTCTTCTCCCAAGTTGTCTCCTAGGTAATCTCCGTTGGCTCCGATAAGCTGGTCTGCGTACTCGTAATCGACTCCGTCTACTGGTGGTGCGGGGGACTCTTTGGGTTCGCCGGTGTAGAAGCCGTTAGGTGCAATGGTAGCTCCGAACACTTCATTCTGGGAGATGAGACCTAGCACGGCAGCCTGGGCCAAGGACAGCACAACTACTGGATCTGTCTGTGTGCCTATGTCCACCAGCCTGGCCATTACCTTGGGCTCACATCTACCCAGGCGCCGGCTCGCCTCCTCCTGGAAGAGAAAGAGACACACGCACAGAGAGGCAAGAAACATTAGCACAACGAGGAACCAATTAACAAATACAGCACATATCTGACTACAGTCGGCAAGCTGAGTTTGTTATGACTCATTCTACTACACGGTATTGGAAGGAAAAATAAATGAAACTATGGATTTTTTCTCTGTCATCATTTTAAGTTTAACCAAAGGTCTTGTTATTGTTTCAGCCAATTTCTCAAATCTAACAAACAAAATTCACTAAGAGACGCCAAACAAACAATCAAGAACACAACTTGCTCTTGACGACTTCAAAACCGCCCACATTTGTCAATACAGGACACTTAGTCCACAACCAAATGGCCTAGTAATGACAGTAATTTGGCTGCAGCATACTGTCCTAGAATGAGAATGCGCCCTTCATCAATAAGGACAAAAAGGTGTCGAGGCTGATCATCCAATCAGAGTGTCTCCTTGAGATGGCTGTCAAGAGAGACAGAACGAGACAGAGAGGGAAACAGATTTTGATTTTAAAGAAAGAGCCCTGTATCGCATCACTACGAAGGATGCAAAAAAAAAACTCAAAACATTTCCACCTACAGAGACCAACCTCATCCCGAATCTACGGGTTCTGGTACAAGAAGTCTGCCTGAATCAAGACTGTCCGAAGGCAAACCTTCAGATCTAGTGACTGAGACGCAGGAACTATGAAAGACACCATCCTAATCCAGCCTGATAACCATGTATGGCTTGTGTGTGTGTGTGTTGTGGGGATTAGATGGCCTACTGATCTCCACACAAAACACACACATTCAAGTGCAAGAGGGGGGGAAAGGAGGACAAAAAAACTGAGCAAGATTAAGACATAAAAAAAAAAGAATGGAAAAGCAGGAGAGGAGACAAAAACAGAGGAGAGCAGAGAGAGAACAGGGCAAAAAGAGGAAAAAGCAGCGACAGAGGGAGGGAGGGAAGCAGGAGAGAGAGAGCTTAGAGCAGGCAAGAGTCTAGTGGAGGGGAGGGTGGAGAGGAAAAAAGAAAAAAGAGAAAATGAAAGGTAGAGGGAGAGTGGAGGAGAGATAAGGAGAAGAGGGGGGAGGGGAGGGGAGACAGGAGGGAAGGAGGAAGGCTGAGAGAGAGAGAGGGAGACAGACACTGGAGAGGGAGGGAGGGGAGAGCTGAGTGGAAGAGTGAGAGGGTGAGTGTGAGGCAGCAGTCAGAAGAGAGCAAGAGGAAGAAAGAGAAATAAAGATATGTAGAGACAGAGGGAGGGAGGGAGGGAGGGAGAGGCAGTGAGCAACCAGGAGACAGAAGGAGAAAGAAAATGACAAAATGAAAGCCAGACAGAATGAAAGATAAAAAAATGTGAAGTAAAACGGGCGAGCCAGAGAAAAGAGGAACGAAGAAGAGTTGAGAAAAGCTAAAAAGAGGAAAAAACAGAAGGCCAGGGACAATTCTTCATTAGTGAGAAATAAGAAATCCGCAAAGGGCAACTTTAAAAACAAAGAAAATCTCCGAAGAATCAAAGCACCTCTGATCGATCGAACACGATCAACCCACGCTGCCCACCGCGTCGCTGAACTGCCACTTAACATGCTACGAGTGAGAGCCCATGAACTCACCACGCTCCTCCTGCTGTGAGGTTTCAGGTGCTTTAAGGATCTCATTCTTCAGTGCAAGTGTTGAGTGAGAATAGGCTCTGTTCGCCTCCCATTTATACGTGAGGGATGAGGGGAGGTGGGGCCTAACACTGCCCGCCTCCACCCCTCTTCTTCTTCTTCTTCTTCTTCGTCTTCTTCTTCTTCTTCTCCAGCGCAGTTTCGGTAGTGACTCTGGTCACACCAGCACCAGAAACAAACAAACAAATATTCCCCCGACAAACGAGCATGTGGCCGGCAGGTTTAAAAACAAACACGGGAAAAAAAAAGCGGCTCACATATCACTGACGCACGAGGCTCCTTGATAGTCTGGTGATAAATGGGCTAAGTCACCTCTAAGTCACAATACACACACACACACACACACACACACACACACACACACACACACCAACAACAAAAATAAAATCAACATCATATCAGTCTGAAATGATGGTTCCAGCAGGCTGCCTCCCGCCTCACTCGCCCTCCTTTCTTCCATCTCCGTCTGTCATTCTTTGTCTTTGTTTCTGCCTATCCCTGTCTGTCTCTCTTCCTTTATCTGTTTATTCCTGTAGCTCAATCTATTGCCGAGTCCCTCACTGTGTATCCTCTATGCATCTCTCTCTCTATCTGCGCCTTTTTTATCTTTCACTCTCTCATTTATCAACTCAGCTTTATGAGTAGGGAAAAGTGTTGGAAGATTGTTTCGTGCACAGACTTGGATGCAAGTGTGTGATAGGAGAGGAAGAGAGAGAGAGAGAGACAGGGAGACGGAGGGATGGAAGGTGACTGACAAGGAGATGAGCGAATGGAAGAGAGAGAGAAGATGGAGAGAGAAGAGGAGGGGGAGTGGAAGGAGAGAATACTGAAGGAAAAGAGAGGGGAGGGGTGGAGGGGAGAGACAGAAAGAGAGGGAGAGAGAGAGAGAGATGGAGGGGGATGGGAAGAGTGGAGCAGAATGCGGTAAAAGAATAAGTAGAAATGGAAGATGGATGGAGGGAAGGAACAGATAAAATGAGAGTTAAGGGAGAGAATAAAAGGTACTGCTACTCTCAGTGATGCATCACACGGGCCAGCGTGTCCCTCAACCACACACACATACACACACACACACAAATTAGGGCCGCTGATTGACACCTCAGGAAACGTCGAGGTTCGAGTGTGAAGGGCTCTCATCTCTTCTCACGTCATCTCGCGACCAGCGCACCGCCAGCAAAATTAGGGACGCGTGGAGAGACGAGCTAGCCGCGGAGCTGCGAGACGGTGCCAAACGGTGGCCTGAGAGTCCACAAAGGTCACGCGTACCCCACCAACGCTGAAACCGAGGCGGCAAAAATGAATGCGTATGACCAAGCTGCGAACTATGGAGGGAAATGAGAGCATGACTGACACTTCCTCCCAAGAAATGAATAAAAGTACGCTATGAGGAGTCACGTAAGGGTGCGTGGACAAACCAAAGGCTCGTTTCTTTTGCAGGAATTTCCTGAGACGACGCAAAGCTGCGAACAGGGAACAGACAGCTGATTGTAACTGTAGATGTTTGTGTGCATTAATAATGAGTGTGAGTGTATGAGCCCATGCAGTGTATGTTGAAGGTGTGTTCTCTCGACAACATGTTGTACAGCCAGGACACTTACTTCCATAGAGACACCATCTTTACTTGAGATCAATCATGCAGCCTCCCATGTCATAAGACTAGATTTACGTGGCTCCCGTGAGAGGTGAATACAGTAAAACACTTTGACGGTGCAGGGGTGTTTAAAGAAGAACCACCTAATGTTCAAGGAATGAAAAGTGGCAGCGGCTCACTCTGCGTAACCAGGGATCTGACTGACGGGTCCACAATATGAAAACACATGAGAGGAACTTCTAGTCAGGGAAGCATTAATTCACAACTACTTAGAAATAAAGTACATCCCGAAGCAGTCATGTATAAGTATGATTGTGCCTGAAACGTGAGAGTAAAATGTTGGCAGGTGTGTTCCTGAGGACCCAAGGAAGGGCAGTGTCGAGCATGAGCTCTTGAGGTCTAGGGGACATATTTATCAGTGCTGCTACACCGTGTAGTGTACTGAGAAGGGACCCATATTAACCAAATGGCATGCTGGGTACAGAAAATAACAGTAGTGTCGGCTGGTAATTAGTGAATCTATGCATATTCTAATAATGACCTCTTATTAATCACGTCACAACTGTTTCTCCTCATTTTCCTGTTTTCTCAGTGTGGATGACAAGCTGTTAGTCCTGTTTTACAGAGCTGCATCAGAGGGTTAATAAAGTGCTTAAAAACATGTTAAATGAGGTTTCTCTCACTGCTTCATATGTGAGCAGAGTGGGAGCGTCTTGCCTCTCAGCCTGACTGATTTCCATGTTTTCACCTACAAAATAAAACTTTCCACAAATAGTCGACGTTCACTGTCGTTATGCTACAACCCACCTCCTGTCAGTCACAACCCAGTCAAGCACAGAAGACGCTGAGTATAGTCTGTAAATAATGATTCTACATTATTGGGTCTCGCAATCCCATAATGAGATAAAAAGTACACTTAAGGAAATATGCTCTTTTAATTGGTTTGTTCTGGACAGCTCACCTTCAGACTCTCAATCGAAATGGTCAGTTCCTTTATCTTAAATTATTTAGACATTTGCTTAACAGAAGCAAGAAGTTCTCATCTTTAGAGGAAGAGGAAAATAAATCACTCTCCAACGCAGCTCCACATCATGCCAACGGATGTGACTTACATGTGTCAAGTGGAAGAGCTCCTGCTCTCTTCTGTCCTGTTCCAAAACTCCAGAGCTTCGCATTTAAAACGTCTGATCTGAGCAGGGGAAGACAGCTTTAAACATGAGCAGGATTTTCCCCAGAAGAAACGAAAACGCAATATGGGCTCTAATTACTTTCAAGTACACGCATACTGCGGCACAACAAACTTCCGAAACACGTTTTAGATTTGCGCATGCCGAGAAAACAAAAACAAAGTTAAACAGCCTGCATCTGATGCAAGGCACCGACTAGACGCTGCAAACCTGGCTTCTAGCTCTACGGTCAAAAAACAAGATTTTTCTCACTTTAGCAGCAGTCACAGTTTCCTACAGATAAAATCAAATGAGAGCATGAAGTGAAATCATTCCTGCTCGATAACTGCGCGGCCATAACTTCTGATTTATAGTCGCACCATTTACAAAGCATACACCGAAATTTGGCTATATATTAGGTCACAGTACTGAAAAACATTGATTTTCAATTTGTCAATCAACAGGAAATTGTCATCAATCCTCACAATTAACTAAGTGCTTAATTATGAAGCAAGATTCACCGGTTGCAGCCTCACAAATGTGAGGATCTGCTGCTTTTCTCTGCTTTATAGATTTTCAGGCTTTTTAAAGCATAACCTTGCACCCAGGGAAAGCGTGATGAGAATTCTTAATTGTTTTCTGACATTTCAAAGACTAAATGATTAATCCAAAATTAATCAACCAATTATTGATTGGTTCTGACAATTCTGACAATTGAAATTGTGCAATATAAATTGTTGCAGTCCGTTTAAAGAATACCATTTAACAGCAACAAGGGCCTGACATGTATTTGGATTAGTACTCACAGTTTCAACAATTTCACTGTAATTGAATTTGAATTGAATTTGCTGGCTGTAATGCATTCAGGTAGGTGTCTCGCACAGCTGCTTGAGATTAGACAACATTTAACAGCGAAGAACTTTGGCTTCTTTTGATATATGAAAAGGGTTTCTGTAAAAAACATGTTAATATTTCCCAAGGTGGTATCCAGAATGACTGTCAGGTGTGAAGTGGTGGTGTAATGATCTTAAAGGTGCACTATATGTGACGACCACTAGTATCAATTATACTAAATTCACGTATGAGAATTCATATTTTGGCAGACAGATCAAAACGGTTGTTGCTATGGAGAAGAATACAGCCAAAGGTGGGAATTCTGTGAAAAAGTCATTTTAAGTTAGTTGCTGAATTCACCAAAAGTAAGTAAATAAAAGGTGAACTGATTTAAACAGTAGACTCTAAAATGTAAAAAGCATCATCTGTAGCTCCCGCCAGCCCCAGAATTTCAAGCTCTGTGATTGGATGCTCGCCTATACGCACCTCGGGAGTCGTTAACTTCTCGCTTCGTGCTTTTTCGTGCTCGTACCTTCGACATTTCGTCTTCAAGGAACCAGATAACACGCAACACAAAAGCGACTTTCACTTCCCGAACCAGATGCGCCGAGACCATTTCAAACCACGCCGAGCCCTGGCGGCGGCGCCCGCATTTCAGCTGCGACAAAACCTCCGCAAACCACCAGCGGTTGCAGCTTCCAGCTGTGCAGCAGCGGCTCAGTTTACGAGGCCATCCTGTCTGTGAACGCGAGAGGTGAGGCAGTCACCTGGTTCATCTAGTTTGCGTCCCTCTGAGGATGACTGTCATTTGTGGTTGTTTTGTAGCCCTGCAAGGAAGCCACTTGTTGAATATAGACAAACAGAAGCAGCCACCATGTTGGGGTAAATGGCGAGCTTTGGGGCAGTTCCTCACAGGAGGCAGGCGGTTAAATTTGGGTTAATGTGAATAACAGAGGGCAGAAATAAATAGCACCATAGATGGATGGGTTAAATAAGAAACAAATATGTAATCATGGGGAGACAAGCTTTTAGTCAAGTTATGGCTTTTATTGTAGAATAATCAACTGTTTCTGTCCCTAACGTGTTTGTTTTTCTGCAAGAGAAAACAGTTTTTTTAATAAAGTTTGTATCATAAATGTCATGGGGGAGTGTGGTAAACAACAGGATAGAGAGAACATGGAGGAAAGAGAGAGAGAGCGAAACAGCAGAGGACAAAATGGGAGCGTAATAGAGGAAGCAGAAAGAGAGAGGAGAGAGAGAGAGAGAGAGAGAGAGAGAGAACAGATGATTGCATGGAATGAAAGGGGGATTGAGGGGGGAGGGAGGGGAGGAGATAAAGAGAACAAGGACGGGAGGGGGAGTAAGTGAGCGAGTGAGGGAATGAGTGAGTGAAATGGCAGAGTGAGAGAGGAAAGGAGAGAGAGACAGAAAATGAGAGGCAACGGTGGGGGAGGGGAGGATGTAGAGGGAAAGCGAGAGAAGCAAGAGAGAGAGACAGAGAGAGAGAGAAAAAAGATACAAAAAAGGGAGAGAGAGACATAGAGAGAGAGAGGGAGAGAGAGGGAGACAGAGAGAGAGCGAGAGAGAAAGAGAGAGAGATGGGGCAGGGAGCAACGTGAGAGTGAGACAGAGAGAGGGAGGGAGGGGCAGTGTGCAACGTGAGAGAGGAAGAGAGGAAGAGAGAGAGAGACAGAGAGAGGCAAAGAGAGAAAGAGGAGAGGGAGGGGTAAAGCGTGATGGAAACCGAGAGCAAGAGAGGAAAAAAGAGGGAGAGAGAATGAAAGAGGGAGAGAGGAGAAAAGAGGAACAGAGAGAGGGGGAGGGGAAGAGAGCTGGAGAGAGAAAAACAGAAAGAGGTAGAAAAAAATAGGGAGCGAGCGAGGGAGAAAGAGAGCAAAAAAAAAACTCGCTCTATTTTGTGGTTTCACAAACATGGCTGCAGCAAAAGAAGAAGAAGAATGGTATTGTTGGTTTTCTCAAGTCCTCCCTCTACAACACACACACACACACACACACACACACACACACACACACACACACACACACACACACACACAACCAGCATCGTTATAACATACCAGCATCAGTTGTAATCACCCATGTTAATCACTGGAGCATGAAAACGGCTCCATTCAGGTATATTCTGATGGATTCACAGATGAGAAGCGAGGCCTCACTGAAAGGCCCGAGATCTTTATTCTTCTCAGCAGTACAGTTCAACTATTACATTGATTTTATCACAGATATATTTACATTTACATACGACCATTGCAGAGCTTTTCAAATTCTGACCCCACCCCCACCCCCACCCGACAAAATTGAGACAACTGCGCCCCCCCTGCACCCCCCGCCATCTCTTTCTCACTGTTGTAGACTCAATGAAGTACATTGTGGGCTACAACTTGAGCCCCATTTTCACTTGCCTATATTTGTTCAGATTTTGGCAATTTGGCACCATTAAAAATATGCCGAATTGGCTCTCAGCAGTTCCTGTTTGCAGCGTACTCACAAGGAGTGTCCTTGTTGTATGATTGCTTAACAGATTTATGGACATTTTTTTGTGATTGACATTTGAGAAAATGTCATTTTGATACAAACATTACATTCATTTTCCACCAGAGAGCGCTCTCTTTCAGTATAGTGAAAAACTGCAAAACTGATGCACTGTGTCGATACTGACCCTTTAAGAGGATCGAGTATTGACCAGACATGACCAATCATCATCATCAACGACGTATGATCACATCAAATACACATTCCTTGTCAATGTATTCATATATTTCAGTGCTTCTTCTATGAGTTAGATTCATTCAGTCAGTTCAGGTCACAGACTCAGTTTTCAGGACCACAGTAATCCCTGACCTCATGTTACTGCACATAAAAAAATGATGTGAAAAGAGACCACTGCTATCAGATCAGTAATCGGGAGCGACAGGTAACCTGTGTTGAGGTATTGGAAGTGGTATCAGAGGAGAAAAAGTTGAATAGGTGCACAAATTCTTTAAAAACTAAATTCAAGTTATTCTGAGCAAAAATATTAAAACCCGACTACATGAGTGAAAAAGACGTGCTGTCGATGACATATTGGACGATTAGGCGCAACATGTGCACACATTTGAAATTACAGTGATATGAATATAATTGGAAGTCAGTCAGATGGTATGAGAGTCTGACATTCTTGTCATAGAGCCACGGGCTTGTTGCAATAGGAAGAGCCTGGAATATTTGTTTGGATGCTCGAGCACAAAGAAAAACATCGCTGTTGTGTTTCTGTATCAGCATGCTATATGTGTTTTGTCAGTTCTTTTAACAGGCCAGAGGGCCAGCAGCAACAAAGCATGTCGGATAGCTGCTAAAGTGACGACTGAAGGGCTTCAGACACACCAAGCTCACCTCAGAGATCTCGTGTCGAATGGTCAACCATCACCACTTTTAGAAATGTTGCACTTGACCAGAGCGCAAACTGGGTAGTTAACCACAATGAGCTGCAGCTCAGGCAAGCTGGCCCCCGCTCCACTAGGGCTGAACAATTAATTGAACTATTATCGAAATCACAATATGGCCAAGTGCAACATCCAAGAGCTGCAGTTTGATTAAGGTAAAATGTGTCACAACACACCATTATAAATAAAGCAGCGTGGTGCTTCAGAGATGCCCCGGCCTACAAATCACAAATCAATATGTGGCTCATAATCCCAATAATATGTTTTGCATGTTATCCAGCCTTAATCCAGGCTCATGGGAAAAAAACAAACTGACGTGCAGTTTCTACAGCGATGGTTGAGGTGTGCATTAAGTGTGAAAATGGGAAGCGCTCCAAGTGGCTCTGCAAATTCTCCCCTCCTTATTCCTATGCAGTGGTCCGGGTGTTGTCAGGTGTAGACAGGCACTCTGTCTTCAGCGATGATGCATGGGTGGAGTGTGACCTGAACACCACCAACTCCTCAACAGTCCTGGCACATTTGCTCGGCTTTTTATAGCTTCCATATACTTTGCACGGACCTTGTTACACCTGAACTCGACGTTTCTCAGACATGCACAGATGCCACTTAACGCAAAGATGGATGTGAGTACTCGTTTGCTATAATGGGTCTTTTCTTTCTTTCAGTTTTAGGCCTTTTTGTGTCAACTCTCCATAAGCACCTACCAACAGCAGCTGATCAGCCACGATGCTCTTTGTACGGTAATCATGTCACACTTTGTCCAATTAAACATACATAGGTTGAACTTGCCCTTTTCCTTTGTTGTGTTTACAAGTGAAAGGTCACACCAGTTCACTTTCCTCTCACACACACACACCATCCAGACCAACACGCCTGAAAATGCATATCACATGACCATGCACCATTGTACACGGTGCACGCACGTGCTGGCGTTCGTTGTTTGCCTCCTGCGCCTGTGGACAGTAGCAGTATGATAAAATGCAGAATTTAACTGCACAACAGCTGCTAGAATAGACAGCAAGGTCAGCAATGCCTGTAAATCGCTACCCATGGTGAATTAAACGCTGGTAGGCAAAGCTCATGGATACATACGGGCTGTCGTTTGCATTCTTCTAGAAAAGGGTCATGTGATAGGGGCCTGACGGTTGAGGGAAGGACAAAAACCCGGAAGCAAACGTGCGTGTCTAAGTCATCATTTCCACCCGTCCAGACTAGAACGCAATCCTGGAGTGAGTTGCTCCAAAATGCCAGCAGCAGTGTGGACGCAGATACAATATATTCATGCACTACATCTATTAATAGTTAATACTTGTAAATATTGGACTCAAGTGTTCACCACCATTAACAGTTATGAGGCATGAAATAATTCTACGCACTGACAGTCACAATATGCTGAGTTGAAACGAAAATTCATAAACTGAACCCTGATAATAAACACCAACAAGTTTATACAGACAAGGGACAAATAGGAAAAACCTGCATAAATTAGTTCAAGACTATAATAATAATATACTTTAAGAAAAGCAGCTCAACGTGATTTACAATAAGAAACTCGCATGCACAAATGCTTCACATAAAAAAGACGTAGAATGAACATAAAAACAAGGATAGAAAACCAATGTGAAATAAGATGGAGACTAAAACCCACTTGATAATAATATAGTACAAGGAATGAAAATAAAGACAAGAAGATGGAAAATAAAACGACTGAACAAAAGCAATAAAATAAAGTTCAGAATTGATCACATAGAACGCATAAAACCTCCAGCAGACCAGCAGCAGTGGACCAAGGCAGCTGCCTTGTGCAACCCCAAAACAAATGTCATGTTTCTCAGACACATGATCTCCAAGACTGACGCAGAACTGCCTCCCTTCGATTTATGTTTTAAACCTGCGTAACACAAAGTCAGAAAGACCAACTAACTGTTCAAGACGATTGATTAAGATATCACGGTCAGTCATATCAACAGTGATGCTGTTTAGCAATGGGGAGATCCTGTCAGGCGGCCTCTTTTTGACCTTCAGCGGAGCAACAGTATTTAAGGCAGATCACATGGTAATGTTGAAATGTTGATGGACTTGTCTTGGAAGAATACAGTTCATCACACAGGTAGAGAGTGAGGGAGAACTGAAGCTGTTCTGGAGGCTCATGCTGTCACTTCATGTTGATTTTTCTCCCTGTCAACCATCTTTATAGCTCTCCCAAATGTTGCTCCCGCTCCCCTGGACCTCCTTTGAAATGAATGACTACTGGTCCGAAGACATTAAAAGCTCATTTCCGTCAATAGTTCGATTCTCGAGCCGGAAAACAACAACCAACAACTGCTTGAAAGTCACAGCTATAAAATATTTGACCCCGCAAACCAACTTAAATGCAACATCCAGACAACAAAGATGAGAGCGTGCTGGATCTCACACTGATCAGCACTGTCCAGGGAGGAAGCCCTCTCCTCAAACACACATGCAGCCAACGCCAGCAGCACACAAATCAGCATTTCACACGGTAGAATCGAGCATCCAGGTCGAGCACCAGCGGCCCTGGGTCGAACTGTATTGACCTGCTGTTCAGTGACATGAAAACCTCTCACTCCTTTCCTGAAATTCCCCTGGATTTAAGAAAAGCATGAAACCTGAAGTATCGGGGAATACAGCGGAGAGCTGGAAGTGCTCACTTCCTCCTGCCATTCTTTCATATATTTTCTTTTTTTGCTGTAAGCGGCCAATAAAGAGAGAACAATTAACAGGTTTATGTGCCTTGAATTTAAGTTTTGATCCGAATCCCACATTAAACTGTCATTTATGACTGTGCCATCAAAGCTAACAGCAGGTGTAAACGGCAGATTAAAGAAGCCTATTTGTGGCGCTTGAGGCATGTATACAGCATAATATATTTATGAAGAGCCGTCCTTTGGGAATGAAGTCCCAAATTCCCAAACACGTGGCGTGTTCGCTGTTCCCGGGAACATCTGATCTTTGCTCTCCTCCAATATGAGTGGAAAACAGCTACAAGACTTATGAGATCCACATTCACGCACTGTCCCACTCCTCAGTCTGACTCTTTTCTTCATGTAGATATGAAACGATCCAGGGAGACGAGTCTGGATCCGTTTGATGTTTACGAGGTCGTCAATCCGAAGCAAGCTGACAGCATTAACACGTCAGTCTCAGACTTCACTTTATTCCTACCTTGTCTCACCCTTGTGTTACAAATTCACTTAGAATAGCACGATAAAATATCAAGGCATGAAGCCATCAAACAGAATCGCTGCGAGTGGAATTATGAGAAAAGACACAATTTTAAGTCTCGATAAACGTCGAGTCTGCTGCTGCTGTTAAGTGCTGCTGTGGGCCTACCATTTTGTTCCAGTGCGTTGTAACTAACAGTTTCAAACTACATCACTCATTTCTCCTCCTCCTCTCTTCCATCACTTTTTCCTCATGTTTCCATGGCTACACCTCCTCCCCTTTTTGCCTCTCCCTCTCTCTCCCTCTCTCTCTCCCCCCCTCTCCATCACTTCCTTCTTATCTCTTCTCTTCCAGTATCATCCCTACCACTCCTTCACTGCACTGTTCTTCTCCTCGAACCACGTTCTCTCTTGCACATGTAGTTTAATGCACATGTGGTCTGGTGAGGACAATAATGTCATTTATAAAAGGAAATTTAAACAACAGGATTAATGCACAGGTACTATATTGATCCCTGAAGGTTAATTCTCTCTTCTCCATTGTTCTTTAGGAGATCAGCGACACAACAGCGCCCCCAGAGGCGAGACTAAGATTTAGTGTCTTGCTCAAGGACACTTCAGCAGGGCACACATGACTATGTATGCACTCATGGCATGTCTTTTTCTCCTATAGTTGGTTGAGTACATGTGAAGAGATAATTGTGTTCATCATTTAGTTGATCTATTAAAGGCTCTCAGGTAGACAGACAGCGATACCTGGCAGCAGAACAGACGGCCATCACAGGGCCTCAAAATGCACAGCAGGCAAGCACATGCTGGGTCTGTGTAGTAAAAAACGTAACAAAGGATGTTAATATGTACAAATATATGGAAAAAGCTTGAGACCTCACTACTGAAGAACTCAGCTAACACTTTCACCCCTGCATGCAAAGTATTTAGTGCATTACGGTCCGTTCGCTGAGTCTTTCTAGATGATGCTAATCCAGTTTGTACTGTGCACTGAAATTCACAATCCTCCCGAAGCCTATCACTGGACTCTCTAAAGCTGATAACAATATTTTCATTACGCAACTTTAAGTCGATTTAAGAGCTCATTTGCCAAATGAAGCAATTCAATCTAAGGGCCGAGTTATGCTAGAAGAGAAGCGGTTCGCACGACGTGTTATCTGACCCTGTCGGAAATCGAGTGATTAGAATTGTTTCAAATGGGCGCGCTGGAAGGTCGGGAGAAACGCCGACTGTCACCTCTGCGGAGCCGGCCAATCATGGCATGAAGTGGGTTTGAATGTCAGACTGTCGGCACAGAAATTTACAGTAATGGTCAGACACAGCCCCTCTAATCCGATGCTGGAAAGGTTTGAGGGGAGGGGGTTTCCAAAGCTGTTCGACCAGTTCAGATGAAGCTTACTGGCAGCTTTATTCTACAATATTTATTCTACCATCAGCCTACATTCTAGGCAATTCTACACCTTGCAGCATCTTTTGGATTAAATCTCTCCCTTTAACGTGAATTCATTTGCATCGCACCGGCAGCACAGTCCGAGGCAAGTTGAGCAAAACCAAACAAAAATGAACAATATGATCATGAGAATGAAATGAAATAAAGGCAGCTCGACTGATACTGGATATTTGAGGTTGAAAATCTGATGAACATGCATCTTCTGATAAACAAACAAATAACAAAAAGTACCCTGATTCTCAATGCTTAAATTTTCACCTCTGAATATTTCTAATGTTGCACAAAATTTAATCTACGATGCTCCCAGCTCACTGCAATCTGCATTCAACTGGAGACGTCTCGATCCAATTCTTGAGCACAACTACTTTTCACAGCCCTGGTGTAAATCCGATATCAGCAGCAACGGCTGAGCAACACGAGGTGTCAATCAAACCGCCGCTGTAAAATGGCTGTACGGTCCGCGACTCCCTCGGGAGTGACATCGTCCATCCGCGGAGGTGTAGCACAGCTCAACATACATCAATAACTGCAAAACTAGTGAGGTGACCAGCCCAGCATCAGTGGCCCGAGCACTGCACAGCGCCGCGAGCAACGGGGGGAGAGAGACACGGGGACAGTGAGAACGGACAGCGAGGGAACGAAAGAACGGGAAACAGAGACGATAAGAGAAGGAGACAAAACAGAGAGGCGTCCACACAAACAAACACATTCAGACACACACACACACACACACACACACACACACACACACAGCTAAAATTACATTCAAGAGGGCATGAACTAGGCCACTGCTCTGCACCATGCTGGAAAGTGGTAGTTAGCTAAGTGAACAGAGGCTTGCAGTGACCTGAAGGCTAACACCGAACGTGGTCCCTGTTATCTTACTACACACCATTACTGTCGGCCCAGGTGATTGTGATCTGATCACCGCTCACCACAGAGGCTAATAATCAGGGTACGAGGAGAAAACAATGAGGAGCACGCGCCCGTCTTCATACGTGAAAGCGGAATATTCCAATATTGGATTACAAATCATGTCAGCTAGATAATAATTAACAGATTGCATGATATTCTGCTAAACTGCAGCAAAACAAGCTGAGCAAGCAATCGTTTTCACAAAGAGAATTTGGCAGAATTCAGGAGGACTCGCTGACAAACTGACTCACCAGACAACTAGTAACAACTTCACACAGCGAAAGCTGGCAAGGACAAGATCTAGCCAGACCAGCAGCAAGGCCAAGACCAAGCGGCATGACTGGCACCTAATGAGCATGACACACCGGAGCAGTCTATTAAACACTCCTTCTGCACGCCCACCGGGAAACAGAAACAGCGCGCACTAAAACAGTCAATTTACAGCGCTATTGTTCGCTCCTTCGCTTATTTATCAGCAGCAAACAGACACGGCTACTTTGCCAGTTGCTTGAATTCGAACAGAAAACGAACGCCACTTTATTTTAAGCGTGCAAATAAATCTGCAGCCTGCTAGCAGCTCTGTGAGGCTGTGCTCAGAGCTTAGCTTTGAGCTAAATACTGACATGCTCACAATGACAGAGTTCAGAAAGTAGAATGTTAACTATGTTCAACATCTTAGTTTAGCATGCTGACACTTAGCACAACACAAAGTACAGCTGAGACTGGTGGGAATTACATCAGTCTTGCAGGTATTTGGTTATCAACAGTAGTCGACAAAATTAAAATTTGTCCTGATGATGGCTCTGGATAAAAACCTCAGTGATCACTGAAGTTCTTTCAGTTTATTCGGAGGGCGACGTGAATATCTACACCAAAATTCATGACAGTACATCCAATACCTGTCGAGACATTTCACTCAAACTGCAAATGTCAACGTTGGGATTCATCCTCTGGGCACCATGAATGTCTGCACCACACTTCAAAGCATTCTACCCAACAGCTGTCAAGGTATTTCACCAAATCCACAAATGATCCGATCCTAGATCCGAATTGTGTAGCGAGGTTCCTACGAGTAAACAGTTAACACGGCTTTGAATCACACTCATTTCATATATTACCTATCCTATCCTATTACCTCAAACATACAGACACTTGAAACGAACAGTCAACTGCTATGCAACAGGAAAATAGCTAATACACAACAGTTTATTATTAATGAAGCCGTACAGAGTAAGCTGTTAGCCCACTCAACAACACAAAGCTCAATTTGATGTTATTTATGAACAATTCAATGTTGCAGGCCTTTTTTTTCCCAGAAGGCCTGATCATTGTGCCGTTTAAATAGGGCCTACACATTAAACTCGCACAGCGAACACAAACAAAGTGGCATTACACTCTGGAGGTCGTTCAGCATGGCTGTAACCACCAGGCCCTACACATTAGGCCTTTGTGCTTCGAGAAGCATCAGCCTCTTTTTTTAAAACCCTGCCTGCAGCACAGCCAAGCGCTGCAATGTGCTGACACCATCATCAGCTATTCTAAACCTTTTACCACAGCTATATTCTCACATGCTGATAAAGAAAGGAGGGAAAGAAAAAAGAGAACGCCTAATTTTCATCCATCTTCTGCTAGAGTCTAATTTTTACTGTCTGGTAAGAAAAATGCATCATTTTTTCTTTTTTTTTAGGAATATTGTGTCTGTCCTGATGTTCTGTCTGGCCCTGCTGGACCTCATTCAACACAGCCACCCTGCCACTGATGATCCATGGATGAATGGCTTATGATCCCCTGAGCAGCATACAGATTGTGTAGTAGCAGCAGCAGTGTAATAACACATTATTGATCCAAACTTGGGGAAATTCATTCATCACTGTACAAGTCAAGCTGGCCAAGAAATAAGAAACTGTACAGTTAAAGTTGGAGGCGTAAATTCTGCAGACAAGTATGAGCCTGAATCGTTGAGAACTTGCCAATCCTTTTTCTTGATCTGGACCATTTGTCAGCACCCTATTAAGAAATCAAGTTATGAGCATCATCATGCATAATGTCAAATACTATTCTAACATCATCAAGCAGCCTTTCAACACTATAAACAACGTAGGCTGGTCCAAATACCAGACCACAGTGTTATTCATCACAAGGCAGAGCAGATTAGATAGACCATTAACACAAGGTTAACACAGAAGACAACAAATATAGCAGCCAGCTGAGAGACAGCAAGTTTGCAAAGCAAATGAATATTTGGCGAAATGCCTTCAAGCAAAAACAGACTGGAGATGTTATCATCATCCAGCGTAATTCGGAGAGGCTCAGAACTGCACTCAGGGAGGCAAAGCACTCCAATGTGGCCATGACTGGTCACCAAAAAAAAAAAGAAACGCCTCCACCAGAGAGAGGTGGAGGTGGACTCCACAGTGAGAAAATACCAAAGCGGCGTCACTTGGCCAAAAACGACTGGAGCCGCTCAATCTAAGAGCAGCAATGAAGCAGGATCTCCTGACCAAAGGCTGCCGTAACAGTATAGGAGGGTGAGCTGGCCAGAGGTGCTTGATGGCCTGCGCTCCTCCTGGGCGCTGAGACGATGGAGTCAGTCAAGTCAAAGCGTGGGTTCAGGACACACGTCTGCTCAAACTGACAGCAGAACTGGGTCACTTTCAAAAACGCAAACCGTAAGATCTGCACGGGTTGGTACCTTGACGAACGATGCTGAGTCATTTGAACATTTCCATCTAAATGATCATCAATCAGATGAACCATAGACCACAAGGGAAGGATGTCTTTTTAATTACTGCCGGCCACTGAAGTGCACTGACACCGAACTGCATCAGAGCACATCTATAGGCCCGGGGCTGCCAACTGCTATGCACAGTACGCAGCTGCCTTGCTGCATGCAGTGCACCATCCACATTACATGATTAGACAATGCATGGCAGGTATGCAAGGGGTCAGCAGTGTTACTACTCGGTGTGGCTTTGAGTTTGAATCCTTGAAACGGCACTGAAGCAGTCCAGAATTACAGCATGCATGCAAGCGCAGGCAGCCATACAGGACCTTCACATCCCCTGACAGCCAGTCAGTCAGCCGGTGTGAGATGCACAGCCCCCATTAGAGCAGTGGAGGATACCTGTGGCCTATCAATGATCTGTGACAGCCCGCTGAGAGGTGCTGGCCTGCCTCCCTCCCCCCCAGGAGCGAGCGGCCGGGGCTACAGGTTATCCACTGCAGTGCATCTTCCCGGTGCTTTGCGGTGTCAAAATATCCCCTCTGCAACCGAACAGTGGAGGCTGTGCGCGCAGAGCCGCCCGGGGCCAGCCTGATCTCCGCACCGGGACTGTGGCCACTTCTCGCCCGCTCAAAATGAACCATTATCCCCCCCCGCAAAACTCGCGCTGTATCTTTAAAAGCAAAAGGCCCGACAACTTAACAGCAAAAAACTTTGTTGAAGGCAGGCCTCGGCGACGCGACGCGGCTCGGCCTCTCGGCGTGGAGAGGTGCGTTCGTGTGCCTGCGCGGGGTGTAGAGCGGTGATGGGGCAGACCCGGGCGGCTGTGGCCTGGTGTAGCCCCTTCTCCTTTATGCGTCTCTTTTCCCCATTCTCTCCATCCCCCCCTCCTCCTCGCCTCCTCCTCTCGACGCCATCTGTTTGTGGCATGAGAGAATGTGGAAGTAAAAAAAGAAAAGACGACATTTTGACTGTACTTGCTGACCTACATCGACCATTTGTTTTTGCGGACGGCGCGAAAGCCGCGCCGAGAGGCGGCCGTCCGCGGCGTGCGGCCGCTCGCACCGCCATCCGTACCGCGCATACGTTTTCTCTCCTGCTCAGGAGGAATTTAACAAGTTACGGCTGAAACACTCCTCCGCCTCGCCGGGCCGGACAAGTCAACGCTGCACACACATCTCCCTTACGATCGGCAAAGCGAGAGAAACAGAAAATCGCAACTCACCTGGTTCCAAAATCGGTTTATGGTGGCGACGTGATTGTGGTTAATTTTAATATGGGAAAAACAGTTACAACGGTGGGTCCCCGTTGTGCGGAGCAGGAAGGAGGGAAGGAGAGGCGAGAGGGGCTGACGTGAATGAATAAACAACTGAGCTCCTCCTCAACGCCACAAGTAAAGGCGGAATGTGGCCGACTGAGTGGATTTCACCCCCAGCCGTCAAACACCCTCTTTATGATGTCTTTATCAAATAATACTCGTGTTTTTTTAATCACCTTTGCAGCCTTTCGACTTGATTCCGACTATTATACCTGAGCCACGAGGTGCTCATTGGCTCGTTTAAAAAATGCCCAGTTTTTGTCGAACCAACGCGACATTTTATTACTCTATCGTCTGTTTGTTAATATCAAGTAACAAAAATCTGTGAGTGTTTTTTTTTTTTTTTTTTTTTAATGTAATGCATATTTTGTATGGTATGAAGAAAATCCACCAGGTGGCGCTGTCTGCGCCCTGACAACAGCACTGAATTTGGTGAGATGGCCAAACTCCATTAAGATCTCCTCTGTTTTAAGACATGTAGAAATGCTTTGCTTTGATTTATAATAATTTGTCCGAAGAAGCTCTGAAAAGCACGTCTTCTCCTTCTCCCTCATACAAAAAAACAGAATCTATGAAAATATTTTTAATTTCCTTATCTGACTGAATAATCCATTCTCAGAGAGGATGTGTATCACCTTTGTCTTTTGACCAGACTGGCCTCCAAACTAGTTCCTCCATCAGCGGAAGGATTTGAGAACAGTCCTCTAGTGTCAGTCTCTAACAACAGGCAAAACATACTGTTGAGTGGAGGGGGACTGTAACAAAAAAAAAAAAAAAACAAAACAGCGGTTTGTCCCCAAAATAGGATGTGAGTCTGCATAGTGTGACTGTGAGAACACATTTTTATCTCCACAGTGTGAGTAATACAAGCACACACACACACACACACACACACACACACACACACACAAGCATACTTTACCTATTTCAGGAAAAAGCTGTCACTTATATATTTGTAAAATTTTGACTGTGCGACAGGATCACACAGTAGATACCAGATCACCACAGAAATACTAAAATGTTTGCCTGTTTTGTTCATTTGTTTTTAGATTGAGCAATTTAGAGAATAATTGGAATAAAGTAGATAAGAAGCGCTATCGAGAAACAAGCCTCTTGATATTCCCAAATATCTCAAGACCCCTGGATCAAATCAAAATAATTGTATTACTTCCTTTAAAAGCTGTCGTCTGTATCGTCAGATGAGCCACTGGCAATGTTTTGATTTGACAGATTCAGAAATTAGGAGCACAACCTGAGCTGCGGCTATTAATACCCGAGGAGAAATGTACGATCCCGAACACTAGAGGGCACAAGCACTCCACTGAACGTGTGCGGCTGAGGGTAAAAACGTCTGTTCAGTGTCCAAATGATGCATGTGTCATATCATATGATTAAGATTACTTAATTAATTAATTGCTGTACAGTGGGAATAACTACACCAGTGTTCCTCTCACAGAACATCAAAGAAGGCCAAGGCAGGTCCACTGTAACAGCACTGGAACTGTACTGAAACCAGTACATGTTCAGATTTTTTGCAGCAGGAGTGGAAATGATGCCGGATGATCCAGTTAATTAAATGCAGGCAATCAGAAAATGAGTGAAGGTTTGTGCTGTATACATGTAAAGAATGCAGATGTGCTCTCAGTGTCATGGCTGTGCCTTCCGGCCCTGTTGTACTGTGCTATCAGTCTACACCGTGTGCAGCCCCCTGCAGCCTGCGTGTGATTATCCAGCGTTATTGACAGAATATGCTGTTTTACATAAAGATGCTGCTGTGCCCTTCAGTATCCGGATGCCCATCTGTACGAATGCGCAGTGAATTCTCAAACTTAGGTTAAAAGTGTGTCAGCAAAGTGCGTTTTTATTGATTGTTGTGTGTAAGGACACTGCATGCATTGTCAGAGGGAAAATGCGCTTGTTTTCCCACAGGTGGAGAACAGCACTGGAGCATGCAGCAGACAATGTGGGGGTGTTTGGGAAGCGCGCTGGGTTATAAGTCATACTTCCAGCCATTTGAGGCTTTCTCACATCTTTTATCACAGCCATAAGCCCCCTCTTTCTTTCATCTGCCGGCAGGAAAAGTGCTGTATGTAAGGTAATGTGCAGCAAATGCTCTGACTTACATTAACATACACTCCTTTTTTTCCTCCATGCCAGCATATTAATATTCCAGTCTGGTACTGTTGGTTCATCATGATGCGCTACCACGATAATTTGACTGCCTGCTTTTCGCATTGCAGAAATCTGTGCCGTGGCGTCTTTGAAAACGGCTTAAAAATGTTGTTCCTGTGGGTGGCTGATTTAACAGCAAGGCCCATCTCCTCCTCGCCTACCTCCTCTCTGCCCTGTCTGTCTAGACTGTGATTACCATCTGCTTCATCACTCTGGACGGTCCACTGTTTACTGTTCTCTCTCTCTCTCTCTCTCACGCACACAAACACAAATAGCAACAAACACAATAAGACAGATTCTTGTTTGCCAATGATTTTTATTCAAAGTGCATTTATCAGCAAATTGCAGCATTAGATGCTGGGGTCCATCCTGTAAGTACA
Organism: Chelmon rostratus; assembly: GCF_017976325.1. Taxonomy (NCBI): domain Eukaryota; kingdom Metazoa; phylum Chordata; class Actinopteri; order Chaetodontiformes; family Chaetodontidae; genus Chelmon; species Chelmon rostratus. The sequence continues at coordinate 23,743,681 of NC_055658.1, read as the reverse complement.
GTATTTCCAGACTGCTGCAAGAATAGTGCGGTGAGTGTCGAGTTTATGACTGCATTTGTTTCGCAGAATGAGAAACACGTTGCACAATGATTAATCTGAAACAGATCTTCTCTTAAAGGGAAAAATACATCAGAGGGAGAATTTGCCATGTGCTACTTGTTACAGCCTCAGCTAGCTGAGACCTGTTTTGTGATCAAGTGTAATTTTCGTCTAAAACTACACATAACAGAGCCAGTGATGATGTCATCTGCAAGCCAAATGTGAAGCGAGTTACTGACAGTGGATGCAGGACGGCGTTTGTGACGGAGAATAACAGGAATGTGGGCAGGTTTGTGCAGCATACCTGAAATATAATCCGAAGAAAAATGTGAAATGCTCAAGCTACAATTTTGAGCCCACAAACCAGTTTGAAGTCAGCGATAAGTGAGCAACCTGCTTTGTCTCTTAACTACATAATAGTTCAGAGCCTTGATTCCCATCCAGCCTCAGGACCAGATGCACATCAGATGTTCATCAGACTTTCTGTTCTTGTTTGAAGGAATGGAAATGTCGATCTGTTGGTCATTCGCTCCACCACTTTGGTCCACTGGAGGGACTGCTCTTACATTTTGTACATTCATGGTCCTCAGAGGATGCATCCCCCTGCCATGGGTAACCCCTGACTTCTCTTTTAACACCACCAGACATTTTTAGCTTTAAGTGAAATATCTCAACAACTCTTGAATCGATTGCAATACATTTTGACACATTTATGCCCCCCTCAGGATGAATTGTAAAAATCCTGGTGAATCCTCTTATATACCCTCATCATCAGCTCAGCCTGTGACATTCCCATCTGCCTGAAATGTACTTTGCATTTTGTGCTACTTAGCATGCTTACATGCTAAACTAAGATGACAAGCATGTCATGGTGGACATTGTACCTGCTTAACATCAGCATGTTGGCATTTTAAGTTAGAGCACGTTAGCATGCCAACATTAGCATTTAGCTCAGAGCACCACTGTGGCCTACGCACAGCCTCAATGAGCTGCTAGTATGGCTGTAGACTCTTAACATGGTTCTGTAATGATTCAGAAAGAAATTACTCTTAGAGTGAAAACAGAAATCAGTCTTTCTTGTCCCTTACTTAGAGTTTAAAATTAATATGTATCAGCTGTTATCAACTTGACCCAGCTCACCTCCGAGACAATACGTATCAAACACTTAATGTCATGTCATATTTAATTACACAAATTTGAAAGGGCATAAAAAATGAAAGAGCCCAGCGTGTGTAGTTTGTTACACCAGTGGATTTTAACTCTGGGCGGCCATGTGTTTGCTATTCATTCAAGGCAGTGTAGTACTCTGTTTTCCCATTTACTTGACAGCATGTTTTTCTAGGGGTGTAACAGTATTACCTCATTCGTCCTATGACAGCTCGCTCCAAGCCTTCAATGCTTTCCAGAGATGTACAGGCAGGGCGTGTTGGGGCAACTGAAGTTCACGTGTTCAAATTCAAACCAAATCCCGAGAGAATGTACAAGCTGTTGCATAAGAGCCTCTTTCAAAGAAATCTCCTGTGTTGTCATGAAGCATTTAAAACAGAGAGCATTCTTTCTGCGCTCTGGACAGCTGTGCATGTAGGTGCAGATGCAGCTGCAAATGGTAGAAACGCATCAGTCTGTGCGCATTAACATCCTTATCCATGTTTCTTTCCAAAATGCAAAAAAATATTGACCAGAAGATGTTGCTCACACATTCCACAGGACCGAAGGAAAAGTATGCGAACTATGACAACAGTGTGAATGCCTCGGTGGGGTCAGAGCGTCTCAAGAATCCCACTCCAGTGAGGGGTTTAATATAGCCGAGGTCATTCTCACCCCCTGATGAGAGACCAGTAATTAACACACTGGCATCCTCCTCCTACGTGACATGCTGCCCCGCAGCCCACTGAGCCAGGTTCTTGTGCCTATTTCAGGATATACAGCGCCAGTTAGGTTTGTTCAGGAGAGCGCAGTGATACATGCATGAGAGCGTGCAGACAGACCGTCCACAGAGAGACGACGAGAGGGAAGACATGTCTTTATGGACAAGTGGGTAATAACCTCGACTGGGTGCCAGCACGGCTGCTACATTTGTACCTTTGAATAATGAAAAACAAAAGAAACCACTTGACGACGGAGTCAGAGAACAATGGTTAACACTGAAATTATCTCTGTAGTCAAGAGTGAAACTTCTTTGATGGCTGCAGACGGCAGTGCACTCCCACTCCGTCACAAGATGAATAGCACTTGAGGAAAAATATATCTGAACATTCTTTTGAATACTGATTTGATTATTTGAGTGCATGAAGTACTTGATTTATGATTCTTTAGCCAACCTTAAAATGTGGTTGCATCAGGTGAGATCCTACGTATTGCTGAGCCTTTGAGTCCACTGAAAAAGGGAGAATGCTTCAAATATTGTCTCTTTCCATTGTTTTATTCCAATTAAACTGTAATCAACATGGCACACACATTATCCCTTATTTTAACACTTCTCAATGTAGCCAAATTATCAACATTTTGGAGTTTTTAAGTGTACAGACGGAAATAACACAAGCTCATCATGTGGGCTAAGTAGGAAAAGTATAATGACAGACAAGACGGTGGGACTGTTCCTGGACAACTGGACCTCTGCTTTACCACACACAGTCTGACAAACACTGAGTGTGTAACCTTTAACATCCATTTGAATCAACGTTTATACACATACTTGCATAACACATGTCCTGTAGGTGGATGTGCACCAAAACATCACGAGTCTCCCACTGTGCATCGCACTTTGAGGGTTTAATGTATTGTTAAAGAGAACTACTGATGCAACATCAGCTACCTTTTAATTGCTGGAGCCATTTCTGTAGTGAGCACAGACACACTGAACAAATTGAACAAGGACCAATCCAATCACTAATTTGTCCTGCTATATACAAGTCTATTTTTGTTCTACCTTCAATCTGAAAATCTCTCAGTGTGATAACCTCCTTTCCTACAGGTTCTCTCAGTTTAGATTGCCCTACAAGCAACTTGATAAATATATTTAATCAGTAACATAATTAAAGCATGATAAATGACCCTTGTTACGGCTAACAGAAATTATCAATGCATTGTGTTTCCTGCTGCTTTTCATAATAAAAGCCACTCCCTGCTCTGCCATCAACTTTTAATGTGTAACAGTGCTCTGACATGATGTATAGACAGTAAACAGAGAACAGTGATGCTGTTATTATCCTAGATTGCATGCTGCTTTGTTTCTTGTGAATCACTCCTGCAATTGAATGCCATTTAAGTCCAATGTCGGAATGGCGTAGTCCGCCACCAACAATAAAAACTACTGTATAGAAAGGTCATTACAGAATGTAAGTACATGGAATGACTATTGCAGAAACAATGGCATACATAAAACAGTATCAGAGATTAAGTCAGATTTCATGAAAATCTGATGGATTACACCTTTCAACAATAATTGTGATTTCACTAATTGTGTTATTGCTCTCTTCTTGTTGACAGACCAGCAGTGTGCTAATGCAGCTTTTTCCATTTTACACGTTGGAAATGTGTTCACGTCTGTGAAGGATATCCTCATTACACGGTGTTTGAAATGGCACTGACCTGTCAAGTTTCCTCGAAAACTGCACTTTTAATCAGCCTGGAAGCCAGACCACCAAACACTTCATTGTTCTCGTGCCACTTTTTTCCTTTCAGACATTATTGGCCATTTCCACTTTTTTAAAAAAGCATAAAGCCTGTCCAGGCCTATGGCATTCCTTCCAAGTTCAATACAGTGTCATAGTGTTGGCTACAAAAAAATTCTAATCTGGATATTTTTAAACCTTTTATTATGTATTTCATCCAATGTAATATATTGATAGATTTCCTCGGAAATATCTTTAAAGGTATTTTTCAAATCAGAACAATCATTTGGAACCAGCCAGATTTCCATTTATCCAGATAGTGACACCATAATACATTAGAACTGCATGGAACAGAAGAAATGTTATTTTATCAAACAAGTTCCACAAAAACATAAATAGCAGTCACAATTACAGGCCTGTTTTCTACTAAGAGGACAAGATAGATGTGTATTCATCAGGTCCTGGTTGGGTTGATGGATGTTGTAAATGATCAAGTCTATGAAGACCTGATCATTTACATCTTCCCAAACTTGCATACGTAAAATGTTTCCTCAGACTCAAACAGCACAGATTAATTAATTCTACTGCAACCCACCCAAAAGCTTATGGTTTGTCTGTACTCATGTTAGCATAGAAGCGTATAGAATAAAATGATGCATGCATGTGCTTGCCTGTACTGAAACCATGAAACAATGAATGCAGGTGAAGCCATTCAGCTGATCACCAGTTTATAATGCTGAGGTTGTGCTTCTTTCCAGTACAATACAATAAATGCCCTCTTAATTATTCAAGAGATGCTGTCACTGCATTGCCCAATGCTGGGCTGGATCACATAGATGTGTGGATGACGGCGCAAATAACAGAACAACAACAACAACAACACTACAGCAACACTTCCTGTTGGTGGCATAACAGACAGTAAAGAGCAGAGGAGAGTCTGAAAATCTGTTTGTTCATTCAGGAGTCTTTAGGTTCAAATGGCTCATTGATTCTGAGCAGGTTTATACACCAATTCACCATTAAAGGCTGTGAGTGTGTGGTGTGTGCATGTGTGTGTGTGTGGACGTGAATCACTCATCACTCACTCTGTTTACACAGTCACATTGTGGGGACTCGCCTTCCTTATGGGGACAAAACGCAAGTCCCCATAACGTAAATCATGACTTGGGTTAAGGCTAGGGTTAGGTTTGGGGCTATAGGCAAGTGGTTCTTATGGTTACAGTAAGTCTCCAGGAAAATGTAAGTCAGTGTAATGTCCCCAGTCTGTGTGTGGGTAGAGTTAAAGTTTGAGTTGATGATGGGTTTGCAAATGAAGACATAAATGTGAAGCAGTCTCAAGATGGACGGTTTAAAAAAGGATCAAAACCAATTCAGTGGAATCAGTTGATCTTTTTTTTATTCCATGCATTCTTGTTCCTTGTCAAACCCTGGAGCCTACATTACCCACAATGCAACTTGACCAGCGTGAGTTGTTTTGTCAGTGAGTGAGAAGTGTGTTATGGTGCCTAATGTAGCAGAGGTGAGGAGTGGGCTATGGAGGTCCGATAAGGCTTCACCCCTAAGCGTTTTTTCATTTTCAGATGTGCGCTTAAAACAACTTTTATCACATATGCAGTTACTTTGGTGTGTAAAAACTTCCCCTTTAAGGACTCCACGGTACAGTCAAACGGGCAATATGATGCATTACGTGCAGTATTACATTTTTCTGAATACAGCAAAAACCAAAAGACACCACATGCTTATTGATCCTTGTCCAGCTGAACACTTGGGGAACATATACCCCCCCACCCCCGAAAGCAGAGAGCGGCTTATATGTGAGCAAGCAATCTTGGTCGTCTGCGAGAAAAGACATTTCAGGAAGGTTGTTCGTGTCTATCCGGCTCCTGTACAAAGCTTTGATAACAGGCCTTGTGATTTGGTGGATGGGAGGATGTAAGCTGTGCACCTGTAAGGTTTCTCTCCCTCGCTCCTTGAAAACGAGTGTTTTGTAGCCTGAGGTGAGCGGCTAGCACAGGTGCTGCCTGCGTTTGATGTAGACGCTCTGACTGGGGGAAATCCACCCACCTGTATCCACCAGACTTGTTGAAAACTTTCTTCTGCATTCACCTTTTGACATGAAGGACGAGTCTTTGGCACATGAGAGAAGAGATGGAGGTTGTTGCAATTTGAAAGTGAGATGAGATGTTAACCCGAGGCTTTCTTCGCCACAGGTGGCTTGAACTAAGGTTAAGCTTTAGTTCATGAGCTTTATACTTTCTATCATGAAGGGTATTGGATTTTTATTTTGCAATTCATCAATCAATAAGATCTTGACATGGGTTTTTATGTGGTTCTCCTGTGGTGGGGAAAGCAGCCTTTTTAACGCACTCATATTAAACACATTTATTCTAAGACACCTTTGATATCAAACCAATGGAAACAGATGGCCTCCACTGATAGATGATCTGTACTCACAGATTATTTGAAGCAGAAAGAAATACACTGTAAATATGCATATTAAGTGCAACGTAACATATGGTGTTGCAGTAAATACCTTCATCGTTACTGTGAGTCCTGTTTGTTCAATGGGGAGATGCCACAGTCTTCTATGTTCCTTAAAACAAGAAGGGGACATAGGTTTAGGGCTTGGGCTAGAATTTTAAATAAAGTGCCATTCTTCTAAACCAGCACCCTGCACATGCAGCCTTTCTGGGGAGTGGGTGTTTTGCTCGGTTTGATTGAATAGATGACCAATCAGTGGCCTTTCGTTCACAATAACTGACCGTTTCCAGGAACAAGCAAACACTGTGCGTCAGCGGCAAGAAATGCAACCTCACGGCACGAAGGACCTGCTTTTTTTTCCCTCTTTACCTTTGTAAGGAAAAGGTTTCAACAAAAATATTTGACAGCAAGGTTGAGTGTCCAGAGTAACTGGGACAGTGTGTCTGGAAAGACGTAGTTATCAGTGCTTTTATCGCCACAAGTAAACCTCCCTTCACCCTCATTGTGCTGGGGTTGCAGCACTTGTCTCTGAAGTGGCTGATTCCTCAAATCTCCACAAATAAAACCCAAACTCTTTGCATGGCTTTCCCCCAGCCGTTAGTTAAAATGCACTTTTTGTAGTTTTGGTGAACCTTTAATCAGGCTTTCTAATTATGTTTAGGTCAAGTAAATGATAAAAACTGTTGGCCTGATCTAACAAGAGCTGCTCTGTTTCCACTTCTTTATTGTTTCATAAGTAGTAGGCAGCGAAGAGCTGGTAAGAACTTGCAGCAGGCAAGTGAAGTGTCACAGAGGCCACATTTACCACATGGCTAAAAATATGAGACTGACTGACTACAGCTGTACTTCATACTCAGGAGATCTCAAGTGTCTGAAGGAATTTGCACAACCTGTCTGTGCTATCATTCAGCTGTTAATAGAGAAAAACACGGATCTTTGGATAGATGCCTTTCAGAGATTATTTCATCTTGCAGGTTGTCATTTGGTAATTGCCTCGCTTGAGTTTTTAATTTGCTGTCCTTTAATTTCAAGCATTTTGCAACCTTTTAGTTTTTCAGCTTTTCAGTAGCCCTGACACAAAGGCTTCATAGAGACAGCACTTGAAACCGGACGGCAAAGGAAATACTTTAACTAGGCACATTATAAGTCATTAAAGCATGACACCGGCCGCTGACTCATATGTCACCAAGACACATTCCTGTGTGATATTTCCACACATGCTTTTATCTATCAATTAAATCCCATCAGTCAAAGGTTACCCAGTATCTAGCCGGTCAAAAGATCAGCCTGGGATGATGCTTCAGCACATCCTGTTAGCTCTGACTCACTTCAGCTCTTAAAGACCAATTGTATTCATTAAAGAGAAGCAAAATGGTCTCGGTGGCCTTGTTGGTCACATCTCCCTGATTTTATCGTGGGCGGCGATGGTTATTATTCCTCTCCTCTGTAAAAAGGCGCATTAAGCCGTTTTAATTCTCCCACTTTGCGGGGATGTTCAGTTTTCGATGTCAGAATTTGTGAGGTCAAAGATGCCTTAAATGTCGCTTTGGCTGAAATGTGACTTTAACGGTGCCACATGAAAACTGTTTTGTGTCTCGGAAACTACATTTCAACTGTAATTTTGTTTTCAGCGTCTTTCAATGAAAGATATTGCGGGAAAACCGGATGGATAATATTTAAACAGGGAAGGCCATTCAAAGCAATAAGAGCAAGCTCTTTTGGAACGACGCCCCAATAGCGACACATAAAATACATCTAAAAATCACAATACATATAAAACAACAAAACTAAATTGCAATCCGGATTCATGTGGTCATATCCTTTATAGAATTATGTGGTTCACAACGTGATGAATGTGACCAGTCCCTCTGTGTGGGCATCATAGACCAACGTAGCTCCCAAACATGAATCTTATGTCTAATTTCATTTTTATTCTGCAGTTTAATGGTGTAACATTCAGATCAGTACATCTGGAAACACCATAAGGCACCAAGGGATCTACAAAAAAATTACTCTTAAGTACAGGATATGACGAGCGTTTCTGGAAAATGACTGTATTTATCGTCAGAGGCTCCGTCATATGTTGCATCATATCCTTTCTCCCCCTCTGGGCTGACTGGATTCGTATGGCTGGGATGGGCTCGGCTGGGCTGGACAGCGATGACTCTCCCACTTCTCAACAAGGTCAGAACTCAACAGTGCCAGAGTGTGTTTGTTGTCTGCTCTCTCCTGGCTCTCCCTTTGTCTTTCTTCTCAGATGTGTCAGTCCATCAATGATTGATGTCTCCCCTTAGGACTTGACTCATCTTTCACCTGCAGCCTGCCTCACAGCTGTTCAGTGAGCTCAGCACAGGCCCACATGCATGAGCACACAGCTCTGCACAACATAATATAAGCTCCTCAGAGGCTCTGTGGTTTTTGGAGAGTCCAAAGGCTGATGTATCACATGCCTCGATCTCAACATGAATCATCTCGCATCCAGTATTTATCTCCCCACTGAGTTTCTTCCTCTGCGCGTTTGTTTCTTCTTTATAGATTGGGTGGAGATGAAGGGGTGACAGGTCAGCCCAGATGCTAGCTTTGCCTCCTTTTTGCCACTTGCATCTTTGTATTAGAATCAATGCCATTATTCAATGTATGTCCCACCCTTTATTGCCATTCCCAGGAGCACAGGAATAAAAAGCCACTTTTCAGCTGCAGAGGCTGTAATTCCATGTTGTCAGAGCCCATTGTACTGCCGAAGCTGCATCTGTTCTTCGCTTGTATTGTCTATTGATGGTGTGGGAGCGGCAGGCGCCTCGACAGGCACAATTATGCTGCTTCACAAACCCGCGAAACTGCATTTCCCTACACATGGATCAGCATTTTCCTGAAGCCAGAGGTGAGGAAGGACTGAATAAATATGTTTATCCTCTTCGGCTACAGACCTCAAAGCTTTATGCTAACGCTCAGCTCAGCGCCTACAGTTACACATTCATGCAAATATGATGAGCGGGTCATACTGTATACTCTCAGCACTGGCTTAGCCACAGTATCGTTTCTGTTTGTTTGGCCTTGGTTTTTGGTTTAGGGCAGAGATTATGCTTGCAGAAAGTTTTAAACCAAAAGCCTTGCTTTAAACAGACAGGCCGACGTGTTTGGAAAGACGTCTGTAGAGCTGTTGGAGGAGTAACGGAGTCTTTCAAAGATCTGAATGGTACTGACAGCGACTATTTTCTGTTTCTTCTTAATACAAAGAGCAAAACTCAATGATTGTTTCACAAAGCAGCTGATTGTAACATGTTTAAAGTCTGTTTGAGGTTCTGTACAGCACTACTGCACATATGAAAAATATTTCATAAAGCCTTTTGTGGCACCAGCGGGAGCTCTGCATGGTCTGCTTAACTGCCTCAAGTGATGTCACTTGAGTCAGCATTGGTTGTGTCTGAAGGCTACAAGAGAAGACTATTCTGCTTGAGGCTACTGGCTCGATTAGCTACTATTAGCGTAACACATCCAAGCTGTCAGTGTCTGAGTTGCATTCTGGGTAATGTAGGTTAATGTAGGTTTCGACAAAGAAGGAGAAGAACATGCACAATTAAAAAAAAAAGATATCTCTGGCCCTGCTGCACTGATTATGAATGTTATAGGAGTGTAATACTAAGTCAGGGAGTAATCTTTTTACAAAGCTTTTTATTGTATCTCCACAGCAGCATTCACTATATTAAACTGCTAACACATTAGGTCTGCCAATAAATATTCTAAATTTGAATATGTGATTGAATCGTAAAAATAAAAATGAAAAAATCATTTTTCTCCTGATTCGGTTTATTTTTACTAAACCAGAGTTGGAGATGACTGCTGGAAGAGTGAAAGATGAACCAAAAAGGTTTTGGTGAGTTTTATTTAGTGTCTGTCCAGTTTGGATGTAGTTTACGTTGGTAAAATTACTGTTTCTGTGAATGGAGTCTGGTGGCTTTGGCGAGAGCGATATAGTGGCTGTTTCTCGTTAAACAAAAAGGATCTTACTCTGTAGAAAAAATGTTTATCTCTGTGGGATCCTTTTTTGTTAAGTTTTCAGACACTTGAATGAAGAATGATCTGACCCTGTCAGCAGCAAAAACAAGCACTTTTATTGGACTTACATTGACGGTGCACAAACACCCAGAGGGATTACACTGCAGTGTAATTCGTGGCTGCCGGCTGCAGCGCTCTCACTTATTACTGGACCAGTGTCAAAAATTATTGTCTCCATTAGTCAAAAACGTTGGGAAAATAGAGTCCATAATCAGATTATAAGTGGCTGGAATTTCTCCCGTTTCTCTGGGACATGGAAATCTTCCAGGACACGTGAACCATCACCAATTAGAAACTGCACACACAATGTCACTTTTATTGATTGAAAATTAAATGAAAGTCAAGCTGATGTAAGCGAATAATTCAACGACATGGTATAGGACATAATTTCATTTCTTTATTTTGGATCTTTTAACATGTTTATGCTATTGTGACACATAACACATGGCAAATTGTTGCAAAGGAGAGTGAAAGTAGAGAAAAACATGCCAGCGTACTGCTTTAACTCCAGCTTGTTAAAAAGCAGATAGCAAAACGTTTTTATCTTGTTACTGCAACCAAACAGCAATTTCCCAAAATCCCTAAACACATGGCTGTTACACAATGGATATGCACAATAACAATGTTAGATGACTCATGTCTCCACAACAGTTGATATGAAACACGACAATATCCAGGTTGTTTATTCCAGCTTTTTCCTTCTCTGTTTGGAAAATCCAAGGTTCAAAGAGTGGAAAGTAACGGCAATTATGACAGAATCAAGTTTCCTTGACAATAACACGAAAACCAGCGATCGAAACAGAATTGCTTTACTGGAACTAGACAAACAAACATCGACACTGCATGTGAATTGAATTACTGTTCTACATGGCTGGTCCTGAATCAATTGCTTCCTAGAAAACTGACACAATCCTGTAGTCCAGCTGGGAAGAAATGTGCTCTGACTGCTGTGCTCAGTCCCTCGAGCCATGTTTTAAAAAATAAATAAATCACTGCTTCACATTCCCTCAACACATGTCATTTTGTTCGTGTTTGTCCTTCATCTTATCCCCATAGTCTGCTGTATCTGCAGAGGGACGTCCATGAAAGGTTTCTCTTTCATTAACCTTTGTCATTGTTTGGCATTCATACATTGTGTTGTGGACAAATGTGAAAAAGTAATACTGATTTCTCCACTAGGCTACGGGCGGACCATTAGCAGGCTTGTTAGTGCAGAGTGCTCACCAGCTAACCCTGCAAGGGGTCACTACATCACCGACCCTCCAGCCCCACCTACTAAACATGGATGAGTGGATGTGGTGTGTATGTGGTGTGACCGTCACTTTAGTCTGTTAGCATGTGTTCTCACCACTATCCATAATAATAAGTTTTATTTTTGTGTGACATTGTTTTCTGATCCAGAGCTTCATCAGGTTGCTTCATTACATAAAGTAATGTAAGTATGTGAAGTAAACTCAAAATGGCGAGTGTATCTGTACTTGCTGAGGCACCAAGCCTCCTCTGCCATATATAGCTTTAATTACATTCTTTCCTCATGCGCACACATGTGGTGACAGTAGAATGGGAATACAGCCAAACCAAAATAATTTGCCCTGATAGATGTTGACAGAGGTTTAATTTACTGCATCAAACCACAGTTCTATTGGAATTTTATTTGTAACTTAAGAAACGCAAGCACAGAAAATCTGAGCGTTTCACTACTGTGCTACTGAACAAATTTACATGATTTCATTGGCACATTAATCCCAAACTTCTGATACATTTCTATCAGTTAATTTATTGGTGGTCTTTGAAAACATAGTTGAGAAAGTCAGCGACAACAAACTGTATCTGTTTGAACAGAAAAAAGTAACTGCTAGTGATGATTGTCTCTTGATAATGTTGATGCTGTTCTACTGAACATGTGATAAACTTTAGCATTAAAGCATAATAAATTATCAACATATAGTGTACAGCTTCCACAACACAATAGCAGGGTGAAAATACTCTCCGCCCTTGGTGTAAAGTCAAAAGATTGTTTGAAAAGGCACATGCGGCCCTGAGCTGCCAGAATCTGATCCCATTTAGCCAGGAGGAAGTTGACCTCATCAACATGAGAACCGTCAGATGGCTGACATCATGGGGAACCTATCCACAGCACTAATAGTCCCCCTCTCACATCCCAAAGAGTTTCCTCTCCCCCTTGTTGGTGTGTGTGCCTCCTGTTTAGGGGGACAGAATATGTTTGCATTCAGTCCCGGACCGGCCCTTGCACAAAACACTATTGAGACGTATCAGGGCGGACGCCTCAGGCTCCCCTTGACATCACATTCATTACAATAAGACAATCAAATTCCCCTGCGGTGCTGTGAATGGACGTCTGCCACTGCTTGACAGGTCTTCTTGCTTCTTGGGAGTAATGCTTTTAACATTTAACTGGGCCCAATGTGGCCAAGCTGACATTTGCACATGACCCTGACAGATTATATACAGCCAATCACAGAGAGGCAACAGTGAGCTTTTCAAGGTGCATTTCCAATCAGCTGGAAGATATACTGTATATATTCTCCCCTGTTCGTGGTTGTGAGAGGGGGAGTTGTTTCATGCATGTACCAATAGGGTGCGACTTCAGATGGTCCAGCAAATGTCACCAAACACACAATACAATTCACACAGCAATTAACTCACTGATTCGGTCGCTCATTCGGTTACAGCCAGCCCGTTTCTTCCTCTCTGCAATCCTGCTGAATGGTGTAAAGTGCTTCACATCTATGACAATATTTGTCCTCACTGAAGGAAAAGCTCTCGTCAGCTTTTTCCCATTTCCCTTATGTTCCCACTATGTCATCAGTCTTGTGGATGCCTGGCTGCCGAGCTGATTAATTGGCTGGCTGGCTGCTTTGCAATCAAACTGTGATTGTGTGACTGGCAGACGCACGGGATGAATGATCGACTAACTGTACAATCAGTCGGCTCTTTTGCTGACTGACCGTCAAGGTGACCGCCTGGCAGGTTTGCTGGCTGACTCTCTCATCAGTTGCGTTCACTTATGACTTATATGTTTCCAGCTGACTTACGGGGAAGGGGCAGGTGTCGGCCTGTTTTTCTTTTAAACTGCTGTGGGGTTGCGTTTGACACTTTCTGTAAACTCTGATCAAACCACTCCCACAAAGCCCTGAGGTAGAAAAGCTGAGTATTATTTTAACACCAGATAAATTATAACAAAGGATGTATTTCTCCAAAACTTTGATTGTAGTTATTGAGTCATGAACATTTAATGTTATGGAGAAAACAATTAGTTTTCAGGAGCTTTAAAATGAGGGACTGAAAATAGCTGACTAACAAATCCTTACATTCATTCCCTGTCCTTACATTTTCTATTGTGCCACGCACACAATGGAGCACTCGCTGCATCTGTGGGCTGAAGGCAATCAACTAGATAATATTATGCAGGATCAGATCTCTGAATCCCATATAAGGTGTGGGTTATATCTCGCTTTTGGGTCCATCACTCAGCGAAGCTTGGGAGCTCTCAGTTGTTGTGAAAGATCTGTCAAGCTGATGGAAGCGGATGAAAGAGGTCAGGAGGGGACAGATTAACTCGTTCTCATAAAGCTTTTACTTCGGTCATTGTTTGCATTTATGATTGAGTAATTATCTCATTAGGTTTTCGACTGATTTGTTTCTCTCGTTGCCAGTGTAAACAAAACAAGCTGTTCCAGAAGATCTATCTGCCTGTCACCCCGGGCGGTCACAGTCAGGGATCTCTGCAAGAAAACTCCATATTTGTCCCTTTTCTTTTCCTCAGCTGCCTCGTGAAACAGAGCTAAGTGATGGTTTAAGGCTGAGAGACTTCCTGTTTGTCTCTTCCTTCGTATCTCTTTCACTCTCTTGCACACAGTCAATCAATAAAAGAAGCATCTCTTTTGGCTGGTGTCTGGAAGCTAATAAATGCCAGCTATTTGTACAAAGCCTTTGCATACTTTATACCAGTAACATGCCGGGATAAACCCTTCAGTGTTTGTGTGTTGTTCCTGAAAAGGTAGTATCCAGGATCAAGTTCAGGCTGCACCTGCCTCTCTGAATCTTTGTTCCCCTAAGCTCTGAGAGGCCCTTGACCAGAGAGTCTATTAAACTGGAAGATCTTGTTAAGAACAGAACAATTTGTTCCGCCAAAGGGGAGACAAAACATACACACACCAACGAGTAAAAGTTCCTTCAAGACAAAACCAGGCAATTAAAGCTGATGAGTTACAGCTGAGGAGACAAAGTGATAACCATTCTCTTGACACTTCATTAAATCACTGGAAACAGAGCATGGGAAAAGGCCCCTCGGTCATATTGCATTGTATGGTGTTGATGTTATGGTGAAATGGGATGTGAGACGACAATAACTGCCCTCCGCTTGTCAACCTTGCATCTCTGTGGCTCCAGATAAGTGTTTTGGGTATTAAAGTGTTCAAAATCCTGTGTTGTTTCTTTAACATAGTGTCAGACGAGGCAATCTGGACTGCTATTTTCCAATGTCACTTTTGAAAGAGGAAACCATTTTTGCCAGCTGGACAGTTTCGGCATGTCCCAGAATCTACGGTCCAGCTCCGCTAGAAAATCAGTTTGATGGCTTACCGTCACAGAGCAGAGCAATTCACGTCAGACTGATTTACTGAAGTCATTATGTGTGTTAGCGACTGAACAGCAAGACGCAGGAAATGCAAAGAAAATATGATTATTAACTAAATTGGTTCCTCAGAGAGGCACACAAAGCAGACCTGACCTGAACTGAAAATACACCAACCTGAACTGCAGCAGATTTTCATTTAGACATTCTGAATGTCCAGAAATGCTACAGTTGACATCTGTTTGGGGTAAATGTATGTTTGCAGTTGTATTTTTCAACTGGTCTTTATGCTAAGCTAGGCTAAGCATCATTGCGTTTCTGGCGGCACTCAGTTGGAACAGATTGCACCATCTTGACCTAAAACTCGGGGCTGTTGAGCCTCGACGGCATCTGACCTTTCCATTCCAGTTTTCAGAATACATGCCCAGCGCAGTTTTCAGCATGGCATATAACTGTACGGACTTTATTAAGTCTCGAGACTTTATTCAATTTGAGTGGAGCTATTTTCCTGTTAATGGTCAGACGAGTGTCTCATCGGGGAGAGAAGACAAGGACAAGCCATGTACCTTTTTCTGTGCACAACCTTCTTCAGCAGCTTGAGGGCAAGAACAGAAGTCCCTGTGTATCCAGAGAGAGAGAGAGAGAGAGAGAGAGAGCGGCCTGGCCATAGGGTTGCCAAGGCAACAGGGAACAGTGCAGGCATGGTGGTGAAAGAAAAGGGGGTCCAGGCTGATAGGGATAACTGGAGACGCCAGGGGACACCTTTGTGCATTAAGATACTCTACACTCCCTTTTGAGGGGGAAAAAAAGAGACATTTTTTTTTTAAACCAAACTAAATTAAACTATAAATAGAGCTGGTTAGGCAGTGTCTGAAATTGAAGAGCCCCATATCTGGAAATGTACCTCACGGGCGGACAGAGAGAATTTTCCGGTATCCAGACCAGGGTGAATGGGCACTTTGATCTATTTCTCATGTCCGCTTTATTAGATACACGGGCCCCGGCGCACCGAAAATGAACACACTCAAAATGATGTGCTGTTATTCGGAACAAAGTCAAACACATCCCACATGAATTTACACCGATGCTCACACTAAAACACAAATCCTAACATGGGTTCATCCCTTCTACCTCGTCATTTCATTAATCTGAAACCAGCTGGTACAGAAAATCTATCTGCCGATAGACTGCTGTGTCTGTACTTTCTCAGCGACGATGGATTGAATGAAGTGTTCTGCCTTTTTCCAGGATATCAATATAGACACATTTACGTAAAATGTGGGAAACAAATGGAGACATATTGGATGTATCTGGTTAATATGAGTTATCTAATCTCACTTACTACAAACTACTGCTGGCTGTCTGGGTTGTTTAGGACAGGTGCATGTCAGGCATCCCTGCAGCCTAAGATGTGTGCCGTGTAATTGCAGCATCACTGGGTCACTTCCAGCTGTGCTCTTAGAGTATGTTGCATGTCTTCTCAGTCAATGATCAGCTACCTCAGCTGTAACCACTGATCCTCCGGCAGAGCAGATGACCTCCTCTTGGACCCAAATGTCCATGAGCGGATTGGAGAAGGAGGACTGTGTGCAGGAAAGACATTTTATCACACAAATGTTAACATTACAGTGTCCGTCCATCAGCCTACATGTTGATGAATAAAAATGAATGATTCCATTCAGCTGCTTCGGTTTCCGGGTCCTGGCGTTGTGCAGGCTGGCTCACGGTCACACTGTCATGGACACTCGGAGAGCCATCGTTAATGTTATTAGTAACACCTGTGCTTTTCCTCCTATGCCAGCGTCTGCTGTGAAAAAGGCGTATCAACATACTAATTAAATGCACATACTGTAATTTCCTAACTGCAGGATATGAACTCCTCGTTCATCAACTGTTTCATTGTTTAACAGAATAACCACAGCAAGCATTTTTTTTTCCACAGATGATAATTAAATCACAAGTTAAGCAATGTGGCAACATACAACAAATCAATGCTAAGTAATACAGCCAGTGGAAAACTGCATGTGCTCGTGCTGATAGATCATCCATTGCAGTTTGGCCTGCCATTCTCATGTCAGCAGTCTTAATTAGTGCTTAGTTTCCAGAGCCTGGGAATACTGCCACCATGTTGACTTTAGATGTGGCCCCCTCCCAACAGGCCACGGTTTTGTTTTTGTAAGACTGGGACGATACAGCTTCACTGGAACTTACGCATATGAAAGCTTGCCAGAATGGGCAAGATATGACGAGTAATGTAAGCAGCTTCAGGCTGCTACTTCATCTTCCAGCTAAGTGTTGGGAACCTGAAATGCTGCATACTTGGACATCATGTCGAACATTGAATAGTCATGAATCCTGCATGTTTGATCCAATATTCTGACATCATAATTCTCACACTCTGATAAATACACATTTCACACTGGATTACGTCACTGTGCCCCTAATCTTATCTGAATTGAATAGATGAGTTGACAGATAACATATTAACAACATATTAATGTCACTTTCAGTCTCTCACAGGGTTTCCTACAATAAACAGGCACCTACTCTAGGAAGTATACACGTTATGACCAACATGTAGCCTAAATGATTCACATCCACTCGCATGAGGCGCAGGTCCATTAGCCTTTGTCACGTTTCATTTAGTGAGTCAGGAGGATCTTTAATGGCTTGTGACAAATAAAAGGTCAAACCTATTTAGGCCATGTTAAAAAGGAAGAGGTGATTAATATCAAATTGGTGCCATATGAGCATGTCGATATAACCGATGTAAGAAAATGTTGCTGGAATTGAAAAGGAGCTGTGTTTAGTTGAGCTGAATCAATGAAAAATCTGCAGCATTACCGTCATAGACACAGTGGTGAACTTACTGCTGTGGATTTACTTTTTTGGTTACATTCCAACCATATTGCCCGACAAGTATGCTGAAATGAGTTCAAATGAGGCACTTTTCTGATCTTTGACAGCCCACCTCGCAGAAGATAGATGGAGCACTCCCGGTCAGCAGTTCCTATGTGGTGGATGAGAGGACAGAGACATAAAAGGCCATTCTTTAGCCAGTTACTGATCATGGCCAAAATCTGCCTTAACTTGAAACAGCAGTGAGAATCATCAGGTGAAGGTGCGTGTGTGTTAGTGTGTGTGCGCGCGCGTGAAAATATCCAATATCTCATAAAATGATATTGGCAGGAGAAGCTTGGTTGGCAGCACTTCTAAAAGCTGGAATAACAGCAAACGTGCCAGAAATATTGTAAACAGAGAACGATCATCAATCATTCCAACGCAGTGGAACTTTTTTTTTGTTTCCCCACTGAGATTTCCCCCGGTACTTGAAGGTACTATAACTGCATTCGTGTTGCATTAACCCGTGTCGCTGCTGAATCATCGTGCTTGTTATCTTTCAAACAGAGCCCTGCTGCCATTCCTGTAGTGTCACACATAATGAACTTGTGCTTGGTCAGAAATCTCTAAAGGTCTGGACACACCAGGATTTAAAACAGCCAAATGCTGCGATGAGATCAATTATTATCAGAGGATCCGCTCGAGGGGAAACACACACTCCAATCCAGCGTGTCACATGGAGTTCAACTTCGGTGAGCTTTGTTTGACTATTGACCGATAGCACGCTGTCCTGACAGAGCTATCATAGCTTATTAGTTGTGTCGCACCACTTAATTAATATCCTCTGTTATTGGAAAAACCGTTCCACAAAAGACATTTACATCATTTACAAAGAGTGTGTGGTACAAATTCATCTTTTGAATGAACTCTGAACACATTAGCGGCCTAGCTGGGCTAGCAAGCTAACCGTTAGCAAAGCTGGCTTGCTTGGAGAGCTGTATTTTTCCTCCTGAAAAACTTTTGTTTGTTTGTTTTTGTTTGAATAAAATGGTGTACAACTGCAAACAGAACGCCAGATGGAACAAAACAGAGCAGTAGAGAGAAAATTGGGGGGGCTCTGGGAGCTATTGCTACCGACTAGAGCTAGCATGCTGGGCCATGCCACAGCAGTTCACCAGCTAGCCCCTGCGAGTCACCACTATGTCACCAAGCCCCACCTGTTTTGCGTGGACAGGTGAATGAGAGGAGAGACAGGAGGTGGAGATAAGCCGTATCGTGAGTGAGAGTGCAAACATAAAAACATAAGTCACGCAAAGCCTGGGGGGCTAAACACAGACATATGAAAACTAATGAAGAGAGCTGGAAGGAAAGACTTCCTTATCTACATGTTTCTGCCACCTGCCTCCCTCCTATCTCGTTTTCTGCCTGTCTGGTGCCAGATTGGTACAGACGGAGCAAGAGGTGCAAGGATGACCCTGAGCTGTCATTGTTTTCCTGCTAACGCCTTTCCTTCTCACTCCCTCGTTCTCTCCTTCCTCCTGTCTCTGTTCCTTTTTAGGGATGGCAGGCTGCACAAAGACAGGTGATTGTTGCAGCTATAGGGTAAAAAAAAGAGAAATAAGTGTGTTTTTCTTTTTCTCTCTTCCATTTAGAGCTGTGCTACGTCAAAGCCAACAAAAAGTGTTTGGAATCGCTCACCTGAAATGTCAGTGACTTCCTAACAGGGTGTCCGTCAGTGCTTTTTTAAACTGACAAGGGAGCCATTAGCCGGTAGCTCTGTGTGTCCTGTGGTGGGAAGGGGGTGGGATTGACTTTTTTTTTTTTTTCAATGCCCATCTGCAGCAAACTGTATGACATCCATATGACAGGAAAAAAGGAAAGAAAAATCAGCATCTGGAATGTATCTGTACATGAAAGCTAAGAGAATGCTTATTTATAGTTACCAGGAGGTCAGGGTCTGAAATGTGGTGTGATTGTAATACCTTCTTGATTATAGCTGTTGTTTATATTCTGCTCATATGTACACAACCACACACACACACCACACACAGGTGCAGGCACCATGACGGAACTGCACTGTATGCAGCATGGACACAATCTTTAATCATCCTGTGGTCCGCTGCAGAGGGAGAATATACAGTGACGGTGATGCAGACACAAACACAAACACAAGGACACACACACACACACACCTTCCCCCACCCGTAGCCCACCCCCTGCAAACCTACCGTTCCCTAGTCCATGATGTAATGCTATCAGACCCCTCCTCTGCTGTCTCTCCCTCCCTCTGTCTCTCACACACACTCCTCTCTCTCTCCTTCTCCTCATTCTATTGGTGGCTCCCGCCTGCATCTGCTGGATCAGCTCTGACTCCTCGCACACACGCACGCACCACACACACACAAACACACACACTTGCATGCACACGCTCACACACACACGTGCACTCGCACACGCGCACACTTCCATGCGCCTTCTCACACACTCTTACACACACACTACCAGGGGGATTCCTCCGCCACTGCAGCCCCTGCTCGCTCCACCTGGCTCCTGTCTGCCGTCGTGGGGGGAACGCACGGTGAGTCCCTCCTTTCTCTTATGACAGCAGGCGATTGTGGTTCACAATCAGACAAAAGGATGAAAGGACATTGGGGTGTTTTTTTCTCTGTAGAGAGTGGCGGACTAACACCGGGAGGCATTGCTGCCACTGCAGCCTGGGAGGAGAGGCTGGCAGCTGAGTTTGTGCTTTGGAGTAATGAAGTGGTGTGAGGTTGCTCAGTTACTACAGATACCGGTCATCTAGGCGCTGGGTGCCATGGCAATAGATTGCATTCAGTCAGCGTCTTGGCTCATTGTGTGTCTGCGTCCCAAAAAGGTGCTGGGAGCCGTGGTCAGGTGCACGTGTGTTCCCAGTGAGATGAGGAATCTGTTTGCATGCGTATGTGTGCATGTGCAGCCTGAATTGTGAAGCCTGAATATGCTCCAGGGTGTTGTGTCTTATCTGGTTTCCTCTTTGAAAAATGTCAGTCACCTTGCTTTGAGATAACACAGGGAAGGAAAAAAGGAAGCTGAATCACATGGATGTAAACCAAAGCTGCTGCTGCATTAAGTTCCTGTGATGGTTTAGTTTGTTCTGTCTCCTTTCCGCTGGACAGGGAGGATATATTGGCTACAATGAAGCCCTGACAGTCTCATTATGTACGTATAGATTGTTCCTGTTGTGTCACTGACAAAACAGGGTGTGTGCTGGTGGTGTGAACTCGTGCGCCTGTGACATTTGGACACTTGCAATGCTCTCTCTGTCTTCTCCTTCCCCATTATGTGCGCTGGGCTCTTTCACTGTGCTGCTCAATGACATTGAGTCTGAAAAGTAATTCTATTATTGCCTCGGCTTTTGACTGCTAAATGACACATTAATGATAATGGGACAGAGGAACGGAGTCACTGGTGCATTTTTCCTTCTGGGCTGAGGCTGACCAAATTCCATTTTCTGTAGCAAGGCACTGCAACCTAACCTTTTATATCCCGTGTGTTGGAATGTTAATATTTTATAATGGTTAGTCTACTTCACATGTGGACACTCTCATAACTAATTCAACCAGATGGGTCCCCCCCCCCCCCCTTTTCTATATGGAGCTGACAAAAAGCCAGACATAATTCATTGCTTTTCCATTTTAATATAAATGCCTCGAATTGGCTCATTTAATGTATCTCCATCCTGTTTGGTTGATTGGTGCACTGGTGGGATCCATATTTCAAACAAATATCTAGTAAATCTGGAAGGAAGTGTAATCCATCACCAACTCACTGGCAGCAACCCAAACAATATATTTTCCACGCCGCATGATCTGGATGCCGTTCTTCAATGAACCAACAAACAAATTAGCTTTGCGATGCTCTTCAGCTCGCTCATTATTATCAATGATTGCAGCTATAACCACACAGAGAAGAAGAAACCCACAAAGATATTTTGGAAGTCAGCTGGCCTTGTTCAAATTCTCCACAGTGCCTAATGGAACAGTGTGTGCAAACATGGTGGTGGATTTTTTAATCGATGATTAGCACATGAAACAGCTCTTCCTCGAGGCTGTTTCGCTCTGACACACTCTCTGTAGGGATAAATGGAAAGTAATTAGGATGGGGGTCCAACAACAAACTAACAAACCAACAGGCAATGAGGAAGTGCAGTGCAAAGTCAGTTCCTATTGGCTGTTGAGGCATTATTTGAGGTCCTTAAAAGGTTGTTGTGTGGTCATGCTGAGATAGTTTATTGATTTCTTTCTGTTTGAATCCCATTACAGCCCACTGCCCCAAAGACCTTTAAAAGTAAAACCAGGAGCTAATATTGCACTCATCATACGCTGCACTTTGTGAACCTGGCAGAGAATCTAAATGTTAATATTCTCCCTGAAGCAGTCCTCCTGTTACTCCGTCATCCTCTGATTGCGAGGATTCTTTTCTCACCTCTGTTTTGGAGTTGAGGATGCAGAGCTTGTGCTGCTGGTTCATTAGATCTGCTACAATTTCATGCTGACTGAACCTTTTAATTTTGTGTCCTCCCCTCACTGGGTCTACTGACGTCAAACCAATCAGCAGAGGGGAATATGAATATTTTGATCTCACTCAAGGAAGGAACAGTGAAAGAAAATAGGGAAAGTAAAAAGGTCAATTGAATCAATACAGGGGCGTCATGCAAGCCAAAATTGCATTGGGCACAATTACAGCAGGGTGCATGGGGGTCCCTCCTCAGAAAACAAACAAGTTTTCTACCATTTGATATATATATATATATTGACATATATATATTCAGAGACTTTGAGGGGATAATTTTAAAGCTTCACTGAATCAGTTTATGTATCTCAGTAATCTCCCACTTAATATTAGAGTAAATGCAAGATTTATTGTCATGAGATTTTAATGTCAATTATTTGTTTATTCTCTCACTTCTCCACCAGCTTCTTCACTGCTACCACTTTTCTTGAAAAAGAAACATTTTAAGGGGCATAAATTCACAAAAAAAGGCTACATGGTAATAGCTGCATGAGTACAGATGAGCCTGTACACATAGTAGTGTCTGCTCCATTACATGTATTTATCATTAGTAGCATTAGTACGTTGTTGTTTTGGGAATCATCGTCAGACTATTAACTTATCTTTATCTGCTTCACACACATCACCAACTGTCACTGCCTGATTATGTTCATCATCATCATCATCCCTTGACTGGTCTGAAATGATCATGTGAAAGAGGGAACAAGTCTTTCAGTTAAGTCAACAAAAACAGCCTGTCACGATAAATCTCGCCTCAGATAACCTACATTTTACTATCCACCTCCTGACAGGACAGCGCTGCAGCTTTCTGATGTTTATTTGAAGAATGACTAGATTCTCCTCTGCATCTTGAAACTGAATTCAGTGTTTCGCAAACTATAACCTGCCGTAGGATTCACACATCTCTCTCTCAACAGTATTGAATGTTACGCTATCGCAAGTTGGGACTAGCTAGTGAGCTGGCTGGCTAAATGGCCAGATTGAGGGATTAATTGAGGGTTAATTTGCTAACGTTAGCTGATACTAGCTAACTATAATGCAAAGCAAACGTTTGTAAAAGGTATTGATGCTCGACTATCCACTTCAGCAACATGCCTTCCTGCTGTAGCCTGCATCTCCTCCAGCAGTATGTGTGTGCGGGTGCATAGGCTACCTGACTTAATCCTACAACCGTTGGAAGAAGCCAGTTCCATCGGAACAGGGTGGGTGTGACTTTTTGAGATAGCTCCCCCCAGCTTGAGTGGACATGACACATCTGAATCAGTATTTCATTGTCTCTGCCAACTGTGTAAATAGTCTGGGTCCTGCAGCACAGAGAAGGATTCACATACCTCTGACCTTCTTGAAGACTTCAACTCAGTCACTGTTTTATTGCACTGAATGTGTGCATGTGTGTGCACCGATATACAGGCTGCCATATGAGCACTGTCTGCTGTTATTCTCTTTTTTTTAAATCAAAAATTGGGACTGTTGAATGTTTTTTTTTCCCCCATTGGCTCTAAACACAGACACCACAAGTACTCCTTAGAATAAAACACATGACGATATGGGACTTACTTATGGAAAAACCAGACCCAGGACAGCTGCTCTACTTCTACCATCCTAAAAACACTGAAGTCCTCTTTCACCCAAGCTATCCACCAAATGTCATATATTCTACCCAATCAGGCCAAGATTTTCAACTAAAAAATAAATCTAAAAGTATTCAGTCTGATTTGTAACCGCACTGATTAAAAAACATGGTATACTTTCAAAGTCAAGAGCTGCGTGTCTGCAAATGGACACAGCTTCGAGCATGAGGATTCCTGGTACTGCACAGTGCTTTAACAGAGACTAAACACACAACAGAGGGTTGAGAGCAAAGAAAAATATGGATGATCTTTGTTTAACACTTGAAAATCTAGTTTGTCTGTTGTGCTGCTAAAATGCCTTAATTCTTGCTCCAAAGGATTACTAATATGTTGCATGATATCCAAGCAGCTGATGGAAATTTCATTTTGTTTTCAATGTGCTGATTCTTTTCTAACATTCCACAAACCTCTACAGAGCTTTACTGGAAGTGGAGCAGTTCTGAGATCTGATTTAATTTCAGCAAAGCATCACCGAAAACTTAATGGATAAACCTGCCATTAGACCAAAGAAACACGTAGACGATTTCTTGCATTTAACGACATTCCCCTTTAACACTGTACTATATTTAATGTAAAGATTTATTTGAATTATTTGTGCTGAAATATTCATCAAAAAATCAGAAACTCATTAATTCATTCCCGGTGCCTGGAGGCTTTCTTCCACAGCCCTCCCCTCTCCCGCTGTGCAGCTGTGCAGGACCTTCACCTATGCCCTCCTACTGCGGCATCCATAGCCTCCCAGCTTCGAAAGAGCCAGACAAAGAAAATCTATGTATTGAGCAAAGACGTCTTCATTTAAACAGCACCGGCCATCAGTCAAGCTCTCAGGGGAAAACCAGACCACATTAACGTGCACTAATCTCATAACATCCTATAGAATTTGTAGCGCCTCATGTCAGCCCTTCCCCAGAGAAGCTGTCAGACGATAGATATTTGCTCTTTTTCATTATGGCCGATAAAGATTCATCCAAAGAGTTCAGCTAGCTCCAGTGTGTGTTTGTGGCGTCAAGGCTTTGAGTTCGCTTCATAATCTTTGCAACATGTCTGACTCTCTTAATCTGGTTTTCCATTTGTCTTCCTTTGTTTGGAAGCTTTTTTCCCCCTCTAATGTTACTGTTTGCTGATCCGTGGAGCAGAAATGCTAAGAAGCTAATCCAAAAGACATGCCGCCAGCAGCCTTCTTTGCCACCGCTACCCTAAAGCTAAATCATAAAAATGAAAAATTGGTCAGAACATGAAATATAACACACTGCTCAACTTTATTGACAAGTTAGCTGGCAAACCTTTAAGCTTTAAATATGTGGCTGAACCGGAGGCCTTAAAAACTCACTCTGGGATGATTGAACATGTCAGGAATGAAAGAGCCAATTAAAGTCCATGACATGATTTGCATCTCGTGTTTAATTATTTTCCCTGTCACTATAAACACAGGCCTGCTTCTGATGTGTGCGTGCATGAGAGAGAGACGGGGGGAAGCCACCTCTCCTGTCTCTGATATGGACATGAGCTGCCATCGCTGTGGTATGAAAGTGATTTACTGTCTTTCTCGCTGATGCTGTTCGGTCACACTGGCTGTTACCCTGGTTTCTTGAAGGGTCAGTTCACCGGTGGTGTGTAGCCATGCAGATAGTTTTGGTTTTATGTGTTCAGGTTTTCAGGTATTTGGCTGAGATTTCTGCTTTGACCCCTGTATGGAGGTGAATGGAATTTTGCTTGTGCTGCTCACAGTGTTGAAAAATGATTTGAAGAAAATTCATAAGCAATGCGTCTTTCCATAAACCCCCCCCCTGCATCTGTGTTGACTATTACTTTGGTGGAAAGTAGGTCCAGTGTAAACTGATGCCTGTGGATTGTCCAGAGTAATGGGGTCATTGTTTCTGTTGTGGTTTTTTAGCCATGCTAGAGGCTCTGCATTGATGGCCTCTGGTCTGTCTGTCAGCCAAACCACCAACACTTTGATCCAGACTGAAATATCTGTTGGATGGATCATCATGAAATTTTGTAGAGATACTTGTGGTCCCCAGGATGAATCCTAATCACTTTGGTGAACCCCGGCTTTTTCCTGAGCGCCACCAGCAGGTTGACATTTGTGGCTTTGAGTGAAATGTCTTAACAACAGTTGAATGGATTGCTGTGACAGAAGCATTAATGTCCCCCTCAGGATAAATTCTAATAACTTTGCTGATCCTCTGACTTTTCATTCAGCACCAACATCAGGTCAAAATTTCAATTTGTTGAAGACTTTGGTTTATGACCAAATACCTGCAAAGCTAATGACATTCCCATCAGCCTCAACTGTGCTTTAGCTGTGTCCCAAATCCATAATACATACTTTACTGCATACATGCTACATACCTTATGTGCTACATACTGATGGCCATAATATACTGTACGTTAAACAGCTATAGCAGTTACGATAACAAAATACAACCCATATTCCAAAAAAGTAAATTAAGCAGAATATGATCATTTTCTAATTCTTTCTGACATATACGCAATTTTGAGCAGCACAAAGACAGTATATTTAATGTTATACCCCATCAGCTTCTTTGATTTTTGAAAATATAGTATGCTTATTCTGAGTTTGATGAACAAGAAGTTGATAAAAGGCTGGGAAGCTGTGGAATGCAGGTAAACAGGTTAACTGGTAACAGGTGATAGCATCATATAGCCTCCTACATGGACTCAGGAACAGTTGCAACTGTTAGCAAACACAGTTTGTTTGCAAATGATTGCCTTCTGTTTGTATTTACATCTTGCACAACTCCATTTCCCTTGTGCATTGCATTGTGGGAGAATAGTGTGCATCATCAGCGCACTAAAACAGTGACTGTATTTAGTCTGCTTTGAGTACACTTGACTTTTTGACAATGAAAAGCTGCTTAGACTCAGTATGTAGTATGGATTTGCAACACAGTGTTTGTTTTTTGTGCTAATTAGCAAGTGTTAGCATGCTAACATGCTACACTAAGCTAGAGAACATGATAAACATTACACTTGCTTAACATTAGCATGTTAGAATTGTCAGTGTGGATATATACTAGTGTTAGCATTTAGCTGAAAGCACTGTGTCTAAATACAGCCTCACAGAGCTGCTAGCACGGCTGTAAAATCGCCTACACTAGCAGTAAAAATGAAGGTCTTTAACTTTCAACTATCTGCACAACCAGATGACTCTTTAAACTGTATCAGGGTTCAGAGTAGTTAATTGGCTGAGTTGAGGTGGGTCAAGCAAGCACTACTACGGTTCATTACATTACATGTTTGACGATGGTTTCAAACATGCCAAACATATTCATTCTGATTCTCATCCGGTCCCAGAAACATTAGTTTACGTCAGTTACCCAGATGTGCAGAAAAATATGGCCACAGCCAACATCACTTGCAGTTTGATTCAAAGGTATCAAAACAGCAAGTCATTCTTATCCATGATATATGAGCGACTTGTCAAAACAGCTCAACTCAGGATCATTTATAGAGGAAGCAAATGGGACACTTTCAGACCGGAGTGCTGCATCAGTTGAATAGTCATGAATCATCGGTGTGAGGAGAGACAGTCTCCTGCGTAGAGAGAGAGGGTGAGTGAGATGTGGGGACATTTTGGGGGCTGTCGTAGCGGGACAAGGTGAGGACACAGGGATGAGTCATAGCGCTGTTAAGCACCTGCACCGGCGGCTCTGACTTCATCACAGCCTGCAGGGGTGGAGCTCCCCGGTCATGGTGTGCACACCTTGCGCTCAAGGAGTCATGAGTCGACCTTGTCGCATGTCAACGTCTCTTGCCTTCATCTCGTCTAACAGATTCTACTCATGCTACATAAATTAAAAATATATCTGTGATGGAATTTTCTGTCACTTGACTACACCTCAGGAGGCCTCAGGGTCATGGTCAGGCAAAGGGGTCGTCTTCAGGCCGGTTAAGGATCCAGGTGAAGGGAGAGGTCTGTTTTGCTCTGCTGGAGTACAATGCAGCCATTGGGTTGTTTCACGAAACTGGTGTCCTTCGGATAGGGAGTGAAGCTCCGTTGTGGAGAAAACCAAGGGCATATGATTAGGCTGTGCTGCCCTCCAGACATGGCGGGGCAGACTGTCTTCTGTTAGAGGAACTTGTTGATAGCAACCTAAAGACACTTGCGACGTAAGCTGGGGAACGTGGATGAGGATAGTTCCTTGTTTTAGGTATGGAGAGCCAATCAATTGCTCACACATATTCTTATTGCCTGAAGAATGACCATAATTGGGCATGAACCAGATCTAGCGCTCCCAGCCAGGATAAAGGACTGATCACGGGAAGCATTCCTTATAATTGAGGTGGCATCAGACAGAGTTCACACTGTGTTGATAATCTCTCTGTTCTCCTCGGCCGAGCATCAATAAACCTTCCTGCATTAAGACATCGAAGTCTCCAGACAGCTTTCCTTGGGGGGCACAAGTAAACCAAACGTTCGTTCACAATATCTGTGATATTTTTGGTATGATAGCCTGCTTGTCATTGTTGGTAAAGGCACAAACTCTAATTGTCACTATTTATTTTACCAACAAGCCAGTAATCCCTCATATTACATTGAACCATATCTGTTGCATTTGTGTTCAATAACACGCTTTTCACTGTAAGTATGAAGCCATGCTAGCAGCTCTGTGAGGCTGGACTTCTGCACAGGAGTGCTTAGTGCTTTACCACCTTCACCATCTTAGTTTAGTATTAGTTTAGAATGTCATAAGTTTTGCAGGTATGTGTTCACAAAAAAATAAAAAATAAAAAACCCCACCAAATTAATTGGAATTTATCATCTGGGGACCATGAATGTCTGTACCCCATTCCATGGCAATCCACGCAGTAGTTGCTAAATTATCTCAGCCTGGACCAAAGTGGTCTACTACTCTAAAGAACCTGAAGTTCTCAAGTTCTCTCAATATGCGCAATATAAGGGAACAAACGACTGCTGTTAGAGTGCATTAGAACCTGTCTATCAAGTGAAAAATGTTAATCTGATTGACATAAGCTTGGCTCTGCTGTGAACTGGTACTACTTACAGCTTGTTGGGAGGGTAAATTGACAAAACAATTGAGGCGAGTCTCCAAATCTGGTGTTGTGTATTACTAAAAGAGTCTGTCATATACTTAACCCCAATAAAAGCTCCACGGGTGGCTGTGACCTTAATATGAATGGCTTCTGTATGCTCCCCGGTGCGTTCGCGTGCCAAGACAAAGGGATATTATTTGAGTGCGCCGGCAGATTAAGGGTGATGTGGTCAACAACTGAGCGTGTGTGGAATGCATCCTTCAGGACTTACAAACTGTCCAGATTGATGATTTTGTTTCTAAGACAGAAATACTTTCTTCAAAGTGAAAATAGCTCTAAAAGCCCCCAACGTGCTCATTACCAGGAGGCCACTTAATTCTTATCAAAGTGCCTCTCCCCCACTGCTGCAGAGCTACTTGGCATCTTGTTATTGCATCTTCAGTTTGGAAGTGCCAACGTCTGAGGACTGCTTGGCACATTCATTTTTCTCCTTTTTCACTGTGAGATAGAGGCTAATTTGCACATATAATTTTTTAATCCATTTGTTTTTAGAGAACTCAGTCTCAGTCTTAGGGTACTCGTATCTTAATGCATTCATTTATTACTGCACCACATCACTGCAGAGTGAATAGGAACGTAATAAAGAAAATCCTGTCCATATTTAGAGGAATTCAGACTGCTGAATGGTCCATCCAACACCCCTGTTGTTGCAACTCTGACTTTTGCATAAATTGGTTGATTTTAATCTCCTCAGAAGTAATCCTTGATTGAATTTGAGGGATTACTGAGGGCCCGGCAGATAAAGGAGAGCAACTTTGATTTGGCGTCTGTCTATCAGAGAACATACAAAAGAGAAAGAGCTGAAGATAGTCAAAGAAAAAGAAAAACAGGAACAGAAAGCGAGACTTTGCCATAAATCTAACCCTCACCTACCATGTACACTTCCAGTGTGGGGCTGCTGGCCTTTATCTGTGCCACAGCCACACAAAACCAGAAAGTGACAACATTTCCAGAAGTGTCAGGGCTCTGTCAGACTGGCCTATCAGGATGCAGCCTCAAGCGCAGTGTGCCTGGCGCAGTTAATGCCATCACATTTGTTGGTGTTAACAGTCAAAATATCTGACAAATTCTCACATTGTCGCACGTCACTGAAAGCAAAGGGCTGGAGACTAATTATTAATGTTATCTTGTCCCCTTCGGGTGTGAGGAGAGGTTTTGGGTTATGCACGATTTGTGTCCCTCCTTGTCAAGAAAAGATAATGCAAATTTTGATTGGACGTCCTGAGCAGAGCAGAAGGGGCAGCAGCGCTGTTGTTCTGACTGCATGAGTCCACAGTTCTGTTTTACTCTTTACTTGGAGCAAAAAGGAGATTACATGAATGGCTGAGTCTGGTTGTGTTCAGGTCTTTGCCTTTGTACATAATCCCCTGTAATTCTCTTTGTGGTGGGCGCTCTCGGTTGTCATTCATTGTTTGACGGCTGCAGGGTAGCCCAAAGAAGAGAGAGGAAGAGGAACTCTGATACCCAAGACAAAGGGAAAACTTTCTCCCAGCAAGGAAATATGTCACTGTCAGAATGTGAGAGAAGATGCTGCAAGATGTCAGTCTCTTATCCTGCAAAACACATTTGATACATACGAATATCTTACAAAGAGACGAGTTTTGAATCAACCCACTACTCCTGCACACAGGCGACAATTTACTTTTCATCTGCACAGATCACTGTATGCAGAATAATTTGCATTTTTTGCCAACCTTTGAGCCATTGCTGCGTTAGGCTTTTATACTGATGAGACACGTAGCCATGTTTTTACATTATTTGATAGAGTGTAAAACAATTATGCTGCCATGCACACATACAAAAACATATTTAAAATTTCCACACACTATTTTTCTAAGTTCCCACAAGTCTGCAGAAATACTTGCAGCTCTTTGCAACAAATACAATTTCTGTATTTTGCAAAGATCAGACGCACTTGAAAGCAACTTTAGGAAGGAGAAAACTACATTTACACTGAAACGCGCGTGATATTTTCTTGCTTGAGGTGGCTGGTAGTAACACGTAAAGGACGTGAGTGATGAGCGTGTGTCGCGGCCGCTGCGGGCAGCGCGTGCTGTGGGAGGAGCTAAAGTTTCCTGGCTGGAGCGCGAGCAGCCGTCAGTCTGTAGCGGAGGAGGCTAGTCTCCAGACGCCGGAGGATGGACCTCACTGCACGGACGCGCTGACGGACCGGGACACACGCTGGCGTGAGCGCACTTTGCGGATTTAAACGTCGTTTCGCTCCGTTTGTGGACAGTTTTTCCAACGACGGCGAGGAGCTGAGCCGTGAGCGAGTCTCCTGCGCTGCAGCTCGTGCATGGTAAGGTCCTCTCGCGCCCGCTCGGTGTCCTCCGGCTTTCAGGTTGAACACCTTTACTATGGTTAGACGGACGGAAGTGGAACCACACGTTTATTCGTGTTTTTAGAGATTAAAGAATATTTTGTGGACCTCTTTAGCCTAGCAATTAGTGTACAAGTATTAAACTTAGGCAGCTCATTCCAAGTGGGATCCTAAAGCGGTTTTCTGAGAAACTCCTCAGATTGCTGGTGTTTTGCCTGATAGTCGCTACCAAACCGGACTTTCAGTGTGTTCCCTAAATGTGCTCTTGGTCATTCAGAGCTGTTTTCATGTTCTCCCCATCAGGGAAGTGTTTGGTGAGGGTCTCATGCACACTTTGTGAAGTCCCCAAATGATCATTTGTAAAAGTGAACCTAAACAGCTTGTTGTAAAAGCAGTAGGTGTGGAGGCCGCCTGATGGACTGGCCCCTCTGCTTTCTATCTACACATGTGGGTAAACAGCTGCTAGTCACATTTAGCCCAACGAAGCAACAAACAAGAAACACTGCTGTTGCATTGGCTCTGTCTTATTTTCACCAGACTTAAAGACACATTGAGTTAAAAAAGGCTGCTGCTGCTGCTGAGCCCTGATTGATCACACAGGTCTGTTAACACCATGTGGAGCTCCTCGGAATTGATTCTGTCCAACTTTACACTTGCTTAATGCCACCTCGCTTCTTTCCTGTTATTCTCCTCCAGACAGCCGCCTCCTCCTACCTCTGCTGGCATTTTGTAGAATGTGTTGACATACCTCCCATATTACTCTGCATTTCTACGAAACACACACCTGGATAAAGCACCCCCTTTTTTCCTCTCTGTGTATGTCTTCAACGAGGAAGCCAAAAAGCACGAACGCTTATGAAATCTGTACTTTATCCTGAACTGATGGACCAATTCTGGAGGCCATGATGTGCGTGAGAGCTGAAGTCTAGTTTCGTGTTTACGTGGTGATATGCTTTGTTGGGATCTGACTGTAAATGACCGGTGGAGCAGTCGTTCCCCTTGGGCCTCTGCTTCTCCTACCAGTGTCTGATTCTGTATCAGCAACACTAATAACACTGATAGTCTCTGGCTCTCTTACTGTCAACAAAGCTGCAGAAACCTTTTCTCTTGAAGCATCCCCCGCCTCCATCCTCCCTCTGTTTCTCTGGAAAACACACACAGACCTCCACCCACACAATCACACACACATTCAAACGCTCAAAACAAACACGCAGACTCCACCCAACACTCCACCCACTGTAACAACTTCAGAGGAATGGTCAGCATGTGGAGAGGTTGTGGTAAAAGAGTTGGAAGGGAAGTGGAAACCGGGGAGGGGAGACACTGTGCTGCTTTTAACCCCCAGAAGGTTAGTGATATCCCATGCAGTGTCCAGAGGGACTCAATGTGTTCAGCACAAGCTTCTGGGAACTTGCGTGTTCAGGGGTCCCGGTGCGGCCGCCCATGCAATGCTGAGATGTGGGAACGCAGTCATTTCACTGGGCTGGAGCCAGATCGCAGCCGGGACGGGGCAGGCCCGAAGCCAGCCGTGGTGCATCAGCTGAGTTGAGTTAGTGCAGATGAGTTCAGAAAGGGTCTGTTGTCCATCCCAAATGAAAGGAGCAATTTGTAAAAATGCCATGCAGGTTTTTGTTTTCTGGGAGGTTTTCCTGCACCCAGGACGTTTGGCAGTCAGTGGTGTTAGTTTGAGGAATGTGTAAGAATTATGGCATTATTGCAGCTTAAACTGTGAAAAGTCACACCTCTCTTACTCAGGGGCGATAAGGTTTAATGGTTCACATTTGCATTCACTAAAACTTGTCTGCAGGCCCATTTGCCGACCGTCTTTGCTGTGTCTATGCATACCTTTGTCTTTCAGTTGCCACTCCATTCATATTCAGTAGGACCTGCAGGTCGTGTGGAGAGGCTGGCCAGGCCCTGCAGGGGTTTAGATGTTGGGCCAAGGGAGGGCTCTGAGCGCAGGTGATGTCCCTCTGGGCGGCCAGGCAGATGAACCTGAAATTAATTTCCCTAATTGGACTTTTCTGCCTTCCCCAAGTGCTTGCTCTTTATGCAGCCCGGCATTACTTTCACAAACAAATCTAAAGACATGTGTTCCACTTGACTCATTCATATCAGACAGCTGTCAGGCCTGGTCCTCGCTGTTCACGCAGGACCAGAGTCTGTAGCTGCTGGTCCATTCATATCACAGAATTGCACCAGTCCTAATTGACATACTGTATATTTGCTCACCGCTGTTTGCTCAACACTGTTAAGCAAATTTATGTGTGTGTGTTTGTGTGTGTGTGTGTATGTATACAGAGAGTATACTTTCATTCATTTCTGCTGTGTTTACACTGGAGTTTCAGTATGATGTGCATATTTATAGTGTTTCTATTGTACATTTGGTCACCTTTATGAAAGGTTAATGCAATATTCTACAGTCTAATCATTTTCTAGTACGCCTGAGATTGAGCAGAGAAGTAAAACTTGAGAGGACCAGAAGATCAACTACACTCAGATTAGTCCATAATGTATATTAATCTTATAGTCGTTATGGAAATGTTGGTTCACGCTCCCTCAATAAAGTTGAGCTGTGTTGAACTGGGTTGGAGCAATGTGCAAAACCAGGTGTTATGTCAACCCATTCAGGTTTATTAGGAGTATTATAGTTCATTATTTGTATCACTGTGTCCGTCTGACGAGTGTTAAAGTTCGTTAGAAATGTCCTCTGCTTCGACTTGGATGAGGCCTTCACTGAGGTGTCTGTCTTTGGATGAAAATATATTATGTAACATGTTCCTCTCCAGAGAGAAATTAATGTCTTCCCCATTCTCCCTCTCTTGTTTTGAAAGAAATCTAGAGAAAAAGATAAACTGTGACTATGTAATGGAAAGCAGACTTTCCGTGAGTCTGGAATGTTTTTCCTTGTGAATCCGCTGATAAACGTATCTTATGTTTCAGTTGGAGCGATATGGATCCAGTTATTGTGTTTTTACTTTGGTCCTGAGATTCAGTATTTTACATCTGAAATTACCAAATAGGACAGTCTTATTTTCCTATGAAAACAAAGAAGTTGTATTCTTACATGTGGCAGGAGGGGACAGTTATCGGGCACCTGCAGTCACAGAAAAGGTGTTGTTGGAAGCCATTTACTGAAGGAAGTACTGCAGTTTTTTTCTTTTTAAACACCCTCTTAACCGCACTTTAACAAATGACGTTAGTACACGCTGTAGTGCTTCATCGTTTTAAGCATGCTCCAGTATAGAAAACCAATTAGGGACTGTGTGAAAATTATTAGGGAAGATGTGCAATGTAACTAATGGTTCTACATGTTACAGATGTTACAACTTTTGTGTAAAAATGTGCACTTTGCGCACCAATTTGTCATGTTTGCCAGACATGAAACTGACATTTTCAGTTGGGCCTTAACTGTAACATCAGGGCCACATAATTGTTTCACCAAATTTGGCCACAGGATCAGTGAGTCGTACCAATTTATTGGTCATTGTTTAAGAGTAATGACATATTGGGTAGGGGGTTGTTGCAGTTTTTTTCTAATTCCAAAGAAGACCCCAAAAATGTTTTTAGTAAAGCAGGGAATGGCTTTTGTTTGTTCAGTTATTTTTTTTATTTTTTTGAGACATAAGATTCAGCCCCACTTTCCACACAGATAACTTTCCTACAGCCCCTAACTCATAAAAATAGGCTGATTTAGCCCCCCATTGCATTTTCTTTGGAAATCAATTAATCATGATATTAGCAGTCTTTCTAATTATTTCCCAGCTTTTCTTACACAATTAACCGTTATAAATTAATTATACCATTTTTAATCTTTCCCATGTATCAGCTATTATCAGCGGGATTGCTGCCAGGAGGGACCACACTGTTGACTTATTACTTCCTTTATCGGCGACAACTGCTCGCAAAGACAGAGACGGAGCCCCTGACAGTAAACAAAGCAGAAGTGCTTCAGCTGTTCCTTTTTGAAGTCGACATGTTTGCAGAGAGTAAACAGCCAACAGCCTTGAGGTGGTGAAGCAGACAAACGACTCAGACAAACTGTGTCATGTTTCCACTTGGGATGAGTAATGTGAGCAGTTTTGTGGTCCGGGGGTCCGCTGTCACCATCGTCGGCGTTTGTACCTGAACACGGCGAGGTGATCGCAGCGCAGGTCTGGGGAGGTGAAGCAGGGGCCAGTAACAGAATATCGTCATCTGATACGCCTTTAAATCCTATTGCCCTGCTTGTCGAATCGAGTAAAGAAATGAGTCCTCACATCGGTATTACTGCAGGGATTACTCGTGCCCCCCCAACTCCATGTTTAAGTCATGAGATGAATAGCCGACTATGGATGGCCAAGTCTTCGGATTTGATGGTGTAATTAGCAGATGAACTGTGATGCTAACACAGCGTGGCCCAGACCTCACAAAGGCCTCTATTGTGTGATTACATGACTGTAAATCTTCACTCTCCTTTGTCACGCCACAGAGTTTGTCCACAGACTGGACTGACATCATCATCAGCCCTGCAGATGAAAGAGTCCCGTGTTGTGGCCTTTTGCAGCTTTGATAGCAACAAGTGTCGTCTACGCATCTTGGCTAGAAAGTCACAAGGAAACCAGAGTTGCAGGGCTAATAAATGCGATGCCTGTGTTTCTCTCACTGCTGACGTCTTTGGACAATCATTAAATTGTCGTCTGTCATGCTGCAGAGCCCAAAGCAAGTATATCTCCTACTGTGTCTTTTTTTTTTTTTTGTGATGTTCCCACCGGAAGCAAAATGTTAAGCTCTAATGATGAGGATTTCCTGATTGGTCAGCACAGTTCATTAGTCTAAATGGGTCATCAGATTTAGAGTGTGGCAAGCTTTCCAACACATAATAAACAAAAGGAGATTAGTATAATCTGTTTTCCAGTGAATTTGTAGTCTAATAGCAATCATTTTTAAATGCAGTAAAGTGATTTCCTCATAAGTGGCTTCCACAAAAGGGTTCCCATAGTTTCTGTAACCAGGCTACGATCAAGTGGGACTCTGGGAAACGATGCCTCCTATCACACTGCGTTCTGACTGACACACACAGCTCATTATTGACGCTTTGCAAGTTTTTCAAGAACCGATCTCCCACCGTTCCCCTGTCAGCCTCGAATAATTTGAGGCAAGGGCAGCTCTGTATCAGAGGGAATAAGGTGACCCCAGCTCCCCTTTAAGCACTTATCTCCTCTGCCAGTTCTGCTTCACTCACTCGTTTGAAATGATAATTGCTCTTTCCTGCGTGGCAAAGCTGAGCAGTATGTGCACAAATGTAAAAGGAGGTTTGAATATTCCTCGGAGCCTATTGGAGCTTAGGATCACACTGAAAGCGGTGTCACGCCCCGCTCTGCGCTCTTCAGCGCTGTGTGTGTGTATAGCATGTTGGGATAGGTGTCACCCAAAGACAAGTCCCGTTGCTATCATAACGATAACACAGAGGGAGCCCGTCGCTGCATTTTAATGAATACCTTTGAGTCAGAGACGCGGACACGATGGGATCGTGGAAACAGTGCAAGTACTGTATTTAAACAATTAGCACAAGCCTGTCTGGTAGTTCAGGGTCATGCAAAGCCAATTGGGGGGTAACTTGATTATGAGCAGGAAGAAAGACTCTGATTATCGTCATGTCACACCTAAACCAGGTTATTTTACTCACATTAAGACTGATATCTAAACATACCTCGATTAACTCATTATTTTTTCAGACCAGTAATGGCTTGCAACTGTTTTAGCATTTTAGCAGAATTGCTTTCATGTGACACTGCAGCTAACAGTTTTAACCTAAGTGCCTCTTCAAATCAACAAAATCCACCATATGCAACAGTTTGTTTTTGTTTTAGTATTTCCTGCCGTATTGACCTGGAGATCACACACCTTTCTGGACAATCACACTGTGAAAACTATGTTCCTGTGAACCATGTAAGCACCTAAATCTTAAGAAATCTTAATGTTATTATTTGTGTCCACATGAGTGATATGATGAGTATTTTTTAAGTGTGTCTTTAGCTCAAGAGTGGAAGGTGCGTGGTTTGATGCAGATCTGGATCCAGAAGCAGATTAGCCAATTCTACATTCTCACTAAAATAGCACATTTGGAGTTTTGAGCAGCAGAACTTGCAATCATGGAACGTTTTCTGGTTTAGTAAGTACACTTTGTGTCTGTTATGCTAAAAGGAGTCTTTGATCCATATTTATGTTCACCCCTTGGCAGTTTGAACCATCAGGGAGTGAGTCACTTGGGGGTCATGGGAAGTGGCTGGTTTCTGACCTGAGTTGCCTTTAGCTTCATAGTAAGCCTGATGTCCCTGGAGGAAAGTCACAACTTGCTATACAGCGTTTTGCTGTTATTTTGTTGTTTGAAAGTCATCGTCGTTGTGTCTTTGAATGCATCAGGGACATACCACAGCAGGATGCATTACAGCCAGCCATCAATAGAAAGATGATTCTATGAATATTTAATAACCCAGACAGGAAAAGTGTCCTCATATTATCACTCTGTTATTGCACATGGGAATCAATAATTCAGTAAAAGGCTGTTGGTTTCAATTCTAACAGACTTTCTTATAACCGTTTTCTTAAGATTTCAACTTTTTTGGCCACTACACTACATCTCAAAAGCAGTCAGCATTGCATTCAGGAGTTGGTCATGTAACAAAATAAAAGATTTATAAATTAGTAATATTGATGTACGTCAAAATATACAGTGAGCCTCATATCTGTCAAGTAGTTTATGATCTATCAGCTAACAGGACAGATGAACATTATTGAAAAACATACAGATGAAATCAGACAGAAAACACAAGCATATTTAGTCTTTTAATCCGTCTTCATCTCTTTTTAACAGACTTACTGTAAAGGATTGGAAGAACGTGTTGCAGCTTGTACATTATCAGCTGCTTGCTCGCATCATTAAGACAAACACATTTGCATAGAGGAAATGGAGAGGGATACGTTAAGTCAATGGCTCTTGATTAGCAGTCA
This sequence comes from Chelmon rostratus, assembly GCF_017976325.1. Classification (NCBI taxonomy): domain Eukaryota; kingdom Metazoa; phylum Chordata; class Actinopteri; order Chaetodontiformes; family Chaetodontidae; genus Chelmon; species Chelmon rostratus. The sequence continues at coordinate 23,705,476 of NC_055658.1, read as the reverse complement.
GAAATGTTTTTTCGTGCCATTTGTACAAATTTGCCTCTTTCAGAGGAAGTTTGCCCTCAGGCGTCACAATCCTCAATCTTCAGTGTGCAGCTGTCCCATATTACTAGACCTAAAAGTTGGAGCGTGCGTAAAGGTTTTTTATTTTATCCCGGGTTAAAGTCTCTTCTGTTGTGTGCTGACACAGAGGCCTCGGTTGGTTTCAGAGCCAACAGAAGATCGTGTTACCTGCAGGGCAGAAATCATATTGGAGAGACAATATAAGAACATTTTTCTGTGTGTGTGTGTGTGTTTTAGATTTTTCTTCTACACTGTGACTACACTGTGAAAAGTGAAAGCATGTCCTATTGATTCCTTTATTTCTGTTGACATTAAAACATTTTTTTTACATTTCTCTGCTCTATAAGAATTTCCTTTAAGAAGCAAGAGCAGAACAGTATCTGGATGGAAAGATGTTTTTTTCAGGCCTGCGTTGTGTTCAGATTGTGCGTAATAAAAGCTTCTTGAAGGCCTCTGTGAGAGGATATCCTGTTAAGCTGCTATACATTTAGAAGAAAGCTATGAGCCATTTTAGCGCCAGTGCAGACGTACCATAGATTTTCCGGTTACGGTTTATTTTTAACCTAGTTGTGATTTATTTAAGAGTCTGCTTTCTTGGTGCTGGGAGGAGTCCCCTCCTCTTCACTCCCTCCTGTCTCATCCCCAGGTGGGCTGGATGAGAGGAAATGTGCTACCTCATGTTCACACAATGCACCGTACACAGTGCAGTACCAATGCGCTGACAAGATTCACGATTCGAAACCTACAAAGTTAGTTGGCAAAGTATGAGAACCTGGTTTTGTGCTACATCATCCAGGAGTTAGAGAGTTAAGAAGTAAACTTTGCTTCGATATCAAGCAAGAAAAAGCAGTAATATGTATTGTATAGCATTGTGGGCCTACCTGCTGTATTGCATTGCATCGCATCCTTTGCAGTGAAATGATTGGCAGCTTATATGATGTAGATCCTGAAGCTGCTTTGAGAAATCTGCCAGCTGATTTATGTGTTGTGTTCTCTCATAGCTGCCATTACTGTGGTGGCAGGAAATGAACACATTCGCACAGCAGAGATGTTTGGGCTAATCAGCCAGCGGTTGCCCTGTCAGACAGATAAAGCTAATCTAAAGATATTCTGTCACGTCACAAAGCACTAGTCTGAAATTGGTTATTTAAAAAAAAACAACATTAATGTACAGCTTCTGTGCGACTGCCACAGTTTGGTGCAGGAAACATAGGCAGCGTTGGCACTGTGGGGCAGATTGCTCAGCCTTTAGCAGCCTCTCTTTGTCGGCACATCGCTCTGAATGTGGTCAGAAAAGGATGAGTGAGGCAAAGTAAAATTGATTTCATGGAGCTTACTGTCCTTTGCAAAGTTGAAGTTTCCTGTTGTAGCAGCTGATAATGGCTTGTCCATGCTGCCAGAAAGCACACACAGCTGTGTGTTAAGTGGACTAAATTTCGGTACCGATCCCTATTGCTGACGTGCTCCACTTTTCTGGTCAATCCACAGTCAGCACCTGGTTTTGTTCAGAGTTGGAGGGTCCCTGTATGTGAACCCCTGAGGACAGGAGTTCTGAACGTCTGCTGTTTAGCCACCGGGGCTAAGCTAACTGTACAGAGAATACCTCAGATCTCTTAATGTTAGACTGGCTGCATGTTGAACCACAGAGTCTGGTTTTATATTTCAACATATGTTCAGTGCAGAAGATGCCATCTGTGTGGAGGCTTTAGAGTAAAGGCATGTATGTTGGAGCTGTGCTGAGTCACAAAGGTAATGTAGTGAGTAACTAACTACTGTTGCTGTTGAGTACTTTGTAATGCCACTACTCTTCTAATGAGTAGTATGTAATGAGAAGTTGATTTCCATTGAACCCATACAACGAGATCAACAAGCTAATGTTATTGAGATTATGTTTTGGATAAAAGATGTTCCCAGCAATAATAATAGTGAATAGCCAACCATTGATTTTTTTTGTGTGTGTGTGTGTGTGTGTGTGTGTGTGTGTGTGTGTGTGTGTGTGTGTGTGTGTGTGTGTGTGTTTTTTTGTGTGTGTTTTTGTGTGTGTGTGTGCGTGCGTGTGCATGTGTGGGGTGAGGTGGTTTACCTTCCCCCTACCATACCCGTGGTTGAATTTAAACCCACCATGCACTGCCCACTCAGCTAAGCAGACTGCTATAAGTGAGAGTTATAATGGCAGACACAGCAAGTCTCTGCCTTGTCAGTCACCTACCGAGGTCTTTTCTCCTCAACACAATGGCTCCATAAATCTTTCTGAATAGTAATCTGCACCCAAGGGGCCATGTTGTTTTTAGGGTCACACATGGACAAAAAATCAAGTTAAACGTTATTGCAAGACATTGCAAGGACAGATATTTGACCGTACTGAAATGATTTAACTCGTTGTTTCTCTTTTTGTATTGGTTGGGAGCAGTTACTGATATACTTTCTGTTGCAGTCTTACAAAGTCTCCCTGGCAAAAACTGAGAGACTAAAGTCTCAAACTTGATTGCAGCTGCGCAATAAAATGCAATGCTTTTATAGTTCTCTTTCACTTTGGGCTTAGATGTACTCATGATACTGTTAATGGATTGGACGGCGGCCTAATCAGACCTCATGTCGGGCTCTGTGATAGCGCTCTCATCACAGGGTCCTGCCCGGCCACTGATTATCTCCATAAGTGCCTCAGCCTGTGCCAAAGACTAAATGAGAGACAAGTCATTTTGCAGGGATGACTTATTGGGAGCTGGTTGTCGAGCACAAAGCCCAGTCGTTCGAACAAAGCTAGCCAAATGGTTAGCATTCATGCTACCCCCTATCCGGTGAACTTGGCTTGACCTGGGCGAGTGTATCGTCCAATCTGTCTGTCACATCCTTTCTCTCTCTGAACAGATGCAGGTATTAATAGGGAGCCTCGAGGGAGGTTCGAAAGGTTAATGAATCTGTTGCCTTAAGCAATATGGCACCAGATTCACCCTTCATAGATACAAGGAGCAGCAGACCCTCTCCTAGATGAGCAGATGGGTCCTGTGGCATTGAGCATAGCGGGTTGCCTGTACTGTAACAGCTCCAGTTGAATAGAGCTCTAATCCTATAAATCCTATAATAGTTGCTTCTAATAAGATCACTTTCTTTGGTCGAGCACTTGCTGTCAAATATGATTTAATGCTTATTAATATTTAATACTTTCTCTTCAGATCCGTCCCTTGTTGTTCTTCAGAATGGATTAGGACACTACATGATTAATTTGACTAAAATGCATGTACTGGTGACATGGTATTGAAACAACAAAAATATGTAGGAGAAAGCTGGACAAGTGCGTCATTACATCTGCTTTCTTGCCCTTCATGCCCTTGCTGAGCCTCTGCAGACCTGCCTCTTGGGTGTGGAACATCCATCTCGTCTTCCTCAGGAGCTGGACTCAGTTATATGAACATTTCAGACATCATGCCCCTGAGTCATCTTGTATTTTGGTTTCACCAGATACCATAAGTTTCCCCGTCTGCTGCAGTCGTCTCTTCATAGTGACATAACTCACTGAGCTCACTAACTTTGTGTTGTTGACTGAAATACAGGAAGGACAAGAACTACAATTCATATAGATCATATCTGAGATATTTTGATGCAATAAATGCTTGACACTTTCTGGGAAGTTACCCACCATATATCACCTCTTGCCCAGTGACCCCAGCTAACCTCTTTTCTAGAAGATGTGACTGTGCATGGTGACCGGCCAAGTAAGTTTGGCAGGGCATTAATAACTATTGGCCACTGAAAGCACAATGCATAGTGTTGAGATATTTCTTTATGCATTACTGCCCTACAGAATTACCCCAAAAGTCTCTGCATTTATCTGAGTGCCAGGAAACCCTCCTAACAGCACCCCTCTCTTTTCATTAATATTTAAAAGACCTCTGGAGTTACATAAGGATATGCCCTGGGAACATGGAGACCTGGGGTGTGCGACACACACAAGGCTGCCATGCTTGTTGTTGCAGTCTCAACAGGCATAAAAAGGACCAGCAGAGGAGGTGGGGGGTTTTACAGGATCATGAACGGATGTTTCAGCCTCCAATGACTCAGCTAGCTTCAGTGGAGCAGCGGGAACCAAAGCAGGCTGGTAGAAAAGTGACGAGTGACACAGACTTATTGTTTCGCTGGTCCAGACCCAAGGGATGGACAGAGACGGCGGTGTGACAGCGAGGCATGGATGCAAGAGATCAGGGGAAAAGGTTTTATTCAGTCACAGTAGTAGCATCTGTCCTGCCATTGCAAAGGTGAGACAGATGACCATCCTCCTACCTACAAAAATGGCAGTTATACCCAGTCATTATGGAGGATGAACAGCTTGCCAGTCAACTACAATCTGTCTGCTACCAGCCTTCAACTCAACAAGCCATTCAGTCAGCAAGCTGCTAATTTTCCTGGTGCCAGTCTGTAAGTCTGAGAGCCAACTCGTCCTCGGTCAGTCTTTCCACTGGCAAGTAGCGTGGAGACGCGTGGTTGTAAATTTCTGTTTAACATGCACTCTCATAGTATCTCCAGGTTGATCAGAAGTTTTAAACTGGAACCCTCCAGCTGGGCACTGTCTCAGCAGACAACCAGGGGCCACTAGCTGACCCCCGCTTGTCTCGTTCTGTTGTTGGATTTATTAGCTCCCGTAAATATTTGAACGAGGTCTTCTGGGAGTTGTTGCAGTGACGCAAGCTCTCAGCCAGAGACGCCATGTGCTCTCCAGTGTTTACTTTCTAAACGGTGGGACGGAGGCAGCGCTGTCAGACAGTAAGGAGCAGTGAGTTGTGTTCTACCACAGGGACAGGCTTTGCTGTGTTCACCGACTTAAGTGTCTGTAAACGGGTAATCAGGTAACAGTTTGCATCATCGGCCCCAGCTGTAGGCTTACTTACAGTGTTCAGTGCTAATTATGATAATTGTTAACATTCTAAACTAATTATTTTAGCATTGCCATTGCTTGCATGTTAGTATCTAGTTTAAAGGGCTGCTGTGCAATAGTACAGCGTCACAGAAAGCAGCTAAAGTCTATTTTCATATGAACATTGGATCAGATGACAATCTGATCCAATGTTAATATAAGTGGTCCGAAAATCTGTTACTGCCACTTTAAGAACTACCAAGATGCAGTTTCCCAGTTAATTTTCATCATAGAGCTATACAGCTTATTTCCTGTGTTTGTTTAGCAAGGAGTGATGAAACAGATGGGAGAAGCACCTATTTCAAGTGTTTTCTAAGTTGAAATCTTAGCATAGATCTACATAACAGGCACCTTTTCTGCACACTCACACTGTAGGCAATAAAAGTCAGAAAGCAGATGTGTTCATTGCGCCTCTTTGAGACAAATTACAGAGTTGTCTTGGGAGCCACTGTTCTTTCATTTATTTCTCCACATAGCCACAAAATTAGAGCCAAGCTGCCATATCGCCTTCTTGGGGATCTATCACCGATTGTTGATGACAGCATAATAAGGCTTAGGCTGTCATAAGGCTTTAAAAAAAAAGTCCTACATGCGTTTTATCTTACGGAGGAAGCAAATTGGACATTCACTACGATTTAAAGGTTTATGAAACCCTTTGAGCTACCACATGGTGCATGTGTGTGCTCATGTTAGCTGGCTGGTGGTCTCAAAAGTCTGTTGAGATGAGTTTTTGTTGGCAGTGTGGTAAAAGAGCAACCAGTAGAAGCACAAATATTTGTTTTTGTCATCAGGGCTTTAGCTGGAGCCGTCAGCATGCTACAGCTGGATATTAAAGTCTCAGGACAGGGGAATGAGGCGGGTGATTTTTGGGTGATGCCATTGTTCGCTGTCAAAGCTGATTAATACCTTAACCGTAAATTCTTGCTTCGTTGTTTGCAGTAAAATCCTCACCATTCCCCAGAGTGACCCGCAGCCAAATGTATCAGTTCTTGTGCTTTTGTAGTTGTTGGTTATAGCATCAGATGTTGGATGTGGATCTGTTATTCTGTCTTTCATCTTTTTTTTTACGTCTTCTTGGAACAGACATAAAGAAACAACTTCTCTCTCTCTTCTCTCCACAGATCCAAAATGACTTTTGCTAAATGGCCACTGGTCGGAGCTTAGCGCTGATGCATCGAAGGGCACTATGAGTAGATGACAACGAGCAGCCTTTAATCCAGACAGGATTCCTCTTCTCTGTGCTAAGAGTCTGCTGACCGTGTGTGAGGACCACTGGGAGTACAAGAATCAAGTCAAGGACACGTTCACTCCCCCTCAGCCTGCAGCAAGATGGGAGTGAGAAAATAAAGCTCTGCAGAGTCGAGAGGAGCTTTCCAGGGAATCTTAAAGCAAATTGTGCATTTGTGTATGTCTGTGTGAGAGGATCAGGCAACCATGTGGACATTAGCTGCGACTGTCCACTGTCTTCTGGCTGCTGCACTGCTATTGGCTAGCTGCCTCCATTCACTGATGGCCACTGAGGATGATGTCACACCACGCATCAGTTTCCCTTACAGTAAGTCAAAATAATCATTCAACGCATTTATGTTCAGATGGGATTATTGTAAGCATTGCTAGAAACGTGGCATCACATGCTGAAGTGGTTTGCATGGGGCCGTAGTAATAATAATAATAATTTGTATATAAAGAATTTGGATGATGGTTTATTTTTTTTATCCTTTCAAAAACCAAATAAGAGCAAACATGCAAAGAATGGATTTAACAGTGCGTTTATCTGCCCCAATGTAAGTTGCAAATATTAGCACCCAGCTAGCTTACTAGTTACCGTATTAACCTAACCCAGCACTAGATCCAAGGACAGTGGCATTTTATACAACATTATTTTAAAAAAAAAAAACCATTATTTTGTGGAGTTACAGGCTTACGTTTATGATAAGCTCCATTCATGACTAGCACATCCACTGTGTAGTGTTTGTCCACGGCTTGGAGCTGGATGCTACTATGTTAGCCTATAGGCTAATGTTAGCAGCTAGTAAACCAACCCCAGCCAGGCTCTAAGATGCTGTTCATTTTTGCCCACACATTGATTAGTCCTCATTCAGAAGCCCTTTCTCTTTTCTTGTTCAGTAAGTTAAACATACTTTTTAAAAATCTGACCAGCAGAGCTTTTAATCAATCTTACTCATCCAAGTATGTAAGCTAAGCAGCTAAATACCATCCTGCACACAGTTCTTCTTTTAAATCAAGCCACATTGAAAAATAAAGTCAGCCAGCGGTGACGTTATCAACCAATCAGAAGCTAACGTTAGCTTAATTAGCTAGCTAGCTACAGCTGAGGAATCTGCTACGATTCTATTTTCAGCAGAAATAATTGAGTGTCGTTAGCTACAAATCATGAGCCTGTGTTTGTCTTCGTCTGCCTAAAAGCAAATTAACAGAGCGTTTCAAGAGGTAGATTCTCCACTCTTATCACTGTAACAGTAGGTGTAGCAACAGTAACTGAGAGAAATCTGTCAGTACCACACCAAAGAACATCACAGGTCAATGGTGCATAAAGACAACAAACACAGCTGCAAGTTGTGTAGAGAAGCAGCCTTTGCAACAGCATATTAAGCCAGACATGACAGAGACCACAAGTGACTGCAGGCCCAGATGCACACGTGCCAACGTGAAGATGGCTGCACTACAAACACCACTCCTCGCAACATTCACCCTGAGCCTCGACAGAACAATGGGGTGAAATGTGCATGGCATAACATGTGACTCCTCAGTATTGCTCAAGTGCAGCAATTTGAGGCGAGTATTTTGCAGCACGTATCTTCTCCTTCCCCCGACTAATTGACCTTTTGGTATTGTCCAGCTGAATCCTACAAATATAAACTTAATGTCTCTCCCGGTGAATGCTCTGATTGTGTGGGAGACCTTTTTGCACCTGACTTAATCATTGCGTGTAATTACTTCACACTAGACACTGCAGCACTCCTTTTATTATAATAACTGTGGATTAAGCTTTTATCATGTAAAAACATGGTGCACAATTTGTTCAGCTAACAGCTTTTTGGCAATTGATTGATGCATTATGGGAGCTTATGACAAATGAGGGAAAAGAGAAATAAGGTTGCTGTTTGGATGCGGCTCGCAGGAGATAAGTGTCACTAAACAATTACTTTTCAACATCCTGTGTCATAACCATTGGAAAAGGACAGGTATACATCAAGTTAATTCTTAAAATTAACTCCCTGGTTTATATATTTTTATCCTGCCCTTGCCTCTGTTTTTACAGCATCCAGCAGAAACCAAAGTACAGGCTTATATGGATGTCGGCCTGCGTTGGCTTCTGTAAACACTACCTGTCTGAATCTGAAGTTCCTCCCTCCGAAAACAACAATCTGATGCTTGTTTTCTTCACTCCTCAGCCAGCTCAGCGAGGCGTAATGCTGTAATTCACATGCACCATCTCAAACTGGCATCGCTTATACCCAAGAACAACCTTTCACATACTTGAGCCAATTTAATCCATTTAGTTCTTTGAGAAACAAGTTAAAAGGCTCAAGGCTGGTTCCCAGCAACTGAGTGTTTTGCAAACCGCTGTTGCCCCCCCCCCCTCGCCCTCCCCACTTTGCTTTGCGCCACTTGGCATTCATAATCTAAATTTCATGTATTTTGACACCATCACTGAGTGATTGAGATTCTCTCAACTGGAGAGCATGACGACTGGTGTTAGACAACATGCTTTTCAGCAGATAATGCGGTGTAGAAAATCTTATTTAGACGTCACTGACACTGATTGTAACTTATTCATTTAGAGTACGCCTTTGCATAAGCAGGGTGTGCAGCATCAGCGACATACTAAACGTTTGTGTATAAACTAGCCTCAATTCAACCCGCACCATTGATGCAAAACATGTAAAGCAGGTCACCCCTTTAAACCTTCTTTCTGGTTTGTGTATTCGGTAAGAAAAGGGGGACCTGGCTGTTTTCTTGAGAGAGGACCCTTGCCTCAACGTGGCCTTTTTCCTGTAGAGGAGTCCCTTCTCTTTTTGTGCTCCTTCCCTCTCCTCCCGCTCCTTCCCTCTCTCCTAATGAGCAGGCTAATCTCTCATGTGTAGTGAGTAGAGGTTTTTGTGGTCGCTGCAGTGGGAGGGCTTGTCTGTTTTTCATTATGGCTGTTGTGCAGAGAGACAGCACAAAGGATCATGGGACTTGAAGCAGTAAGCAGCGACTAAGCACGCTGTATGTATCGCTGTTGGTTATCAGAAACCTCTCAGGCAGGATGTTACTGTCGTTCTCCAGAGATGCACTGAGGAGATGATTTATTTTTCCTCCTTTGTTTTTCTTTCACTTGGAACAAGAAGAAGAAATTCAAGTTCTGCACATATTAGCAGCAGTTTACATTAATGAGCTGGTTCGAGCAGTTGAATGTATTTCTTTTTAGTGCCGCCTTGAGTACATGAACTTTGTTTTATGTCACCCTGCTTTGGCTGTGATTCTGGTTCCTCTTAAAGCAGCAGTTCAGTTCATTTTTTAAAATATGATTCATTGCTTTCTTGCTAAGAGTTAGATGAGATGGTCGATTCCACTCTGATCACTGTCCATTAGATATGAAACAGCCAGCAGCCGGTTAGTTTAGCTTAGCTTAGCATAAAGACTAGAAATGGGGGGAAAGGGCTGATTAACTTGTTTTATCTTACTTGTTTTGTCTGTACAAATGCAGATGTGAAAAAAAGTCCATGCATTGATATCGCTACTTTTGCTAACAGGTTAATAGCTTCTCATGTAACACTAAATGAATAACTTACTTTATGTATGTAGAATGACCTTGTCCTCCTATCTGGTGTTTATGTCTGGCATTAGATGCAGCATAACCTTTTTATATCCTGCATATTCTGAATGTTTCTTGACCATGAAAGCTCAAATATGTGTTGATAGTCATCAACAAGAATCACAGTTAAACCTGTGTCTTCATTTGAATCTTCTATTTAATGAATATATGTTCTCTTTCCTGATTGACAAGGAGGCGTCCAGAGACTCTGTCAGTTAGCTCTGTATGTATTGTGCTGTGAATGTAACAAAGGAAGCACTCAGATCAGAAGAGAACATTTTCAGTCTTAACACTTTCACACAGGCTTCTAGTAGAGAAGCAAATCAAAATGCCCCTTTAAGCCAAGCTACCGAGAAAGCTGTGTGTGCATAGTGTACACAGTGTCCTTCCACATTTACGTTTGGTTTATGTTCAGCGAATATTGTGCGCTTTCTCTCATGCATGCTAATCCAGTGACCTTGGCAGTGTGCGGATCGCAGTGCAGAAACAGAGGAGGGGCAGCGAGAGGGGGGTCAGGCCAAATACTCATGACATGCTCCGATGCCCACCTAAAACCCGGCAAGGACACGCCCACTGATCCTGAAAGAAAAGCAGTCTGTGGCTTCCAGCAGAGGTGGCACTCACAAGTGCCTGCATAGAACGCCATAACAGCCGCAACAATGGAGCATAATTACAGCACATCAACTCCGTCTGTTCCAGACGTTTTAATGGCTTCATCACTTGCACGCTCCAGGGAATGTACAGAAAAGTTCAGTCCTCGCAGATTTCGATCAGGAACATTTGATTTGAAGAAAATGGCAAGCAGAGGAGAAATAACGGTGTGGCTGTTAATTAAGATGGACAGAGAGGAATGCGAGGTTAAAGAGAGTCATTAGGTGTTTTTTGGCTCGCCGGGGTGCAGTGCAGATTTGTCCAAAACAAAATGTGGTTTGCCTCATCACTGTTAACAGCAGAGCAGAGAGTTTCACAGTTACTGTAACACACATAAAATAAAACAACATATTTTATGATGGACTGAATTTTACTTTTCATTGCGTAATGAAACCTGGCTGTAAATCACTTTGGACAACTTTTATGACACACAAACAAATGCTGTGACTTACAGCACACACACTCCATGTTGGTGTCAGAAAAGCATTTTCTATTTTTTCCATTGCATTCAGCATAAGACAGGTGCAGAATAAACACACTGTTTTGATCACAGTGAGCTTTGATGGCGCTCTTACTGGAAGATATTCGGAGACTGTCCGATCTCAATCGAGTGTAAATGCATTTAGATTGAAATCCGATTGCTTAAACCACCTCTAGAGGCTGAAAAGGTGTAAATGCGTCACTATGTCCAAGACACAATCGTAATTCTTTCTCCTAACATAGTGTAACTATGTCAGTGAGTTTCCTTTATACATCCCTACTATGTCTTGTCCGTCCATGTGGATACACTGTCAGTGTGTGTGCGTGTGCTTTCCCCCTCTTTACAGTGTTGTGTGCTGAAGAACGAGTCCACTTTTGGCTCTTAATCATAACATGTTGTTATCATGCTAGACTTCACTTAAACATTTCAAAACTTTAAAAAGGGTAATTTTCTTTGCAGAAGTAATGCTGCACTAAGTGGAATTACAAGCTGCTGATTTATTGTGGTAAGTGACCACAGTGATCTGTCAATTTGTACGACCCAACTATATGGTCATATGAAGAAAACCCAAAATCGATACGCACTATGAAAAATCAAATCAAATCTTTTCGTGCCCTTGAAAGTGTATCACTGCCACACACCACCATTCTCTAAAAACAACTATGCACTACAGAAAGTAAGTGTGTGCTCATTTATGCACTCTGGAAACACTTGAGGTTTTTGCATTTGAGTCGAGGCAGAGTTTGAATAGTTAAAAGCCGTCGTCTCGTGTATCTTTCATTAAAAGTCAGAACTTTCCTGATCCGGTTCCAGTATGTTAATGCGCTCCACATGCTTCTTTCCTACTTGTGGGTGTGTGTAAAAACAGAGGGTGAGGTGTGTGTCCCCGTGAGGCCTGGCTGTATGTATATTATATAGAATGAAGTGATGGATTCTGTCGTTCTGTCTCATTTTATTGAAATCTCATCTGTCTGCTTTTGTTTTGGTTGATCAGTAAAAACAGCGGACAGTCTGCTGTGTGTGCAGGAGTAGCCCTCATGGATCCATGAGTGGAAGCAACGTCCTTATCAATATGAATGACGTCTGTTGACAGACAGATGGAGTTGGATCGTTTTTAGACTATGTCAGGGTAGAATAATCCTTGTGGTCCAAAATATGGGATCTAATGCAGCAGGTGTGGAGATCCTGAGCTCACCAGGCCGCTGATAGCAGCATGATGACAGAAAATAAATATGACAGTCAAGAGGTGTGTGTGTGTGCGTGCGTGTGTAAGAAAAGCTATTAGCAAAGAGTGTAAACCCATTGCACTTGACCACTTCTCATCCACAGTCACTTTGTGGTGGATGAGGTAGAGAGCAGGAGACTCAGTTTCGACTCCAGCCTGCTCTTTTCATCGAGGGCCTCTCCATAGACACACACACACACACACACACACACACACAGAGGGTACAGGGTTGTGTCTGCATGCTGTGGTAGCACTTAACGACCTTCAACACATGTCGGTCCAAACGGAGTGCACTTAGTAAGCTGCACACAGCTCCACTGGTGCCCTAAAAATCGACAAGTGTGCATGCTGGAAAATGGCAGAAGAGATGTATCAAAGTGTTCTTTGATGGGATTCAAGCTGTAGCAGAAACCATCTGCAGGCATGTCCCAGCCAGCTGGACTGGATGTTTGCGGTGCCAACACAAATGACGTTGTTTTTTCTCTTTGAGTCCATTTGGCTGAGCCGTGGCTATCGTGTCATTTATTAAGACAGTCTCTCTCGCCTGTGTTTATTCAGTGTGCATAAGGACATGAGTAAAGTAGCCCTGGTTGATTTTGACCGCTGAGATTACTGTCCCACCAGTAAGACGTGCAGGTTAGCAATCATTGAGCAGCTGCTTTGCCAGAAAATGCAACAGAGCACCTAAAAGGATGCAGAAAGTGACTGTATTCTTGTTTTTCTTGTCTTGTCGCTGATGAACAGTCGCTGTGAGTGCTAATCTCATTGACAAATGCATTACATTCAGTGTGGCTGCTTCACAATAAAAGCCACTCTGTCTGAAATGTTGAGTTTGCATTAGCAGTCACTTAGTACAGCTTTTACATGCCAGCGTTGGGTCATCATTTCCTGCGAATCCCTACTGAGTGTGAACGCATTTTTGAATCCAATGCAGGAATGGTGGCATCAGCCATTAGCAATGAAAGCTGCTATATGGAGAGTTCATTACAGAATGTAAATTCCTGAATGGCTATTGTAGGAAAAAAAATCTAAATGGGGAAAAGAAGGTTTATTTCTTGAAAAAAAACAAACAGGCTTTGTGATGACAGTTTTTGTATAAGGAGGGTTGAACAAAAGTTAACTGGTTTTCTTTTAGAGGTGAAAATTTACGTTCATTTTTATTTTTTCAAAATCAAAGCAAGTACAGTTAAATTTACCATAGACATCAATTGTTACCCTAAAAAGTGCTGCTTTTTCGTAGCTTCAGTTTTGAGCTTCAGTTCCATTTGACCACAAATCTCTCAGCGAGATGTTTGAATCTGTGTGTGTCAGACTCCACTGACATCCACCGTCTCTTTGCCTGGAGAGAGAGACTGAAGGGACTCGCCACACATGACAAGCACAGGCACGTCTGTTTTGAATTGTGTGTGTGAGGAAATTATACCAACTATCTGTCTGCCTCTCTCTGTGTTTCAGTCTGCGTCTGAATAACTCCCTCGGATACCACGTAGAGTGTCTGTGTGTGTGCGTGTGTGTGTGTCTCAGTGAGCTAATATCCAGGATTTTATAAGCTTTCAGCCGTGATAGACCATTGCGCTCCATCGCTCCGCTGCTTTGAGTGTTGGCTGGGTGCGTGCCAATCTAGAGTGCATCAGGATGACACCTAAGAGCCAGTAATTACAGAGCGGAGCATCATGTCTGTATCAGCCCCTTGTTCTCTGCTTTTAGAGGTACCCTGTGTTTCATGCACTGACCTCATCCTTGTACACGTGTGTTGAGAAGATGTTGTTTTCTTCTTCAGAGGATGAAGGCAGCAGTTTTCAGTATTTCAGGGCTTTTACAGTGCACACGTCTGTTGGACATTTCCAACTCTCATTTCATGGTCTCCTGTTGTTACCCTGATTCTGCGCCTGCACATGCAACCCGTGTGGCACCATTAACACCTCTTTGCTGCATAATCCGCACACACAGCAAACACTAGACTTACACACCATCAGGCTCTGGTTATTATCTGCAAGGTGCAGCCGTCTCTCCACACACACACACACACACACACACACACACACACAAATGCACATGCACGAACATAATATGCTGCATATACACAGATTTTTAAAGCAAAGTCACACCATGATTACAAACCACACACGTGTGAGCCTCCCTGCCTGGCCTTACAGATACTGTAGGTGTCACAGTCACTCTGAGACTGATTCAGCGCTGTCAGCTTTTATTTACAGTCCAGGAAAGTGTGATTTTTCTCTGCCCCAGTTTCTCTCTGTCTTTGTCTATATCAGGTTTTGTGGGGTTTTTACTCACTGTGCATTCATTTGCAAATAAAAAAATAATAATAATAACAGAACCCACCCCTGGAACCCGATACAGAGTCAACCATTCATGTTAAAATGGAGAGACAACATGTGAAGTCTGTTTTAAGTCGGCCCCCAGCTCCTCCTGCCCCTCTGCCTCCTCACCAGAGGTCCGTGTCCTCTCACTGTGCAGACAAACAGTGTTTCTTTGCCGACCTGGCTGGCGGTCCACAGCAGCAGCAGCACAGAGCGGGGCTGCTCTCGGTTGTCAGTAGTCACCGACCAATAAATAACCATCACTTTGCCCAAATATCAGGAGGAGCAGCGCCGCGATGACCTTGAAGTGGCTTCTGTCAGGGAGCTCCAGCGCTGCTATCAAGTCCATTGTCAAATCATGTCAGACAGGGAGCCTTGAAGCTGTGTGCTGTTGTGTGGCTTTGGCTGGCAGAGGGCAGAGATGGATTTTTTTTTTTTTTTTTGGATAAACTTGTGTCTCGCATGTAAGATAAGCAGAGCTCGATGTGAGATGAATATCAGCTGTGCTACACTCCCCTCTCCTTTGGGTTTTCTCTGCCCAGCTGCAAGTGAACCCCTTTGTCCCCGTTGCCCCCTTGCCTTGTGACTTGGCTCATGCTGCTTTAGTAAATCTGGGCCATGTTTACAGTCGGGGCTTTTGGGAGTGTCTTGGCAGGAGAATGCCTACCAAGCAGCCAATCAATCGCCCCACCCTTAGAGTACTATTAAACCCTAGAAAAATAGGTTGATCCTGCTCCACTTTCTATGAAATATGATGCCTGCCAAAGTGCTGGCATGTATTTTATTACTCAGCGACACTGCGTCTGCAAGCTGGCACCCTGTGATGATATCTTACCTCAGTGGTGAGTAAGCACACAGCGAACACACTCAGCTGTGATGTGAGTGAAGAGATTTAGAGGCCCACGAGTCTTAATTGATGTCATTGTGTTTATTGGAGGTCCGGGCTCTCAATGCTGATAGAGGGGGAAAAAGGTGTTTTTAATCTTAAAGTAAAAAATATGTAAGGTTGGGAGATAGTAAAAATATTTATTTGATATTATGATTCATAAGAATTGTCCCTCAAAGGTACTCATCTAATGCATACACACCCATAACAGCCAGTTGTATTTGTTTCAACGTCTGTGCAAAGTGCAGCGTTTCGCTAAATGTGCACTTTTGCTTTCTGCTGAAATTTCGATGAGAAGCTTGGCACCACTCTCATGTGTATAGATTAAATATGAAGCTATGGCCGGCAGCCAGCTATCTTAGCTTAGCATAAAGGCAGGAAATGGAGAAACGAGCCTGGCTCTGTCCAAATATTAAAAAAAAAAATCACGTACCAACACCTCTAAAGCTGACAAATGAAGTTTAATTCTAAAAAAAACAATTTGTGGTTTTATGGGGGCTGTTATGAAAAAAACACAGTGTCTCCCAGCTGAGAAACACCTTTTTGAGCCAGAGCATTTTGCACTTATTCTAGTATTGACGATGAAACATTGCATTATCGGTAAGGCAGCTTACATTAATACCAGCATCTATAGGCAGGAAATATTGCATAATTTGCATATGGAAGAATTTTCCAATAATCAATGGATTATTTACACACAGAATTGGAGATTTTAGGCCCTCTTTAAGGCACAGTTGCAGGACTTTGCCCTCATGTATCTCTGTTTTAATTGAAGAAGTTTGTGGCTGTTCTTTGTGCGTGCACAGAATTAGTGTGATTCTCTCACTATAAAACAAACGTTCCTGTGATCACAGAGCAGCTGCTCTCTGAAATCCTCCGCGATATGACGAGTTGCTGCTATCTTTGTCTCCATTGATTAAAAAAAGAACATCACAGTGAATGGATGCTATGAATACGCTGCCAAAATTAAATTTCACCTAATTGCCGAGAGGTTATTATGTGCCAGTGGAGAAAAGACAGTCAGGTCTTGAGTGTTGTTAGTTTGTGATGCAGACTCCGTTCTTCCACCTGAACTATGCCACGGCGCGGACACATTTCAGCAAATAAACACAGTTTGCGTTCCAGGCTGCACTGGTGATACTAACTAATTCAGCATGTTAGCACCGGCAATAAAGCAGCCATATTGACAGTAGGTGTGATGTGATGAGCATTAGCAGAGGTTGAGGGCCCAGCTTGGTGACAGCCAGCTGATTAAACAGGAGGGTGATGAATGGACCTGGAGCCTGGCTGTGAAGTGGCCTGCAGATGCCCAGCATTCTGCTGCAAGCATGTCAAAACACACAGCTGATCCTGCTGCATCTTAATAAAAAAAAAAAAAATCCTCACTCCCAAAGAACCAACTCCTGGTGAAAGCCGTGAGTGTCAGTTTGAAGTGGTCGCATCTTGACACCGCGCTGACGTTCGTTACTGCTTGACCTTCCACTCTTATCAAAAATCCATCTCAGAGTGCTTTGAAAATAACATTTTCCTCCCCTCCGTCTGCATGTTTCTCCGTAGGTCAACGTCTCAATCCGATCTTCCTGGTTACCACAACTCCCACTCAGTACCCCGACCTCCACCCCCCTACACTCCCTCCCGCTAAGTAGCCCCAGACTGCTCTCTGAGTAAAAGTTTCATGAGTGTGCTCTCCGCTGCTCGTTATTCCATTGTCTGTCTAAGAGGATGTCACTGTGATTTATGTCAGAGAGTTTTAATATGCCGAGGGAAGGCTGTTTTTGGTTCCAGTGAATGGCCAAAACTCAGGGGAGCCGTGACAGTCAAGCTATGATATGTCCCCCTGTTGAGAGGAGAGCCGGCACTCCTTTGTCTGCCAACGGTGGGGTCCTCTGGGACTGAGGAGAGCTCTCTTTATGAGCATTTAGAACATTTTTAACAGACTTAATTCACCTTGAAATAAAACCAGTTTTTCCTTTGCATGAATGGTTCGGTCAGAACAGGGATTTTTTTTTTTCCAAACATGACAATGTGAAGTCTTTTCAATTTTGTATCCCCTCCCTGGATTTTAATGACAGGCCCCTCTCTTCATTGACTCCAGATGTCACAACGTCTTAAACAGAGTGAGGGCTGTTGATCTGGAAAGGGCCTCAGATTTGATTTTGGACAAGACGTGGCTTGTGCAGCTGGCTTTCTCTCCCATAAGGGGATCATCTGCCAAAGTGCCTCGAGTGTTAGATGAACCATTTGTTTGCGAGCATATTGAAAAGTTTAAGTCGGGGGTTGTAAACATTTATTGCTGTTTACTGGCTCCATTTGCAGTATGGTCCAGTGCACCACCTGGAGTGCTGGTGATAAACGTATTGCTGGTGTCTTTTCTAACTGTCAGAAGTGTCTAAATTTGAATTCAGTTTGGTGGTTATACGCGAGGAAAAAGGCTGTAAACGGTTTAACTGCAGCAAATATTAGTGTTGACGACTCCAGATACGAGGCAGTAATCTTATTTGGATAAGCAAATGGAGTCCGTGACCCCCAGCGCTTTGGCTTGGGGAGCACACGGAGTGTGTTTTAATATGTTTGGAATGGGAGGCAATAGATAAACATTTACAAAGATGGTCAAAAAAACTGCAAAGGGTAAGAAGTATGTAAGCAACGGATGCACAAATATTTGATTGCACGTATCCCATGTCTTTGTCGACCTCCAGAAGATCGTTGGTGCTGTTGATGGATATCAAGTGATAACATCCACCCATCCAGATACATGCAGACTCCAGTTCAGCTCTTGTTTCCACAATGCTTGAAGGCCTTGAATTAACCACTTTTCATGACTTCCTGGACTCCTTCTTGCCATTTTTATTTGGTAATTTGAGCTGTTTATCACACAGTGAGTCAAACTGAAATGTGACCGATTGTCAGACTCATCGCCTCCGACAAAACCAGACGCAAAAATCAATCCAAACCTTTCAAAACATCACTTTCACAGTGGCAAGCAGTGAAAAGCTGCTGCTGATGCCACTGTAGAGGATCCCGAGTCGTTTGCAGCGCCAAGGGAAACGCTATAAAAGGAGCAATGTGTACATTGAATCTGTGCCTCATCACAAGAACTATTTGAGGCTACAGGGACGGGAGCGATGCGGGGCGAGAAGTAACTCATTTGACTCACGGCCCACTGCTAAAGAGATCCATTTGAAGCGGGTTGGTGAGCGGCAGAATGAAAGAGGTCCAGATTGGTGTTGAGTGGACGAGGCTTTCACAGTGCTGCCAGTACAGAGCAGAGCGAAGAGAGCGCCGGCCAGCGCAGGAGAGTGCAGACGTGGCTCGCTGGCGCACATGTCGCATGTTCTCATGGAGCTACAGGAGCTGCTGGCATAAACACACAAGACCGTCTGCTCCAGGAGCACAGAAATGATGCTCAATCAGAGTTTTCCCCCCTTTGTGTTGTAAATCAATTTGACTGAAGCTCGGCACTTGGTGTTGAACTGTAGTTGGATGTGATGTGATGTCCGTCCACTTGTTCTCGTTTCCTGAGAGATTTGTCGCTCCCTGTAAGCCTCCACGGAGAGTCCCAGATTTCCTTGGAGAGCTCTGTGACCGTACGTTCGTGTTTGGCCAACACAGGAATGGGAGTTATTAACTGCCGATGTGTGGTAGTCAGCAGGAGTTTTAGGAGTTTAACAGGCGTGTTTAATAATGCTATAACGAGTTAACCTCTGAACCCCTCCACAGCTAGTTTTAATAGCTGATTGGCTGCAGTTAGTTCCTATTGGTTCTCGTATCTCTGCGTTGATCTCCTGACGACCTCCCAGCAGTAGCACAAAGTTACTTGCACCGTTATGATGCATGCGACTGCTGAACTCGAGGCAATCATACTTTGTGGCAGCTGTTTTTAATGATGTCTACTTTATAATTTATTAAATGAAATAAAGTGCTCTTTTTCTTCGTCACCACCTGGAAGGTCATACCATTTGTTATCATTTTTAGCATGTACAATGACTTTCTGGTTGGATACGACCAATTACATACATGTGAGGATGTTTTGTGCGTCACAAAACGAATCATTTTGTCAGGCGCTAAAACGTTAAAGCGTTTTTATTCCCGATCATGAGATGAAAGCTGGGAGCCCCTTTGAAGCCCTTAAACACTCCTCAACATGCATTTTATATCCCAGCGCTGTGATATGGAAATCATTAATTGTTTTTCCTCCCCGCAGAAGGCAAAGGCTCCGTCTTCGCAGCTTGAAAGTATTGTGCGCGTTGTAAATTGGGACCTATTTATATGCTTGTGATCACATTTATGTGTGTTCTCATGCTTCCAGCATCAGGATATGTTCTGTACCAGTCTGTTCCTCTCTGCTCTGTCCTGCTATGTGATGATAATCTCCTGTGTGTGTGTGTGTGTGTGTGTGTGTGTGTGTGTGTGTGTGTGTGTGTGTGTGTGTGTTTTCCTGCTGTTTCCCAGATGCAAAGGAGAGGTCAGCCAAGAGATTCTCTGCGGACGGCGTCTTCAATTACACGTCTTTGCTGCTCAGCCAGGAGGACGACATGCTGTACGTCGGAGCCAGGGAGGCGCTGTTCGCCCTCAGCCTCTCAGACATCAGCAAGACCAAGCTGCAGAAGAACGTGAGTATGTCCAAATGCCAGGTGGATTAAAGCTGTGGTGAAGAAGTGGGCTGGCAGATAATTTGCTCTGACTATAATCATGGCGATAAGTGGCATTTGGAGACTAATTTCGGTAATAGTTTTATCTGGGTTAATCATGTGGTTTGTAACTACAACTAAATAATACATTTCCAGGAGCTTACCTGACTCCGCATGTTACTTGCTGCATCATAAGACGTCGTGTGTGTTTATTTCCATACCACACAGCAGTTCTTTGTATAGGTTTTGATATTTATGAAGCTCCTCGTGGAATTTCGCCGACTTATTCAGGGTTTCTTTTTCATCTTCAGCTGACGTGGGGCACTCCCGCTGGAAAAAGAGAGGAGTGCAGCTTCAAAGGGAAGAACCTGGAGGTGAGAGACACCTTTTACCACTCCAGCGAAATAATGAAAATACCCCAGGAAAACAGTTCCATAATGACAATATCAAAAGCGTGAAGTTTCTCGTACAGGGTGTGTGCTCCTTCCTTGCAGCCCTCCCCGAGTCGTTTCACCGGTGTCTTGAGAAGATAAAATGAGCATTGAGCTCTTGTGTTGACAAACCTTTACACCGGTTACAAATAGATTCATCAAGTGTGCAGGCTCGCCAGGGAATTGCTCTTTTTTGTGCACTGCTTCTTCCTCTCTCTGTCTGTCTGTTACCTTGTTGTCATGCCAGCTGTTGTATCCCTAGGCGGCAAACCTCGGTAATCTTTGTACTGCAGTGTACAGACTAGTACACAACTCTGGTCTGTCTATTACAGAGAGCCCACCAGGTAAATGCTGTGTGGCGCTGGGAGGTTTTTCCCAGCAGCGTTTGAGGAAAGGGAACATTTTTATGCTTCCAACGGTTTCTATCGTACCGTTTCTGAAGTATTTGTGGGTTGTGATTACGAGCTCCAGTATTTCAGGCACAGACTTTAAAGAGCGCTCAAGAAAAAAAAAAAACATGTTTGGTTTCAAAGATTTCTCATGGATTCGTAGACCTCATACTTGCTTCTCCTTTTGTGCCCCATCCAGACTGATTGCTTCAATTACATCAAAATCCTCCTGCGGCTGAACAGCACTCACCTCTACGTGTGTGGCACCTACGCCTTCAGTCCCATTTGCGCCTACATAGTAAGTGATGACCTCTCCGTCCACCCGAGTCTGCATTTTCATTTCTCTCTGCTTCTCTCACAAGCACAGCTTTTGAATTTTGATGTATTTCTTTGGTGTTCTTGAGGAATCGAGCTCTTTCATCCACCATGTCAGTATTGGATCTGTTGTTATCCGAGCGTAACCAAATGTTGCTGAGGCACTTTAGCCAGACAAGTCAACAGGGGGTACACGAGGCACGTGGTTTCCAGCGAGAGGGAAGTGGTAGATCTGTTATCTAGCGGGGGAGGAAATCTGGAGTGATGGAATCCGGCAGCAGGATGACATTGATTTCAGTGATTGGGGAGGGGGGTCGAGCTTGGCGACAGCTAGGCTCTTAAAACCAGATCATAACAACCCCCACCCCCCCCTCTGTTTGACGTCAGGGCAAGAGAAAAACATGGGACGTCTCAGACTGAAGATGACTTGGCAGGACTTTAGGTCCTGAACTGGGACTGCAACTCAGAGCCTGGGTGAACACTTGTCATGTTGACATAGTCCGGAGTGTGTGTGTGTGTGTGTTTGTGTCTGTGTCTGTGTGTGTCACCCGGTCCTTTCCAACCATCCAGAGACTCACAGATGCATAATATTAAGATTAATAAACGCTTTATTTTTATAGCTGTTCTCAAAACAGTCGCAGAGAGTTTTACAGGCAGCGAAACAGGACGCTGAAGCCAAGAAGATACACTAAACAATCAAATGACGGACGTGAATTCAAATAAGCCCCCAATATAACAACATCTCATGATGATGAAGCATGGGAAGGTTTCCCCAGGCAATGGAGGCACTCTGTGCTGTTATTTTTAAATGGAACAAGTTATTACTTTGATCGCTAATTGACGACATACACTTTTTTCATGTCCATCTGAACGAAATACTCACATTCCCGTACGTACATTGAATGCTTTCTTGTTGACTATAAATGTTCCTCGCTATATTAGCTGCAAAGGGATGTTCTCTTAAAGCAATTTCCACATAAGTGAGGGGACAAAATCTACAAAAATGCATTGAGCTTAGCCGAAGACAAATCACATGTCTTCCAACATTATGTTGGTTTTAGTACCAAAGTCCTGCTGTTTCAGTGTACATATACACATGTCAGTTCAGTGTCAAGAGAGACTTGAAAAAATGTGAATCTATCCTTTAAACATGAGTGTTATCTTATTTGGGATCCTGTACTTGAACATTGGAATGTTTGGGTAAACAAAAGAAAATAAGTAAGTATAAGTATCAGTAGTATATGTATATATATATATGTATATATATGTATATATGTATGTATATGTATATATATGTGTGTGTGTGTGTGTGTATATGTGTATGTATATATATGTATATATACGTGTATATGTATATACATATATGTGTGTGTGTGTGTGTGTGTGTATATATATGTATAAGTATCAAGCAAAAATGCCAAATGTGAGAATTTGCTGCTTCTCCCTGTTTTCTGTCAGTGCACGTTGAACACCTTTTGGTTTTGGACAGTTGGTCAGACGACGTCATGCACACTCGCCATAATGCAACACAATGGCCGGTTAATACCAGCATCTTTCAAACTCCCTGCTCACTGATCCAACAAAGGCTTTCTGTTAAAAAGGCCCAACCCTGAGATTACTCAAGTAATGTCACTTTTTCTCAGACTTGACAGAGCCAAAGAAGGCATTATACAACTGTTACACAACTGTTTTCAGAGGCTGAAAATACACTCAATACACTTGACTAAACTATATATATATATATATATATATATATATATATATATATATATATATATCCTAGAAATAGCAAAAATACATGTTATATGGCCTTTTAGTTGACAATCTCTAAAACCAAATCTCAGCTTTTATTATCAGTGAAATCCTATTATCAAGTCTGTTTGTCCCCACTGAATGACATAATTCTTTAAAAATGGTTCAGAAGTGTATAATTAAATTTTTTTTAAAGGCTCAGTAATTTCCTGAAACAGCTGGTCACTGTAGTTTTAGCAAACATCACTTAAACGTAGTAAAGATTGCATTTCGGGGACTATTTTGAGCAGGGGATTGATACACATTAGCGAGCGTTCCTTGCAGCATGACGGTGTGTGTGATGTTGACTCAGAGTAAACTACAGTAGCTGTGTTCATAGCCTTTGACATACAGTATCCTGAAGCCTTGGCTTGTCCACCAGACAGAGCTACTGTATGTTCAAAGTGACCAAACCCCCTAAAAGTCAGTTATTGAAGTGAAGAAGTGGAGAGAATGAGCTCGAGGTCACTGAGCTCACTTTAGCTCACTCTCTACTGTAAGTAGAATTTAATTGGACTGTGCCTGAGGGACATTTGCTGTTTGTGTCTCGTCTCCAGAACACGTCAACATTCACACTGGAGAGAGATGAAGTGGGCGAGGTCGTGATGGAAGATGGGCGCAGTCGCTGCCCCTTTAATCCAGAGTACAAATCCACTGCCATCATTGTTGGTATGTAGAAATATTCTCTCTTTGTGTTCACTTTAAACTTTTGCTGTGGAAAGACAAAGGTATTATTATGAGTGGCTTCTTTCTGGGCAGAGACTCTGAAACCAGGCTCAGCTGTTCTCCAGAGCTACTTTGATGTTAACTACCACTTTGATTCAGTAATGAGTCATGATGTGCCTGCTGATGTTGTTTGTCTGCACCGGCTCCTCTGATAAAAAGCCGGACACCAGCAGGCGCTGTTTGTGTTCAACTTCTTTAACAAGCAATTAGTGAATAATTGAGCTGGATATGAGTGGAAGACATGACGTGACTAATCCCTCACTCATAATGCTCACTCTCAACTACTACTGACTTCATCTATTGCAAGGAAGCCCCCAGCATATCATTTATTTGTAGTTTATTAGGTTGAATTAA
Source organism: Chelmon rostratus (assembly GCF_017976325.1). NCBI lineage: Eukaryota > Metazoa > Chordata > Actinopteri > Chaetodontiformes > Chaetodontidae > Chelmon > Chelmon rostratus. The sequence continues at coordinate 23,681,487 of NC_055658.1, read as the reverse complement.
GACTAAATCAAGTTCTTAATTTAAAATCTTGCAACCTTTGTCTTTTCCTTTGTGTTCATGCAGATGGTGAATTGTACACTGGGACTGTCAGCAACTTCCAAGGGAATGAACCAGTCATTTACAAGAGTTTGGGTCAGGGAACTGCTCTGAAGACAGAAAACTCTTTAAAATGGCTGCAAGGTAAACCCCATTTACCCCATCAGATTGGCAGACTTGCTCCCCCCACCACACACATCTCCCATCATGTACCCAGCAGAGCAGATAAGCTCAAAAAAGTAGCGATCATTAGCGAGGCACGGCCACCAGTGCATGCAGGCCGAGAGCGAGGACGAGCTCTGTTAGATCGCGGGGGCCCGGTCCTATCAGTCGGCGCACCTGCACTTCAAAACATATCTCTGCTGTGTGATCTCTGACTTCTTTCCAAATTTACGCTGGAACAAAAGTGATGAAACAGCCGAGAAAATAGTTCCATGGCGTGGATGATAAAGGTGTAACAAACTTCTATTTTTAACAGATCCCGTCTTTGTCGGGTCGGCTTACATCGAGGAGAGTCAGCCAATAGGCAACCCTGTGGGAGACGACGACAAGATTTACTTCTTCTTTAGCGAGGCGGGAAAAGAATTTGACTTCTTTGACAACACCATTGTGTCGAGGATCGCTCGCGTGTGCAAGGTAAGACACCTGGGGTTGGGGTGAGGTCATCACCTAAGACAGCCGTGCAACAACAAGATGCACAGCGCGGTTCTCCAGCTTCCTCTTGATAATCCTTGATAATCCTGATGCCATGACGTTCCCGCGCCAAAGCACGCATGCTCACATTGGACTGTACGTCATGCCCGTGCAGACGCAGTGGAAATGTGTCACTGGTGCATTAAAGCTTTTTTATGTTTCATTGTGCAAACATGTTTGCAACAGATTTGGTTTCCCCATGCCTGAATCATCCTCTCCTCCTTACCACGCCGCCCTCCCTCCCTTTTCTCTGCAATGTCATCTCCCCCTCTCCTTCCATCTCCCTCACAATGTCAGCTGCACTCGTCCATCCCTCCAGCTCTTTGCCTTTCTCCGCCAGCGCTTTGAGCTTTGCAGGCATTATTAGTATTCAAGGGTGCTTCGCAGCAATATGAGATTCTTTTTCCACTCTACTGTATGGCCTGTTTTTGTTGCAGGCAAAGCATGCAGCAACTGCAGAATTCACTGGCGTCGTTGAAGGCGTCGACGTCATTCCCCTCCTCCCTCCGCCAGAGTTTAGTTTGGTCGATCACCCTGAATAATCAACAACAGACTTTATCCCTTTTCACCTGTCATCAGATCAATTAAATGGCTATGAAGCTGCCTGATAAACATGCACTCAGCATCCCTCCCTGACTGATGCCTCTTGTTCATGGAGGCAGTAATGTGAGTAATCGTGGGGACAGCATGTAATCTTAAGTGACAGCTTAATGACTTAGTCCTGCTAGGCTCTGGCACTCGGTGCTGCGACACCTCTCGAAGCCGGCGGAGCACCTCCTGGGTTCTATATATGGAAATCATTGACAGAAAGGCCCCCAGACTGTGGCAACTTGCTGCAGATGAACTGTGCAGTAGAGACAGAAGAATGGCTTTCTCTGCTCTGTAAAGCGCCTTTATTTCACTGGAATGCAGCAGCCCTCTTTTTTCAGACAGACATCTTTTCAGATGCTGTTCTGTGGCACTACAGTAGTGATGCAGGTGGTTTATTGTCCAGTGCACTGGAGAAATGTTCAAGAACGTTAACAAATCAGTGCATTGAGATGATGCATAGGAATTCCACACATTCTCCAGTTTCTACTAAAAGCAATGCTTCTAACTAACTAAACTAATTGTGGTCAGACTTCAGGTAGACAAATTCATCTGTTGCTCCAAGCTGTCTGGTTGTGGACTGTCTTAATTAGGACTACTTTTCCATGAATTCCCTCCGTGAGGACTTTTTTAGATTTCAAAATCTGACCGAGCAACCACGTCAAACTGCTCAGCCGCCTTCACTCCAGCAGAAAACTTTTGCCTTCTGCAGAAATTCATCATTTACAGGAAAGTTTTACTGTGAACATTCAGTACAAATATACAGGTGCCACTGATCGTTGCCTGGGAAACATTGCTATTATTACGCATTCATGTGGTGTATGTGTGTGGTGACTGAGCTCCAACTTGCAGAATTTACAGAAATTTTTGACGTCCTTTATGCAAAAACACAACAAAAGTTAATGTTCGGTTAAAGGTAAGAAAGTTTCTATTAATTAAATGTTAAAACACATCTCCTTTGTAGCGTTTGTGTTGTTTCCACATCACGACTTATAAGCTTGTGAATGCACAGAAGTCAGTTGAACGACTGCCCAGCTGGGGAATACATCCAAGGAGTATGTGAACGCGCAGTCTGTTCAGAGTTAGCCCAGGCGGGTAAGAGTGGCTAACTTTTAAGGCTTAAAATAAGTCAGCCTTTATTTTTCCCTATCATTTATTATTTTATTGCTGTTTGCTAAGTACCCATGGATGTACAGACAACAATCACTGGATTACTTCGGATGAAGAAAACTTCTGATAATCTAATAAATAAATTTGATAATTCTCAAGCAAGTTCTGGAGTTAGAAGGAGCATCTTTTTGTGATCTGTACACGGATTTGTGGATGTTTATGTGCGACGGACATCAGAGGTAGTGAAACATGCTTATTATGTCTGTGTGTTTAGATTGAAGTGAGTTGTGACTCAGAGGAGGACCACACGATTTGCGCCTTTATTGCCTCGCGAGCTGTGTGTCACTGCTGCTTCTGCTGACTGTGTTAGTGAGGGGGCCGAATCAGCAGGCCAAACCACAATTAGTAACTTCCTGTCGTGTCCAGCACACCAGCATACACCTGTCTCGCTTTACCTCACGTGAGTTCCTCCCCCCCAGCAACTCTCCCACACCCTCACAGTTGGAAAGCCTCCTCAGTTCTCAGAGTAAGACCAGTATAACACTACAGACCAGTCCCTGAATTGCTGCAGGCTAGCATCCTTAACTACTACCAAATTCACCTTTTGTTTCTCACATCTGAGCACACACCCTGTACACTCCTTCACTGAGCAGAAAGTGCTGGACTCAGATCAGTTAGGTAACAGGGAGGTATGAAGGCCGCTCCCTGTTAGCAGACTCAGTAACTATAACACACTTTTTTGCAGACTGACAGAGAGCATGCACTGTTTTTTTTCCCCCCCGTGCACCAGGCCGAGGCCAGATATGTTTAAATGTGGTTCTGTTTTAATACCTGAAACATTTTGCATGTGTTGGCAGACATGTTTGCTGCCTTATAAAGAGGACATGTTTCTGGTTAGGAAAGATAAATCAAAGCCTCTTCAGCTTTTTCACAGTGTTCCTAACTACTGTTTTACTTGGGTTTGCCAAGTTATTCTGCTTCCGAGTTGTTTTTCCTCCCCCCTCTTTCCTATCTGCCCCCCTCCCTTCTTCCACTCCCTCTTTCGGTTGTTTATTCAGGTGTGCACACTGAGGGACGGAGGAAAGCAGGCACATTCTGAACATTGTGTGGCACCACTTTCTTTACTTCTTGTTCGTCTGCTTCTCAGGTCGACAAACGTGAGGAATCTGAAACGTGAAGTTCGGATCAAACGTGAGAGCGTCGTAAAACAGCACATATGAGGGAGTGTGTTTCTGGAGGGCAGCTATCGGGGGGAGGTGTGTGTGTGGGGGGGGGGGGGGGATTGGGTGCACACAGTGGAGCACAGCAACAACGGCGGTGGACAGCTGAGAGAGCAGGAATGTGGTCTCCTCATTATGTGGACAGGCTACTACCACAGGCTAGTAATTGGCTCCCTGGGCTTGCATCAGCCCCGCGAGCTTTCACCTCACCGTTCAACAACATGAGTGTTTGTGTGTAGCACAAACAGGGGGGGGCAGAGGTAGTTATAGTTTTGCATTTTATTATCTCCTCAAGGCTGATTCACTCCGTGTGCTGTTATGTAGGAGTTGCTCTGGGTTTTGGAGGCCCTGCTGACGGGATAGTTTGGATCTGAGTCAAGGAAACTGTCTTGAGACTGGGCGAGACCACTTGTTTTGCTATTCTTCCTCCTCTCCTCCTCCTCCTCCTGCTCATCCTTTTCCAGCTTGCTAGCTGTATTTGGGAGGAGTTTTCTGTTGGTTTGTGTTTACAAGCTCTTTGATAATTGCTGGTCCCAGCAAAGTCGTCTGATAACTGTTTATGTGAATATTCTGTGACAGCTTAAAAGGAGAGTGAGTCTCCGCTGGATCTTGGAGGAGATGTGAGGCGGGAAACACTGATGTTGATTTCAAAGCTGTAATTAATAACTAACCATTGTTTGTTTTCCATTTCACCATCCCCTCTCCTTCAAACAACAACTCATAGCTGATGCTCAGGCATCTTTTATGACATTTTATTGTCAAAATATCATTTGCAATTCAGTATAAACGCACATATGCTGCACAGGAAAGGATGTAAGTAGTTGGAGTTGGATCAGAACATTAAAGTCCTGTTTGGTTGGGACTGTTTGTCCAGTTTATTTCCCTGAAACAGAGGTCATGGCTATCACAATAACTACTCTCTGATTCCTTTTTTTGACCTCAGCAGCACCTTCTAAAGTACAGTCAAGGAAATGCAGCTTTAATAAGGCACAAGGACTCAGAGCACTGCAGGTCTCTTTGGACCTGCACAGCTACCAACTTGAGGTGCCCCCCCCAGTCAAAATGTGTTGTGCTTATTGTTACTTCTGTAGGATGTTTGAGCTTCACCCTGCAGAACGGTATCTGTGCAGAGTTTCATACCACAGGACGTGTATGCATGAGCCTGATTTTTGTGACATTGCAGCTAGTTTGAAAGCCAGTCATGGTTCAATCTGTTAATTACAGAAATGTGATATGGACATGTGAAGTGCACATACACTGAGGACGGAGCGGTGGAGTAGGAGACATCTTGTGCCAAGCGGTTTAACCTTTCAAAATGAAACATATTTGCATCTTAATTGATTCTAATGTTATTATGAATTAAGAATTCATTTTTAAAGAATTAGCAGAACCATATCAGACTCAAGTGATTATCAGCAGAGTATTTTTAAGTGGCTTGATGTCTGGAGGGGATCTTTAAGTTAATATAAATAGCCCAGGTCTGAATTGGTTGCAGTGTGATTAGCTTGTGGCGAGCTTTCCATTGTAGCACGTATAAAATGGAAAACCTAAATTATAACCACAGCACTAAGCTGCCTGTTCTTACTGAGTTGGGTGTGTTTTTCTGCTTGTTTGTTTGATTTTTGACCACAATGTGTTCATCTCCAACGAAAAGAAAATATTTTTCCAAATGTTGCCTTTCTGCATTTTATTTGTATTTTTTTGGGACATTGTGCTGCCCTGGTGATCGCTGATGTCAGCCAGGTGGGGTCTCCACTCCATCATCAGGGACCACGTACGTCACCCTAACCGAGAAGACATATGCTCAGCAGGAGCACTTGGCATGGACAGATTTGTTGCTCACATCTGCTCTAATGACATTTAGCTGCAGTAGCAAGAGAAATTGGGACTGACTTGAAAGTCTTCATCGGCCATGTGTTGTATCTGGTGTTCTGTTCTTTTTGAGGGATAACTGGAAACATGTCTTATTATGTCAAGGACCCGTTGCACAACTCTAGATGGTGTAACAATGGGGCTATTTGGTGAAAAAACATTATCCCTTTACCTTACCCTGACTTGGAAGATATGAATCAGAGGCCAACTTCAGTCTTGTAAAAAGAACAAAAATTAAGGAATGCCATCCTTCCTTTGGCAACACTGCGAGGGTGGCACACTCCAGTCATACACGTAGGACAATCGTAGCTTGACTTCCTCCCTACAGAGCCTGCTGTCACGCTGCAGAGTTTTTCCAACATGTCCTCCAAGCTCTGCTTATGTGTCACCAAGTATTTGTTGTTGCAACTGCGCGATTTGTACTCTGTGTCAAAGCGTGGGTCGTGTGTCCGCCAAACATCCACTGGTGCCAGCCAGGCGCCCAGTGACACATCTGTGAAGTCTTCTGTAACATACACTAACTTACAGACATGAACTGTTTGCAGGGCGATAAAGGCGGCGAGCGGGTGCTGCAGAAGAAATGGACCACCTTCCTGAAGGCCCAGCTCCTGTGTTCCCTCCCCGATGATGGCTTCCCCTTTAACATCATCCAGGACATGTTTGTCCTGAAGCCCATGGGAGACAGCTGGGAGAGCACCGTCTTCTATGGCGTCTTCACCTCCCAGTGGTAAGAGACGACTGGAAGAGTCACACGCAGGCAATTTAATGAATTAAATTTATGTTCCAGTTTATGTTTATGCACAGTCACACACACTTGAATTTACACGGCTCACATACACCATCTTCAGCCAGTATTTATTTAACATCTCCACTCAGACCTGGCAAGTTGCCTTTTCCTACTTGGCTCCTCTGAATTTGGAGCAGCTGTAATGAGCTTAAACACTAACACAAGCTCATGCAACCCCGATGCCTAATTAATGTATCAACCAAATAAAGGTTTTTATATGGAAATCGTTCAAGCGCCCACTCTACAACTGTTCTCCAGTGAGAAGTTGCTGCTCCAGTTTCTTGAATAAAATGACGACAACTGCAGAAAGGCTGGACTGAGTGAAAAATGGTAACGTGCTATAAACGGGTGCCGTCGTGAGACTTAAATCTTTAAATGGCTCCATTTTCACACGGCAAAAGAAGTACGGAGTCTTCAAACAGGGAACAGATATCGACTTCTTATGTGTTTTGCAGGTATAAAGGAGCGTCGGGCAGCTCAGCGGTGTGCGCTTTCACCATGGCGCAGGTGGAAAGAGCCTTCAGCGGGCGCTACCGAGAGGTCAACAGGGAGACGCAGCAGTGGTACACCTACAACCACCCAGTGCCTGAACCACGGCCCGGGGCGGTGAGTGGCTCAGGCAATATCCTGTGATGAAACAATACAGTTCAGCTTCATCTGGATCAGTCTCTGCATCTGCATCAAGTTCACATGGTTTTTAAAATCCCAAATATCTATATTTATTATTATTTTTACACTTAAAATTGTTTATTACAGTCTCCAGCCAAACATATCCAGCTGTACCTGTAGACTGATCGGGCTGAAGTGAGCTTGATGTATCGCAGAGGGTCTCCTTTTCTTTTCTAATGCAGAATCCAAAAGTACTCTCTGGCTGATATTTTGCACAGGAGGAGCAAAACAAATGCTTAAAAACAGCCAATCCAGTGGTTTATATGTAGTCACTGTGTTTCCAGTGATGCCTCACACTAAGCATTCATCGCCCTCCATGCATTCTTATCATATGTTTGTATTTCCAGGACCACTACCGTAAGCAGAGATTCATTTTTCATGTCAAATTTACTCCCGCACAGTGCGTGACCAACCATGCCAGGCAAATGGGTATCCAGTCGTCCTTGCACATGCCTGATAAAGTGCTCAATTTTGTCAAGGACCATTTCCTGATGGACAGCGTGATCCGCAGCGCTCCGCTGCTGCTGAAACGCAGCGTGCGCTACACGCAGATCGCCGTGCACAAGATCCAAGGCATGGAGAGGGCTTACGACGTGCTCTTCATTGGAACAGGTGCAGCTCATTACTCTACAACAGCAACTTATTTTGTGTGTATTTTCATAGTTTACATATAGTTTTGTTTGTTTGATGTGTCACTTCCACTCATCCTCTGTGTCTTCCAGATGATGGAAAGCTCCATAAGGCCATCAATGCCAATGATAAGATGCACATCATAGAGGAGATGATTCTGTTTCCTGAGCCTCAGCCTGTGCAACACATCGAGCTGGATCCTCAGAGGGTAAATCACAACTCTGTCATCTTTAATACGCATCTGTGATGATTATTGTCATACTGGTTTGTCAGTTTATATTTCATGTTTGCTCATTTCACACTCATTTTCAAGTCATAAAAATGTGGAAGAGCTAGATTTACCAGAGCACAAACTGGTTACAGTTATTTTCTTTCCGCAGTGGCCATTCCATTGAGTTTTCCTGTAAGTTATAGCACCGTCTGGAACAGAGTTTATGATCCTCTCTGGCATTTTACCCGAAGCTAAATTTCATTACCTTTCTCTCTTTATTACATAATGGCCTCTCCCGGGGCCAAAGCAGCCAAACAGCAATCTTATCTAAGATTATGTAATTCTAACTCCAAGATACTTCTGTGAGTATATTCTGAGCTCCAAATAGGGATATGAAAGACAGACAGACTCCACATGATGTCTATCTAATATACTGGTAGATAAGACGGACTAAATATAGACTGTGCTTTTGGGAACACGGGGATGTGCTGTACGTCAGGATCAACGTCACATATTGGTGTTTCTGCACAGTGACCCGTGCTGTCTGAAAAGTGTTGAAAATGCTGAAGAATAGATAAAAAATGGAGGTGATGCTATGTGGCAGATACCAGAGAACAGCTGGTCAGAGTTAGCCCTTTGTTTAGGTTGTGTTCTTCTGTGTATCTCAAGAAATTGCTTCAGCGAGGTTCCCTCTCTGAAGTCTGTAAGCAAAAGCAGAAGTTCTGCTCGGCCCTGCATTCACCTTTTATTGCGAAAGTTGTATCACACGCGGTTTGTCTCCTCCGCAGGGTTTGCTGTTTGTGTCGTCCAACTCCGGGCTGGTGGAGGTTCCTGTGGCCAACTGCTCCAACTACCTGAGCTGCGGAGAGTGCGTGCTGTCCAGAGACCCCTACTGCGCCTGGACCGGGCGGCTGTGTCGGGACGTCAGGATGGCTCCACCTGACAGGTGAGAGATTACATACACACGGAATTTCTCTTTCAGAGACATCAGACAAGGGAATATTACAGCCTGTGGGAGGTGTTAGAAAACCTGCTTTTGCACCAAAACATGCCCATATAGAACTAAAATCTTAAAACCCTCTCTGTAACTTGGCAAGCCGTGTTGATGAGGATATGGTGAACAGAATTTAGATTTTGCATTTTTCAGGTCAAATCCAGGTTTTGTCCTCCATGTAGAGAGGAAGATGATCTGAACATGATTCATTTGTTAGTACCCAGAGAAAAGAGTCCTCTTAACGAGCTCGTGCATGCCGCTTCAATCTGTTTGTACGAGTGGTTTTTGCATGTGACCCGAAGTGCTTACTCAATGAAAAACATGCCAGGTTGGGAAATCGTGTTACCTCACCTTGTTTAACCATAATAACCTTTCATGAATGTGTGTTTTCTGTGTTAGATGTGAACACGCATCCAAACAAACACATGAAATAAACATGCAGAAGCTCATAGTTATGTGCTTGAAGAAGTAGCTTTTAAAAGTGCATTGTTTTGTTCGTCATACCAGTGAAGCTACCGTGTACTCAGGGTTTAAATGACAGGCTTGCTGGCTGAAATGGGTGCATGCACGGTGCCTGTCATTACAGCTGCTGACCCTCACCCTGTTGTTTTTGTTTGGTATGTTTGGTTTCAGTCACTGGCAGCAGGATGTCGAGGAGGCCGATACTTCAGCCATTTGTAACAGGACGTTTCCCAGCACCAGGTCGGCCAGACCAGCATCTTCACGTGAGTGTGTTCCCTGTGTGTAGCGCTCTTTGATTAAAGTGTCAACCCAACAACATGCAGTTCTGTGTGCAAGGAGCTATTTAGTACTTAACACAGCCAGGAACCGGTTAGCTTAGCATAAAGACAGGAAGCAGGGGCAAACGGCTAGCCTGCCTCTCTTTTATCCCATATGCAGTCAGTCAAATATTAATTGAATGAAACTTAAAGTGTTTTGAAGCAGTATTGTTCATGTTTTTTGTTTTTATACCCAGGTGGCTCCCATTGCCAGCTCATTACAATCCCAGCCAACACCTTCAGGGTCCTGCCCTGTAAGCTGCGCTCCAACCTGGCACAGAGGAGGTGGCGCTACAGTGACAGCGCCAGCCAGTTCCTCTACGCCACTCCTGAGGGAAACCTGGTGGTTGTGGCTCAGGCCGACAGGATTGAGACCTACGAGTGCTGGTCCGAGGAGGAGGGTTTCCGCCAGTTGTTGGCCAACTACTGCGTGAGGGCAGAGCCCCGCCAGGAAAGCACCACTCTGATTGGTCACTCACGCACACCGCACATTGAGCAAGAGGAGACCATCATCTTGCCCGGCGAATCCCGTTCTGAGCAGGTCCACATGAAGACGTACTGGAACGAACTGATTGTGGTGTGCGCCCTGCTGACCTTCTCGCTGGTGGTGTTCTCCTTGTTCGTCATCTACAGGAACCGAGATCATATGAAGTCCATGCTGAAGCAGGGCGAGTGTCCCAACATGCAGCAGAAGAAGCCGAGGATAGTGGGAAAGCCTGCAGAGAGCTTACCCCTGAATGGTAACACCATCCCGGTTTCCACTTCTGATCACAAGGGCTACCAGACGTTAAATGACAACTACATCTGCAGCACGCCCACCCACGAGTCCTCGCCAGACAACAGCAAGAGCTTCTCCGAGTCGTCCGACAGGCGGCCGCTTAACTTGAAGGAGAGCCACGTGGAATACTCCCCAACCTGCCCTCGGCCCAGAGTGAGGCTAGGCTCGGAGATCAAAGACTCTATTGTATGAGAGCACAGTATCCGGTACAAAGATGCCACCCTGTATCCCCATGAAGGATACAGGCCACCGAGCGAAGGAGAGGAGACCTTGACATCCTTCTACATCACAGCACATCTTTTATTTTAGTCATCGTTGTTCTGTGATCAGTGCGGAGGTCATTTAGTTTAACCATTTCCACTCCAAAGCCAGAGCTTGGTCCGGTTCGCTGCCCATGGGCAGCAAGAGGGAGCGGCGGTCACAAACCGTGGCAGCTGCTAAGAAAAGTTACACCACAGTCTTTGTTTGAGTCATTCTCGTGGCCACTAACAGCCACTAATGTGTGTGAGTGTAGAGCTGGGCAATATGAGGAAGAAAGTAAAATATACATATACAGAAGATCTTCTTACAATATCAGTATTTATCACAGATTCTCTTTAGGTATGCAAGATCCAACATCAGATTGTCTTTCTGATCTTCATCACACGATATAATAAAAAAAACAACAACAACAAATATTAAGTATTGATATGTTGCCCAACCCTATTTGAGTATGTGTAGTCTTGCACATTGTTTGCAGAAGATGGCTGTATTGTCACGACTGTATGAGGATAAAGATGTTGAAAGAGGAGTCAGACCAGGAGAATAAGCCACACCTTGGTTAAAATGGAGCCCTCTTAACGAACGACAGTTAAAAAGACTGCAACTTTAAGAAAGGTGTTCTGAAATTCTGCTTCAGGGCCTAAAGACTGGCATTTACCTCCCGAACGTACGATGTTGTTCAAAGAAGGTCTTGTTTCATTCACGACTCACTGCGCCGTGGACAATTTAGGCAACCCATTGCTCTGCATCTCTGTGCACCTGAGGCAGCCCTGTTCTTCAGCATTGACCTGCAGGCACCATGGTGGGCTCATAAACTGACACAGGTACCCTGGCAAATATGGAGAAGAGACCTGCCTTTGTTAAGTCAGTCATAGCGGACGTTACAAACACAGAGAGCCAAGACAAAAGGGCGACGACCACACCTCTATCATGTTCAGGGCGGCACCGAAATCATCACGTGCACTGTGCCAAAAAACAGAACTCTCTTGATTGTCTTCTCTAAATGCAATAGTGCCATCCTGTTATGACCACTTCCATGCTTTGTGTTGGCATTGATCACTGTCGAAGAGCACATGGTGATGGAACCAGAGTTGGGTTTCACTAAACGTAAAGCGGCACTAATGATAAACAAATGTGAAGTGCGAGGTTGGAAGTTTCTCCAAGACTGTTAGCTCATAACGAGCCTTTCGGACCGCGTCGGGCAAAATAGTTGACTTTCATGTAAAATCTGACCTGGGGCCAAAGGATGTGGCGTGGAGATTTCTCCATGTGAAAACTTGTCTTGTGGTTGTGAGAAAAATATTCCTTCAGCTGCCCTTAAAGGAGTTACAAAATATGCCTTCTTAATATACACTGAAACATACAGATACAGCTAGTTGATGAGCGCTAACAATACAAACTTCTTTTAAGTGCTAATAAGCCCACTCAAAATGGAAAAAGTCAAAGAACAACTAACAACTGTCGCTGCAGTGGAGAGATGATATTTCGAGGTTTCTGTCCAGACTGCAGCTGCACCATGTAGTGATGTAGCTGCACAGAACGCTGTATCAGCTCAGTGGATCCTCCCCCACCAGGTCACATTTCTTACATGCATGGCATTCACCACAGTCAGATGTCAAAGCGACGTTAATGTGAAAGCACAAGTAATCAGGGTCTTGAATACTTACAGGTTTGCACATGTCAGTACAATTGGAGCGAATTCTAAGAAATGCAACTACTGAGGGACGGAAGATGTGGCTGCTACGGAAAACGATTCTTAGAAATCAGTTATTACAGGGACCAGCGCAGCCATCACGGACACTCTTGCACCCACATTGCATAGACTTTTGAGACTTAACAAGCAGAATTTTCCAAAGATGTAGGAAGCTGGTAGTGTTGTGTAAATCTGAATGAGGAACATTTACACGGCCATAGGGACAATATGGCACCACATGTCTTAGCGTACATCACCAGTTCACTGTATTGATCAAGTAAGCCTACAGTATATATTCCAGTACCATACAGAAGAAACATTTTGCTATTTCCAACACTGAGCAGATGTCAAAATGCTATGTAACTGCTACAAGGTGACAAAGTAATTGCACAGCATACTGCGCAACAGTGGTCAGTGTTTCCTCCTTCCTTTCGTTTTTGTTGTGTATATACAGTGTCTGTGCTTAATATTGTGCGTTTTTAAGGGACCTTGTGCAAGATGTGTTGTAGAGATAGTCTTAAAACTAGAGAGTGAACACTGCTGATATTTTGTTTTCATAGCGCTTTACTGCCTACTTCAGCAAACATTTCAACTCTTGCACAGAATTCTGCACATTTCTCACCGTGCTGTTAGCTCAGCACCTGGGCTGGTTTTTCACCAAGCATGTCAAAGTGGGAGAAGCGTCCTTTTATTTTCATGCCGTACTGAATTAAAAGGGTCGTTTCATATTAGAGGAGATGGGCTCATTCACTTTCAGGGTGAGAGTTGGATGAGAAGAACGATGCCACTCACGTCTGCACGCTGAATATGAAACTACAACCAGCAGCCGTTAGCGTAGCTTAGCGTGAAGACTAGAAACAAGCGGAAACCTGCTAGCCTGGATCTGGCCAAAGGTAACAAAGCCCATAACCCATGCAGTAACACCCTGGAGTCTCATTGTTGCCTTGAGGTTGCTATGGAACCAGAAAGGAGACAACAGGATGTCACTGCTCCAGGCCCAGAAACACAATGTCACACATAACCTTCATAAAACTGCAATGTTTCGTTTTTACACTTTGGTTTTTGCCCTGTTTTTTTCCTTTTAAAGAGATAAAGACAATATTTTCATTAGTGAGGCTCAGAGTGGTTTTGGTCCCTTTGGACAGAAACAGGCTAGCTATTTAGCTGTATTTATGCTCAGCCAAGCTAACAGGCTAGTGGCTGTAGCTTCACATTTACAATACAGGCATGAGAGTGGTGTCAAACTTCTCATCTAACTCTTGGCAAGAAAACAAGTAAGTCTATTTCCCAAAAGGCCTACCTATTCCTTTTTAATCTTGTTTACTTACTGACAAAATAAATCTAACCAACAGATGCATAACACGAATAAATCCGATTTGAAAAGCCTTGTTTGTCCCCAGAGCTAAGGCAGATTTTCTGAGCGATAAAACGCCTCTCTGGTGGCTGCATACCCTGCTTTGAGATGCTTGGAGGATAACCTCACAGCGTATTTTCAAAATGCCTTTTTAGATATCAAGCTGTTCTGCCTTTAGCCATGTGCCACATTGTACTCCACCCAGCAGTGACCTCACCAACAGAGACGTGGTGAATGGCGTGATTGTAGCCCCCCCGTGGGCACACTGAACTCCACAACACGGGTCAACAGTAGATTTACAGATTCACCTCAACCATTAACTTTACCTGCAAACAATAAGACTGGGAGCTGCTCAAAATCTCGTACCATTCTGCAGTCTTGGCTTGTGTCAAAAGTGATACTGTGCACATTGGAGACATCTTCCTGAACAGGTCAATATTTAATAATAATAATACGTCCTAATCTCATATAGAACAGCTGAAGTTACAATGACCTTAATAGTTAATAATGCCTAAAAGGTCAATATTGTGTCATAAATGCATATTTATTAACAACGCGCTTTTCATTAAAAAAGCAAACACTACCATGGTGATTGATGCTTCATTTTGAGTGGCTCCTCAGTAACGCAACATACCGCACTGGACATGAATGTAAACAACTCTCACATTTTGTAGAACAACTACAGCAGTCTATTTTCCTACAACGGCTTAAGTAGGCAATCCATTGCGCCATCCTTTCAGGGTTTTGTTTGAACGGTCATCCAACGAAGAAACAGCACAATAGAGGAAGTGAATCGTTTGTGCTGCACGGTGTAGTACCGCAGTAAGATGCAAGCACAGCTTCAAATCCTCCATATCGGCTCCACCGTGAGACACAGCAACAGCTTTGCCTCAGCATACTCAACACCGTAAGCTTAGTTGACTGAATAACTATTAGACAAATGTGGTCTTGCCTGCATGATTTCTTTTTTTTATTTGTTGTGTAAAAATAACATTGTGAACTGTATTTTTTGTATCATTGAGATTGTGACTGTTGTTTTTATTATATTGTACATAAAAGCACTTTATTTTAATTTTTTAAGATAAATGAATAAAATACATGTTTTGACATATGGATGTGGGAGTCCATTTAAAGCAGGAAATAGCTGTTTAGTCCTGGACATTTGCATAGAGGGCATGTTCAAGAGAGGAAGAAGGTGAAAATGGCCCACTTCAATACTACATTTGTATTGAATTTGAATGTGAAAGCTGGCGCATAAACAGTTGCATAAGGATGAAATGTAAGTGGCATCAATCTTTGGATGAGAACTTGCTTTTTAAAACAAACATCGCTTGATATGTTCTGGATGAATATCAGATTCCTTCCAGGTGTGAACGCCCCAATGGCCTTCAAGACAACCTCTGTCTTCTTTAGAGTGTTGTCATCAAACTGAATAATCCTCAATAATTATACGCATTTGAGCAGTTAATTCAATCAATCAATTAATTAATCACAGCATTTAAAATCCAACTAATTTAGTAATTAAGTACATTTACATTTAAATGATGGTATTTGTAAAACTTAGTAAAAGAAAAAACTAATTGTTTAATTAGGTAATTAATTGCATTTCACTGTAGCAGACTGGCATCTTCATTCATGTTTCGCCATCACTGGCTCGCTGTTGAGCTGCTGGGCGACCAGCTGACTTGTAATGTTTGACCCTGTTCGTGCAGCTGCACACAGCGATCATCGTCACTGCTGCTCTGCTGATAGGCTCCTGCCAACGCTGTGTGCTGCCAACGCCCAGCCTCCTCCTAGATTGTTGATTTGACTATGAGTATAAGTTCATGTTTGTGTGTATTAGTGTGTATTCTTCCTCACAACACTGAACATGACGGCTATGAGAAAGGCTTCAGGTTCCTCACACCCGGTTAAAGTATCTTCATTGTGCTGCACGCCAACATGGCTGCACACAGTTTCAGAGGGCAGCCCTGTCATAAACGTCAGCTTTGTGAATCAATACAAACAGTTATTTTTGAACACTGTGAAGCTGCCACCCAGTGCTGAATGATGTTCACTCAGCAGGGACAGAGAGGTGATGACACAGGGGCTCTGTTTCATTATGGTCCGGCACAGGTCAAGACTGGGTTTGGTTTTTTTTTCCTACTTGGCTCCCTGTTGTGGACTGTGAATGCTGCACGAGCTCATCATCAAGTACAAAATGATTCTTTCCTGTGGAGCACTGTCACCTCAAACCAGACTTCTTGCGTCAAATCCACATCATAATTAATGGAATATCAGGGTCCTGGCTGTAAAAGAGGTGACTTTATAGAAATCTATAGTCTTCTTCTCAAAGCCTGGGAGCACAAGGCGCTCATCAGTACATCTTTACATACAGTCGTTCTGGATAATTCAAGCACATTCAGTTATTTAGTTTTCCTCCTCTATTCATGACCACAGCTGCTGCAAACAGTAAGCAGCCCTTCACATCCTCTAACACTCACTTGCTGCATATCACTGACCATCATCTGCACAGGACACCTGCAAACATCCAGCCTGCTTGATGGCTCACAGGCTACTGTATTATATTAAGGCCACATTGCAGATGGTCTCTCTGACAGAGGGAAGAATCATCTGTCATTGTCGTGTGTTGACAGATGTTATCCGACCATTCGGGCAATAGCAAAGTGGTAAAAAGAAACCAGAGTGAGGGCAGTTTTTGAATGCAAATTTTGACCATCTGGCCTCATAAACAAATACCAGACGCTCACTGGAGCATATTTTACTCTCACTTCCTGAGAGCATCAAATTCACGTTTATTACTCATCGTTCACAGATATTGACACACGCAGCAAAATGCGACACATTTGGCTCTCGTGTTGTTTTCCGGGGCAGCAACCTGTGAGTATGCAGAGTCTTCTAGAGTTATAGCTGGGTGCTACATTTAAGAGCTTCAGTTTTTTACAACTGTCACACAGATGAGAGATTTATGGAAAACAGTCATTAACTGAGTGAAAGGGACTACTATGTAAGAGCAAATGGTTGGGATTCTACCACTGTATGTATGACGTGGTGTACCACCAGGGTCTATTTAAGGACCGTGATTATCAGATAAAATTATAAAGCAAAACATTAGGTCCAAACAGTATTCCAGTGAAGTTTTGTCACATTAATAAAGTTGCCCAACAGTAATTTTAATGTCATATTCCAGCATTTGCAAGGCAACTGTGCAACGTAGCTGAGACTCTCTGTCTGTGTCATGTGGCACGACAAGTCATGTGCTGTTTATTGACCAAAGTCTTCCAAGAGAGTTTTCTGTATGTTTTCTCCATGCTTACAAGGTACATGTCAGTACCATGGTAAGTCAGTGAAGTCAGCAGTGAATTAACAGCAGCTGTCAGACAGCGTTCATACGTAGTCAGGGGGAAATCTCGCGTGCATGAAACCAGACTCTCCAGATGCAGTTCAGCAGAAAACACCATGTGGCAACTGTCAACCTACAGCGTTATCTTAAAAATTTGTAGGTAAGATGGTTTTTGGAAGCTGGTATTTGCTAGGTCTACAGTGCAAGGGCGGTGTTTATGCATTACTCCAGCTCAGCGTGGCTCACTTGGAAGAGTGTGAGGACATGTGTTTTTCATTCTCCATGCCAGCACCACAGAAGCAAAGGCGGGTTAAATAACATTCTGTGTATGGTGCCTCATTTGAAGAGAGCAGGTGAACAATTGATTCAGCATTCAGTTCACAATATATCTGAGAGGTCTTTCCGGAGGCTGGCGTCACTCTGGATTTGCTGACAGGAACAACAAAACAAAAAGTAATACTAATACGCACAGGTAGACACAGTGGACAGACACAAAAGTGAAAGCAAATAAGCCCATAAAATAGCACTGGGGGGCTCTGCTGTATAAAGATAACACTTTCCCATCCACCCACCTACCCACTGTGAGGTAAAGGCTTCCCTTTGTAAGCGTACCTAGTAACACTGAGTCCACTGTGTCCTCTGAGGACTGCTTTATGTGCTCGCTTCAGGATTTGTAATTACAGCTTATTGCACCATTAACACTCATGTTCATACTGTATTCACGGACATGCTGAGATGGACTCCAGAGTCAGCATTCGGTTGAGACCTTCAGACCCAAACCCAGCCTCAACATGGACAAAATATTCAGCAGGAGAGCCTGCTCAGACAGCGCTGTGAATAAATCTCACCTTATTGATGTCCTAACACGCCTGCTGAGACAGAGATCTGCTGCCAGCAGGAATAACAGGCCTCTTCCCTCACAAACGGCCCATGTGTGTGAACGCTCCGATGGTCACATGGGTAGAGCTGACTGTGACTGCGCAGAGAGGCCTCTCATCCAGCACCTCTCCTCAGAGCGACTCAGGGTTAATAAGAACAAAACGAAACCTGTCCATTCCCACCTTTGTTCTCGCGCGCTCAGCTCACGTCTGTCGGTCTTTTTCCTCTCTCTCGATCCCACTAAATCTCGACATCTTCTCTCTCTTTTGATGCTCTGCGACAGATCCCATTTACTCTCGCCGCCAGCCGCTCATCTGCTGTCACCGACCATTTGATGAAGAGCAAAGACGGTAATTTGCTCTTCATTATTAACAAATCACTGCGCTGTGAAAAGTGCCTTTTGTTTGCCTCAGCCATGAAAACAATTACAGTCAGCCAGCGTTTCAGCTGTGATTGCATTGCATATTTCATGGCAACGCTTCGTTGATGGTGAAATTGAAAAGCAGATTTACTTTTCACAGTCAATGAAAGGAACTGGAAGATCTTTTAAACCAGCTTCCCAGGTGCTTCAAAACTGGGTTTTCACATTACATTCAATATTATGACATGGATGATGACTTGATGATGACCCAGAACATCTCCTAATTAAAGACGGTGAGTAGTGTCAAAGATAGATAGTCTTTACTGTCCCAGGGGAAAGTTGCTTTCACAGCATCCACTGTCTTGTGTCTGTGCTTTGTCTCTTATTCTTGATTGACACAACTCTGTCGGATAAATATGAAGCCAAAGCCAGCTTGGCATCAGAGATTGGAAACAGCTCATCTGGCTCTGTCCAGAGGTCAGATAATCCACCTACCAGCAGCTCTGAAGCTAACATGTTATATCAAATGATGTGCAAACCAAGTTTAAGGTGTCAGTTTAACAGCAGGTTATGTGTTGGACTATTTCTTGGCCAGGAGCAGTAACTTCCTGTTCTCACCATGCATTCAACAGAGGCCAAGAAATAAGTTGGCACTTTTCCAAAAATGTCGAACTACTCCTTTAAAATACTTGTCATTCTGACAAGGACAGCTTCGTTCATAACTCTCGAAAATCTAATGATAAGACCACACCAAATAACACCCAAACTGTCAGCCTTTCTCTTCATGGAAGGACACCTTGTAACAGTTGTGTGTGTATATTGTGTTTTGGGACAATACTTTCATCTTTCACTAATGTCCCACCGTGTCTCAGCCAGTCGGAGGCCAGTCATTTAGCTGGTGATTTACTGTACATGTGAGCATGTACAGATGCTACATGCATGTGCACTTACACTCTTCCATGCATGCAGACATTTTTCCCATTTACCTTCCAGGAGCTCAGCTGACTCTCTGGTTCAGAAAAATGTCTACATTATTTTTTAAAAAATGGTTTCTGGATTGGCATCAAAAGAAGCAGTCGTGTGTGTTAAGAGATGCAAGAGAGACGCAGGGCAGGAGGAGTACATTTTCTCCACTTCTCCACATACACACAGCACTGATGGAAGCAACATACTGTATATGTGTTTTTCCTATTGTTCTATTAAACTAGTGTCAATATAGAATTGTGTGGTCCTGTGATATTCAAATTACACAATTATATTATTAAATGAATTAGTGTTGGGTGAAGCTCGTCATAATGCAGCATCATGAGACAATCTTTTTATAGCTGATACATGTAGCTCCTGCCCCATCATTATCTGTAGCAATAGAACTATGAAGAGGTAAGGCATGTTGTACACACTGTGGCACATGATTAATAGCGTCCATCATTCCTTGTGTAGCCGTTATCTAAGTGGCTGCAGCAGTGTCACTGTTTAAAAGATGCATTATCTTCAGAAGACAAGCATTATTAAAATATTGTGCTGCCTTTGCCCTCAGCATAATGAAACAGGAGGAGCACCTGCCCGTGGTTATATTTATCAGCCACATGATGAGCACCATAATCACACATTTCTTCAAGGGAAAATCCTGCACACACTTCTTATCAATTAAAATAATGTTGCACGTAGCTGGCACACCGGTAAGTCTTGCTTCATAAAATGGGATGATGAAATGTGACAAATGTCCCAAACCCAGGACAATAGCGTCATTGTGTTATGTGCCTTGGCTAACTCAGCCATTCGGATCTATTGCAGCAGCAGTTTGGAGGAGGTATAATTTGGGGAAATGAGAGGACACTCTCAGAAAATATTTGTTCAGCCCAGGTGACAAAAGGTATGTTTGGGACCTTGTTTTCTAACAGTGGCCAGCCACACAGTCACAACCAGAGTTACACTGTTAGCTACTGACCTAGTTAGGGGGTAGCGTGTCTGGACCAGATCTTGTGTGCTCCAATGTGACGGATCTTGGAGAGAAGAATGAGGTGATGAAGCCCCAAGTCTAAACTCAAGTCAGATCTTCAGCCCTACTGAGCTCTGAGCCAGCGGGACATTAACTGTGGATCTATACTGAGCCGTCATAAAAATGTCATGTTATCAAGCCTTTTTATCTGCAGCGTAGGAACGGGACTGGACCAACTCAGTAACCATTCATGTTCCACTGAATTTTATCTATATATCTATATCCTACAATTACCTACAAACAGTATAGGATTTGACTTTATTTAGATTAAAAATGTCTTCACTGTGGATATTTGAGGCCATATTTAGCATATGTAAAGCCATCCCCTCTCCAGTTTGAGCTCTGACACTGGACTATTCAGCACTGTAAAGAGGAGAGCAACAGTTCTGCTACAACAATGCATTTCACCCAGTGCTCCCCTATCTCAACACATTCAGCACAGAAGGCATAAAGGGATGAGGCTTCGTGCATGAATGTAATTAAATGAGCTGACTCTCGTCTTTTCTTTGCGTTCTGCGTCTCATTACTGCTGAGCTCCTCTCTGAGTCTGTTTTATAAGAACTTGCCAGAACCAACAGTCAGTCTGTTGGGCCTTATGTTGGAATTTAAGTGAGCTCTACGCAAAGCTGTAAGCAGAGTATCATGGATGATAGCGGATAAGGTTCGAATTTTCTTGAATTTAAGCAACTTGCTGATTCTGCATTTGCTCCTCATCACTATTCAGCTCTTCAGCTACTTGCCCTGCTATCTGCGATGGAAAAAAGCTAAACTGGTGACTTAATTATACGCCCTGTAATCTGAGAACTGAGGATACAAACTCAGTAAGTAGACACACTGCTTATTGACTAGAAATAGGCTGAGCTGTGGATTACTAGCTCTATGAACACTATAAAATATCAGCAATGTGCACTTACATTGGAGGACGACAAATGTTCTTCAATAGAAGTGCTTGAGCAGCTTGTGTGTGTCTGTGGGGACAAAAATCTTCTGATGCAGTCACATTGTGGGGACTCACCTTCCTAATGCAGACAAAACGCAAGTCCTCATAATGTAAATCATCAAATTTTATTATGAAGTTAGTTGAAATTAGTTGACCTAAGTTTAGGTTTAGGTTAGGTTAGGGTAAGGGTTAGAGTTAGGCAAGTAGTGGTTATGCTTATGGTTAGGTTAAGCCTGCAGGAAATTAAAGTAAATCTCTGTAATGTCCCCAAAAGTGATGGAAATGAAGCAAAGTGTGTGTTGGCTTCATTTCAATGGTATGAATGAATCTTGGATTGACCCATAAGCCCTCTAACATATGTGTTCATGTCACTGGTTTAATCAAAGGGAGCACATAACCTA
Source organism: Chelmon rostratus (assembly GCF_017976325.1). Classification (NCBI taxonomy): domain Eukaryota; kingdom Metazoa; phylum Chordata; class Actinopteri; order Chaetodontiformes; family Chaetodontidae; genus Chelmon; species Chelmon rostratus. The sequence goes on along the minus strand of NC_055658.1, from coordinate 23,659,889 downwards.
CAGAATAACCAGATCAGACAAACACAGTTTATATGTTTCACCATCCTGACCAATCCAACCTTCAGCAGTCAGATTAAAAAAATACCCTGGTGTATGCTTCCACCTAGTGGTCACTAAGCCTACACCGCAGTACTACTGTGGGTGACTGCACACTTTGTTTTATGACAGTAATTTTGGCAGGCTCCAGTGTTACACAACACAGCCAGAACACAGATGTATCCTTTCCTTAACCACAAGCTATGTGGGCAGGATGTTATATCTTGTGTTATTTACGGAAAATAGGGCATCTATAAAGAGCTGTTCTGTGTTACTAATATCAATATGTATGGAAATGCTGTTAAATGTGACTGTAATGTGAATGTCACTCTGCACACTTGTATGTCAGTTGTCAGGTCTTTCAGTGGTTGGCCTTGTGGAGGGTTTCCTCTCAGCAGACTAAACTTTAATTGGTGAACATTGTCGTGTGTCTCGCTGCCATCCTCACCCGCATGCTGGGTCTTCTTGTGTATTGCAGGCATTCAGCATGAGCTTGTGTCCATTGTACTGTGCCCATAATAGCCTACTGTACTTTTCTAGGATGCATGCATACTTATGGAAGGAGGCCATGAGCTGTGAGCATACTGTACTGTACCTGCCTCACAGACACAACCGCTGTTTATTCTGTAAAGTCACCACATTGATAACATGAGGAAATACGGTGGCGGTCTCTGGTAAATGATTGCATTATCTTTGCTTAAATTGATTGAAAAAAAAAAAACAAGTAGTTGGCTGTCTTTGTCTCTTTTGACAGATTGAGTGCATCTGCAAATCTGCAAGTGATCAAGCACCAATACCAACATTTTCTAAAGGAAAAGTTACAAATGCCATTTGTGGACTCAACTGTTTATTCAGGTGCCAAGTTTGTTTTTTAAAAAATACTCACATTCAAGTTTTTGCAATGCAAACTATTTAACAGTTTAGCCAAATTTCTGTGAGAAACTGAACCAAGTTTAATTACCTAAATACCAGAATACACTGAGGAATAGCTGGTAACAGTTTATTTCCTGAGGATTCCTCATTCCCCTCTGCAATAATAAGTTTCCGATAAATTGCATGTGAATGTGATGTCATTTAAGAAAGATGCTACAAGGTATAACAAATTTAAAAGAAAAAAAAAAAAGCCATTAAATGCTCCCGCAACAGAAATACAGATCGTGTCAAAACCTTACACAAACTGTCTTCCAACACCAACGTTCAAAATAACTCAAGCAAGCATGAACTAAAAAGATACATTTTATTTAAAACCAGCAGGGGACATTTTTGTACAAAAATACACAACCGTTACGTGGATGCTTTGTGTCAAGAATTGTTTCTTTCTCCCGCTGCTTACACCACTGATGCTCCTCTGCATGCAGCACCAACATGGGACAACCGCTAAGTCGCTCAGACATAATTTCACCAAGCAAACTAACAAATCCAACAAGCAATGTCATTTGCAAAAGGGAAGGATGTAGGATCCTAGATTCTTGAGTCTAGACAAAAATGACAGATCCATTCTCAGAAGTATCAGGAAGAATGCTGAACATGGGATGTTATTGAAACACTGAGTTGAATTCGTCTCCAACGTCATTCTTTACTTGGACTTGGTGCCTCCTTTCCCTCCCTCGTCGGCCTTTTTCTGCTTCTGTTGCATTATCTCAGCATCCCTTGGGGAGAAAATCAGACATTTAGAGAGACATTTAAAGAGAATGGACTTTGCTATGCAGACTCTGTCATTGCAAGTAATATATCCTGCTTATGAAGCACAGTAATTGGGCCAAGATAATATTCTTATTGTTTTTTAACCCAAATGTACTGTCAGGTTGATTTTTGCAGCACTGGTAATATGAGATATATGCTGTCAAACTACCATGAGAAGGTTATAAAAACGTGTTTCTATATGACAGAAAGTACATAACTGCATGGAGCAAAGAGAGAAATAGCCCACACACCCTACATAGAAGTGATAATAAAACACACAGTTGTGCAAAAAGCCACAGCTAAAGACTGTGTGCTTCCCATTTCTTTACTCTCATGCGGACTGTTGCCCACCTCTGCTTCCGAGCAGCAGCAGACAGCCCATCGTCGCCCCTCTTCCCTTTACTCTGTTCATTGCTCTTTTTGGCATTCTTCTGGCGTGCTAGCTCACGTTGGTTTCCTCCTGCGTGCCACACAAAAGAAGAAAAAAAAGATCATAACACAGCAAACGGCACTTAAATGAGCAACACATCGGGTATGTGCGCTACACCCTTAAAGTCCTGACCGAATACTCCAAAATACCGGGAGCACGAACCACTTCAAATGCAGTTTGTGAGCGCCTGAAGACCTTTTATCTCAAATGGCAGACGTGCATGTGAAGCACGCCTGTACGATGACATCAATAAAAATTGGTGCAAAATATGCAAGCAGCCGACGTGGCAGCTTCGTGCCTGGGACGGCACAGAGGGCAGCAAAGCCTCTTCCATCGTCTTCAAAGCTGTCGTTCCAGTCGGGTATTTAAAGACGAGCCACGTTTGAGGACATAAAAACAAGAATGGTCGAGTTTGATGTTCGATCAACTAAAAGCCTCGTTGATACAAAAAACCCCAAACGAACATCAGTGTTATGTCTCTGCAAACTGTGGTTTTACATCAGGCCGAGGTTTAGACTAACAACTGGACAACAACACGGCCTATGACCGTTGAAAGGCGTACAACGCACACAACGCAACACACAGCTACGTGGCGCACTGTATTGTCAGCAGAAGCCCATCCACGCTGTTTAAATGGACTAAGACAGCACAGACAGTTGCGTGAGTGACTTTTAGCCAAGGCGACAATACTGCTTTGACACCAATTCCGTGAAAAAATGTAAGGTCTATCTCAGCAAATAGACGTAACCCGGGTCGGCGGTGGCCAAGGATAACGAGCGGCAAACACAGCGACCACAGACTACATGCAATCGAATTAAGTACATGAATGTCTTACAGTCAAAAATATGTCGATACCCACTGGTCATTTTAGTAATAGACGCTTCCTCCGCCCGAAATCCAAATCAGCTCAGCCAAAGGGCCGTTGGTTCCCCTGCCGTCGCTCCACTCCAGTCGCTGTTTATGCTTTGGTTGCGCCGCTGTGGCTGCCAAATATGCGCGAGACTTCCGTGCGAGAACTAGAACATTCCAGATTGCACTGCGCATGCGCGGAGCACACAGGCAAAGATCGAGTCCAGAGCACAGATGATAAAGATCAGTTAATGATTGCAGCACAATAACAGAGAGTCGAGTGGATTAGTTCATTCAAATCGTTTATGGGTGGGTGTCTCTTCGGTTACTGACATGTATTTGTCATGTTGGTAAAGACATAAATGGGAAATGGGGGAAATGTTCCTGGAATGTAGCTGCATGTGTGAATGGGTTCCTAAAGAGTTATGAATACATGGGGCTTTATTTATTTTCAATTGTAAAAACATTGCAACACCCATTTGTCAAAGTGACATCTCAACACTTGTTATCATCCTGTTACCCAGTACCTAATTCATGAAATATCTTCTTCGACCACAGTAACTGTGGTATAGTAAAGAACAAACCTGACACAGAACGTTGTGTTTCACGTCTGCTTGTGACCACCAGATTGGTGAGGGATCTCTTCCTGGTTGTCCTCTTTTTTTCTTTGAGGAATGGCAGGGTCTTCCATGGCCATGGTGGCCTACATGTGATGACAGCAGCAGTTAGAATTAAGCATTTTCAACAGTTGCATTACTAAAGGTCTAACTGACTTTTTATATCACATCACTCAACACTAATGACAATGTTTACATTACAGACTCTGCTTATCATGAAAAGCCTCACCCTGACCTCCTGGAGATAAACATTGCTAATTAATGCTGCCATGAGGTTCCTGGCCTAATTGGGATCATCAAAGACCCTCACATCAGAATTGAGGGACGTGGCAGACAAGTACAAACAACACAGACACAATACACAAAAATCAGATGGCACATTCAATTGACACAAGCAAGTACCTACACAAGTAAAATGTTATATGTAGACCTACGAAGAAGGGAAGCACCTGCTGTTGTGTGAAGGGCTTTAAATGGTATCCATTTCCTTCTCAATGCCAGAAATAACTAGCTAAAATTCATTTAAATTATCATCATCAAAGCTACACTCTATCTCTATTTCATCACGAATTTATTGTTGTGGTTGTGAACATCCTACATGAGTGGGACACTTGGTCATTCCACTGGCCAGTCAAATCCTCTGGAAAAGAGGCCATGGTTTATTCAAGTCTGTCCCAGATTGTGGTAACTCTCCAGAGTTACAGTTCTCGTATTCAACTTGAACTCTGACTTAAACTTTAACCACTACAACAACTCCTTCTTGGTGATGTCTTCGCAACACACAAAGTATGCATGTAAAGTTGTTTTGGTAGCTGGTATATATATACACACACACACACACACACACACACACACACACACACACACACACACATATGTGGGGGAAAGGAGGAGGAAAAAAGAGAAAAGATTATTCCTTTAAACTAAAGCTCAAGCTCTCCTACAACAGTCAGTGTTTTCAGAGGAGAAAGGCACAATACATGCAGTCACATGGCAATAAAATTAACAACAGTTTTTGAATTAGAGAACACCATTGACAATAAATTAAGTCAGAATAACAATAAACAACTGTGGGAAATATTGATCCTATGTTCAATCTGTATTTACTCATGGTTATTCAATAACTTTGATTACATTCAGTTTACATTTACTATCATCATAATTACATATTTTCTGTGTATTCATGTTACTACGCTTTTTTTGTGACGTTAAGTGACCTGCAGAATAAAATGGTAACAGAACGAGAGAAGTCTGAAACTGTGAGTGTGCCTTCCAGTAGAATGATGTCAGGAACCAAGTGGTACAAGAATGCGTCTGATGTCCACTCCCATGACGACATCAGTTAATGAGCATGAAAGATGTAAGTTGAGAATGATGTCAAGTACCTGTCCTACCTGTCAAGTGCAGATATTCACTGTATATAGAGTTAATGAAAAGACCAGTAAACTTCAAAGGGCAGTGATGCGCAGTGGAAAGCACCAATAATTAAACAAAAATGCCTTGGCCAGCCAGAAGAACTAGAGAGAAGAACTATTGCTGGGAATGAACTTGGATTGAAGCTCCACATGAGGAGGAGTGAGAAAGAGGTATCAGTGAGAATGATTTCTGTCTCTGATTCAGCTGCTCCTGGGACCAGCTCGGCTTGTTGTGCACATTTTGGGAACACACAACAAACCTATCACATCAGACTCCTGACTGCTGATAACTATTAGAGTGATATTATTGATGTGCAAATGGACCCCAAGTAGCCCGTCTCCCCACACAACAATGAAAAAATAAGGTTTTAAAACTATAAAACAACAATAACTAGGTGGCTTTATGAAACCAAAAAATCCATGTGTCCACCTTAAAAAAGGCCCCTCGTTGACAGTTTTATGTCGTGCCAACACGTAGTGTGAACATCACGGAAGCAGCGGTCAGAGTTTGTGGTCATTTCTCGTATTTCTGTGCGATCAAGTTGATACAGTGAGACATCAGCGTCAATCACAATTCACAGCCGTCTCCTTAAAGGCTTACTTCAAAAGAGCCAGCAGGTGGCAGACTACACCAAAGTAAATCTGGAAATGAAGGCACTCGGGATGCTGGGAAGTCTATACTGCCAGTCTGGGCAAATTGGCTTCAGATCATTTCAAAAGTATTTATTTAGAGAAAGATGATAAAAGTATGAAATACTTCAATAGATAGTTGGATCACATGTAACATACTTGAGTTATCAGCACACTTGACTGTGTTCCAGTGTTGTGTATTACACCATCCAAAACTGACATATGGGTAAAAAAAACAAAAAAAAAAACAGAATAACTGATTTTGTTACTTAGAGGTACAAATTGATGACACAGCATGATTCCACTGTTAGTATTGAATTATTGCCCTGGCTGAAAATGTGAAATGCAATCCCCTTAATAGTGACTTTTATTTCTGTTCTGCAATAAGAACCACACAGTGTTTTCCTTGCAGTTTTGGTATGGTGATTTTATTGACTGTCTAGCAGTTAAATAGGCTTGATGACTGAGTCATGTCTGCCCAAAACTGAGCTTCTAGCCAGACACTTAGACTATGTATTATGAATGAAGTTGGCTCGTCTGTTTTATTTCAAGGGAAACTTCTGATTGTCTACAGCTACGTTTAGTTAAATAACACGACACGTTTGAAAGGAAGATATTTCTGAAGAATCAGAATCAGAAAAATATGTATGTATTATAGAAGAACTCAGAACTTAAGTTCATGGTTGTCCAGATGATAATGACACTGCACATTGCATACAACAGAACAGAAATCGTGAAAAGTGCTCATAGCGGTGGAAGTGAACTTGTTGGAGGAGAATGAAGACAGGGCTGGGTTTCTTGCTGAAAGACAAATACTATATTTTAAGGACATAATTACTGTTTGAATACAATGAGCCATCAAACTACTGCTGTGATTGTCTAGCCAACGGTCTATTTGGGTGAAGAATAAGGTCTTCTTTGAATATAATTATATGCTGTAAGTTCGTTCTGGCCTGCAGCCCTCTGCATATTATTAATTTATGAATGTTCGGCTAAAAACTCACTGTAGCTGATGGACACGGAGCCCAGACGTTTTTTCTGGCTTCTGTCGTTTGTCATGTTGCATCAAAGCCTTGAGGTCGGAGTCACGTGCCTCCTCATAACATAATGAGCAATCATTTAGAAATGTCCTTGTGACAGGTGGTCACACAGCACTGACAGGGATGTACTGTAAACACACTAATATAGAGTGTCCTTATTTCTGCAAGTGCAACAAATTCAAATTTGACCCGATGACGGTGCCAGAGGAAAAGTTAAGGGGTCACCAAATCCATCCCAACGATATTGAGATATATTTACCGGATAAGTGAAAACTTTGACCTTCTGGTCGCATTGGAGGTAAAGACAGGTGATCACCAGAGTCATCAGGATTCATCCCCTGGGGATCATGAATGTCTGTGCACATTTTCATGGCAGTCCAATAGTTGCTGAGATTATAAATTTTGGACCAAAGTGGTATGACCAAGATGCTGCTATTAATGCTTCAACAAATCAACTTATATCAAACAAACAAATCTTTTAGAGATTTCTCAAATGATACATGACGTCTCCTTTTCATTAATTATTCAGTTTTGCATAATTCTGATCATCCAGCATTTACACAGGAATTAGAAGAGACACGATATTGACAATTGTGACGTTTATAGCTGATTGCACTGACTGTACATACACAGATGAAATGCATTTATTTCCAGTCCAGTTCCAGTCTCTCATGAGCTAAGTCCTGACTTGTACGTCAAATTGAATTGGACACAAAAGAAATATTTATTTTGTATACCTGAGTATTAGTGCAATAACTATCAAGTTGAATTTAATTATAGAGGATCAAGTGGATGAAGAGCAATGGCTTTTTCATGCCACTTGCGTGCTGGAGCATGAACGCTTTAAGAGTGTGTAGAACAGCGTGTCGAACACTGTGGTCAGTTTATTGGGCTGCTGGCGACACAGGACAACCCAGGATGTCTGCCTCTGACTTGTTTTCCCCCCACAGCTGCTTTCAGTGACAGCATCCTGCTTGAAGCAAACTATTTTTGTCTCCCAGTGCCAATTATCACCACCTGGTAATTTTGACAATGTTGACTGCTTCTGGTTTTACAAAGCCTCTAAGCGTTAATGTTGTCCTCGCAGCTCAGCGGCTCCTCATGTTGCCACTCGCGTCTCCAATTTAATCAAGTGGAGATGATGGGGAGGGAAAATTTTGTTTTCCATTCATTTCATGCTGCTAAGTTTAAACAATTTAACTGCCTAATCTACATTTAACAGGGATTTTATATTAATAGTAGGAGTCCTTGCCCTCTCATTACCTCCAGCACTTTTCCATGCTGACTACTTAGTGACAGACCCCCATTCACATGATCACATGCAAGCAAACTATTCACTTTGGGCCTGCAGCAAGTGTGCGTGCATGTTTAACTATTTGCTGTTTTAAGGGGTAATTGTGTTTGTACTGCTGTTTTTGTATTCCTCTTTGTTCAGTCCAAACTGGTGATAGATGATTCATGAAATCATGGCGTTGTGACGTGAGGACAGGACAACCACCATTAATTTCTCCTCCAACATTTGATTGCGCCATCGTCATGCACAGGCTACACTGCACTGTGTGGAGCAGTCTTTGCTAACGCTGATCATGAAGTGGTGGCGGCACTGATGTGTGGCAGTATAAACTTAGTGTGACAAGCTGGACGTATGGTGCATTCTTCTCTGTCTCATTTCACCGCTGTCATCCATCACGCTGCCACAGTCCTGCATGCTGTCACGAATGATTGATGGGACTTGCTGATCCCATCTTCTGCATTGCCTTAATGTCCCTCGTGTCCTGATTGTTGGAGCTAATTTTGACATGAGCCTATGAAATTGTTATGTTGTTTGTGCTGTATTGCAAACTACTGTAAATGCAGGGTATTTTTCTTTGCTACTGAAAACCTCTAAACATCTAAACTTGCTTGTATTATAAACTGAAAGGTATGTTCACCTAATGCTGCATATGTTTTTAAATGTGTAGCTTTTTACGTGCATTATTTGTAGATTTTTTTAACCAGACTAATGTGTCGTTTTGATTTAGAAGGCAAAATGTTTACCATGTTCACACCTAGTTTAGCATCATAAGGCAGTAAATGGGAAATGTGGGACATGTTCTCTGTAACAGTGACTTAGGTTGCTTGCTGTAGTTGAGAAATTGAAGAAGAAGTTCAAAAGGGTAGAAGACGACGTGCAAGAGAATAATGAGAATCACAATAATGTAAGTACAGTTGTTTAACAGAGCAGGCATGAACCAAGAGCTGCAGGAACCTTATTATTATTAGGCCTACCTGAAGTAGACAAATACTACAAACTAGTTCAGCATTTTAGCATACTAACATTTGCTAATTGTCTCGTTTGCTCAGCTGATTTGTCATTAGTTCTACAGATATTTGGTCATAAACCAAAGTATTGGACAAATTAAAAATTGATGGTGATAGATGAAAAGCCAAGGATCAACAAAGTTACTGGCCAATGATTATTGAATGACATGAGTGTCTGAACCAGCATTCATGGCCATCCATCCAATAGTTGTTGACATGCTACAGTCTGGACCGGGGTGGTGGACTGATGGACAGACACAGACTTTCCTAGAGCCACAGCGTGGCTAAAAATTGTTCGCTAACAGTAGCTGGCAGTGCTGCTGCACATTGTTTCAACTTCCCAACCACAAAAAGAGCAGTTATTGTTTGGCTGTCGCTGTAAATCTTTGGTTTAAGTAGTACAACTTAAAAGAGTTTGCCAAGCCAAAGAACTATCCAGGAGTTTATGGTTGTACACGAAAAATAAACATGGTCCCGTATAATATAGTTCTCTCTTAAATCATAGGCACAGGCCAGCTGGTTCATCTCCATATGACAAAATGAAGAAAATAAAAAACATATTCTGAGTTCAGTCACTGTGGAGAGGTTTTCAAACTCACTGTTTCTTGAGACCTGGAAAAAATGCAGTTATACGTGCAGTTCTCAGGGGTATCACCCTCTATATTATGCAATGCAGTGATTCATTTCACCTGCTCTTTGTCCTCCTCGTCACTGAACATAAAGCTTTCAGCAACATAAACACAGTTTGCATTGTGGAAAGGAACGTTCAATTGGGTTAATGTGTTACATTGTTGGGGAAAATAGGGCATGGTTGCATATTGGCTTCTCTGCCAAAGTGAGGGAAATTCTTGATCCATGGATGCACCACCTGAAGGGAGAGTTATTGATTACATAGAAGAATGTCTTTAACACACCGATATTTCAGTTTGCTCATGTGATGGGACTTTTAAATGACTCAAGACACAATCCTTTTTTTCTTTTTCCAGCTAAGACATTACTATAACATCACTATTATTGGCATTAAATTATGAATTTGAACTGTAAAATATTGCCAAGCAAGAACCAGAAAGGAGCTTTAGAGTCCACCTGTCTCTTGCACAGATTAAAAAAGGACGTGAAAGAGGAGTTTACCGTTTTGAGGTGATGGAGCCAGACAAAATGACCTTCTCCCATTATTTTGGAGTATTTTTACTCCTGTCTCACCTTATTTAGAGGCCGTTTCAGCAGACCCATTGTTCACCTTTTATCTCAGGTCTAACTGCCTAGCCTGAGGACAACTAGTCTACTTGATCAAAAGTTATTTGAGGACAAAAGAAAGGATGTGAACGTCAAGGTAATTTCTCCTGGAGTGCAGATGTTGCACCGGTTGACCCTGTGTCGTGGAAACACTAAATACAATCCAGCAGGGGTGGAGATTAGGCTGGGTTGAATTTCACTGCAGGACTGTGGATGTAACTTTCTGAAAGCACAGAGAAATCTTTTTTGACTTCAGGATTCCTCGTCGAGTCGAGTCAGGTGCATGAGAACAAAAGAAACACATGAAAAAGGCCTCCACAAAAAGCAAGAGTCTCATACATATCTTTCAATGATTTGACATGCAGCCCAGATTAATTGAATTTGCCGTAATGTACTAACCTGTCAGTCTGTCTTACTGAGCAACAATCAGCAATATTTTGAATGAAGATTCAGATTTTGGGGTGTCCCTGTGAGCGGGACCTTATCCTTTGAATCAGATGCTGCCAGAAACACAGTGCCAGCTGTGACAGCGAGTGAGCATTGTGAGATTATCAGGAAAAAGGGAACAAATTCAATTTGCGCTACTGATGCACAAATTAGTTTTCTGCACGTATTCTTCAGATTTTACACAACTACGTCGTAGTGTGCAGCTAAACGTGACAACCTGTCCCCTGATATAGCTCAGCTGAATGTTCTGTCACATGGCATGGAACAATAGCAGTCATCCAAGGAGAAAATGATGGCTTTATTTTTATAAATGTACACCACATGCACATTCTACCCTCTACTGTGTTTGTCTTGTGTTTCTATCCTGGTTTGAGTCACTAACAGCACAAAACAAAGGAATGTGGTAGTAAATCAACTGTAAAAGCAACAGTCCTCAGCATTGCTACTTTGCACTTTGATTCGGTTCTACATTTAAAACATGTGACTTAAAAGAACGAAGCCTACAGATGAATCCATAGCGCTGTTTTATGGCCACATTATCAGCACGCTGAGCGAACTGGGCTTACGTCAGGACTGGTCTCATTACGATAATGAAATGAAATCATGACATTGTCCAGATGATGTGTTTTCGAATGGTTGCCAAGGCAACGGCCATTTCTCAGCTAATGCATGATGTCCAGAATATAGGGGTGAGTAGATAACAGAGGATGATGTGCTGGATCATTCCAAGTGCCTCTGACAAGGTTGACTGTTCCAACATCAAATTGATTTGCAAACAGGGTAGTTGCACCAGAAGTGCAGTGAACACAAATCTTAACACGCACCATCTTAAACATCCCCAACTGTCAAAATCGCCATCATGTCCTCCTTTATTTTTGGAAACATATTTGCTTGTTTTTGTTTTGTTTTGTTTTTTTGCTCAAGTCCTCTCTGTTTTCCTCTCTGTCTCTCCGTCCTCCCGCTGTAGATGAGCTCACTGCTGTCTCCTGGCTGACTCATCTCGGTTGATTCCAGCGACAGACGATCTGACTGACGGCTCCACACTCTGCATGCAAAGTACGGAGAATTATTCCATCTCTGTGAAATCTAGAGGACGTGCAGTGCCGACTCACTGAAAATACTCTGTAAGCGTGAGATGTTACTGATTCCACTGAGCTCGTTGCTGTGTCTTGCACTCACTTTTTGTATGGCCTTGAGAGTATTTAGTAAATGCTGCACAACACATGCTAGGTGGACGTGTTGTGACTGAATGTAACTTATAGCGGGACACAACAGCCTATGACGTCAAGCTTGATTTCAGGTAGAAGCCATGGGGAACATTATTAGTCATGCTTGCAGTGTGGCTCTATGGATGGAAATGTCGCTTGATCAGTTGAATTCTTTTTACAGATATTCATGCTCCCCAGACATTTTTCTTGTTTTGAATTAAATGGTTTACAACATTTGGTAAATCAGTTTAAATTATCATTTCCTGTGCTTCCTGTTTAGTGCTACTTGGCAAATGGTAGCATGCTAATATGTTAAACTAAGATGATGAACATTGTAAACATACCTGCCAAGAATCAGCATATTAGCATTGTTACTGTGAGCATGTTAACATGCTAACTTTAGCATTTAGCTAAAAGCACCCCTGAGCTTAAGGGCCAGGTTATGCTAGAAATAAACTGGTTTATATAATGTGTTGTCTGACCAAGTCCGGGGGTCAAAGCGTGCTCCTCTATGCACGAAATAGAAATTAAAATGTTCAGCACGAACTTGCGAGCGTTCCCAAAAGAGCGACACTAAAAGTAGCATCCCATATGTGAGGGCCTCCTCCATGGCAACTTGCCTTTACCAGGCCGCAATTAGCTGAGTGGCAGGACACATGGGAACCCCCTACCCATCTCGAGACAAGGCTCCTGGGACCAGTGCAAAGGGGAGTGAGTACAGTAGACTGATTCCGTACAGAAAAGCCCATTATTGTTGGTCCGAGGTGTAACAAATATTCACAGTGCCTTTTCCCTGGGAGGATATGTCGAGACAAATATTATGAAGGGTGAAAGTAGTCATAGCTTGCTCCTTTAGTCTGGCTCCTGCTCCCAGGGCTCCTCAGCTTTAAAAGCCTGTGTAATGCGCATAATGATGAATACTTAACACAGTGCGTGTTGTGAGGGAGCTCATTATTTCATACCATTTTAACCATCATCATTTGGAATTCCACAAAACAGATGTTAGACATGGCAAAGCTAATAATGTGTTAAAGATACTCAAAATACATGTTGGTGTGAAATGTAATAAACACTGCTCACAGCATCTTTAACTGTGAACTGTGATCTTCAAACTGCCAAATGCAACACTGACATATTATCACCTTGAACTTGATATGGTGAACATTTGCACCAACATTTGGTGTGCATTTACATCATTATTTTGTAATTGTGTTTGTGTCAATCTGAAGAAAGTGTGCTTGCTTTTCAGCTCTGTTTTGGTCTCCACCAAGTCCTGAGAGAAAACATGAGACTCTTTGTCAGCTGCTGAACGCTCTGGTTTGTTCACCACTAGTGTGGAGTCAATTTTTAGACCTTTTTCACTGAAAACAACAAAAAAACACTGCTGAAGACAGAGAACCAACACGGTTACGTTGGTGAAACCAGAAGAATGAGCTGACAGACACGAAGACGTTCTGTGGAGCTGAAGGGAACTGTTCTCTGTGGGTTCCTCACTACAATTGACACCTTTCACATTTCACAAACTCAGTTGACCAACAGTACATAGAAAAATATTGATTATTGCAGCTTCAATTTAGCTCTTTTAGTTCCAGTTACACATATGTGACTGTGTTGCTGACCACTCGCCAAATCAGTGGTAATCATCCAAAATCAAAATGGCGGAAAAAAAGATATATTTACAATAATATGGTTGGATTTGTTTCTGTTTTTTCTTCACCCTTCCTTCTTCCCTGGTCTTGCTCTTTTTTTTGCACATTCACTCCTTCTTTCCCTCGCTCTCACTCCTTTTTGGCGGTACTATGCAGCTGTGGCAATATGAAGGCACCTGCCCTGAATATAATGACGTCCGTGGCCTGACTGAGTCATCGTGACCCCAAAGAACTGCAGGGAAACCATAGCAGGCAGAATGACTGTACCCTCCCCCCCAGAAAGCTTGTGATGAGGCGGCTCCAATCATCCATCTGAACAACAGGCACACAATGAGAAGTATTAAACTCTGAGATTAGACACTACGCCACTCCTTTGTATGTTTCTAGTCCTTTGACTTTCAAGTGTGATTACCTAGTACTAATACATAATGCAGCTCTTGACTACGCGATGACTTTAATCAAGGTTCAAAGAGAACGGCATCATGTGGTGGCTACACACACACACACACACACACAAAGAACACACTGATCTGTTTTTTCTTGTGTTAAAAAGCAGTCATCCAGAGGGCTCTGCTCACATGTTTTACATTTTGACAGCCCTGACACAGAGTCAAGAGGGTTGAAATATGAGCTGCTGACCAAGTGATGTCCACTGATTAATACCTGGATACACTCGTCTCTGCATTACTATTAACAATCACACAGTGAAAATTACTCATGACATCGATGTAGCGTTCGTTTTCACTGTTGCAAAGTCTCAGAACAGTTATTCTGTTCAATATTTCCACCTCTGTCTGTTGGTCAGTTCACCACTTTGGTCAGGACTGAAATATCTCCACAACTGCTCACTGGATTGAGATGAAATTCATGGTGCCCACAAAATGAATCTTAATCACTCTGATGATGTCATCCTCAGGTCAAAATTTTTATATTTGGTGTATGACCAAAAACGTATTCCCCCCAGCCTCAGCTGTGGTTTGTGTTTTGTGCTAAATGCCAAGTATCAGCGTGCTAACATGCTAAACTGAGAACGGACTGATTAGCATGTAAGCATCTCCACTGTGAGCTTGTTAGCATGCTGACGTTAGCATTTCGCTAAAAACACCACCCTCTTTAAGTAGAGCCTGAGAGAAGTGCTAGCATAGTTGTAGAGTCTTAGTCTTGTTGGTGTACAATTCAAACTGATCTAGCTGTTGTGGCTCAGATCTAGCAGGATCCAAGATTGAACCAGTTCTTCTGAGACAATAAAATCCCCAACAGGGTACTGCAGATGCATTTTAAGTCACATTCTCTTTGGATTTTAAAGGCATCAGAGTGTAAAAGTCTGGTCACTACATTACGCTGCTCCGTCAAAACATGGTTTCAGAGACACAGCCTCTTCCTGGTCCCTTGATATAAATGCTTCAGTAGTCTGGTGTCTGACTTTTATTGGATCGCTCTGTCACTGTGCCCCTGTGGTTATGGGAAATCGGCTCCTGCTCCCAATTACCCAATCCTGTTCCACTGGCAGGCGCCATTCATTGTTGCCTAATGTGTGTGGTGGCAGAGAGCTGGATATCCCAGACCCGACTGATATTTTAATCAGAAATTGTCCAATTATGCCAATTACCCTGTAAAAACACAGACATTAACTGTCGCGCCACTACAGAGAATTTGCTGTGAGCAAAGTGCGGTTAGTATTCTCTGCTGGAGCGTTTGCGCAAATCTGTTTTGAAGACAGGGAAGCAAACAAAAACAGGGGAAATGCATAGAGGCTGAAGCAAGGCGACGTATAGACAGATGTTCTGTGTCATGACCATTGTTCAAACCCAAACAATTAATGGCACCTCGTTCGATGCCAACAACATTCTGAATACTTAAAAAAGTTGACTACGTGGAGGCGCAAAAGCTCTGCAGGACGCTGACGCTGTGTGGATGTTTTCCAGGGCGGCCCTTGTTTGACTGCTGTCTCATTTCATGCGTGCAATGATAAGTCACACCTGTACAGTCGCTGTAAAACCAGTGGCTGTAAAGGGCCTGTGATCTCAATAAAACACCAAACACCTGGGTCTGCTTAGCAACGAGTGTGTGCATGCAGGTGTGTGAGTGATGGAGCAGACACACGCGCACACACACACACACACACACAATCAGTGGGAATGAAAAGCTGAATCCAAAGTCTGATTGTGCTTCTTCGTGGGAAAACTTGAGCCCACCTTCACTTTGAAGACAGTGAAAACAAATGTGCAAATCTCAGATGTGGACATAATCCACATACTTTGCTGAGTAAGTCCGCTTCTCTGTGGTTGCAGTTGACTCTGACCACGTCCACATTTCTTTTCATTATTTAAATTTTTTTTGGAGGAAGCAGGTAGTTAGTTTGAGCTTATAGCCACCGTACTTTACAGCCTGTGCAGTGATCAGGAAGATTGTTTTGATGAAACGATATCTTTCATGTAGCTGCGGTGGGTTTTCAGTCTGACCAAGGTGCGTTTCTGCTGCGCGGCTGCAGTTTTTCTCCTTGGACCCACGTTGAAGAAAACATGATACTAATTTTGTTATGCCTAACAGAGCAAACGATGAGGTCTCATCACATTCCTTAAAGCAATGCAGTGCTGCAGGAATGAGCCCTCGAACCTGGAAATGAGGTAGCATTGTTCTACTTTCTATTCCCTCATTTCGAAGTCAGTGGCTCTTTTGAATCAAAGCCTGAAATAAGGTCTGTAAAAATACATCAGTAATAATAATAAAAAATACATCAGTAAATACTGCATATATGAATTTTAAAGCTTCCACATGTCTTAAAAGAGGACATTGTTAACACAGGTTGTCATGTACTCGCTAGTCCCCCTTTACAGCGTCATTGTGTTTAAACTCTGGCTCTTGCAAACTGTTCTAACTCAAACTTTCCAGCTTGTAGATGTATTGATTTTAAAGTGTGTATAGTAAAGTGCAGGAGGAAGCTTGGCGATGGTGATGCTGAAGTCATGTGACAGAGGTGTAGTTCACTTTTAGCCTAGCGTTAGCTTTTTACGTCTGGTGATTGTATTTACGCTTTAAATATCATGAAAGCGTTTTCATTTGTGAAGATCTTGCTGAACAAATTGTGCTTAAGATGGACAAAGCAGCTAGTTGTCTTAGCTTAGCATAAAGACAGGAAACAGGTAGCCTGGTGCATAACCAGCGAAAAAATGGCAAATTGTTGCCGCTAAACTTTGGTAAGATACAATGTGATAATTGTTAAGGGGTGCTGACAGGCGGCTAGCTGTTCCCCTCTGTTTCCAGTCTTTGTGCTAAGCTAAACTAACCTGCTACTTCCAACTTCATATTTACTATCATGAGAGTCGTATCAATTTTTTCTTAAACTAACTCTTAGAAAGTGAATATTCTGAATATGTTTCAACATGCTGAACTATTCTTTTAAGACTAGATTGCACAGGAAGACACCCTGACTGCTAACCACAGCTTTCAGTGAGAGATAGAGAGGTCGACTGCCAACATGCCTCGCAAGTAACACGCAGCCTTGAAATTCCTCCACCTCTGAAACACAGGAGCCTTGAGTGTGGACTGAAACAACACTGTTAGGACTCCCAACTGATTTTTACTTTCAGCCTTTACTCACATACACAAGTTTTTTTTTTTTTTTTATTGCATGTTGGTTTATTTTATTTTATTGTAGTTATCTTAATTTTATTCACTCTTTCTAGTCTTATCTTTCTTACCATCTAACATGGGGGTTGCAATGAAAATTTCATTGACATGTGCAATGACAATAAAGACTCTTGAATCTTGAATCTTGAATCTTGAAGTACTACAAATTTACAAACAGTTCCAGAACAGTTATGATTTTACTTACCCCAAATGAAACCTTGATTTATAGTATTCTATATATAATATATAACAGCATTTTACACTGAATATATTATATGATTCTGTAGGACACATTTTAAAATTAATTTTCAAGCACTTTTCAAGCATTTTCAAAGTTTAGTGCACATACATGTTAGAAACAAATCATTTAAATAATGGTAGTAAACTTTAATGTATAACTGGTTTTAAATACACATGAGGCATTGTCTTAACATTTTGTCTTGTCCCTCTTTATGAAATGCTGTGTGAAAATCAACAGTGGTATTATCTGTAATTCATGCTCATTTGCAACCATCACATGCTGCTGGGACAAGTCAATTAACTGCTGTCCATAAGAGCTCAACCAGCATCTAGTTCTCTCACAGTCAGACAAGCAAGAGAACATCATCATGTGACAGTTTCTAGTCTGATTTAATGAGCCAAAATGATCATCTGTGCTGACTCAGTGTTGTGATGTTGAGGAGGTCTTCGTGGGATTTGACTATTTGTTAGTGCTGAAGATCAGAACAACACAAATTCATTGTTAATTCACATGTTCTAGTGAAGCAGATGCAGTCTTTTCATTCTTAATTCAGCATTTCTGAAGAGTGATTAAGCAAGGATATGCATGACTTGAGTGACAGGTTGTTTATCATTTCTAGGTGCTGTATTTCTGGGAATGTACTGAGATTCTTTACCACAACCAACAATGGTTAAGAAAATATTTACTGTCCGCAGTTTTCTGGACATAAAATGTTGACCTTCATATAGCACAACTAAAATAATCATTTATATCTATTAAAATTCAAATTTACTCTCTTGCCCAAAAAAGAATAGCACATTTTTCAGCCTGTGAAAGAACACCACAAACGTGCTGTTGAGTTTCACCAGGTGAAACATTAGTCTCACATAAAAGAGTGCCTAACCCAATACCTTTCCCAAATTCATAAGTGTTTTCTTGATCTGCCAGATACATCCATGCCAGCTGAAATAACAGTGTGTGCGTGCGTGTGTATGTGTGTGTGTGTGTGTAAGCACAAAGGAATACAAATGTGCACATTACACACCCTCTCTAAGCCTGAGGCTTTGAGTCATTTGCACTCTTTGTGACATTCTGACTGGGTTTTCACAGTGAAATGTGCAGCGATGTACCTTGTGTATCACTGAATGCAGACAAACATGTCATATGAGTTTGCATATATTTGTGACAGCATATTCTCCGCTATAGAAGTACACTTCAAGTAGAAAAATGTTACTTCAAAGCAAATCCATATAGACGGCTCTAAAGCTGCAATCGTTGATGTTTTTAATGAATACATTATTTTCAAATGCATTTGGCAGAGAGCGAAGGGAACAGCACATTTCACTATTTCACTCGTCTACTTCTGAGAAATGCTGATCAGGTTTGTTGGGTCACGCCCATCTAGTTGACAGTGCCAATGCCCTCTAACTTTATCACTTTGTTAAATTATATATTTGCACACACATTAGATGTTTTTTTACAACTTCAAAGACTTGACTTTCTGTTATCGTTCCTGTTTGAACATGTAAGAAAGTACATTTATACCTGTCATAATGGTGGACACATGCTGTACATAAAGAACTGCAGATGTGTTACAGTAATTTTTACACTTTGCACAACGAACAAGCAGATTTTGCAAATTTTGATGATGATCGATGTCTTAAAGGTCATCAAAGTCTGTTTACTGTATGTGAAAAGTGTTAGCATTGATAAAAGTGCCTTTTGTGTCTCCAGAGGGAAGCTTGGTAAATTGCCTCAAGTGATGTCACTTGAGTCGGTGTTGGCCAGGTCCTCCTGGGTGTGGAGTTAGAAAGAAGTGAACTCACCAGACCTCTGTAGCCGGCTCCTCACCTCTGCTTGAGGCTATCAGCTCGAGGCTACATTAGCTGCAACTCGCATAGCCATCAAGTTGCATTGTGGGTAATGTTGGATCTTGGAATTAAAAAAAAACACAATCGCTGGTTCTGCAGCATCAACTTTTATCCTTTTATTTAAACCTTCTATCATGAGTCTGACGATGTTCTAGGACCCCAATGCTAAATCGGTGGCACCTGATATTCTATACATTCAACATTTATTAAAACCCTCGTGTATAACATTTGAAAGGTTCTGTCTCTGATGACTCAGACTAGTAGGATCAAAAAAGACACTACTGCAGACAGGAGCACCAACCTGAAGACACTGAGACGGGTTGAAAGTAAAACATAGAATACAGCAGTTTTCACTGTGATTGTCTAATTTCACCATTAACAAAAACTGATGCCATCAGAACCATTTGACAGGTTCTACACATAGACACTAACAGATGCAGCAAACTCCTGCTTATTTCCCCCCCTTTTTGTTAATTTTGTAAAGTATCCAAACCTCACTAGGAACCCCTCCAAGGATACTCTTACTTATACCTCAAGCAAAACTTCATTCTTCCTTTAGGGATGTGATAAAATCTTAAATATATTTTTAGTTTCAAACTACAGCCAAAATTAATCAAAAGTGCCAAGGCTGCACTAAGAGTAACCTACTGAGTAACAAATAGGTGGTTCTATATGCACACTCATTGCATTTAAAAATGGCTCTGCATGTTAAAAACGAATGATAATTGAAAATGTATGTGCAGCTTCATCGTTCACATACATAGCCTCATGCAGACCATAAGCCCTGGTAGAATTCCACATTTTATTTACGTCCGTTCACCTTCTTCCACTCGGCAGCCATATGTTTCCATGTATGGAGATATCATTTTTCATAGACCATAATGTTCTCTCCACAAGACTGTGATTTCATATGTATTATTTAACCAGACATTGTGGACAGATTACAGGTTTTGAACACACACCGCTCTGCACTAAAGACAGGGGAACATGAAGGACAATAGTACAACAAACTGCTTCTTACCAGTTGCAGGTGTCCTGGGAGTCATTGACCTCAGGTGTGAAACGTCACTCCCAGGGGGTCGGTGTGCATTAGCGGTTTCCCATGCACCAGATGGCAAACCACAGACAATGAGTGGATGAGACAGACGAGCCAGGTAAAGAAGAGGGAGGGGCTGAAACAGGTTAATCTCCCACTGCTCGGCTGTCGGAGGGTGATTTCAAGCCTACGTGCTTCAGTGGGTGGGGGGAAGGACTGCTGTTTTAAATATTATTACACAATATGTAGTCACCTATGGATTTTGATTTTCACATATAATTTATCTTTTGTTGAACGCTGAGGTTTATTGGATTTCAGAGAACAGCATGATGATTAGAAGAAACAGTTTTTCCAAATCTCGGATTCATGGAAGTGCAAGACGTGAAGATTCAACACCACCTGTTCTCTGCTGACCTCCAGTAACCCCTCCCCCACCTGTTACGTACTTTCATTCAGGGAGTAGCTTAGCAATTTAACTAAATAGGCTTACTTGTCAGACTCATCTGCTTTGCCAACCTCCACCATCACTCGTATGCTTTCTCACAGTTATGCAAACACTTAAGTTGCTTAGATTTGCCGTCATTCAGCTTAGTCATGTTTGCTGGTCTGTGAGATACCAAAAAAATCAACGCAGGAATTTTCCCAACAACACATAGCAGGTCTACCCAGCAGTGGGTTCAGTATCAGTTTGAACTGCTGCTGTTTCACTGTTGGGCCTCAACCAGAAAAAGAAAAGTTGGGCAGACTGTCAAAAAAATGACAGTAACTAAGCCCATTAACCCCTCAGGATAAGCATCTTTCCTGCCAAAGATTATTTGCAAACTGACCCACATTGAGACTGACGCTTGCTTTCTTTTTTCTCTTCTTTTTCTTTACCTCCCCATGATGTTTTCCAGAATATTAAGAACTTGATTAAAAAACATTTGTTTAAATATTTGTATTATTAAAATGTAATTGAATTATTTGGCTACAAGGATGGGAGGACATTTATCATCAACAGTTTGTACAACAATCCACATTCAGAATGTTCTCAATATTAACAAATGTGTGTGGACCTTGACCTTTGACTTTTGGTGATCACTTCAGGGCAAGAAAAAAAATCTGTTATAACACAGTGAGAGGTCTAACGTTATTAATACTGGGTTTTAATAGTGTCTTTCTTTCCCTCGAAGCCAGAATTTTATAAAGTTTACAGGCAGTGTGGACTGAAGGTCCTTTATTGAGTGACTGACACACGTTGTAAAGCAACTGCATGTGAGCTCAATGTGATGATGACCTTTCCAACATCCAATAAAACTATTGTGGACAGATGTCCCTGCCGAGAGACACGCCGTTTCTCAAATACAAGCTTGAAACTGTGAATTGTGAATAACATTAACACCTTCCAGTTCATTTTGTGCCAAAAACTGTCAAAACATACTTTGTTTTTACAAATTCTCCATGTCTGGAAATGAGCTGAAATCTCACTAACAGATCTCGTATGCAGGTTGGTAAAGCAAGCCTTGCCTAGTCTTGTTTAACAAAATAAATCAGTAAAGTGTTCATGTGTTAAACACACAAGGCGTCATTTATCATGGCTGCCATGTTTAACATACACTTCTTTTTATTAAGACATTGTGGTCATCATCATGTGGGGTCATTCCTGACGTAGTTCACTGCCAGTAAATGGAGCCTGCACAATGTGATGACACATTTCTCAACATGTTTGTGTTTACATGAAAAAAAAAAGTGCAGCTTTGAGATGGAAGAACGCAGATGCAAATCCTGCACAGCAACCCTGCAGATACGGAGACAGAAATGTGAAAATAAAAACAGGGAAAAGCGCAGAATTGTAGCCGGACCCTTCCTCTGATAAGACTAAATGTCATGTGGAGACACGGTGCACGCGCTCCGCTGAGCTCGCGCAGCCCTCAGCTCACGGTGCTGTTGTGGCCGTGGCTCCGCCCACAGCGTGACGTCGCCGGGACGGCGCTGAGCCGACGGAGGAAAGCAGCTTTAATTGCGGGGCAGAGAGAAAAGGCAGCGATGGCTGCGCTCAGGCAGGAGCACCACTATGGGCTCTCCTGTGGAAAAAACAACAAAAACAGCTCCAGCAGGACGCTGTACCACGTCAAGCTCACGGACACGGCTATCAGAGCGCTGGAGGCTTACCAAAACCTCAAGGTACCTTTTCCTCGCGCGCGTGTGTTTGTGTGTGTGTGAGCGCGTGTGTGCGCGCGTGCGTGTTTGGAGATAAATTATCAAAGTTGTCGCCTGAGCTTTTTCCTCTTTTCTCTTTTTCAAATTGTCTCCTTCTTGCGTTCTGTCAAATGAAGCTCCTGTTCTGCTGTGTTTATCAAGTTGTTCCAGTTTGTTTTCTTTTAATAACGTGAGCGAGTCCGCGCAGCATAAATAAACGAGAGTGGTTTAAAGTAGTCCAGTGTAGCTGCGTTAGCCCTGCATCAGCTGGCTCCATGGCTGCACAGCGGACCGGGGCTGAACCCTGTGAGTGTCGGACAGACGAGCCCGTCAGCCTGCTGCTGGAAAGCTACCTTGTGCCTCAAAGTGAAGCAGAGTTACAGCCTGTCTAGTTAGCTGATTGACAACTAGACTAGTTTGACTCAGTTACAGCTCCAGTGGAGGCCACTAACAGCACACAGGCATTATTGATTGTGCAACTTCATCTTACATTTAAACACATGACAGCAGTGTTTACTGGACGCATTTAGATTGCAGAGCTCTCTGTTGTACGTGTGGCCATGCCACGGTAAACATTGTCTTTCTTTCTGTCTTTTTCTGTCCTCAGGGGTCTTTACCAAGCGGACCATCGATTTGTTTCAAAGGGAACCAAGGGGTAAGTTTCATGAAGTGTAATCCTGTCATCAAATCCAATCTAACAGTAAAAACAAACAAAGGTGCAGATGCACACATCACCCTTTAAACCCTTTATCTGTCAGCCAACCACAAGGCTTTAGCTGAGTTATTAACACAGAAGCAGCATTAGAGAATGACAAACATGTGCTTTTGTTTAGAAGGCGACGTATCAGCGTGACATTTCTTTTTTAAAGCAGGAACATATTCCAATTAACTTTTTGTACAGCTACAGAGAAGCTTTTGTTCATCAGGCCTGCTGTTGGCTCACACGTCCCACCGTACTGCGGCTCAGATGGGAGCTTATAGCTGGCCGTCTCCAGTAGATAGGAGGCATGCAGGTTACTGGGTCAGGCTGGTGACTGTGGAGAGGCTTTGTTAGGTCAGTGAGTGGCGCTGGGAAAAAGATGGGAGGGAGGGAGGGAGAAGTGCGCACACACACACTGACAGAGCCAGTCAGCAGTGGGGGAGAGGAGTTATCATAAGTCAAATGAGGAGCCTTCAGTGACAGAGATTGGACTCATGCACCTTGTTCTCATTTGGGATAATAGACTTAAATACTGCATATGTGTGGGTGTGTATTCACTGTGTGTAGTGCACTGAGACACAAATACATCAGTAATGCGCTTGTCACTGAGCCATAATCTGCAGTACGTAGACTGAATCTTGTGTTTTAACAAAAGTCACGAGCAGCTGCGTCCTTGGGGAATACTTAATGTCTCCGTCTAATTGCATGGGCTGGTTGAAAAGAGTCACAACCCGCTTCCTGCCATGACAAGACGAGCCGAGTGGTGGTTCAGGGGGCTTGTGTGGTTTGCAGACTGGATTAAACCTGTAAGTGTGCGTGGTGTTGGTGTGTGTGTCAGTCTGAGGCTGAGTTAGTTTTAACCTAAAGAGTGCCGCACTTGGAAAATGGCTTGTAGGCAGTCAGTTTTATCTCTTTTTCCTGTCAATAGCAGTCTCTGTAGAGTCTCCAAATTGTCTCATGCACAAATTGTCATGTTACTCCAGGAGTGTCTGCCTGAGGAGCATTTCTCTGCTCGGGGTCAAGTGTCGGAGCTCAGGGGTCAGTTGGTCAGCTGCTGCTTTTTGTTTTTTTCTTGCCCTGCTGATGTGACGAGCGACTCCAGCAAGACACAGGACATGAACAGGAATATGTGCGGCATTAGATTAGAATCCGCAGCTTCACAGCTCACGCGCATTTAGCTGCATGTGAGTTTGTGCTGAGCAGTTGGCCATAAAACGAAAGGCTTCGTGTTTGGATTCAGCCGCATTTTATTGGAGAAATTACTGTGCGGATATCACTCTGCTGTACTTAGGATAGGAAGTGTACTGGCTTTGTCCTGTACCCCGGGCAAAGAGGGAAATGTCACCTGTTGAAATAAAAGAAAGGAAGTTAGATTTTGTGCTACATCTGGTAGTTTTTCTCAACAAGGAATCGAGCTGGTGAGATTTAACGTAACAGAGTGCTTGTATTGAATACTGTATTGTTTGAGGACTGGGTCTGAAACTGAGGATTTACACCATCACAGTCCACGTTTGGACCGCTGCTGTTGTTGTGATGGCTGAGGGATTGCAGGGAATTTCACACCCCTCCCTGTATGTGGCACCGAGAGCTAAAGTTATTAGCCAAATGAATGTTTAGAGGTAATTACAGGAGCTGTAATGCTCTTGATTACAGCGTGAGGCATCGTGACTTCAGTTTGCATTAGCTTTCCCTGTCTGCCTGACTCAGACATTCATGAAAGTGTGTTTTTATATGTGTGTGTGTGGCACACTTTTGCTGCAGTAATAGCTGGGCAGGTGACATGAACTCTGGCCTGCTAATTTTCCTGTTCCCATTCTCAGGTTGGAGTCCCACTTTTTCTGTGTGTGTAATGAAAAAGAGAAACACAGCCTGTATGCTGAAGTGGTGTGTGTGAGTGATAAACTGCATAATGTGCATGTATGCATGTGTTTTCTTGTGTGTGAAATGCTTGCATTTCTTTGCTACAGCCGGTGTGGGTTGTTTTTTTATGTTTGTGTGTTTATGCTGTGTCCTGTGTGGCCTAAAGGCATGATTTATTCATGTGCCACCTCTTTTTTTCCTGTCCTGCCCCCTCTGCCCATTGTGCAGCAGTCTTTGGCCTGGCAGAACCGGAGTGGATCCCCTGAGGACCCTCTGTGTGTGGTGTGTGTTTGTTTGTTTGGTTTGCCTGCACTTTTCTATTACTTGCTTTACTATGAATATCTGTGTGTAGGCTTTTTGTGTGTGTGTTTAGCCTGCCTATGCTAAGATCCCCAGAGTCCCCCTCTGATTGTGTGTTGTCTCCTCTGATTTGAATAACAATGAGCGGGGAAATGCAGACTGTGTGTCGTCGCTCTCTTTGGATCACCCAAAGTGAATCGCACACAGTCGGTCCAGATGTGTTGTGACCTGCCCCGAGGGTTTGTTTGTGTCCAACATGATGGGAACCTTCCTGCTGTGGATCTAATGGAGTGGAGACTGAAATGGAGAACACTGCAAACATCTTCCATCATAAACATTTAGTTGTTTAACCATGAGCTAAGTCTAGACTTTTTAAACATGGGAACCACTGATGTTACTTCCATTACAGCCGAAGCTGAATGTTCAAAGACGGAGGTATAAAAACTGCCCCATTATCTAAATGACTGCACTTTAAAAAGGCAGTCTTAATATGTGCAGAAATCATCTTGAAACATAAAATTAGCCCCTTTGGAAACAAATTTAGGGCAATTAAGAATGTGAGCGTACTTGCGTGTTGCAAAAAAAAGCTTTCACTGCATTTCAGTAATCTCTTCAGTGCAGTGTATATGTTGTGAAGTCACCTGTTATAAGCGTGTGTTGTTTTCTCTCAGGTCACGTTAATCAGCGTGTGCCCACAAAGGGGAGATTGTTGGGGGATTATGATGTTTTAAACACCGCTGGCTGTGGCTTGCTACTTATTTTCTAAAAGGCCAAGAATGAAAATCTTGTGCGCCGACCGGATTACATATTTATTTAGCGAACGTGTGTGTATGTGTGTGTGTGTGTGTGTGTGTGTGTGTGTGTGCGCGGGGCAAAGACAAGCGGCCCTCAGAGATCCGGCGGCGGCTGCAGCTCTGGAAAAATACGCTCTCTGTCCGATTAAGCAGCTTGGAGATATGGAGCACATCTTGGCTGGCTGAGGAACGTGCACCGTCTAATTCCCCCATGAGAAAAAAATCCACACCATAACCTAATGAGGCATAAAAGGGCACTTGTCCACCCCCCACCCCCCTATACCCCCACAGACACACGCACACCCTTGAAAGATCCCACCTAGCTTCATCGGGGGGTGGGGTTTGTCAGACACAGTGACCCACAATTTGTTGAAGTTGACAGTTTGGCCCTCAGGCACCTGCCAGAGACGTATCGTTCCTCGCATTGGAGGGGGAAACCTCGGGGGATGCTTGTGGCACCCTTCCTATCCTCCCCCCCTCCTCCTGCTCTTCCTCCTTCATACCCAGCCTCCTTTTCCCCCCAGTACTGGAACTCGCAGCTCCGGCAGCAGCTCTGCCCCTCTGTGAAACTGCAAATGAAAAGGAGGAGAAGGTGATTACAGGCTGGGGCTTGATTACATGCACTGTCTCCCACTCAAGGCAGCCACATTAATCACCCAGTGCCAGCATGTGGAACTCAGCTAGAGAGAAGACGCAGCTCCAAGCATTGACTGACTGACTGCGGGATCGTAAACACGCGCAAAAACACACAAAATCCCTCGTTCCTCTCTTCATATGCCCCTCTGCCCCCCGTCCCTTGTTCTCCCACTCGGCCAGAGACACAGACACACATTGTGTTTTGTATGGCTGTCCTCCATTGTGGAGGGGACTCGTCTTAAATGGCATGTGTCAACTTGCGGCCCTGGGAACGATTCGGCTCTTTTGTTTGTGATGAGATGATGAGAAGTAGTGTTTACTGAAGTGTGGTGAGGACGAGGGTGGTGGCTGGCTGGCTGTCTGAGTGTGTGTGTGTGAGTGTGAGTGTGAGTGTGAGTGTGAGACAGTGGCGGAGATGTTAGGCTGATAGCGACTTAGGCCTTTCTCCCTCTTCAGCAGTGGCAGTAGCGAGAGGAGCTGGAGCTGAGCCTCTGTCTGCTCATGCTGGATTAGCACACACACACAGACACACACACACACACGCACACACACATATATGTACACAGAGTTTGCATTAGCACTGAGCACAGAGTGACTTGCCTCCTGCTGATAACAGACAGCGGTGGTGGCGACAGGTTTCACTCCCTCCTCCTCCTCCTCCTCCTCGTCCTGCACCTCCTCCCTCTCCTCCTATCAGCCAGAAAGGGGAAGCAGTGCCATGG
Source organism: Chelmon rostratus (assembly GCF_017976325.1). Lineage (NCBI taxonomy): Eukaryota > Metazoa > Chordata > Actinopteri > Chaetodontiformes > Chaetodontidae > Chelmon > Chelmon rostratus. The sequence continues at coordinate 23,632,401 of NC_055658.1, read as the reverse complement.
CATCCCACTCTGGAGCCGAGGAGGCCAGAACAAAAGACGGCCTGTTTTCAGAAGGCCATTACTCAGGCTGCAGAGGATGTGGAAACAATAGGCTGCATGAGATCTACACCCAGACCCCACATTCAACCAAAAGCTAGCAGGAAACGTAAGCCCTGTGCACCGACAGCAGTCTCTCACAGTTTTTGTTCAATCGACTTTATAGTTTGATAACGCCAGGAAAATGAGCCTCTCCCCGTCCTGCGTCTCCAGTGCGTGGAGACATTTATGACAGCTGACAGTGAACTGTGGCTCATTAAGAGAGTGTCGCCACACATGCTGACAGTCATGACTTTCATTGTGTCAAAACTTCAGCTGCTGAATTTTTGTGAAAACGGCAACGTGGCTTTCTGCTGTTATTTGGCAAGTTTTTGTCAGGTGGAAATTTCAAATCCGGCGCAGGCCACTGGAGTAGTCTTGTGATTATAGACGAATGAAAGTTGTTGAATTAATTTGTAAGGTCAAAGGTTACCTCAACAAGCTTGTGTGTCCTTAAAAATAGTGATAAGAAAATAATAGAATAACAAAAATGGAAACTATAAGCTTAAAACTGAACAACATAAGAATAATGAATGTAAATGTAATATAAAATACTATTTTTTTTACATTAATTGTACAGACTTACTGTTCAGTACTCTGTGCACTCTTGTCTACTCTAGCTTAGCATGTGCACACCACACTATTAATTAGGTTTTAATCATTTTAAAGTGATACTCAAAACAGATTAACAAGGTGTTGGAAATTAAAGGAACCACAACCCAATTAACATTTAACCAATTAAGTGATTGTCAGTCTTGGTCAAATATTGTGGTACTCGTACACTTTAAAGCTGCTTTCAGGTATTAAATGTGTCCGCGGTCAGCGTGAGGCCCAAACACAGTAGTTGCTAGTGATGTAAATAAAAGTACGTTTAATTCCTTGATAAACAAGACTGAGCTTCTTTCGTCCTTCTCCTTATATGTCGTGTGTGCTGGTGTTTCCCGTAAACCAGAAATCAAACGGCTCATGTGAACACGAGTCATTGGTCACACGAATACAACAGAAATCTTTTGAAACACAGTGGTGGATGATGCTGGATTTAGTGGGTAGGTTGAAACATCCACCTGTTTTTATGCTCGTTTTCAGTTTGTGCGCACAAGAAAAAACCTGAGGAAATACAAAAAAATCTCCCAAAAATAGAAATAGAAATATCGCTAAAAGAAGTTTTTACATTTGGCTGAGGTGAAAAAATTGGTGTATCTATTAACACAAAATGCAATAATCTGCAATAGAAGATCGATGTTTTTTTCTCGACAAACCAACTCTTATTAATCTCATACAGTAGTAAATGGAAACAGGTTTTAATCACATTTTCTTTTGCCAGTTTTCAGTGTCAGTTCGGTCAAAATTTGGATGGAAACCTAGCTAGTGATAGTAAAGAAAATTGTCAAAGATTTGAGAGTTAAAGGGAACATAATACTAATGCATTTAAAACTAAATTTTCAACATGTTGTATTCTGTTATTAATGTGCCTTTTTACAACTATTTGTGCCTTTTTTGGACTGATGTCATTTTACTTGATTTGTTGTGCTGCTCACTTTTATTGGTACAGCACTGGGCCAGCTCCGGTTGTTTTTAAACACGCAATATAAATAAACTAGACTTGACTTGACCAGAGACACACACCCACATGCAGGCATGCAGTAGCAGCAGTCAGTGTAAACACACAATCGCAGATTGGTTTTCACACAGAGGCGCCATTCAGCTCAGAAAACCAAGAACTGCAAGTGACGACTCTCCGGGCTTTAAACTGCTGCTGCTGCTGTCTTCTGTTGCGTAAGCAGGTGGGGTGAAAAGTTGAAATCTCTTCACGTTGAGAGAGAGATCATGACCAAAAGCGTTGGTGGCCCGAGGGAATGGATATGTGCTGATTTATGCGTGTGAGGATTGGAGGGAGTGTCCTGTTCCCATGTAGCTCCTTTACATTCGATGGCAGTATGATCTTGTGTGGTTTGTATCGCACACACACACAGGTGTTCTCACTTAGTTGGGCCTCTTCACAGGACTGTGTTTGAGTGACTAACATCTCTCCTGGAGGCTTGGCTGCTCCTTTTAGTTTGGGATGAGAGACACCTCTATGATTCTTTTATGTTCTGGCACCACCAGCAACCACTGAAGTCAACTCCGTGTTTACATCTGTGTGATTTGCTCGAATCCCTGTGTGTCACCACCAACATCTGCATATTGAATAAGCCTTCAGATAATTTTCCTTTGCTCGAAAAGCTGATGTTGATGGAAATTCTAAAATTTGAAAGGACTCGGTAACACCAGCTGAAACAACTGTATTGAGGCAGTAAGTTTTGTGAAGCTTGCAGACGGAGAAAACAGATGGACACACGGACACATGCCAAGAGTAACGCCTTCGAAAGAGATTGATGGAGACAAAGGGAAAAGACAGATGGACAGGCTGACTTCACAGCTCAGGAAAAAAATGAGAACGCTTGATATTTTTTGTTGATAAAGACAGATGAGGAATTATTGAAAAAAACATAACAACCAGGACTGTCCTATCTGCGTTAATTCGATTAATAATGGGCGTATGGAGAATATATGGAGAGTGACAGGTAGGTTCAGGGATTCGACTGGTTTGTCTTTGGGTGAACATGTGAAGTTCGTAGGAATCAGGGCCGATGGTTTGGTTTAAAGGAATGAATTATATGTTGAAACACATGTGAGAATCAGGCTCCTCTAGGTCGCCTCTTTGCCTTTTGGCCTCTGGGGGTCACTGAGCATTACTGAGGTCATAAGTCACTCCCAAGTGTAGGAAAAGTGTTATTACATTAACTTCTTAAGCATGGACCTTGCAAGCAAGCATATTTTCATTTGATCATCTTAGTGACTTAATTTATGCTTGTCTTGTGGTTCCAGTTTTCTTTTCGCTTCATTCAAGATGAGAAGATGAGAAGCAACCCACAGATTCCCTGAATACTTTACTTGAAAGGAAGACAATAAATATTACATTATTCATGGTCAGTTGAATTCTTTAAGTGCCAAGTCCTTTGTTAAAGCGCCTCTCTGGGTTTGAATCGCCATGTGTGCCTCTCAGGAGAATGTGCTGGGCTCTGGTGTGGGCCCCAGCGGCTGGGAACGAGAGTGTTTGTTGTAGTTTGCACAGCGGGGGTCTAGAAGTCTGCCGTGGAGGCCATACGAGCAGCCATCACTGGCTAAATGCCAGAGTGGCTCCTGGGTCGCTGCTCCGCTGGACATTTGCAACAGCTGGAATCCTGTGACTGGACACAGCGCAACCCAATGAACACAGAGCCAACAAATTATTAATCGTTGTTACCGTGGAGACAGATTGGAGGAAATGTCCTCACTGACTTCAGTGACGCAGCCTTTGTATGAAAAATCATTTAATTTTCACCAAGAAGTACTTCACATCTGCAGCTCTTCCTGAAATAGAGTGTGTGAACTCACAGGCTTTCCAGCACTGACAGTAACTAATACTGCTAAAAAAAACAGCTTGCACATTCAGGTCAGTTCAGAGGCGGATTTCAGGGTTGGGTTTAAACAAGACCAGTATACACTAATGTCAGATTACTCCAATACTATGTTCCTGTGCAATGGCAAGTGTCCAGATTATTCAGCGATACTTCACCTTTCTGCTGTCCTAATACCTCCCAGGAAATGCTAATCGCACTTAACGTGAAAGTTGGATTTCACTGGAAGAGGAATTCAAAGCAGGCAACAAGGCTTTTCACCATCTGTCCAGGCTGTTTGCACTAATCCACATGAGCAGCATTTGCCTTTCATTTTGAAATTTCTACTTTCTCAGTACCACAGCCAAATGGACCTTAGCCATAGCCCTGCTCCAGTTCATGATATGCTGTGCTCCTTGTTATGGGTATTAGAGCTGCAACTAACAATTGTTAGAATTATAGATAAAGTGATCCTCCTCATATTGCTTGATTTGTCCGACCAACTGTCCAAAAACTGTAGTCATTCAAATTTAAATGACCTAAGACTAAGAAGAGCCAATACATTCTCACTTGTGATTGGCTGGAGTGAGTGAATGTTTAGAGTTTTTGCTTTCTAAATGACTGAAACTTTCGCAATTATTATTATTATTATTATTATTATTATTATTATTATTATTGGCCACTTGGGGGCAGTGCAGTAGCTTGTAAACACAACACTAACAAATCTGGGTCTAGGTTGAAGAATGGACAATGTCATGACTGGAGTCACTTGGAGACACTTTAAATAGTTCGCACTGTGAAGATGTTACAATCCAGCATATCATGCGGTAATGCAACACTTATGGATGATCTCCGTTATGGAGACAACAAGGAGGACAGCGAGGAAGATTTCGTTTATCAAGACCACACCATGTATTAACTTATGACTACACGGCACAATGGCAAAGCTAACATGCTGATGTATAGAAGGTAACGTTATGTGCACTGTATTATTTTAGCTTGCTAGCATGCTAACATTCTGGTGATATTCATCTGTGGGTCTTCCACTGCGAGCGACACCTTTCAACTTTAAAGGATCGGTTGATTATCAGCAGATTTTACGAATAATTATCACTGGATCAACTGATTGATTTTTGACTAATTATTTTAGCATTTGTATGGATGAGGAGCAGTTTGAAAATCATGGTTTATGAAACTCTGACTATGAAGCTGTTTCTCTGGTTTCACAACTAATTCAAGTTTCACAATTGGGGGGAGGAGGAGGAGGAGGAGGAAGGAGATTGCTTGTGCAGGTTTGTAGGTGTAAGATTGCTCGGACTGACGAAGATGAGCAGGGAGTTACTCTGTGACATTTGTGTATATATATCACCATCTTTATTTGTTTCACCACATTGGTTGTTGAAACAACAAGGCTGTAAACTTTATTACTGTTTAGTTCATGGGTATGGCTGAGTGGTCATTAAGTGCATGTATCGTCTTGTGAAATGTTCACAAAACGGTCTCATGGTGAGAAATAATCCCTTCGGTGAGCTCTCCAGTGTGATCACAACATGTTTTCTGACCTCTGCCTCTTACAAACAATGAGCCATCCAGTATCAGCTTACAGGCTATAAGTGTGTGTCATTGAAAGGCTACCCACGGGCAAACATTACAGAATCATGAACTATTACATTAAAACATGAGTTGTGTCAAACATGCTGCATGCAGGCTGCACTGTATCTGTCAGTGCTATCAGAGCTCAGCTGTATATAGTTTGTATAAATTCCTGTGGTGAAAGCGTGCAAGTACGGACATGTGCAGCAGGCTGATAAGAGAATAGAGCCAACGTCTGTGTTGCACGCTTGCATCAGCGCATCTGAAGTGACTTTAAAAGACAGCACAGAAGCAGTGAACCAGCCTTCTGAATGTGGGCTGTGCAGCGTTATGAGTACATTATGAGTTCAGAGTTCTCAGCCTTTTAAAACATTTATTCCTGTGGTGTCATGCTCAGCATATATAACCTTCAGAAACAGAAATGGAATCAATTATTAAAAATGTGTAAAGTGACAACCCTGTTTACTTGTCGATCAGCGTAATGGGAAGGTAGACTTTCAGGATTGGGACACAAATTAGTCTGTGGCATTAGTGATTATCTTTGTTTTTTTTTAATCAAATGCTCTTACGGCAGCTCAAAAAATGTATTTTTTTAAAGCATGAATACTGTGCGATAGTGGCACACGTAAAAACGAACATTGCAGCATATGGAATATTGTCAAATACCTTTTTTTTGTGGCTGCTGAAGTGGTGTTTTTCTTATATAGATTCAGGGTCAGAAACCTCCCAGCTGTGATTCACAGTTTGACTCATGGTAAAAAATGTCAGATATCATCGTGAGTGTTGATAATAATTTCCCATTAGTGTATCACTGTAATCATTGTAACGGAACAAACTGAGTTTCCTGTAGTGGTGGTCTTTATACCAGGACACTGATACACTGGCAGAGATATGATATAAGCCATGATGTGAACTCAGCCGGAGCAGTTTGTCCTAGAATGAAATTGAACACAAACATCGGTGCAACTCGCAGCACGAACAGTACAGCAGCACAACTGTTAATAGGGCAAGAAAAACACTTCAGCTTATGCCTCATTAAGAATAATGCACGTCTGCATGCTAGTAACCGATGGCTGAAGAATTGCACCACTACAGAGGCAGGAGGGGCTTTTTGTAGCGCGCCACACAACCATTTGAGAAGTGGGACACCATCACTGGGAGTTTTCCGAGCTCTCTGTCCAAGAATCCTGTGACATGCCTTCGAAAAAAAGTGCAGTGGTGTCGTGGGTCAGGCAGTCTGACACTGCAGCATATGACACATGCTGAGATTATCCCTTAAAGCTGGTTGACATGCTTTTTTGCAAACGAAGGTTTTAGAACTCTCCAGCTCCTCAGGATAATACGTCTCTTTATTTGCCAATTGCTCCTTTGTGTTCACAAGTTAATCGTTAACTTTTTCTGTCTGCCATATGGTGCTGAGGAGCTAGTGTACAGTGAGTTTTTAGATTGTTATTGTCGAAAACAGCTGCTGCTGCTGCCTCACACAGGACACTGTGAGAGCACAAAGGGCGAACCAAAACAGTGAAGGTGTGGCTCAGAAAATCAAAACAGTGAGCTGAAAGAGGCTAAAATGATCTGTATGGCTGCGGGGAACTGCAAAATGGGGAGGTAAGTTTGTTTGTCAGTTTGAGCAACTGCTTTTACATAATACTTGGGTCAAGTGTCAAGTGTTGATGTAGAAATATTGATTATAGCAGCTTTGAGAAAAGTCAGTGGTGTAAGGATATTAAACTACAGTATACCCTTGTTTTTCGCGGGGGTTACGTTCCAAAAAGAACCCGTGATAGGCAAAATCCGTGAAGTAGAAACCTTTTATTTTTTTTTGCAATTATTGTACAATTAAATACTCTATTAATCATTGAAAAGAAAGAACAAACCATTTTACAGGCTCAAACATTTGTTTCACAAATAAAAGTACTTTAGAAACGTTTTTTTTTTACAAATAACTTCTGTACTGTACTGTCAAATAATAATTTTAATCATCGATGTGAACAGAAGGCTTCAAATTGCGGAGATTAGCACCGCCCACCGCGACCCGAGTAATTGGATTAAACGGGAGAAAATTAAAAATGATTATGAAAAAATACAAAGTACAGTCGGACAAATAGTGACTTAGGTGTATTTCACTGCTCTTCAGACTGAGCCGCTGCATCCTGACTCCGCTCTGCAGTGTTTTCTTCTTTTGAAGCTCGCGGTGCAGGTGTGTTTGTTCGGGAGAAGAACATAGTGATAGGCAAAACTCGAAATTACAAGAGAATTTGCACGTACGAAATGTAAATTTGGCAAGCTGTTTTACGTACGTGTACATATTAAACTGCAACGTTATTGACGCACAGGTAGAGAAGAAGCGGAGTGACTTTTTAGCCAATCAGAATGCAGAACACAATGCACAATGCAAATCCGTGAAGTAGCGAAACCGTGAAAAGTAAACCGCGTTATAGCGAGGGATCACTGTATACATGAAGGTGTAAATAAATACCTCTACTTTTGATATTTTATTATTATGTATATCATTTTTAATGCTTTTTTAATCTATCTATCTATCTATCTATCTATCTATCTATCTATCTATCTATCTATCTATCTATCTATCTATCTATCTATCTATCTATCTATCTATCAGTCTCAGAGTCTTGTGCTTCAGTGAAACTGCATTCTATTTAAATTACAAGGGGAACAAATACGTGCTGTGAAATATATTGTTCCTGCTCAGTGTTAATATTAAAATGTCAAACGGCAACAGTAAATTGTGTGGCAGGCTCACATACATACAGGTAGAAAATCTGAGGAGGACGTGGACATGGTCGACTGAGTGCATTGAAAAAGACCAGAGCCACGTGGGAGCAGAGAGGCACAGCAGGAGACAGTGGAGGAAATCCCTGATGATAACTTATCGCTTAAAGCTGCTTCTCAGCCCGAGAAAGATGCCCGCAGCATGAAGAATGGGATTGCTGTGAAACTGCTGACCTCCCCCGCCACAGTTAGGAGGCAGTGAAGAATACTTGTGATGACAGCGTGGATCTCCTCTGCACGGGGGCTTTCCACTTTGAGATTTAGCTTCTTCACTGTAGTTCCTCACTCAGAGTCTCTCTCTCTGGATCCATTTCTCTCTTACCCTCTCACCCATGTGCAAGACTCCTGTAGTGCTTCTGTAGTGCAAATTTCCCATAAAGCTAAATGAAAATACCAGTGACGAAGTGAAGTATTTCAGAATTATTTCAGAAACATGCAATTACATCTTTTTCAGTGGTCAAATCAGAGTAAATTCTGACTCTTTTCTGATCCTCATTTTTCCTGATCTGTTATTACATGGCTCTGTGTGTGTTCGTGTGTGCATTTGTCTGCCCTGGAGGTTGCAGCCTTGGCTCTGCTGCGCTCCACTGAGTCTGCCAGGAGATCTCATGGACGCCTCAGTGGAGCGGACTCTTAAAAACACTGTTTACCCAAGGAGATTTATTTAAAGTTACAGAGCGGCACGAAGTCTCACTCTCGATCCTTTGTGTGTGTGTGTGTGTGTGTGTGTGTGTGTGTATGTGTGTGTGTGTGTGCCTGCCTCATGATATTTACACATGCAAGCCTGCATTGAGATGCTCTGAAAACAAGATGTGCAAGTGGTGGATTGCAGTGTTTCGTAATCCTTTTTTTTTTTAAGACATGTATGACCTTAAGATTTCATTTAATGGGAATATTTCTCCACACCTCATCCATACCAGACCGAGTGCTTTATAGTTCAACAGCTGCGCTGCATGTTCACAAGTTCTCATTATCTCCTAGATTTTCCCCTGGCGACAGTGATCAGGTCATGCGTGTACTTTCTTCCTGTGCTCTGACAAAGACTCTGGATTCGATACACTTTTTCCATCCTCAGTGGAGCGTTAATCAGACAGTACTTGTCTTTGATGAAAAAAAAAAAACAGGGGGTTTCATTTTTTTATGTCATAATGTTTAAACAGCTTGTGTGCATCATTCAAACCAATGCAGACTCCAGCCTGAATGTTTGGGATTTAACATTGAGACAGCCTAAGTGGACATACGGTAGAGTGCAACACATGGTGAAGGTGAATTTTCTCTGGTGGTCAGATTGATTTCTAATGGTATTTCCTACTGGCACAACTAGCAGGGAGAGGTCAGGAACAGTAAGCGTTGGTCAGTCAGTATGTCTGACAGTCCAACGTGTTGATCCACAGCAAGGTGTCAGTGTTCACGGACTTTGCTGTGGATACTCAGGTTCCTCAGTAGACACGTCCGTGTTTTTGGTGAACCTCTGACCTTTCCTCTGGCCAAGCTGACCCAAGAGATCTCTGGGTCTGATCCTTAGCATGTTCCTGCTCCCCACAGGATGAACACTTTAGTTTTTGGACACTCTCCAGACTTTTCTCTTGTGCCATCATCAAGCCAAAATGTAAACTCAGCAAACAACATATCTCATAATCTACTGTGCTGACAGCCATCATGTTTGTGGAGTACATCTGTGCTGCCAAGAGGATAAATCAGTTAGATTTCAATGGTCATGTGACCGTTTTTTTTTTTTTTTCCTTTTGTTTTGTTTTGTTTTTTTTTCTCCCACAAGATGTGTGTATATTGTCGACTCCACTACTGGTACAGTTCTAGAAATAAAAAATGTCAGTATGCTGTTTGTTCCATGCAGCCTTTTCGTAAGCTACTCTTTTGGTCTGGTCTTTGCAGGGAGCTGTTCAGTTGTGAAAAAAGAGACTTTATTGATTTATGTTGATTGCAAAAACCTTGACGTTGGATGGCCCTGTGTTCTTGGCTACAGTGTATTTGGCATCGGAGAGTGTCGTTGAAATTCTGCTGAGTAGGTAATTGCTTTTCCCTCCAATAAGATGACAGTTTGAAAGATAACAAAAGATGCATGAACTCAAGAAGTTTAAGGGAAACGTTCACAAGTGAAACAGCTGGCCTGACGCCAGGCCCGTGAAGTAATATAATTATTCTGTTAGGCTGTATACACATAAGCTGTTCGTACAGACAAAAGTGTTACAGAAACTGACATATGAGTGACTGTAGATTCATTTAACTTTGCTGTGTCACTTGTTTGCTGACGCAACAATGTTTATGTTTGTTGACCTGTATGTATAAAGTAAAATCTGACTTTTATTCTGTTTTTTCTGCACAGTACATCAAGATCCCAGCTCCCACACCAGAGTCACCTTCTGCTCTTCGCGTCTTCTCCTTCTACTTATCCAGCGACAGCAAAGACCAACCTCAAGCCAGCTTCGACTGCATCCATCAGTATGTTTCAAGGTATGCAGTCAGTCAGCTGAAACTCATTTTCTCGTGCTGTTAGTCCTTACCTTAAAGAGCATTTCAAGTGCTATTTGATTAGTTTCTTTTAAAAAATTTAAAAAACCTCCATCTAGAAATCTTTTTTTTTTTCGCCCATAAATCAGCAAAGGATTTTGACAAATGTTTACAGCAAAAAGCTAATGAAGTGAAGCTTAATTTGCTTAATTTGTCAGTCACAGCAATTTTAGATGCAGGTGTTTGATTTGATCTGCCGGTTATGGTGCATTTTGCCATCTTCGTAGGTAATCAGTCTTTCAGCTCTGTGTGCACAGGCCTCCGAGGGCATCGTGAGAGACGGTTAGCTCACTGCTTGCTGAACACAGGATGGGGCAATTGTAATTTCTTGTATATTTCTGGGCTGACCCTCTCATTACTGAGACCTGTGCTGCCTTGTTTATGGAGTGGATATGCTTGGAAACTGAGGGTTATGCTCTGTTGCTGCCTCCTGCTGCCAGATGGCTAACTGTGGTCTGAACTCAAACTTGTTCTGGTTCCAGTCAGCTGCCGGAGCCAAGAGAAACAGCGTAACAGCATGAGGGCAAGATCCTGATCCTGCCCCCACATTTGTTTTGATATTTAGAGGATAAAGAGGCGAAATGATCTCTGGCCATGTATGTAATTGTGTTGTAGGGAAAAGGCTCCTTATTTTTGAAAATATGAAAAAACCCGATTTTGGCAACACAGTAAATCCTTGATTTATATACAGCATTAATGCAGCGCAGGTTCATGCTTTAAAACTTTTTACTTTTGTCCAAAATGATCCTTGTTTTGCAAGAGTGCTGGCTGGAGCCAAGCTAATCCTGGTGGTTTTCCACAGGCTCTATCCTGCTTTGAACCAGGATATCTGGCTTTCTCACACGTAGCAGGCTGCAGAGCTATATCTAGCCTGTGACATAACATACAGTAACCATACCCTGTCTTAGCCAGCTCCCACCACAAAGCCACTTTATGCTACATGGCGTCTTTACTGTGTTGACTGCACAGCCAGCAGAAAGCCCCGCGGTCCAATGGCTCTGTGTTTTTGTTTTGCAGTGACGGCCGCGAGCAGCTGGAAGGTCAAGGCATCATCCAGGACAAGATCACAGTGTGTGCCACCGACGACTCCTACCAGATGACCCGTGAGAGGATGTCTCAGGTGGAGAAGGACAGCTGGAGCCGCTCTGCAATTGAGATCAAACCTGGAGCCACACATCTGAGTAAGAATAGACTAGGGGTCTTTGTGGAGCAAAACCAGGAGGATCAGAGGACGATACATGTGCAGATTTTCAAGGGGAGAGGCCAAACAGCTTTAAGCTTGGAGAGAGATCAGCAAATTGAACGTGGATACAACGATGCCATATAAAAACAAAAATAGAAATATAATAGCACCTATAAAAGTAATGGGAATATTTGCCTCTCATGAGAAAATATTGCTGTATTCATTGCTTTAAGCTGAAAGCCAGATATTTTCCTATTTTGATGTGTAATGAAACCAGATGTGCAGGCTGCACTTTTGGTTGTACAAAGAAGACTAAAATCTGTCTCTCATCTTTATTATTTTGTACCTTTTTTTAAAACTTTTGACTTATTTAGACTTCAGACTCTCTGTCTTTGTAAAGAGTGTAGTATTGGTCAAATCTGTCTTTATCTGTCTTTAAACCATCATTTCAGGGGTAGAAGGCCAAATCAAAGTGAGGTTCCTCTTGTTTGTTCTACTGAAAAGTCTAGAAGTGACTGAAGAGCATCTCTATACTCTGATTTGCAAAGACCAAATTCTAATGTTTTTTGTTTTTTTGTTTTTTTAGCAAACAACTTTTCAATTTTTTTTATTTCTCAAGCAAATTTTCCCACAGTGTGACACCACAAGCATGTTTAGTAATGTCTCACTAATGCTGCAAACACAAGCTTCTGTTAAATAAGCTACCACCAGGTTTGCCATTAAACTGAAAAGTATACATTCACAGGTGATAAGTTGTTGCTCCAACATTTGAATTTTCACAGACTTTGTCCAACAAATTCAGCGCTGGCCAGATATCCAAATCTGTTTCCACAGTCGCATTGTGGAGACTCGTCTTCCTTATGGGGACAAAACACAAGTCCCCATTATGTAAATCATTAAATTTTAGGGTGAAGACTTGGGTAAGGTTAAGGTTAGGTTGAGGGTTAAGGTTAGGTAAGTAGTGCTTATGTGTGTGTGCGTGTCAGATCTTAATCATCAAGGATACCTTACAGCATATTAATCGTGAGAAGAGACATGAACTGACGAGCTACTTCTTTCTTTGCTCTTTTTTCTTTTTGCCAACCTTTGCTGTGGTTATGCAATATTGTGTCTTGGCATGATTCTGGACCCCTGTGTCGGTGCTCCAGGGGAAATGAAACTCCGGGTGGTTTAGACCAAACTTAGACTGTGTGGATTGTGCAACATCAGGTCTTCAGGTGACTTGGCAACATATATGCCCATAGGGAAACATTTAATAACTGCACTCTATGCTCCCCTTCCAGCCTCAGGAGGTGCTCATGAACACGGTGCATATTATCAGGCATGCCAAAACCAAAACAAGCACGCATCTGACGCCCCATAAATTAAATACCATCATTATATAACTCTGTGTACTGATAAAATGATTAATGGCCGCTGGTGGAGTAATGATAATGCATAGAGTTATTATCACTTGTCAGGACGTTACTTTTGTGGTTGAAAGGAAAGCCTTCTTTTCCTGTACCACTGCCCCGCTCTGACCTTCAAAGCACAGATTAACCTGTAATGGGATTAGTACAGAGAGATAGCTTTCTCTGCTCCAACATGCCCCATCTGTCTGCAACAAAGATGTAAGCAATGATCAATGGGGTATTTATATCTAAAGGCAAAGCATGTGATCCAGAGGTAAAGGTTAGTAGAAGGTATTTATTGAATGTGTCCCCATTATTCAACCAGTTGTCAAGATAGTGCAGCCCAGAGAGTATGCACACATGTGTAACAGGTGAAAGCAGTGTTGACAGTTGAGAAATGTTCCTGCCTTTGACTCTTGTCACATAAAGCTTTTTTAATGCTTGAATGACACATTTCACCGAGTTCCTGTCAGAGATTTTCCATGCTCAGGACCTCCGAATTAGTTCTAATGAGCTTGAGTTTAAGTCTCTAAATTCCAAAGATTAGATTTCCTGTCACTTATGTGTGTTATGTTATGTAATTATGTGTAGAATTTATATGTAGACAATCTCTCTTTTTTTTCCAGTTTGGGAGCAGTGTAATACAAATACAGCCATACACTGCATGACTGAGTATTACTTATTCATAAATCCTGTTCTTTCTACTTTTTTGTGGTTTCAGATAAATGTGTCAAGTTCCACAAGAAGCCAGCTCCTCTGTCTGCGTCAGACAGCAGCTTCCACAGGCCGTCTATCAACAACCGCAGGAATGGCACCATGGCCATGCCGACCCAGAAGCCCTTGAGGGAGCGGATTATCCACCTGCTAGCTCTCAAACCCTACAGGAAACCAGAGCTGCTGCTATGGCTGGAAAGAGAACGAGCTGGTCCCAAGGACAAGGCCGAGCTGGGTGCCATACTGGAGGAGGTACATAGAGGGGGGTGCATGCATCCATGCAAACATATATAAACAATTACATGCATGCACATACACACCCTATGCACGACCGGTATAGACAAGTTAAACGCCCAGCATTGCAGTTTGTTTTTACTCACACACACACACACACAAAACACATTTTTGTCTGGTGGGTGTGTTGGGGTGAAAACCCAACATGGATGCGTATAAACACTACAATGTTGCAGCCACCCATTAATACATTGTAAAATACGTTGAACACCATTAAAAACAAATCATTGTATCCTCTCTGAGAACACCGAAAACAAAGAACTGCATTCATCCATCATATAGTAGCAGCTAGTGATGCTTCACGCCGCTGTTTCCATTTACAACAACAAACCAAGAGAAAGCTACATTTTGGCAGGGTCGAAAATGGCGACTTTAAAGCATATATGTGACCCACGAGCTGAAAAGTAGAGCTCTACGTTCCAGCTAGCAAACATATAATCATGTACTGGAAGAAACCAGGAGCCAGCTGTGCTTTAATTGAACTTGTTATCTAATTTAGAAACGTTTACCTTATGTGACTTTCCTGTATACATTTTTGAGTAATTCCTAAATGATGTTTGTACTGTCATCATTGGTGTGTGTGTGTGTGTGTGTGTGTGTGTGTGTGTGTGTGTGTGTGTGTGTGTGTGTGTGTGTGTGTGTGTGTGTGTGTGTGTGTGTGTGCATGCATGCATATGGTTTCTGTGTCCGTGCGTGTGTGTAATTAGGTCGGTGCTGTAATTGTCTCTGCTGAGATTGTGTTTGCAGAGGGGCGGGCCGCTCTGTCAGGAGGCCCCCAGAAAGATAGATGTCCTCAGAGAAAGGCAGTCTGATGAGATTAGAGAGGAGGTTAAAGCCCGAGACTCTCGGCTGGGAACAGAATCGCAGAAAAAGAGTTTTACTTTTCAGGAATGTGGATGTGCCACTTTCAGCACGTTTGCGGCAGTTTTACTGTTTGACTCACTAATAACATTGTGTTGGTTTAAAAAAAGACACAACTGTAATTTCTACAATTGTGGTGGTCAGTTTATCCTGATAACACCAGTTCAAAACCAGCCCAAATGAGATGCTTTACAGACTAAATGCTGGAATAGAATAAGTGTAATTATAAAAAGTGATTTTATTGTACATGAAGTCAAGGAAGGACCTTGTTTTGATACCATTTCAAATATGTGGACCTTCAAAATTTATACCGGTCCATGCATACTTGGCAGGTTCTCATATATTATTGTGCCACAGAATGTGTTTTCTCTGTCTTGCTGCTTAAGACGGCAGATCTTAAAAAAAAAGGGTCTTATCAAAAAACATGTTATCAATTATTGACCAATGTAGATAAATAATCTACATTATACATGTGAATGTATTTAATAAGTCATTAGTTAACTAAATGAATAATAATGAAGACATACTGCAATCAAAACAAAGCCATTAATGGACATATTAAAGCAGCTGTAATTGATGTTTTAAATTGTTATATGGTTTTGTGAAAACGTGACAGTGTGAAAGGGGTCGCTCATAGTGATGAACCTGCAGAGAACTATCACCTGAATCTGCAGCTCCCTTCGGCTTTATGGAGTTTTATTAGCGAGTTCATAGATTGCTCAGCTGTCCAGCCACAACTTCACTCTTCTGGTTCGCTCTCACTGCTCTTGTAGTGTTGTTTTTCAGCAGCACTTGGCGGCTGTTTACAGTGAGGAGCTCTAAAAACCCACCATACGCTACCTGCTCAGCAGACGGACACAGTTAGCAACTAGCTGGTGAACAAAGTGGAGCATTTAGCTGCTAAAGAGGATATTTCCCTCAGAAGTTGGTAGAGACCAAAACCAGAAATAAAAGTGAGCGACTCACATTCATTATGTGGCCACAAACACAACTCAAAATGAGTGATGCTGCTCTGTAACTGCTGGATGTCCAGTATAAATATGCTTTTCTGCTTTTAATTCTGATAGATGCAGATAAATCCCAGAGCATGAATTGACATAATCTAAAGATAACGTCAAAGCAAGGAGAGTTTGTATTTTGTCTCACAAATGGATTGTTGCATGTCAGAGTTGATGTCAACTTCCTGTTCAGGTGTGAATGAAGTCGGACTTTAACTTAGACAGAAGTGGGAGTTTTCAGTAACTTTGTGTGATATGTTGTATTTTAGGTGGCAAAAGTGAATCCCAAAGACAGCAGCTTCCTGCTGAGGGATGACTTCTACAAGCACGTGCAGAGGGACTGGCCCGGCTACAGCGAGGAGGAGAGGCAGCTGATCAGCAGGCTGCTGGCCAGGTGGGTCAGAGGCACGAGCCACACCAAGAGGAGATGCCCTCTCTGATGTCTCAATAAAACGAATTAAGTCTACCTCTCTCATTATACAGCCTATTTCACTGTGACTGACTTCATACAAGTGGCTCCATGTGTTTCAGTGTGTCCGGGGTGTTTTTTTAGTGTTTATTGTTGTGAACAAGATCGTAACTGGACATGAAAACGTTCCTGTTTAGTGGTACGATTGTTTCTCACAGCTCTCAGAAGGCAGAAGCTCCAGTCTCTGCCGTCTTTTCCTCTCTCCTCCACATCCCACACCTCTCTGAACACTCAGAAACATAACGTGCCTGTACCTGCTACTCTAAGAGTCTGTTTCATTTTCATACTTGGCTTTATTAGTTCTCCTGTAAATCCACATAACTTCTCAGTGACGCCAGTTAGAAGTAGTTTCTTAATTAGTAGTTGGTAATGTTTTTTTTTTGTCTCATCTGCAAATTGCCTTGTTCTCTCCTGAACAGGAAGCTGCAGCCGCACGTCAGCCACCCATCAAGGAATCTTCAAGCAAATATGTCGATACCGAAGACCTCAGAGGATGCGACACTACATCACAGCACAGTGAAAAATCCTGCAGTGGTAAACGGCCATATTGTTTTTATTTGACTTTGAACATGAGTGAAATCTGTTTTTAACCTGGTGCTTCTTTAAGTCAGTTTAAAGCTGTGAATGGTATTTTGTATGTATGTAGATTGGCTGGTTGCAGGTTGTTCGTGATGATTTGAGTGGTTTCTCTCTTTTTTCTTCTCCCTTTCACAGAAACGCCCCGTGCCTTTTGACTCACCGGAAAGGTTGGCTGTTAAGAGACAAAGACCTGCGGACCAGAGGCTGCAACAGCAGCCGACAGCAAACGGACTCATGAACAATAAAGGACACAACGTTGCAACTCCTACCCTCAACCCCAATTTCCACACAAAGACTGAGTTTCAAATGACAAGTACATATCCTGGTAACCAGAATGGCTTACCAGGGGGCCACAATGGCTTTCCTCTAATGCACAAACTGTCTAGCACCTCTGACACACCTGTTTCAGAGAGCAGAGACCAAGAACGCAAAGTAAGCAGCCACCAGCCTCTGCAAGGTGATCATGCCCACCAGCAGCTCGCCAGCAGCCAGCACAGGAAGAAGAAGTCTAAAAAGCACAAAGACAAGGAGCGTGAGAGGTTAAAAGACAACAAGGCCAGCGAATGGTTAGAGAAGAGTCCTGATCTCAAGCAGAAACCAGACAAACTTGACAGTAAGGACCTTTTTACGTAGATTTTTCTTGTGACTGACATTAGCCTCCATTTGTCTTGTACTGTTTGATCACATCCTGAAGCCAACACAGAGATGGGGAGGGTGAGGGGTGTTTTATATTTCAAGATGAACTCTTTCCTCATTTTGTCAGTCAGTTTGACTTCTATGTGACAGAGACATTACTTTCTTTCTTCTCTGACTTTTTCTG
Organism: Chelmon rostratus; assembly: GCF_017976325.1. Lineage (NCBI taxonomy): Eukaryota > Metazoa > Chordata > Actinopteri > Chaetodontiformes > Chaetodontidae > Chelmon > Chelmon rostratus. The sequence continues at coordinate 23,614,683 of NC_055658.1, read as the reverse complement.
TTTGATTATTAAAAAAAATGGCAGTGGGCCCATCTCCTAAACACTGTTTCTGCTATACAGTTGCCTTCAAAATACCTGGTTAACCACGCATACTTTTTGCTGATGACCAGTGGTAATTGTGCGTGAGGTCTCAGTAAGCAGCTGTTTGTCGGAACTGCTGCATTTATACAGTGTTATCTCATAAGCGTGTCTGTGTTTGTACTCATAAGATCACTCTCTTGAGTCCTCAAAGTGTTATGTGGCTGATTGACTCAACAACAGCTCGAGCAGAGCTTCAGGTCTCCAAGCAGACATGTCTCCTGATACCCGCAAGCTCTTAGCCAGTATACACAGAGGCGGGCAGGCACAGGCACAGAAGAAAAACACACTGAGACAAGTATCATGTAGATGATTGTAGTGACTGGACTGAGCTAATGTCATTTCCTTCATCTGGTGCCTTTATTCCAGATCCTGACATCACAAATGCTGTGGCCTCTGAGGAGAAGCCGGATTATGTGCTGTGAGTGTGAACACGTCCTCAGATCATTTTGTTGTGATTGTTCCATGTGCCGTAGTTTCCTGTGAACACATGTAAGATGTCTTGGCTGTTAAAATATGTGTTGAGAACAAACAGCGGACTTAAACGTGCACATGTAGACAGACATGACTTTTTTATTTCTTGCCATTGTTTAAATATATAGCTGAAATCATCAGTTGTCTCCAATGACAGTGTGGCCTTGTGCTGCCACCTTGTGTTAAAAAGAGGTACTACACCAAAAGAAAAGAAAATGAGAGGAAATTGCCTCTTTTAGTAAAACATTAAGAGTTAGGAGTGAATGACACAGTGTGAAATATATCCACAGGATAGACTTTTTCTTCATGATTTAATCCACTGAATGAGACCAGTTATATTGTCCTGGAGGATTACTGCAAGTGTTTCATCGCCATTAACTCTAACGCAGATGTGTGTCTGTGTATCCCCTGCAGCACGTACGGCACCATCATGAGTTTGGAGCAGCGTCAGAGGTACCAGGAGGATTTCTGTGCAGAGTATGATGAATACAAAGACCTCCACTCACGGATCGCAACCATAACTCACATGTTTGTTCAGCTAGGATCCAAGATCAAAAGCTTGTCCCCTGGCACGCAAGAATATAAGGTATCACTAGATCTGATCTGACGGCATGGCACACATTTCTCAATTGCATTAAATGCTATGTGTTTGTTTTTTGATGCAACTAAATGAATATTTATAATTAAATAATTTGTGTTTTGTACCATCTAGATAATGGAAGACCAAATACTAGAAAAGTACAACAAGTATCGCAAGGTAAGTCAAGCATTTAGACGGTTTATTTGGTTGTTTTCTGGAGTTGTTTCATCTCCATCTTAAGTCACATGTGAATATTTTCCTGTGTGGCAGCTCCATATCACATCCAACATGTTCAGAAACCTGCATTAATTTAAGCAGAAACCTCGAGTGATACCGGGTTTTGAAAAACCCCCACCAGTATTTTTAAGTTTGTCCATGATAATGATAACTTAAACAGAGCATTCTATTCATATCAGGGTGAAAAGGTCATAACTTCCTTTTGAATAAATAAGTAAATTACAACAATGATTTGAATGAACTGAAATTAATGATTTTTATTTTTATGAGCAGAGACACCGTCTATGATAGTTTGCACGATAGATTATTGACTTTCAAGTTGCACAAAATAGACTTGAAAGATATCTAAGCAAATGAAAGCTAGCATTATTACTCATGAGTGACCTCATGAACATGCTGTATTTAACATGTTTTTTGAGACGAGCCCATAAGGAGATGTAGGTCTTGTTAAACTCTGCGATTGTCCCGCACTTTGCTCCCTTTATTTCCACCTCTGCATCATTACGTCACAAATGTCTCATCCTGAAGTATTATCCTTCACTTGGCTGAGGGCTAACTGTTTATGTGCTGGCTGAGAAGTATTAAAAAGCTCTCTCCTCTCTCCGCAGAAGTTCCCAGGCTACCGGGAAGAGAAGAAACGCTGCGAATATCTCCATGAGAAGCTGTCCTACATCAAACAGCTCATCATAGACTATGATGTCTCTCAGGCCTCTTCGTAGCAGTGGCTCTCCCCTTTATCAGATTTTTTTATATGGAGTCTTTGCATAAACAACATTCTGTTGGTGTCACAAGAACAAGGCATTTCTATTGAGAGCGATGTAAAGGGTTTTGGATAAAACTGCAGACGACAGGACGGACTGCTTCTGCTGGGACCGCGGATGATGCTGTGATACGAATCAATAGCAGATTTCTCTCTGGTATTTGTATGTCTTTTTGTTGTGAAGTTATCATTTCTTGAGCGATGTCTTGATGTGAAATGTCCAAAAGAGAGGCAAGAAAAAAGTCTCTGCATTAATGACATGACGTGACTGTTTCCCTTATAGTTTTTGCGAGCCTTTTTTGAAACCAGTGTCAGTGTAAGCCATTTTGTTGGGAATATATAACCGGTAGCAAGTGTGGCTTCAAGTCGAAGATTGCTCCAGGCATGGTTCCCCCTCAAGTTCAATATGCAGCATAAAAATTCCATGTCAGAGTTATTTTATTCATGATACACAACTGAAGCAACAAAAAAAATTAAATGCTTCAATTCATTTAATCTCATCTCATGTCTTATTATGCAAATGAGGTGAGATCATTCCACTTGTTTTTGAAGCAGGACTACTATAAAGCAGTTGCTGCATTAACGTCAAAATATTGAAACTTGATTTTTAATAAAATCTTCGAAGACATTGATTTTATATTGGAAACGCGTCCAACAGTCTCACACCTCAGCACAAAAGATATTTATAAGACTCAATAATATACATAGTGGTTTATTAAACTGAAAATATTCTACAATACAGCCAGTAAGGGATCCTAATGTATTGTAAACTAAATCCAATGATCTTAAAATACATGATACCATTTTGAAAGCAGCTAAATCCAATGAGAAGAAACTGGAAAGTGTCCAAATGTTTGGACATGTTAAGAGGTTCATGTAGATACTGCTGCAATACAGTACATTGAGGTATATGCTGTCTCCCAAATGCACTTGTGTTTAAAGTATTTACCACATCTCTCTCTGTAGAATGGCTGGTAAAGGGACCAAAACGCTTGGCCTTGATGGCTTTTGCAATAACGTGGTGAGGAAAGACGATTATTAACATTGTTAATCGGGCAAGTCTTGCTTCAAGTATTTAAACCCACTGGGAAAAAGTGTCTTTCTCTCTCTCTTTTTTTCCATTCTTAGAACTACTGATGTATTTATTTTAAGCATTTTCCTCCACTCTGTGTTATCAGTCTCCTCAGCTTGAAGAGTCAGGTCGTGTTAGATCAAAGTGTTTGTATCCAAGCATCTGAAGGTGGGAGGTTTGATGAAGATCGTGTTGTATGTTTCGCCTGTCCCGGCAGAGTTGTGAAGGGCGACCCAGACTCCTCTAAATATTAATGCTGAAATCCATCCAACATTTAAGCTGTGTCTGAAATTGTTCACTCACTCACTCTGAAGAAAAAAACACTACGCAAAGCATGGTGGTACAAAACGTAGCTGTTCACGTTGTATTGCACTGTTGGATTATTAGAGTCATTTGACAATTCAGACAGCACTGCAGAAAGGGAGACGGCACTGAACTGGGGACTTTGTGATGGACACTGAAGGATTTCAGAGTCAGAAGTGGATGTTTGGTCCTCTGGGAAATGTAGAGCCATATTGGTAAAAAGTCTATGTTCCGATATCATAACCAGTTGTGGTACTTGGGTTTTTTAAACACTAGTCTGGAGGGTTTTATATCCTTCAGTTTCCAGTTGATAATCAGTGCCCATTCAGTTTTTTTTTTTTTTTTTGGTGCACTAAACCCAGTCTGAAAAAAAGGAAGCGCGACAGGCAAAGTTTCCACTCAGACTGTAATTGTTCACCGTGGTTGCATTTTTAGTACTGAATGTTTTCACGCAGTCAATGACGTAGAAGCCTTAAGATGAAACTTTTCTAGGACAACACCAACAAACTGCCAATATCAACAAGGAGTTATCATTCACTCACATCTGTTATCTGCCTTATATTACTGCTAGCTGTTACATTTAAACCTGTCGTAGCCATTTCACTGCTCAGATGAATGCCAACAGTGGCTTTCTCACATGTTTGAATATCACTTTCTGGAGAAAATGTTTCATAATGTAATTTAAAAGTTCTGTAGTGTACAGTTTGATTGGCTATGACGACACAGCGTACTCATCAGTCGCATTTGTAATCCTTCTGGTTCTGGTACTCTGCTCAGAATCGTCACTGAGACCTAAGGTCAGGTATTTATCGTTAGGAACATCACTTTGGTTTGTACTGCGGCTGATGTTCCTATTGATATCCCATCTGACTCGGCTCTGAGCACCTCGAGCAGTTCGACTGGAAGACTGTCTTCAGTGATTCTTGTGATATTTCAAGCACAAAGAAAATCAATGGTTAGAATAACAACACTCAGTCACTTTCAGGTAGTGGCTGGCAGTTATGAAAAGGTTTCAGGGGGGAAATTATATCATATTTGTCGAGTGGTTGATGAAAGACCGTGATTATCTGGGTCATTGAGTACGATGAAAGAACCTCTGCTCTTGAAGTCAGAATATTTCTTACAAAAATCACTAAATGAATTTCATGTATCTGTGCAAGTCTTTATCACAAGCTACAATAAAACGTTCATAAGGTGTTTTGTTTTTTGGACTGGTGCCGAATATTTAAAAGGCGCCGGTGTGTGCTGCACAGTAGGTGTTTTTTTTGTTGTTTTTTTTTTTTTTTTTGTACGACATACCAGCTGAAGGGAAAGCTTCATCTTAGTCACAGAGTCAGAGAAGAGAGTATGCACTATGAGCTGTGTTTTACAAATGTGTACTTTCTCTTTTCCAAATTGTGCAAAGTAAAATAAAAACCTCAAAGTGATTTTTGTCTTGAGATTTTATTGTGTTTCGATCCTTTCTCTTTGGAATTCTCTTTGCAGGTAATTGCATAATTCATTCGTCATCATTCAGGTTTTCTTTAATCACAACATTCAGCTGGTCATTTTTGTTACGTGCTCTTCTGATTGTGTGACCCCTAAATACAAACAACGTTTATAAAGGGTTTGTATATTGTGAAAGATGACTTCATTGAATAATTTCCTGATGCCTTAAAATAATGCTTAAAGTCGTTCACAAGAATAGCTTTTGGGTTGCCAGGTTGTGAAAAATCGTTAGGGAAAATGGTCACCCTGACTTTTTTTCTTTTTTCTTCTCTTTTACTAATGGAACACTTCTGGAGAAAAACTGAGTAAAATCTGTTTTTTACCAGATTATTAACTTATATTCACATAACACGTTTCAACATTTATAAGGTCTGACCCAATAAACCGATAAACCCATTATAAAGGGACTATACATGACCTATTAGAAAACTGTAATTATGTGTCCTTCGCTGTTTCAAAGATAACTTGCTAAAGATGAATGATCTTTTTTCAGATTAGTTTTTTAGGACTTTAAACTGAAACCACTGTGAGTTTGTGTGCGTGCATTAAACAACAGCAGTTTGTGCCTCAGATTGTGCGTATTGATCTTGCACGACGGTCCCTAAGCAGCTGATGTTGGGCAGGTATCGGAACACGTCCATACGTGCAGGACCCTAACCGTGGCGAATATAAGTTGACTCTGGAGATCAGCGGTAAAATGAAGAACTGATTGTGTTGACCTGGACCTATTCACGGGTGTACCTGTTAGATGGCTGTTTAAAACCTGTCAAGTACTTTTCCGGGTGCTCGCAGATGGACATGACGACAGTGCGCCCCTAGAGGCGCTGTTGCCATGACGACCATGAAACATTAGCACCCTCTGAGTCCGCTGGTGCGAACATTATAAACTCTGGCCAAATTAAGGTAAGGCCGCTTGTCACTGATTTGAAGTATTTCTGTAGAAATTAAATGGCATTTCGAAATGATTTTTTCTTTCCTCTAATGAACAACTAACCAAAGGTCACCATGAGTCCCCCAGTTCCGTCCTCCCTGCTCACCTGGATGTTGTAGCTAGCATTAGCAACAGCCACCTTGATTGACTAACAGTTTACGCTAACAGTTAGCATACATCACTGGTTAGCTTTATTGTGTCCATGGTGTCAGCTGTGTGTCAGCTTGTGGTGTAGCATTGGATTCAACAACAGCCTCATTTTCAGCCAGACCCAGACAGTAAAATACATGTATTTATTGTCAAGCACCACCATGGATAAATAGCGTGTGGCTGTGTTACCTGTGTTAGTCCTCACTTTCTTTGCTATAACGTTAGCTGTATTCACACACACATACATGAAGTATTTCTATTTTGTGTGACTTTTACGAAACTTCTTTCAGAAGCAAATGTTGTACTTTTAACTCCACTAGCTACATTTATTTGATAACTAATTACGCTGCAGACTCACACTTTACAAAACACATGACCAACTTATAAATATGATGCACTGTTACAGATTGAAGCACCTAATAGTGCATAAGTGTGTAGCGTGGCATCACTTTCAGCAGGTTACTGAAAAATAAAGTACTTTGTATAAAATTAAAATTGTTTTTGTCTGTGCACAACAGAAAAGGTACACCAGACTCAGACATGGAAGCATCTTGTAAATCAGAGACATCCAGAAAGACAACACCTACTTTGGAACTGTTTGGTGCTACACAGGTACGGATGAGGAGTTTACACTTATTGGGTTATTTCTGGAAATGGGGTCATGACAGAGAAGAAGCGTAAAGTTCTTGACAAAACATCTGTCAAAACTCTTCCTGAACTATGAATAATTTTGAATGATGTCAAATCAAGTCAAGATTATTTGTTTTGCTCAGTAGCAGATATATCCTGAAGGCTCAACAGCCCCATAAAACATTTATTTTTATTCTAACAGAAATAAGTTGTTCAACTTGTTGAATGAAAAGGTGAGTGCTTTCCAAAGGAAATGTGGCTATCAATTTTTTGCTGTTGTTACTCCTCCAGCTTCCAGAGAGCACCAACTGCCTGGCGTGCTCAGAAGACGGCAGGTACCTCAGTCTGGGTCACTCCCAGGGCTTTGCTGTGTGGTGTGCATCCTCTCTGATCTGCGTTGCAGAGTGGCTGCAGGACCGAGTAGAAATTGCATCGATTCAAATGACGAGGATGGCTGAGACGGCCTATCTGCTTGGCACTGTTGATGATATGGGTGGGTAGTATGCCTGTGATCAGCCACTGCTTCTCCTTAGTTAGCTCTTGTTGTGTTTATCATCCCTCTCCTGCATAAAACCTGATTGACACTTACTTAAACGCATGAAATGCTCTAGCTTGATCCTGAGGTCATTAACTATTGCTGCAGTGAACTGAGACAATATCACCTAATAATTAGAGGAAATAGAGTTTTTCCAGAAGGTGTAGAAACAGATCCTTTGTTAAAAATATCATCCTCACATCAGCTGCCGTCATGTTCCACTGCAGGTGTTGCCAGAGTCTTTGCATATCACTGTGAAGGCATTCACCTCCTCAGTGTTATTAACACCATGGTGCGTATTGTCGGTGTCATTTCTTGAGATATACCTTGTCATATTTTGTTTCTCCACCAAAAAAGTTTGTGTGTGTAAAAGAAAAAAAAAGAAAGAAATCTGAATGTTTACTTTCACCACAACAAAAAAGTTTTTTGTAACTTTGTAAAATGTTTGTAAGTGTGGTTGAGAATGGTACTTATGGAAAACATTTTTTTGTAAATGTTTTGAGAAACGTAATATGTGTATTTATGGGATATAGTTTTCATTTTAGAATCTATGTAATTCCTTTAAAGGAGGTGAAGAAATAAAGCATAATAGATTCAAATATTCCCTTTAATATCAGGAAAATGTCAACAAAAGGAGCATTTGCTTGACATTTGAAGTATCTGACGGGGGAGATTATGGAGCTGCATCAATCAGCTGTAAGTAAGGACTTTGCTGTCTGTTTGAGTCATGTTTATTAGCTGATTTTAACTAATGAAATCACGTGTTTTACACCTGTCAGGCAACGGTTCCCTCCGGCTCGAGGTTTATCACTTCCCCTCAGAAGCATGGCTGAAAGAGTTAGAAAAGGCACAATCACAAAAACAGGTACTGTACTGAAATGTAATTGGTAGGCTGGTTTGAGCATAATTGTGTATTAGGCATCACATTAGGTATTGCATTCAGAGTGAGTTTTGATTGTCACCTTCAATTTGAGTCTGAACTTAGCTTGTGCTAAATTTTGGATCAAAGCCATTCATTTTGAATTGACTGCAAAGACAAAAGATAAGCCGTTGAATCTTGAACAGTGAGAAAAAGATAAAGATGCACACAAACACGGGCACATGGCAGAAAGAACACAACAGGGCTTGAACCTGGAGCTCCCACAGAAGGATCGCCAAGTTTGAAACGTGTTGCAACCCAGCTTCCAGTTGTTTTGTGTTCTTCATTCCATTGAGTTCTTGTTTTTGCACATATTTAGCATAATACAGTGTAACTGTCACAATACAGTTACAGTTATGGCTGGGAATTATTTCTTTTCCTAGTTTTATATAGAACATATAGCTTCATATAGCTATATATCATTGAATGAAAAGACTTTATTTTTGTTGTTCCTTTGAGGAAAAACCTTTAGGAAGTTGGATTTTTTTCTGTCTTCAGGACCCAAACTCATCTGGAGATGTGGATGTGAAATGGTCTCCAGTTGCAGTGGTGATTAAAATGAAGCCACCCAAAATTCCAGCAGGTATAATTGTATCTAGAGCAAAAATGTAATACAACAATAGTGTGGTATAATGGAACAGATCAAAAATCCATATTGTGTTTGTGTGTAAGTGGAAGTGATAATGTAGGTGCAGAGGTGTGTGTACCTGTACGCATCTCTGTCAGTGATTGTGTATCTCTTGTTTAAATGACTGTGTATGTGTCCCATCAGTTGTCTCAGTTTTTGTGCCTTGTGCTATCACGCAGACCTTTGTTGTGCCAAACAGAAGTAAAAGAATAAGCGTGAGCAGGCAGAATGCGACCGAGTCAATATCCCACCATGTTCCGGCTGTTTTGTAGGAATGGAATTGGATGGTCCACTTGAAGTCTTGCAGATGACTGACTTTTTGACACACTGTTTGGCTCTGGACGTAAACACCGGCAGTCATCAGCGGTAGGAACACGCTTTCAATACCGATGCAGGAAAAACAAAGGAAACAAATGCCAGCCAAAGGTGCAAAAAAGTTAACACAAATACAATCAGCATCTCATTGTCTAGCATTGCTATTATATATGATATAATATATATAATAATAATAATAATAATATATAATATATATATTATAGCTCTGTTGAAGATCTGATAAACGTAATGGTCATAATGGTAATTGATTGAACACCCCCCCCCCCCCCCCCCCCCTTCCTGTCAGACATAAATTACATGGAATCTTTTTCAGGCGATGCACCCACCACTTTCTTCTGCCTTGTGGTCAGTTTCCTGGTGGCAGCACAGCAAAGTATCAGCCAGGTTTGCAGTGGAGACGTGTTTGAAAATTTAATGTTGAATATGTGAATTTTCAACGATAAACAATAACATGTCAGGCTATGCTCCTAATAATGTCATTGTTAATCTCTGACTGTTTGTCAGCAGGATTACCTGTTGCTGTCTGTGTGTGGTGGAGTGGCAGCCATAGTCTTCTTCAGTATCTGCTGCAAAAAGGATCAACAAACAAACCAGGTAGGATATTTATATTATATTATATATTATAGATATTTATATATTTATAGTCTCTTTATATATATATAGATTTTTTTTTTGCTGTGTGATGTTCACAGCCACATCTTTCAACTGTGCTGCCTGTTGTTAAGAGTTCATGTCTGCTGTGCTCTTTTCTTTGTACTAGAGAGGGCAATAAGCATCCATTTTTAGATTCGACCCTTCTCTTTTTGAAGCAGATGTGGAACCTACGCCAGATGTGTTGTGGCCAAATGCAAAAGAGATCCTCTGCTCTGCTGTCAGTAGATGCACCTGTTACATAGCCCTTGGGCTCGCTGATGGTTTGGTGTGTGTCTGGGACAGGCGATCTGGTGAGCAATGAAAAATTAGACTTTTAAATAAAGAAATAACACATTTTTCCTCTCACAAGCAAAGTAGGTGAATTCATGCACTCAATTCAGTGCACTCAGGAGCTTCACTGCTGCAGCTTTACTACGACCTGTAGCTTATGGAGTCAAATGTTCACAAGCCTGCTTTGCTTATGCTGCTGTTGTCATGGTTTTGGGTTTTAGGTCAGTTATTCCCTGTCGAAAGAGTTTCTCCTCATGTGTCGTGTTTTGTTTTACTTCCTGCCTTTGTCTCTTTTCCACCCTTGTGATTGCAGACAGGTTTCATCTGGCCCTCATTAGCCTCTCCTCGCTTGTGTATTTAGTCAGTGGCTGTATTCAGGCCGCTGGCTACATGTCGCAGTAAGCAGTGTGTGCAGTGTGTGTTTTTCATAATAGTATGCAGTATGAAACTGTTAAATCGATTTATTTTGCGGTATGCCAGGCCAGGCGTAGCTAGTTTTAGAAAGCAGAAGTAAACAATAAGACAGCTAATGTTAAACCACAACTTCTGTGTAGCATCCCCCTATGCACTAAAAAAAGAGTCATTCTAAATGTGGATTTTCACAATCTTCCGATGATGAACATTTACCTGAGAGATAGGTAACGCCTATCTGATGACTGGAAGGAACGGTGTTTTGACGCTTTACTTCACTGCAGATGTAACACTAAGTTGGAGCTCGTCCTCTCAGTATTTCTGTTGCTGTGGAAGCGGATCGTCCTCCTTGCTATCTTTTGCTATTAAAACTATCTCTTAAACTTGTGGGCCTGGCCTTCTTCCGCCATTGTCGCTGAAGTCTGCTGTGTTGGCTGCACAGGTCTGTGTGACTGTAGGTTAAGTGAAGTCGGTGACCTCTCAGCTCAGAAAAGGTTTTTCAATTTCACATCAATTTTTTGTAAAACTGTCAATATTTAAAATTTCTCTCCTCAGAAATTGTCAGAAGTGAATTTAGTGATGAAATAGCATCAAAAATCGTAACCTGGACACTCCAGCGCTTTGCATTGTGGGACAAAGTCGGCAAGATAGACTGGTTCGATGCATACTGGAAATTTATACAGAATCAATACGACATCCAGATATTTGTGGCATACTGCAGATTTTGCTTTGGTTTACATGCTACATACTGCATGTTACATTTTGGCCAATTCAGTACGTACTGCTAGTACAGTAGGCAGCTTCCAATACATGCAGTGTGTTTTCCCTCTGTCGGTTGTCAGGTCGTCCTTGCCTTACATTGTTTTCAGAGATTAGTAATATAAACATGTTTATGTCTGTTTGATTCTCATTTTCATGTCTTTCCTTCAGGGTCTCCGTTGTCTGTTGTCTTAGCATCAGCAGCAGACAGTGCCTTGTCCAGGATACAGTTTGTGGATTACTGGCCTGTGTCTGCTGATGATTCTTTTACCGGAGCAACAGTCCATCTTTTGGTGTTGTTTAAAAGTGGAGCAATCCATGCAGTCACCACAGGACGAGGGACACGTTCCTGCACAGTGCAGCTCACTGAACGGTTTCATACATACATATTTTCATACTTTAATGTGTGCATCTAACTTTTCCTTTCAGAGGAAATGCAGTCGTATCAGACAAAACATTTTCACACTCTGTGTTCTGTATCTCCAGGCCAAAACACAGCGGGGACCTACCAACGCTCACTGCATCGGTGCCGTTTCTGCAGGGCTCGGTACTGAAGTTGTTGATGAAAAGTTTGAAGCTTTTAATACAAAAGGAATTTCCAGTATTATAATTTCCAATTCTTAGCATCCTGCCGTCTTCTACTTATTTTTCAACTAGTCGCTTGTGGTACAAAGAAATGGAAAAATGTTCCTCCAAGATGCTATCAACAAATCCACTGTGTGCTTCTTGATTCCTCCCACATCTCATCTGATTGCTACTCCCTGCAATCCTGTTTATGCTTTGAACAGCAAACAGCAAACTCTCTTCATAAAAGGTAAACCCAAAGTCATGTCGATTTGTTTGTTGTTGTTTTTTGCAATTGTGAGGAAAAAAGTATTATTAGGGAATAACTGGTGTCGTTCTAGAAGAATCAGTAAGCTCATATTAACGCTAATGTGTAAGCAAAAAAGTGACACAAACAAGGTTACATGAAATTGAACCACTGAAACTAAAGGCCTTCATGTCTCAGCAGGTGACCAGGACCCCAGCTGCAGTGCGTCTTCTATAGGAGGAAGCCAGGGTCAGCTTCTCATCTTCCGTTTTGGAGAGTCTGATGTCATTAAGCAGCATATTGTCTCACTTCCAGACTCTTCACAGCAACAAGAAACACTGAGCTGGGCCACTCTAGAAGAAACCTGCAATCTCTACCTCCAGCAAAGGTTGCATTCTTTGTGTCTTCATGCCACTTTAGTCTCAATATGTGGTGTCCAGATATTTTTGAAAATTTACTCCCAAGATGAGGCAGATGATATGCAGACTCTTGTCTGAAAGGACAAAGCACGAACAAGTCATATTTGAATGTTAAAGTAGTGTCATTTCATATGTTTCTTATGTTTTCCCGTGAAGGGCGCGGTCTGTGGATGAAAGGAACAAAGCTGTCACGCAGACCTGGGAGCAGCTACAGAAAACTGCAACGATGCTCCAACCGAGACACAGCAGAGCTGCAGCCACCTGAAAAGCTGCAGCAAACAAATTTTTTTATGGTTTTTTTTTATTTATTTAGGTATTACAGTATATAGTGTGTTTGTGCATGTTCATTCAATCTCACCACTTTTTACTGCACTATTCACCGCGACAGAAAGCTCATTTCCACACAGATATCATATTTGCCATGTGAAATTGCTTAGATTAGTGCAGTGTGGTATACATGGTGTGTTTCTTTTTCTAATAAATGCTCAAATTAAGTGAAAATATTTACATTAAAGTCTGAATCATCTTACGACATTGCCTTGAGAATATATTTGGAAAGGTGTTGAAATATGTTTGCTGAATTTGAATTCATATATAAACATATAAATAATATGTAATATGTAATATAATATAATAATAATAGTTAATAAACTGTTCAGAGTCGCATTCAATTCAGTAACCGATGTTTAGTTTGCAGTTGAAATTTTGCTGGTGCTAATGATTTCTGTTATACTGCCTGGTATACATTCACACACTTTATGTTTTGCACTTGGGGCTATGGATGCTGTGTAAACAGTGCAGTCCATACTGGACATCCGTTTCATACCTAATGAATATGTAGATGGTCTTGTCACATCAACAGTCTTTTTGATTCTCAGTTGATCCTCTTACAGCGACTCTTTCACTCAGTGGCTCTGACTAAATGCACCCTATAAGACTGAATGTAGGCCCCTGTTTAAATCTATCTCATGGGTAGAAATGTGACTGTACTTTACCAACATAACCTAGCCTCCAGTTTTCATTTGCATGTAAGACAAATCAGACAGAATCTGAGTTGTGGAAAAAGGAACGAGATTGTTTCTTGTGTTGAGTTCTGGGAACATTTTTATATCTGTGGTGCTGTAAGACCATCTTTAATATGTGTTTTAAAGGGATAAGTGTATTCAGGGTGATTATGACTGGGCTGTCGTCAGTCATGGCACGCTGGGATTTGTTGCCTTTGTGGCCCTTGAATGTTTCATGTGTCTTGTTTTTAATGTCAGAAGACACAAAAAACTAGGACAGGGTACAGAGATTTTGCTCAATATGAGTAACTTAATTAAAATGTTAAAATCTGTCATGCAACGTTCTTAAAAACATACCTGTTCAGGGCTTTTCCTGTTTGCCCCCTTGACCTCACTTAGACATTATCTAACTATTCCTGATTCCAATTTGAGTTTAGATTGGTGACAGAACAATAATGTGAATTCCTGTGCCAGGATGTACCTGTGGTGCATTTCACGGTGTGCTTTTTCGATCATTTGTGTGTCGTCTCTGCTGCTCTTGGCACAGAAACATTTATCTACATTGTTGCGTCGTTTGTATTCCATATTCACCAGATCACACTGTGGTGTCTCTCTGTCAAGAGGAACTGATACTGATTTTAATATGTGCATGAAAGCCTCATTTGAATTTGTACAAAGCCTGGCTGAGGGTTAATGCCAAAGGGCCACACGTCATTGAGAGCGTAATGAAAGCACAGGTGCTCTATTCACTGTCACCGTCAACATCAGATATTTATGGACGAATCAATAAAAACAATGGCCTCATAAATTAAACCAACGAGGCAGATACTTCACTCTAGTCCTTGTCACTGTTTCTTTTGGGTTTGTTGTATTTGTTCATTTGACTTTTCATTTGCCTCTTATGTTCTTCAGTGAGTTGTTTGTGATATTTTTGCTCTGTCAACATTGCTTTTACTATAACATGCAACAACAAAAAAAACCTGCCATCAACATTCCCAGCTACAAACCACTTAAGCTATCTTTTCCCTTTCCCAGAGATATCCGCTTAAGTGTATTATTAGCCTTTTTTATGGCATAAACACACTCATACTCAAAGCTAAGTTGAAAACAAAACAGCATAAATGCCGCAGGAATTTGCTACCTGAAAGCAGATCATCACTGAAGCTAAACAACCACCTGCTGAACAGCTGAAAGCTGCAAAAGCTAGGATGTGGAGCTTTGAGCTTATTTCTTCATAAAGATGAATAAATGCTTAAATTAGGAAATTAAGTTGGTAAAAACAGTTGCACATTTTGTGAAATAGGTCATGTCGCTTGCCAAGAGTTAGATATGAGAGTGGTCTACAGTATACCACTCTCATGTCTGAACTGCACAAGAGCAACCAGTTTGCTTAGTTTAGGATAAACCCTCCATAAAACTTTGTTTTGTACTGATTGAACAACTCTTGCCTAATGAACTTGTAATCTCATGAAGATGCTTTTCCCTGTTTCCAGTCTGTATGCTAAGATAAGATAACAGACCTCTGCCAGTGTCTTCAGATTTAACAGACAGACAGGAGAGTGTCAATCTTCTCATCTAACTCTCGGCAATAAAGCGAACAAGTGCATTTCCATTAATGTTGAACTATTCTTTTAATAAATGAATTTGTTGACTGACTACTTTGCTACCAATTTCGATTTTCGTTTTTCACTGTAGACCTAGCGGTTGATTGAGAAAGTTATTTATAGATTAATAATAAAAAATAATCATTACCTGCAGACCGTAGGAATTAAAAATATTTGTCTAAGGATTTAAAGTCACGACCATTTTCCCAGTCCTGCTCGCACACTGTCTTGTAACTAACTGGTGTGCAAACAAACATATACAGGAATACATGCAGAAAGAGTTAATGAAAGATGGTTGATACTGGCATCAGTTTAGATAATGGATTCTGTGTCTTATATCACTTGAAAATAATTCTGGCTTGTGGCCTCAATTAGAGTCACAGGTGAAACGATATAAGCACTGCACCTGAACCCACCTGTCTCAGTCATTCTTTGTTCTAAAGAAAATTATTCCTTTTTCCACAGAGCTGAGGATCATTTTCAAGTTCTCTGTTCTGCCGCATATAAATTTGTCACAATTCAAGGGTAGAAATGGCCTTTCCATTCAGCCACTGTGACTCATCACTGATTATAGACAGCAGTTCCCCCCAGGGATCCTGCTGCTACACATCACGACAGACACAGAAGTGTGTTTACATAAGAAATCTGCACAGAAATTGCACCAAAGCCGTGCAACAGGAATTTGCATGCTTACGATTTCATATATATGTGTGAATTATTCCTCTTCCCAGAGGGCCTGTTTGATTTCACCTCTGAAAAACAGCAGGGGATTCACAGTAGACACTCCTAGTTGCAGCAAATACATTTAATCCAAGATGAACACAAGCTACAACTTACCGAGCAATAAAACATTCCTTTACAACAGGAGCTTGTTGTGTTAGTGTAGTGCAAACGGTGCATGGATTTTATGAAGCTTTCACTCTTCTACAAAATATAAAGTTTCCAACTGTCTTTGTGTTTTGGTCAGAAGCATGTTACAATTTATGAAGTAAGCCAAAATGACACATAGTATTCAAGGAAAACAGGACCCACACGCATCATAGTCAGACACTAAATAAATAAAACATTAATACAACAGTAGTAAAAGTTGTCAGGGAGTCTCCTCATACGATGCTCTCAGGGCTGCACTGCTTAGAATCGCTCTCTGCATCATTGCCTGCTGTAAAAAAGCTGCTTCTTGGGGACGTTGACTCTGCTTTGTTGTGGCCATCACTGCACGACATAAACCTGTCCTGGCCGGCAGGGCTCACCTCTGTTTTCAGTGAAAAAGAGTTGGCAGCACAAGTGAAAGATCCTGTTATAACCGTGTTATTATCCAGGTCGGACGCTGTGGCGGCGTTGCAGTGATGCCTCCTGAGCCCCTTTCGGAAGTGAATGGTGAACAGGCCGTAGATGACCGGGTCAAGGCAGGCGTTGACGAGCCCAAAGATGAACAGGATGTGGGTCAGCGAGTGGGAGACTTTCCCCTCCAGGTCGTCAGGGAAGAACCAGTACCACAGGCCCAGCAGGTAGTATGGAGTCCAGCAGATAATGAAGGAAGAGACAATCACAATACTCATTTTTAGAGTTCTCATGCGGGCTCTGGGGATGTTATTCTTCGAACACCTCAAATGCACTTCATTGGAGGGCACTGGGAGCACAAGACAGAAACAATAAACACAAAGCATTATAAAAGGCTTGAATGCAAACAAACAATGTTTAATATGCACAAAATAGAGCACTAGTATTGCCATTTGTATTGTATTTTGCCATTATATTCTACCTCTTTTGCTCTCCAGGTGGTCTGTTTACCTGCATGCAACCACAGCCCGCTCATGTGATTGGTCAGTGGTGATGAACAGTTACCAGAACATTTGCAATACCAAAGTCTTGTCCCTTGCTTTCAGATTCTGCAGATGCGTTAATAGAAATTATGCTCATTATAGCAATTCTACAGTCTGATGTTTAACAGGCTAACATTTGCTTGAAGTATAGTATACGTCAAGGAATCACCAATGTTTTTAAAATTCATCCTCTGTCCATGGAAAGCTGTACCAAATTCATCTGATCTCATGGTGGCGCCAGAGGAAAAGTCAGAGGGTCACCATGGTCAGTATGATTCATCCTGTGGGGACCATGATCCCTAGAGCCTCGCCACACAATCTTGTTTGAAAGCCACAATGTTAATAGCCAAGGGGCTAAAATGTAATTTTTCAATGCTGCTCATGTCCATAATTCATCCTTTGGATGTTCACATCCATTCTATGAGGGTGCCAGCAGAGTCTCAGAGACAGATTTCTCAAAACTTAAGACAAAAAAAGGATCCGTTGTAATGTAGGTGAATGCACTCTTCCATCCATGCACTAATGAAGCCACTAATCAGAAAATCAGAAAGTTACCTCCTGGTGTGTGTACTTCAGCTAAGCTCTCCAGCTGATTGGTTTAAGGAACAAAAAGCCTCAATCACCAATGGCCAAACTCAGCCAAGCTTTTACCCATGTACATTTCCTAATAAAAGAGTCGAACTGTGCGGCAGCAGTTCTCTTATATGAATGCTAATCACTGACGTAAACAGACCTGCAAGAGAGACTCGATTACAGTCTCTCTCGAACTTACAGTTGTCCCTTTTCAGTCTTTTGGAGATCTCACAGAAGATCCTGGTGTAGCAGGTGATCATGATGAGCAGCGGCAGCAGGAACAGGCAGGAAAAGGTGAACATGTTGTAGGCCGTTTCATGCCAGTGAGTGATGAAGCTTCCACGTGTGGTGCACTGAGTGAAGTCCTCGGGCTGGATGATGGTCACGTTGTGAAAAAGAAACATCTGAGGAGGGAAAGGAACGATAATCTTGAGTCATACTGTGTGAGATGATATCCATGGCTACTCCTCATGGTGTTTGGTGGTCACGTCGTCAGTCACCCACCTCTAGTGCTACTTAGTCATGCAGAGAGATAGATATTTAAAAAAACAGAAATACTTTATTTGCATTTTTGTGTCTGTGGTCAGAAAGTGGGTTTCTTAAAGCAGTGGGTCCCAACCCCTGTGGCTCATGACCCACAAAGCTAATCTACATTCACACTCTCACCACAGGCTGCACATTAAATGGTCATTTCTAAGACTGGCAGCCACACATTTCATACTTTTTAATCAGCAGTGTTTGTGGAAAGGCCACAAATTGTAAATCCCATTAAAATATTCATGTACTAAAAAAAATGCAGAATTATATTGGAACATAGGAAGTGGCCATGTTGTCTTTGGGCAGATCATGTTTAATGAAAAGCTATTTCTATCCTTCTTCAATGACAATCAGTCACCTGACCTTACCTGAGGGACTGACAGCACCACACTCATGCCCCACGCCACAGTCAGCATGACTCTGTTCCTCTTTCTGGCCTTATTGATAGCCAGAGGGTTGAGGATGGCCGACTGCCTATCCAGACTGATCACCATGGTGACAAAGGCGCAAGAGTACATTGCCTGCAGCTTAAGAAACATCAGCAGCCTGCAGGCAAAGTCCCCAGCAAGCCACTGGACCGTGATGTTCCACACGGCATCCACGGGCATCACGATGAAGGTCACCAGCAGATCAGCCACCGTCAGGTTGATGATCAGCACCCTGACGTGGGATTTACGCTTCCCATCGCTGCGTGCCGCCCACAGCACAGCCAGGTTGCAAAAGGCCGATATGCCGCAGAGGATGCAGGTGAGGACCACTCTGACTTTGGCTGCTGTGGTGAACGTGGGCAGCTGCAGGGCGCCAGCCCCCGCTGTCCAGTTGGACGCGGGCGAGGAAGAGTTGCAGCTGCCGTTGAGTCGGTGGTCTGCCGTCAGGTGATACATGGTCCCCGCAGAGTCACACGGAGCGGTGTTCATTTTCTGACGCACGCAGAGGAAGAAACATTCTGCTCATCCGCCACGAAGATCAGCGCTGAGGGTGAAGCAAGAAGAGGAAATCAGCAACGCACAAGACGGATGAGTCGAGGGCCGTGAAGTGGGCGCAGATCATCCAAACGCATTTGTGTAACAAGAGAAATACAAACATGAATGAGTGAATAACGCAGCGGCTCGTCAAGAGGAAGTAACATGCAAACTGTAAGTGGAAACCTCAGTCATACTGCAGCTCAGTGAGGTGGAAATGTGCAGCTAACAAACTGTGACCAACATGGGAATGATGAATGCAGTACTTTAGATCATTTTATATGGTATAAACTTCTACACGTGTTTTCCCAGAGCGAATGTACTGTAACAGTGTTAATATTCAAGATTTTTTTTACTATTAATCATCAGAACAACGTGGGAACTGGAAAGATGCATATATTAACAGATGGAATCCATAAGAGTGTTATTATAATAACAATATTCATTTCTCTATTTGTTTTGTGGAGCCCAAACAAAGAAACAAGACAAACAAATGGTCTTTATGTTTTTGCCTTGTGATTTGAAATACAAACAGGAAACAGATGGATTTCTGTTCACCTTGTTCAGTGTCCTGGTTCACTGAAGAGCCTCTGTGTTATCAGTTAGTATTATAGAGCCCACACCTGCACATCAGAACAGAGCTGGCTCACTGTCATGATACTGATCCTGTCAGTCAAAAAAAAAAAAAACCAGCATCATAACTGATGATCACCAGGTTATCTATTTTCACCTGAGGAGCTATTATAGCAGTGAAGGACCTGTAGAATAGACAATAAAAACGTATTTTCTACTAGAAATTCTGCTAAACTGTGGTATTTTAAGCGAAATGAAGCAAACAGGATCATTAAAATAATCTGACGATTATTAAAAAAAAATAATTCCGGAAAGCTTGTTTTAAAAACGGCTTTGCGAGCATTGAAGAACGTGCGGATAACTGACTGAGACGGACCCGTGCGGGGATTATTTAGACTTTTCCTCTTTCTGCAGGCAGATCACACTCAACAAGCTCACTTTCCACACAGATGGCAAAGACTCACAGCCAGTCCGACTTTAAATGATCTGACATACACTCTGAGCAATTCAGTAAAACATTTCCATGTGCGCAAAAAGACAAAGACGCTTCAGTGACGGTGCGCAAAGCCAACTTACATTCATATCCAGCAGAGAGGACTGTGGGCTGCGCACTCCTGGGACCCCAAATATTCCAAAATCGCAGCAAGACGGAGGCTTCGTGTTAGTTGTTAGTCTTCCATAGACGAGCTGCTGCACGTTTTGCACGCCTGCAGTTTCACTGACACCTTCTCCAGCTATCCAGCTCTTCTACCATCCAGTGCGTCCTGTGCGCTCCCAGCCGCTCCACCTTTATCCATACAGCTACCAATCAGAGGCATGAGAGCATGAACCCCCCTGTGGTGTGGTCTGACCTTAGCTCCATACACACCGACGTGTTTGTCAGTGTATATATTTCAGCACAAGTTAAAAGAAGCACCAATCATGTTTTCCTTCAGTAAATGTCCGGAATAAAATAAATCTTAAGAGATCAGAATGTAAAAATTAATTATTAATTATGAAATCACAGTTTGGGATGTTTCTGTGTAAGATCCTCCAGTAAAAACTACTGCGTTACATAAGACATGATTCATGAGTGAGACGCAGAGCTGCTTGGAAAACAGCACTTTTTGACCATGACAAATCCATCTGCAAACAAGAAGAAGATCTGCAGCTGAATCTGAAGATGACAGAGAATGATCAGCATCACAAATGGAGCTGGAGATAGAAAACTAACCTGAGCAGCTTCTCATCTGAAGGCATACAGCAGCATGGATTTAAAGGAATATCTTCACAAACCTGCTTCACTAGCAGAGCTTTGCCCTCTGACAGCCATCCAGTTAGTCTGCTAAAATGGTCACAGTGTTAATAAATATGTTAGAGTAAATCTAACCACTGGGCCCTGTTTCCATGGTAATGTCGCACTGAAAGTTAAACACAGGTCACTGCAAAGACTAGAGGAGCCAGGGGTTAATTAAAGCACTCTCAACTTTCCAGAGCACATTCCTCCTCATTATCTGTTTCAGTTTAAAAGACGTGAAAACGCAAAGGTTAATAGCGGGGGCCACCATCAGGCCATAACTACATAATCAAAGACCCTGGAGCTAGATGAGAAAGTGTAAGAAAATGCGGGCACATTTATGTTTTATGAGTTACGGCTCTCTCTTATATCTCCTGTTATCGTCCGATGAATTCCCTGAAATGATCAATGTCACGTCTGTAAATGAAATATTTCAGCAAACACGCAAAGAAAAGAATTCATGTTAGAATTTTTTGTGGTGTGAAAAGAAACGTTTTAAACTGTCCCTCTGCACACAAAAGCATGACCGTCTTTTCTTCAGATCTCATCCTGAATCTCTCCTTTGACTTAGTAAGGACAGCTGTGATCTCATCTAGATGAGTAATTGGTTATTTGCCCTGAGGCTGGGTGGTCTGCATTTCTCTGGTTCCCTCTCTATACTAGTCTGTCACTGCAATGTGTTAATGTCTGCATTCATACAGGACACTGCTCTTATTTCTATTCATTTTTATTCAAATCACTTGCACAGGACAGTGATGGAGTGTGCTCAGCCCAGTCTCATTTTAATGGCCTTTGCCGGAGTTATTGCATTTTTCATTTAGTCCTCAGTGTTTGTCCTGAGATTTAAAGGTTGTGGGTTGAATTGTCTTCCCCTTTAACAGGCTTGTATATTCACACCTGTGGACCACACTAGATCTGGTGAAGCTACTTTTTTCAGTAACTTACCTGTCAAGGATGTGTGATCTTGTTTTTCTTTTTCTTTTTCTTTTTTTTTTTTTGCCTTAGTAGTACAATAACTTTCTAATTGTATTATCTTAATATTTGGGCCTCCTGTTTTGTCTTCTCTTTCACATTGTACATGATTTGTTTTTCATTTATATGTACTGATCGCTGTACTTTATGAACAGCGTTCTGTTTCTTCATCTTTATCTGTTTAATGACATGGACGCCCTACATCTACTTCCATTTTTAGGAACTCTTATGTGAAGCTTCCATGTGAAATGTGCTGCATAAAGTCTGGCTAGTACTTTATTCTTGTACTTGTCTGTCTCTCTTGTACACATTTGTTATGTGACCAGAAAATAAACCACAAAATCTGAGGATTGCTTGGGGACATTTTCTCAATAGAGAAGCAACATCCTCTGAAGTATATGCAGAGCTATACTTACACAGTGAAATGTGGACTTCATTGTGCGTGGAGATGTGTCTGTGCACTCTCAACACTATTAAAGTGCTCTGGTGGGAAGCGACTGTGGTTGGACTGGACTGTGAAGTACTGTGCTTAAGTACAATGCCTTGGGGTGAGGCCCCTTTGAGAGATCTGTGTCCTGTCGATAAAGTTTTGTTCTATATATAGCAGTAGTGAGTTGTGAGTGTAGTGGTGGACAGTGATGTCTTCATTTACAGACTATGGGAGACAAATGTAACAAAGAAAGATGTCTATACATAATGGCAGTGATTTACATTACTTTAAGACCTTGAAGCTGTATGAACTGAATGTTTTTCATAATGACCAAACGTCATCAGGTGAGGCCATTAATTAACAACCATTGAAGCGTAGAGGACAAATTAATTAATCAGGCAGCACTAATAGCCTCATTATGCACTTACAATTACTGTAAAAGGGTGTCAGATACTTTGCTGTCTGTATTTCCAGCTGCCATTAGATTGAACCTTTCTGACAACTAAATATGCTTGAATCAAATTTATATGTAGATGCACAGAAAACAACATTTTGATAATAAGAGACCATGTAAATTCCTAACCTTTAATGCACAACCCTGATTCCAAAAAAGTTGGGATGCTGTGTAAAAAAAACATAAATGAAACAGAATGTGATACTCTGTTTTTAACATTTACTCAAATGAAAACAGTACAAATATTTAATATTTTAGTTGGGACAGGAGCAAAAAAAAGACTGCGGAAGTTGTGGAATGCTCCAAAAACACCTACTTGGATCATTCCACAGGTAAACAGGTTGAGGCTCAGTCGTTCACAAGCGAGGCTGAAGTGAGGTTCACCACTTTGTGAACACATGGTTGTATAATGGATGCTACTGCATGGGCTCAGGAACTCTTTGTTAAGCCGTTGTCACTGTACACAGTTTATTTGCAATAGTGTTTTGTTTTATTTACATTATACACAGCATCCATTTTTTTGGAGTTGGAGTTGTTCAATAAAATTTTTAGATAAGATTGATACCACTCTACATCTGTACAGTTAATATGTTGCTAAAGCTAGGTGCCGATTGTCGTGCCTTATCATAAAGACTGACAACAGGGAAAGAGCTAGCCTGGCTCTGTCCAAACACAACCAAATCTACCGAACAGCATCACTAAGTTTCATTAATTTACACAGTAGATGACACATTGTACCTACAAGGGACCGACAGAGCAGTAAATGGTCCCCTTCCTTCGTGAAGTCCTTGTATACATGAAGCAGGGTCTGTTTTGATTTAGCGAGATGGATTAACTTCCATGCTTCCAATTTAGAACAGAAAGTAATGTGGTGTTAAACTCACGGCCAGGAAGGAAGGGAACATGCTGACCCAAAACATGTTGTTACGTGTCACTTCAGTCTTCCGGCTTCACTCATTACGAGCCCTCGAAGGACAGCTGTGTCAAATCACAAACAGTTCACACTCTATCATGTTTTTAACCTTCAAAAAGGAAGGAAGAGCTATTGAACTTGTGAATTAAAGTTAGATGGAAGAAAAGCAAATATGCACCAAATAAAGTTCTGCTAAATGGGCTTTTCAAGAGGAGGTGTGTGTTTAAAGTAGTTCAGCTATATTCCCAACAGTCGGCTGGCCAGCCACAATCAAAGCACACAATATTGAAAGCTGACCTTTCAGTATTGTGGTCCACATGTCAGCGATGTAAACTTGAAAAAGTAGAGCCAAACATGTTGACTTTGATCTCTTCAAGATGATTTTCATACTGAATATTTTATTCCATTTTACATGTGAAGTATCATATGTCATCATCGCAAAGACTAAAAGACTGATCTTGATTATACATTCAGTTAGGCAAAATGATTATAGAAATAGAGGCTTAACTGTTGCACAGCTTGATTGAACTGCTTTCACAGTCAAGGAAAGGCCCATCAGTAGATTAACTCATGCATGAAAGTGCAGCGTTTAATTCCCTGCTGCACACAGGCAGGCCGAGCTGACACCTTGCCATCTTGACTGGAGCAGAAAGTGTAGGGGTCGTGTCTTCCCTGTGCTGTTTGTCCCTTTCCTCTCCTGTCCTCTCCAGCTCTGTAAAGGTGTGCTACATCTGATTGCTGAATGAGGTGCACCTGACCTGGGACTAAAGTGCTTAAAAGCTCCTGTGTCTGCAGCAGAAGGGAGGTTTCTGGGGTGGGGACTGCTGGTGTTGCTGCTATTTTAACAAATCCCATGAATTTGGTCGTTGTAAAAGCTTTTTTTGTGGTTGAGTTGGGTCAGTGGTGGTGCCGTGTTCGCCCATAGGCCCACCTCATTTCTTGAACCGGAGTGGAAGCATTCACCGGTCCCATCAGCTTGAAATGCCTATCCTGTCTTATGTAGAGAGCACACAGCAGAGGGCGGTTTGACCATTAGTGTAAAACTGAAAAAAACATTTATCCTGTTTTCTCACAGCAGAGAGTAGACACAGGGGAGAGGGCTCCGGCAGGCATCGATCCTTGGCCAGCAGGGGCATAATGTTTGCGGTATGCGTTTCGAGAGGCAGAGGACTTCACCACTCATCCATCAGTAGGCTACTCCACTTCCAGTACACTGGTACAAATGCACAGGTCATTTCTGCTTTTTCACTTTGGGTTACCAGCAGTAGCCCTCTGTCATACCACACTGAAGAAAAAAGTACAATTTCCCAGACACAACATTGAAAATAATAAACTTGATGGCCATAATATTAACATATAGTATCCTCCAGGAGATTCTAGTGATGTTAAGTTAACAATAATTTAAAAAAATCATGGAAGAACTTTGAAATGGTTGAAATTGGGTTATTTTTTCTTTTAAATTTGCTTGCAAATTAATTTTTTGTGTATTTTGACCAAGTAGGAAGGCAACCCATTAATTGTTTTTTGTTTTTTTTGAACACTTTGTGTTTTTGGACGGTTTTAACCAGGAGGCAGATTTTGTTATCTTTAGACGAAGCCAGTCCAGCTGTTCCCCCTGTTTCCAGTCTTCAGCTAAGTAGCTGCTGGCCGTGGCTTCATATTTACCACACAGACATGAGAGTGGTATCGATCATCTCATCTAATTCATTCTTAGCAAGACAGAAAATATGCATATTACCCAAATTGTCAAATTATTCCTCTGATGTGCCAGTAAATTTGATTTTATTATTGCATGTTTTCAATGATGAACTTCGTCTTCAAGCAGCAGACTTCTCCCTGCTCAAGTTCGCTTATGTTTTGTTCTGTGTGCTTGCTCTAACCTCAAGTTATTTACTCTGAAATGCAAGTCACACAAATAAAAATAATTACCCACATGACATGGGCTTTAGCTGAATTCTATTTAGAGAAAATGTATCTGATTCAAGTAGCATTTCTCTGTAACGACTGGTTGTCCTCACAAGCCTATGAAATTCAGCTGTTTTCCCACCTGCTGTTAGTCCCATTAGTATCATTTAGTCAATAATTAGGCAAGCTGAGGCTCAGCGAACGGTGTATTCACCATTGCATAATACATTATTTTTTCTTCTGCAGAATTTATTTTTAGACACTCTAAATCTGCACCCAGAGGGAATCAGCATACATCAATCTGCGCCACATGGCTCCCAAAGACTTCAGCTGGATATCTGTGTGGGGTTGTCTTCGTGTGTGGGGGTAGATGGGCACGCATGCGCAGTTTAACTTTCTGTGTTTGGCTCATGTGAATACTTTTTTTGAAAGCGAGTGCTATCATTTGTAAAACATATAGACTCAAATGGCAAATAAACGACACAAAACATACTGCAGATTTACAGTAGCTGTGCAGTTTGGGTGTGCCTTTACAGCTTCAGTGAGATTTGAAAGAGGCACTTTTCCAGTCCAAAGCGGTAGTTGCAGCAGGCCGGGTACTCAGCTCAGGGTCACACAAAGCGAGGCAGCTGCTGTGTTGATCAAGTTTTGGTGCTGTGGAGCTTCAGGGTTGAGCCGGGAAGTCTCCACGTATACTTGAAAATCCATCACCATATGGTTAGTCTTTGCTTCTCAGCCTTTCCCTGCCATGCAGTGACAGTTATTATGATCATACTAATCCATTACAGATGGCATGTCCCTCTCTAATTCACATAAAGATGTGGGAAAATTGAAAAAGACATGTCATTTTCAAATGAATCTGCATGTGTAAGAGGGAATGTAAAATAATGATGTGCATTAAAGTGGGAAATCCACATTGGAGATGATGTTTATGCTGTAAACACACACTGGAAATGTTTTTATTTTAAGATGATGGAAAACGCTGTCATGTGAAACTGATGAATTTTGAAAATCAGGTTTAACTAGAATCCGATTACATCTTGGTCGAGCAAGCAGACTGGCTATTAACTAATTGGTCCTGAGGAGGATACATCACTATTAAAAACATCTTCAGCCTTGGTCACATTACTCTGAATGGGTGATTTTGAATGAGTCATACATGTAAGGCTACTCAAGCAAAGCTAAAGGGGCAAAGGGCAGAATAGGGAGTACTCAGTGAGAGATCATCAGCTGTGACAAGAGTGAACAGTATGCAAAACAAGTCATGCAAACATAAAAATAACCAACTCTGCAAACTCAGAGTGACATGTACATGTGTGTGTGTATTTTCAAAGACATGTTTTCAAACAGGAGTGTAGCTGCGATCTGTAGATTTTAGAGGCTGAGAACAGCAGTGAGCATGATCCAAAACAGTACTGTGGCCATAAAACCTGAACAATGACACCAGCTGTACACCTTTTAAATGTATACTGTGTCAGTATGTAATGGTGTCAAATGTAATGGCTAACTGAATATTAACATGAATATTTAGCCATTCATTTGACATGGTGAGGTTGATAGACGTGTAGTTCAAGTCTGACCTATAAATAGCCAAACAGGTGAGTCACCTACAGCCATGATAGGTTGCAGTGTAACCTGAACTCTGTAATGTTGCAGTTCACTGATCATACAGTCTCCATAGCAACAGTGATCAAATCTTCATAAATGTTTGGTGACAAAAAAGAATAACTAGAGAGATGCGTTAAATATTTTGTAGCCTGTCTGTAAGTACTGTTTGGTCTGTTACAAGCTGTATTTTAAATATGCCCAGCAGAAACTGAACAGGATCTGTAGTCCTGCAGAATGAGTTTATGTTTTCTGTCAGCTGTTACATATTTGTTAGACAATAGACCATGCAAAATGAAAAGAGAGGTCACACAGGCTGGACAAAGATTTAAACCTTGAAGTCTAATCTACTGTATCTATCTGAATCTTTTAATGACATTATGTTCTGTAGACAATGAAATTGTATTTGTGGTTTTACATTGAGAACTTATTTAAATTAAGTTGTTGCACAATTTGCCAGCACAGTCTGTCACAGAGTGGTGAACCCCTCCCCACCTTTACTTCAGAAATACTCTGCCTCTTTTTGAGGCTCTTTTTTATACCCAGCCATGCAGTGAGGTTAACCTGTTGCCAGCTAACCTTGTTAACTGTGAGATGTTCCACCAGCTGTTTTCTTGTAGCATTAAACAACTTTCCCAGTCTTTTAATGTTCAAAAAAAGAAATCTCTCAGTTTCAACATTTCATATGTTGTCTTTGTGCAATTTTCAATTAGATATGGGGTTTCAATCTTTACAAATCAGCACGTCCTGTTTCTTCTACGTTTTACACAGCATCCAAACTTTTTTGGAAATGACGTTGTACAAGACAGCACTGCAGACAATAAAAAAAATATTGATTGGAGGCTTAGATTGCCAAGAGGTAGCTCATCGTGAAGGTCTGACAGCACTGATATGAAGACCATTTTATTCTACATGACTCATCTATTCCATTGTCCAGGAAAATGCATGGTTCTGGATTGATGGTACACCTTTCAAGTTCACAAACTGGTGTGCAGGAGAGCCTGATGATGGTCACAACAATCAGCGCTGTGTACAGATGAATTCTAAGTCATGCATTGTAATTTTCAAAGTAAACTGCTAAAGAGTTGAATAATAGAAAGACTGCTGAATAATGCACATCATGTCTTTTATAATCTGATTAATGTGTATATATGTATGCTACCATTACAAAAGCTTTAAAAAAACACGTTATGATACATTATTCAAATGTAATAGAGACCTTCCGCTTTAAATAGAGACCAAAAATGCCCCAGGCATTTCGTCATGCTTTTGTACATCATACACATTAAACTGGACAGCAGAGGAAGAAGAGAAAAGAGGATGAAGGAACAGAGAAAGACAGGACAGATGATAGGCAGGAGAAAGAAGTGTGGAAACAGACAGAGGAGGTAGGAGGAAAAAAGATAGAGGATGAAGAGGAGCAAGATAGATGAAAAAGGAAAAAATAAAGACAGGAGGAAGAGGAGCAGGAAATATATAAGAAGGAAGACAGAGAACAAACAGGAGAGGAAAAGAGGCGAGAAGGAAACGAGCAAAAAAGACGCAGGGGGGAATGACTGCGAAAGTCTGGAGAGTGATGGAGATGACGAGGAGCAAGAGGAGGAGGACAGAAAAGAAGCCGTTCGAGTGGAAGGTCTAACTGGAGATCATTATGGTCTTACCCGGACAATAGAACGGAGTCATCGTTAAAATTAATAACACCTGTAACTATCATAACGTGAAAATGCGTGCTGTGAAAAATGTCCATTATTTTCAGCATAAACATGAACTGTTACCTTTTCCGTGCATGACTAACTATAATGGATAATTTTGACACTGTGGTATTGCTACTTTTACTTCTTTACGGCTGTAGTTCATTCACGGTCAGTGCATGTAGGCGACAGCGCTGCTGAGACGCCGCGAGGTGAAACAGAAAACAGTGGGTCAGCGTGTCATGTGTCACGAGCCAATACAGGAAGTAACTGACAGCCGCTGACGACGAGTGAAACAAAAGCAATGAAGATACGAGTAACTTAGCGAACTAATAGTGTTTCCGTGCCACATAGAAGTCAATTAGTGTTGATGCCTCGAGTTTCTGTAAAGAAACGAATGTTACCAAAATGGAAAGAGCTGTCAGAATCGTCATTTTGTCGGTCATTTTCTTGGCATCGCAGGTAAGTTGATGGACGATAATAACAGAAACTGAGCTGTGCGTTAGCAACTGACGGGCCTGATAGCTGAACTTGCCATCGAAAAACGTTTTTACCGTGAATACTGTTAACTGTCTAAATCATATTCCTAGCATGTAGGCAATAAAATGTGCTAATTTGTGTAGCGGAAGCACCGTGTTATCCAGTGTACAACGAGACAAGTGGCCGTTGGTTATTAACGTTAGCTAATTTAGCGTTAACGTTAGCCTCAGCTAGTGTGGTCAAGGGTAGAAACTGAGTTTTTGTGCTGCATTACAGTCATACGATTGGAACGACATTATGTAACCTAGAGACCAGTTTTTCTAGGCTGACATTTAATTTGCAGGCCGCACATAGACGTTTAAAATGTCATTTAGCCAGCTAACTTTTGCAAAAGTATATGTTGAGGTTTGGCAGAGGGTGATTTCCCCGACGACCCCATCACGTCACAAACAAGGAAGTATTTATTTCATGCGGAAAGATGAGGCATTTTATAATCACAGCACAGTTCTTCATTTGTCGCTGCTGTTACGTTGATAGTGTTTGATTAGCAGTCACCACTTGGAAGTGACTATCATGGGGTGAAAAAACTAATGAAGGAACACAACAGTAGACTGAAAGCTTAAAGAAGCTTAAAGCTTCAATTCAGCCTGATTGTTTTTACATCTCTGCATTCATGGGTTTGTTCATTTTGAGGTGAAGTGAGGGCATTTAAATGACTATACTTCATTGTAGGGCAGGTCCTAACTGTACATTCGAATGCTGTCATTCAAATGATGTTAAAACAATATGAATGTGTAACCCAGTAGTCTAAAAAACTTGAAATTGATCTGCTGCACCCCAGTTTCAAGATCAGTGGTTCACAACCTACTACTGGCCTTGAGGCCGCTTAAAATATAAGCAATGTCTATTTGTCACCATCACCCATCAACAATAACAACATCACATATGGTTTAATTTGAATGTATATTTGTTTTTTTGACATACAATGCACCAAATACATGCCCACTGGGATGCAGCACATGTTCGCTGTATGTCAGGCCAGCTACAATTAATCTGTTGCTTTCTTTTCACGCCTTTAGCCAACATAGTATGTTATGGATATACGACGTTTTCTTCAGCACTTTTACGTTTGTGTGGAACTTAAAAGAATAACATTTCTTCCCCCACAGGTAAACTGCCAAGAGGCGATCTTGCACATTTCAAATGCAGAGACAGACAGGGAGTACTGCATTGTCCACAATCACTCCTGGACCCCCCTGTCACAAACCCTTGATACTGCTGTAAGTCTTCCTCACTGATTTAGGCATTATTCTCTTGTGACATATTAGTATCAGGACAGGAAATGTACTGACTTTCATTGACTTAATAGGACATTAGTCCATTTTGTGTCTTTTTATATTTACAGAAATAGACGATGAGTGTTTACCTGCCAAAGTGGGCAGTGGTGTAGACAAACTTGAGATGAAGTTATTAAACAATCACAAATGTCAAAATGTGACTGTACACCTTACAGCCAGTATTTATTACCCGATGGCTGGTGGTTTGCAACTCTGGTTAGTGTAGTAACCAGAAACACCTTAACATGAAATAGCACTTGTGTTTACTGTAACAGCCATTGTTGTGTGTCTTTTCCTGTTTCCTAAAGTAATATTGGAGGAATGACAGGTAATAGTCCTTCTATCCTACCTGTTAATTCACTGATTGTCTTCACCTTTCCAGTTGCAGTATCCACTGGTGAATATGACCTCCACTCTACTGTGTAACGGCTCAGGGGTCAGTCCAGATGTGGTAAAGGGCAAAGCGTTGGTGGTGATGAGGGGGGACTGTAATTTCAGCCAAAAAGCTCTGGTTGCTCAGAGCCTTGGAGCTACAACTTTGCTCATTGCCAGCAACACAACATTGGTAGGCCATTAACTTCAGTCTGTATTTTTGTGCTATTGGATTAAGCACAGGGGTGTGTGATTTGATACTTTCCTATATTTTTTTGTTACCTAACTCCTATAGAGGCCCATCATCTGCACTGTTTTTGTTGTTTGTTTTTTTTTAGGTCTGTATCTGATCATAATGCTAGTGTCAAGATATGCAAATGTTACATGTAAGAAGTGATTCAGAAAAAAGGAAGTGACATGCCAGTGGTATAGATGTGGTGGTTTCCATCTAAATATATATATTTTCTATGTAAAACAAATGTTCTTGTTTCTTGCCATCATGTTTGATTCACTATGACATCTTGTACATATTTGTATGACAATATGCCATGCCTAAAATGACTCACCAAAGGAAAGATACAACATTTTCCCCAAGTCTGCTTTAATAATAATCTCTTTTGCACTACTCGGCTTTTCAGATCACTCCATCAGCCAATGAGTCTGAGTATGCAAAGGTCCACATTCCTCTGGCTCTCATGAGGTACAGGGACTTCCTGGAGGCACAGCAGGTCAGAGAGGCCTCACTTTTTTTGCTTTTACTTAATTTGGTCTCGTTTGCACCTCTTTTATAAAAGATTTGACGAAGAATGTCAAACTGGATACAAAGTTGCTCATTAAATGTTGAATCGTTGTTTGCGCCCTCAGGTGTTTGGTGAAGATATGGAGGTAAAGCTTTATGCGCCACCTCACTCAAAGATTGATCCAAGCATTGCAGTCATGCTACTGATTGCCATTGTCACGATTGCCTTGGGTGGCTACTGGAGCGGGGCATGTGAGAGGTGAGATATTGCAGCTGTACATACAGAGCTGTATCTGTACATTTTGATACAATCGAAAATAGAGCAAATATTAGAAGAACATAAAGTTTTGTTTGTATGCTGTACAACAATCTGATTAACCAGATAGCATCACTGTGAAGTGCTGAACATGCAGTAGATTATATTGGCACTGTCAACAATTAATGTACTGGATACTTTCCCAAAGGTCATATTTATGAGCAATAGCAGTGCTATCATATCAGATTACAGGTCTTTTTTTTTTTTTTTTTTTTTGTTTTTTTTTTGTTTTTGTTTTTTATCCCCCAAAAAACTCCAGTTTGATAAACACTAGGCTTGAAATAGATACCAAAAAAATTCAAGTGTTCTTCTTTGTGGCAGGGACCGGTTGAATGGTGGTTCCGAGCGGGGAGGAGGAGATAGCAAAGTAGACAGTGGAGAGCTTTTCTTGTACTCTCCTCTCAAAGTGGTTTTCTTTGTCGCCCTGATGTGTGGGATGCTGGTCCTCATGTACTTCTTCTACAACACCCTTGGTGAGTTGGGACAGAAAACAGCTCTTGGCTACTCTAAAGGAGTAATAATATGTGGTCTTTTGTCAATGTAATCTGTGTTTTTTTTTTTTTTTCCCCACCTAGTTTACGTCATTATTGCTATATTCTGCCTGGCATCTGCCTCTGCACTGTTCAGCTGTCTAGATGCAGTGATGGAAAAAATTGGTTGTGGAACTTGCAGGTATGAGCATCACTCTTCATTATATACACATAGCTACACACACATTTTCCACTAGTGTTTGGTAAATATAAACAAAACAGATGTGTATCAACACTACCTCATGAACAGCTCAGCCTAGGTGAATATGTGTGAATTTTGTACTTCTTGGTCGGGTTTCTCCATAAATGTATGATCATTTTTTCCATTGAAACAAAATGGACATTGTGGTCACAGTGGGAAGATGTGAAACAGGGCTGAGTGTGTTACTTCCTACTTTTAACATGTCTGTCTCTGAATCACATCCTGGCAGGCCAGCCTCAACTGCTGAAAGCCTTTATTTGACTGTCTGTGCCTTTTTCTAGTTTCTCTGTCAGAAATTGGAACTTCTCAGTGAGGTCTCTCATACTGGCTGCTGTGTGCATTTGCATTGCTGTGATCTGGGGAGTCTACAGAAATGAAGACAGGTAACGTAGGGGGACACATGCACACAAAACACACAACCATAATCCTTGTGTCTGTTTCACTCCCAGAAGTGGCTGCCTCAGGATGAAGCATGAGGTGCTTCTTGTTTAAATTATATGGTAAACAACCACATTGCAGCAGCAGTGCTTTTGACATTACAACACCCAAATCATTGTTCCCAGCTTCCTGCGTTAGTGTTAAATGTTGATAGCCAATTGTCAACTCAGCTTGTCCAGAAAGATAATTGCAGGGATTTTTATTCCCATTCCCGTGGTACCAGGTATGAAGGATATTATTTGTTGATGGGAAGCTTTGGTATATTTCGACCTGGACCCTATTTTGCCATATCTTTGTGTGTAAGTGATTATGGGTACAATAATTTTTGATTGTTCTAGTATAGTGCGAGCGTACTGCCGCTTTCAAACGATCCTAAGCATCCACTAAAAATGGTTGTTTTTGCCACTGCAGGCTCATATTGTTAGTTTATGTGTCTCACAGCATTATGGATAGGACCCTACGGAATGACAAAACATTTCTCTTTACCTTTCGCTTGATCCGGACTGTTGTCTCACCAAGTCTGGAGAAGTCTGTTCTTAAGTCTCTTAAAAGGTGACTTGTTGCTCACTTGTTCGTAGAAATCAGCAAAATATTCAGCCATGGCATTTAAAACCTTTTAGATAACACTTTCTGTGCTCCAGCACAATAAACTCCTCCTGGCACTCCTCTCTACGACATTCACTCACCTTTCCACCAATGTCTTCCTGCAACAAATCTCACAAGACCTCTCTTTGAGCAAAACTTGGTTGTGTGTTAATGATGTTGGCAGGCTTATTACAGCTCAAGTGTCTCATTACATTTAGCGACTGGTCAGTGTCTGTAGAATAGTAGTTGATATTCTGATATTCTCAGTCTTCCTGTCACAATGTCCTGATCATCACTTGTTTGTGTTATTTTTATCATCTTTTTTCAGACAGCTAAGTTTGAGTTTCTAAATTTGAAAGTTAAAAACATTTGAAGCCAAAGTCTCTTGGTGACGATAATGGCAAACAAATCTTTAAACTCTCTAAAGATACTGAATACTGATAAATTTTGTGGACTTGCATTGTAAAACATAAAGAAATGTGACTGCAATATCAATTAGCATTCCTTCATGTTACTCTAGGTTTTGTTAAAGTTAAAAACACATGCCAAACAAGCTTCTTGTGTCCTTGTAGATGGATCTGGATCTTGCAGGACCTCCTTGGTATTGCTTTCTGCCTCAACTTCATGAAGACCATCTCACTGTCCAACTTCAAGGTACATCTCAACAGCAGCTCCTATCTGAGAAGCACACTCGCTTCCATCATCGTTCTATCTTTGCTTAATCTTTCTTTTGTACTTTGTTAGGCATAAGATGTATTTGTACAGTCATTGTATTTCTTGAAGTATATATATATTTAGTTTTTCTCCTCTTTGCATTAACAAGACAGACTTTGGTGCATTTATCATTATTGGCAATCAATGTAATTCCCTAACCCTAACAGTGTTAAAATATATATTTTTTATCAGTTTGATTAATTCTGTCATTTCCCCCCTCCTCAAAATCTCATAGATCTGTGTGATTCTACTGAGCCTCCTGCTTGTGTATGATGTCTTCTTCGTTTTCATCACTCCTTTCTTCACAAAGGTATGAGTATAATTATTTATTTTGTTTATGCTTATTCTGAGGACTGGAGTGGTAGGGTTGTCCAAATACTTAACTGCTACTGATTTCAGTCTTAACTGCCGTAGTTGAAAGTGTTTTGGCATCCAGTGACCAAATTTCACTGATGCATAAAAGCTGAATCTAAGAGAACAAGTGATGATTTGCAAAGGGAAACACACATACAGCCACTGTTACCTAATATCATTGAATATGAGATGTTTTTACAGCTCCGCAGTGTGCTGTGTGATGGTTTTATAAATGAACAAGTAACATAATATGAATCCTCTGTATCTCTTTCGTTATCAACAGAATGGAGTTAGCATCATGGTGCAGGTTGCTTTGGGCCCAGATGCATCTGGAGAGAAGGTAAGTCCCTCTGCACTGCATCCTACCTTGAAGGGGAACTCCACCAAATTTTCTTTGTAGGCATTTTTCTAAATATTTCCCAAAATCTTAAATTCCAAATAATTCTTTTCACCATTTTTAGGATTTTTAAGATTTGGAATGGTTGAAAAAATTAAATTTTGATATCTAAAATTACTACAAAAATAAATGAATGCTTTTATATTTGGAACACTACTGTTAAAACATTTTCTTTAAATTAATTTAGGTATTTTATACTACTCTAGGATATTTTTTTGAGTATAGCTCATACATTATGAGGAGACTGAATGCCGAAACATCATTCTGTTAATAAATATATTAGCAGAGTAAATTTGTGTTCAGGAAAAGAAGTGTGCAGCAGTTTTTGATCTTTGAGGGAGTGCTGGAATTTTTTGAGCAACAAGCTTGGTGGAATTTCCCGACAAGTTTGTCCTGGCTTTATTAACATCCTGGCTGACCTGCACTGCTTGTTGTTGATGCCCTGAGGGGAATGACAGACTGATTGATTGACTAACTGTGCGCTGGGGTTGGGTGGGCTCTGTCGTAGACGCAAGGTAACATGGTGGAGGTCCCCGCTGAACCCCAGACTCCCTCTGAGAAAGTAAGGCTTGATTTGTTACCCATCCACTCCATTTTTCAATGCTACATCCTGAGGTGCGTGGGAAGTTATTGGCATTTGACTTTCCTGAGCATAATCCCACTTTTATACTTCTTTCAAAATAGTATGTAAGAGAAAAAGATGAAGAGGAAAGTTTTGTACTGGGCCGTTATTTTGTTTAATGTGCTCTTCTAGTACTGCACAAAGACACCCAAACTAAACGTTAAAATTTGTTTAACAAGAGAAATGAAAAAAACTTATTTTTTTTGATTCTTTGAATTAAGATAATATATGTAATAATGCAATGGACCAGTTGTGTGTACCTACACATTGTTCTTGCCGCCCATCATGTTCATGTTTTTTTTTTTTTTTAAACTATATATTTTTTTATCTATGGCTATTAACCTCCTTATGAAAATATGGTACTTACTTTCCCTATCCCTTTCACTAAAGTGAAATGTGAAGCAAGGGAAAGACACACATGTTGAGTCTCCCATGATTGTCAAGTGGTACGTACTGACCAGTCACCTGACTGCACTGCAAAGCAGGTCTATTCCAGCTGAATCAGATTATGAGAAATGTTTTATCTTGTTGCGTCATTGTGAAATTGATTTGACCTTCAGGGGGTTTGTTTATAGAGGGGTTTTTATATTTAGATTTCATTCCAGTAAAAGATTGCTTTTGTGTGAATACTCTAAATTTTTTTCCTTGCGCTTAGAAGTGCCCTGAGGATTCAGAAGGGAATGTTAAGCCATTGCAGGACAGCTGAAGCAGTGTTTTTCTCAGGGTTGCTCCTGCAGCAGAACTTATATTCTTGTCTTGTCAGTTGTCTCTGGGAAATTATAAATAGTACACACTGATGTACTTAACAAACTTGTGTTCAGCAACGTATTGTGTGATCGTGTGCATAATGTTTGTTGCCATTTGTGGAAACAACAGATTGATGTCACAGTCTCAAACAATGTTCAAAGTAAACGGAATTGATTTCAAACATCTGTGACAGACGATGCCAGCAAGCACACTTAGGTAGTGTGTAGCAGAGATGGCTGTTACAAAATACAGTGTAATATTGTAAAAGCAATGTACACCAATGTGTCTGCTACAGCTCTGGGACATGACTATGCAGTGAAGAGTCAGACTGAGTCAGTGTAACAGTACAGCTCACTGTGTTTGGCTGCATTCACAACAATTGTGAGCTGTTATGTCATTTTAAACACATAAAATGTTTTATTTTCTCAGCTACCAGTGGTGATGCGTGTCCCACGGTTCTCAGCTTGGGCTCAGAACCTGTGTGGAATGCAGTTCTCCATTCTGGGTTATGGAGACATCATTGTTCCAGGTGAGGTTTTTAAGTGGCACTGTCAGTGTTTGGCTAGACCGTCCCTAGCAAATATTTTGAATACAACCGTGGCTGCTCGTCTTCAGTCAGTTTAACCGCAGTATGCCAACACATATGAGCCAGTGGAGGAAAAGAGAAGGCGAAACTAAATACATGCTGTGAACAGATCAGTACCAACAAAGCTCTTTTTAGGTCATAAAAACTGTCTCATTTGTTTATTCTGAATGAGATGTGTGTAATTTAAGGTACTTACAAGTTTGTGTTTGCTTTGTTTTTCCTTTAAATTCGCTAAACCAACTGTGGAAAAAAAAGCTTTGTTGATGGCAGAACTGTTTCTGAGCTGAGAAGGAATATGCGAGCGTCTGTGGTGGCGTGCGTTTCCCTCATCCTCTGCATCTTCACTGATCCAACAGGTCTCCTGGTTGCCTATTGCAGCAGGTTTGATGTCTGGATCAACAGCAGCAAGAAGATCTACTTTGTCAGCTGCTGCATAGGTACTCACTCGGTACAATTTTGTTATTCATATAACATAACTGTGCATGACCTCATCTAAATATGATATATGGTTTAGAGTCATTTGACTTTTGTCTTTGGAAAAGGACTTGTTTTTTTGTTGTTTTTTTTTTACAGTATTGTTGTAAGAATAAATGCACAGCATGTTGCCATTTGTTTTGTTTGTATTTTAAAATACTGCTCATTTCATGTTTCATATAGTTTTCATACATTGCCTCTATCCATATTAGGTTTGCTGCACACACTCTTCTTACTGATCTACATGCCTTTTTCGATTGTATTTCATAACATTTACCTACACACTCTGGAAATATTTAGTTGAACATGTGTGTCACAAGATCTTTTAATGCTTTGTAGTACTTAGTGAAATGCTGACATCGGTTTTGCTAATCACTACGTTTCTCTGGGCTTTTCTTTTTGACAAAGCAGTTTGCTGGCTTTAACTGGAATCAAGTTCTGATTATCATCTGTGTGTGGTGCAAGTTTCAGGTTTACTTGGTCTCTCTCCTTCTGTGTTTGAACGTGTTCACATCTCTCATTTCTTGCAGCCTATCTGCTGGGAATGATAATGACGTTTGCTGTGATGCTGCTGTCGGGGATGGGCCAGCCTGCCCTACTCTACCTGGTGCCCTTCACCCTGATAACCTCTGCCGTGGTGGCTGGATGCAGGGGAGAGATGAGGCAGTTCTGGGCAGGAACTACCTATGAGGTGAGAGGACCAGAGAATTCAAAGTGGTTCTAAACAGGTTTGATATAGCAATGGTATTTAGTGGATGGGTTGGTACTTCCTCTGTGCTTTTAAACAGTTTTCAGTGTATTTCAGAAGAACTTCATGAGATAAGATCGACTTTATTAATCCCCAGCTGGGGAAATTTGGTCATATGTCTTGATACGTCTGTAATACACCAGTTCATGGAACCTAAGTCAGCACAGTGCTATTCCAAAGAGTGAAGTACAGAGCAGGACTAATTGCCAAGACACATGCTCACTGCTAGTCACTAGGAGGACATTGTAAATATTTACTAATATGAGCAAGGCTTGCATGCTTTAGTGCTGAGTTGCCAGTGCATAACATAATGCAAAAAGTATCTTATTTGTTCAACAACAAAAGGCATTTCCTGTTCAGCCCTGAGGGTTTGTTGTTTCATTATGTGTCTTCACAACATCACTGCAATGCACAACTTTCTGCAGAACAAGCTTTTCTTGGTTTGCAATTGGTTTGAAGCGAAACTGCAACAACCTTCACTGTTGGTGTTAGTAAACTGCGAGGAAGCCGGTCACACCGGGCCACCTCAGGCTCCCGCAAAGAAGTTAGTGTGTGTATTGAATGGCGGCCTCAAGAGATGTCATTCCAGGCAGTTTTCCCTGTTCTTCCACTGTTTCTTGTCTTGATGTAGAAAATTATGTAAACTCAGTTGTGACTATGAGTGTTTGTATCTGTTAAGGTTAAATCTTGCTTCGGTCTTGTATATACTACATTGTCCACAGCACAAGTCAGATATTTTTAGTATTTTGAGTGATCTTGAAGAAATCACAATTTTTGATCTGTGTTTTTTCCGCCTTTTGTTACTAAGTCTTAAGTTATGTTGCAAAGGCCTTCTAACCTTCACTTTACATCACTTACCTTTCTGCAGCTAGAAGTACTGAGTAAGCACTACAGCATTACTACACTGTCGTTATACAGTGTAGTGCAAAAACTACACTGCAGTCTTAAACCTGCTGTGCAGAGCTTTTGTCTCCTCCTTCTGGCAGTGAAAGTAATTACACAAACGCTGGCAACATGCTTATGACACCTAAGGCTCCACCATGCTAATAGTTGCTGTAGCATACTCCGCTTCTACCATGGCTCCCCTCTTCAGCTCTGGCAAACCAATCATTGCTGCCTGGTATAAAACACATCACGACTGGTGCACCTGCACCACAGACACCAGATTTAAAAGCTAAGGAACTGTGAAATGCAGAGAGATTTGCCTGGTGTTAATTGGCTGAATCAGTGTTTTGTGAGCTCTTTTGGCAAGAGCTTGAATGTAACCGATGTTCATTTATATGTAAAAGGATTCAACCTGAGAAGTCTACAATGAGTCGCCCACTTGTAGTATATTGACTGACTCTGCAAGTCTCTGTAGGTTTACATACCCAGCTGGCATGAGCTGAATCAAAGGCAGTCTGGATGTTATGATATTGATTTTGTATTGAAGTAGAGACTGACACAGTTTGTAGTTGAAATTATGCATTTCTCACCCTCAGGTTCTACATTAACTAGGATGTGTATTGAATTGTGAATAACGCTGTGTGTGTATGTGAGAGTAAAAAAAAAAAAGAAGCAGGAAAGGGATATAATTCTAACCTGGCTTCATCTTCACCAGGTCTTGGACTCATCCAGGGAACCTTTGCTGCCAGGTGTGCTTCTCCTCAGTCCTGACCCCACCCCTGCATCTCTCCTGCCATTTTACAGCGTTGCTTACTGCAGTGCCTTTTCTTACCAGCCTCTTTTTGTCTACTTTTCTTTTTTCCTGTGGCATTTTAATCACTGATTTCCATGGTCAGTGTTAGATTCAAAGACACAACAGATGTCTTATGTTTTTAGAATACGTAGAACTCGGAGAACCCAAGTTTGGCAGCACAGTGTTTTGCATTAACTGACCAGTAGGTGTCTCTAGATGATTGAAAATAATCCTCTTTTGTGTTTGTCAGTCACACTCCAAAGTGCGCTTGTGTTAAGGCCATGGCCCTGGAATAGCATTAACTTCATTTCTTTATTTCTGCAGTTTGTTTTATCACTCCCTTTCTCCATCCGTCCATCTTTTCCAACCAGCGAGGGCTACTTGTTTCACTCCATCTTTCAC
Organism: Chelmon rostratus; assembly: GCF_017976325.1. NCBI lineage: Eukaryota > Metazoa > Chordata > Actinopteri > Chaetodontiformes > Chaetodontidae > Chelmon > Chelmon rostratus. Next base: position 23,574,195 of record NC_055658.1, on the reverse strand, counting down.
ACAGTTACCAACCAGTTTCGTGTCGCCCTCTGCATGTTGTTGCTTGCAGTTTAACTGTGAGAGCTGTGGCATGGATTTTGGGATGTGTTATCTGTTATCTTATGTTTTTGTGTTTGTCGGACGTATATCTTGCCTGTCATTGTCTAAATACAGAACACATCACAAATCTTTCTTTGTCTATCATTGCTATTTGGTGAACCAAAACATAGAAGAATTACTAACTTTTTGTTTCTTTTTTTCTTCAGAGGGAAGAACTGACTGCTCCATAGAAGGAGAAAAATGCTGACTTGCAGTGTTGTGAATAGACCCAACTGCTGGATGTTTTTCTTTTTTTTACCTTTTAATATTACATTTGCAAAGCAAGGGAACACATTTTATTCATCAACAGATTCAGTATGGAATAGTATGGCTTAATTTGACTGCTGTGATTGCTGGTTAGAGGGCTATTGAGAAAGGAGTATTGTGTAGGGCGAACAGAGATGTTTTAAGTGAAAAGCTTGTTTAGTGCCTGAAAGGTCTGTTAGGTTCTTGTTCAGAAAACTGTAATGACTTTGCCTTGGTGATGATCGCATAAATCAAAATGAGAAAGCACTTTATAATATTTAGCTTGACGGTTGTTTCATCAGGGGCGGGGGTTGGGGGTTTAATTACTTGTAGCCACAATATTGATACATTTTTGATAACTGTATTAGGGTTTCTGTGTAACCTGTTTGTATGATGTGATTTCTTTCATTGCCTTACATTAAAAAGAACAACTTGTATTTAATCTTCTTGACTGTGTATTTCTAGCTTTGATGTAGCTTCCACACAGATACTTAAGTGAATATAATCCTCCTGTAGATAAACCGCACATCTCTGGAAAGACAGTGACTTGGTCTGTTGGGGGGAAGAAAAATCCATATGGCTATTATTAAATGCATGAGAGAAAAGACGAGTTTCTTTTTTTTAAATGACTTCCAGCAGATTTTATGTTCTGTGAGATTCCCAGAAAATAGTCCACACCCCTTTTTTTTAATCATAGGAATGTCATGTTGAACGTACAATGACAGAAGGCTTCATTTAGGAGGAGCAGCCTGGTATGAACACAGTCCAACTGCTGCTCATAAAAACCCTCATCATACTCATCAGATTCATACTTCTGAATCAGGATAAACAAAAGGCAAGAAAGGTTCAACAGGCAGATATGAAATATTCTGCAAGGATTTTGTTCTCCTTGTGATATGGGGCATTTATGAGCGTTGATATCAGTTGACTTAGTATCTATAAAACTGAGACAACCCCCACAGGCTACCAGTTCTTAATAAGGTTCGCGTCGCGAGCCTTTGATGATGGTTAATTAATAATTTATTTGTGCTTTATAGACCAGTTAGAAGCCTTAAATAGCAGATAGTGATAGCCAGGTTGAAACAGTCTGGCTTTATGTTAGAAAAAATCCAATTTCTGGTATTATCTAGTTGGGTAATATAACAGATATGCTGTTAAAGTGCTGAAGGGTTTCTTACTTTCTAACAAGACATCAAATCTGCAGCTGTAAATGTTAATAGGTCATTGATAAATTGTGTTTTACTGTGAGCAAAGTTAGTCTGCAGGTAACAGGTGTTGTATATTGATTGGATTTGGTCTAGGTGCTGTCACTGGAGGGTAAGGGTCCATTGAAGGGGTCTTGCTGATGAATTAAATAGTCATAAATAGATAGCAATTGTTTGAGGTTTACCACTTCCCACGGGGAGTTTTACACGTGGCTTCTGATTGATTTGTAAAGTACAAATATATGATAATTAATGATTTAAAGACATTAGTTACTACTGTTACCCTTCAGAAAGTGGGACCGTGCTGTCTTTTAGAGGAACTCATGAGCTCATAGCAGGTCTGTCGGAATATTACCGGCCAGCCAGGCTACATAAGTGAGACAGAAGAGGGAAGTTAAAATATTCGGCCTTTTTTTCTGCCTGTTTGTATTTATTAGGAAGTAAAACAAAGCGCACATGTGGCCGCTGGCTCCGCCTCAGCCATGTGACGGTGTCCTGGCTGAGTCAGCCGGCTCGTCACGCAGCGTCAGTTCGGAGTCGCACAATTATGAAAAAGCAACCTTCCGTTGGAGGTGCAGCCGAAGCGGATCTCTCCAACGTCCACCGGGCTTTCCTTCCAAGGCTAACCGAGAGCACCGCCGATAGATGGATAAAAGCCACGACACAGCTCTTCCTGAGTCTCAACGGTGAAGAGAATGGTATGTGATCGTCGCTGAGCTGTCTGATCATTTCCTCCGCGTTTTATAGTCTGCTCAAATTGGCGCTGAGGATCGTCGTGACTGATCGGGGGTTTTTGAGTGGCAGGTCCCCCCCGTGCATGCTGCCTGCCTGCCTGTCAGGCTCCTAGCCGGGATCCCGCTGGCTTTTTGCTGTGTTTGCTGACTGTCTGGTTGCACTGCTAAAACACAGCGACTCGGACGTGAAAGGCGAAGTGTGTACGGTGACACACTGTCTAGCAAGAAAACCCCAAAATCACACACGGGCGTAACGTTAGCAGGCTAAATAGCTAGCTCGCTAGCGCTAAATGCTAGGTACTTAACCGAAGCTAACTAGCTACGCCAGCTGCGGTAGCTGGCTGATGTTAGCAACGGTTTCATCTCTGTAAAACAACACCCAGAGCTTCTCTTCATTAGACAGCCCTCTTGATACTAAACACACAAAAGGCTGTAAGTCAGAGCAGCCGGCTCTTGTTTAAGACACATTTCTGCCAGCTGTCTCAGATGTCGGACAAGACACACTGTCATCGGCAGTAACAAGTCAATGCCACCTTGAATGGCTGCCAAGTCCGTTCAGACTGAGTCCCCTTTATTCCGCCAGCGTCGAGAAAAGTTAAGTGATGTTGAAATAGCGCATTTATAGTCTCAGACGTTTGTTAGACCACAGTGCGCCCACTCATGTCCGTTTGCTATTTGGTGAGAGGAAAATGTTTCAGGCCCGCTGCTCACATCGGCGAGGACTTGTCTCAACATTGGTGTTTGTAAGTTGTAATTTTTCCTCTTCCTCTTCGTGTCAAGCACGGCCTCCTCTTTTCCCAAGAATTTCCTGTCTGGTCCTCTCTGGTGTAGCAGTCTGAGGAGCTCAGGGTGAATGGAAAGAGAAGATGCCTTGTAGCCAAAAGCTGTGAGTCAGACTTAACCACACAGTGTTGTTGTTACGCTGTGTGTGAGGGCTGGGTAATACTGAACTCATACCCAGCACTCGGATAATAACAACGTGTTGATAGTTTAGGAGTGGACGACGTGGTTAAAATCCCCTAAAACAGAAGATGTCATTTTCCATCATGATATTGATATATTGTGATCTGATCTGGGTGACTCCAGTGACGCCAAGACCTGATAAATAAAGATCACATTGACGCAAAAATCAGGCATTTGCTATCAGTCAGTCCTGCTCATTGATTTGGAACACAGCCCACAGTGGCTTCATACACCCAGAGGTAATAAAAGTATGTTCTGTATGAAGAGTGTGGCTAAATCTCTGGCTGTAGACTCATTTCTCAGTCATCTTCACTTTCAAAATCCTGTCATATTTCAGTGATTAAAAGTCAAAACAAGTCATTAGTAATGTGGTTGAGGTGACCACACACACATTTGTTGGTCATTTACCCCAAAAGTTGGGTAAAACGTGAATAAAAACAGAATGTGATCATTTGCAAACTAACTGTGTTTACTGGCAGCGGTTTTTACAAGGAGTTCCTGAGCCCATACAGTGGTATCCTTTTTACAAAGTGGTGAACCTCGCTCCATCCTGGCTTGTGATCAACTGAGCCTGTCCATGTTCCTCTCATTACTCAATCATGATACTATCACCTGTTACCATTGAACCTGTTTACCTGTGGAATGTTCCAAACAGGTGTTTTTGGAGCGTTCCACAACTTTCCCAGTCTTTTGTTGCTCCTGTCCCAACTTGTTTGACACGTGTTGCTACCTTTAAGTTCAGAATAAGCTGATATTTACAAAAATCAATGAAGTTGATGACATAAAACATTAAATATATTGCATTTGTGCTGTTTTCAATTGAGTATATATCAAAAAGGATTAGCAAATGATCACATTCTGTTTTGTTTAGATTTAATACAGCGTCCCAACTTTTTTGGAATCGGGTTGTAGCTCAAATTGAACAGTTGGACACATTCAGTAGATGATTTCATTTAACTGTGTTGTGGCTTGTAAGACAGGGGAAATATCATTACCCAAATCTCAGATGATAGTGTATCTAATCTCATATTGCAGCACTGATATATATCTCCTCCGCAGTATGTTATTTGCTGAGACGCCAGAGCAGCCGGTGCTTTTTGCCTCAGTGCAGAGCGTCTTATTTCCCACAGCGCCGGCTTGAGCCAGTCACATGCCGCAGCTTAATAGTGGATGAGGGGCACTCCTGTGCTGCTGCTCTGAAGAGTCTGATTGCGGCCTGATGAACTAATTACTGGTTCGTCAGAGTAGTCAGCATGTTTTTTTTATGTATGCCACCAATCGCTAATAGAACTTTATTATTGCAAGTCACAGTCTCTTATGTAATTGTGGGTGGTTGAACTGGTCATCAGCTCGGGCTTTAGCGCTCTGGGAGCTGGTAGAAAATGGTCTTGCATCACTGTGTTGTGCTCCAGAATAGACTCTAGCACTACTAGTCTGTGTGTTTGTGTACTGTGTGCGTTTGAGTGTGTAACTGCATGTGTGTTTTAGCCTGTGGAGTGACTGTGGTGTGCCTTTCAGAGCTCTGTTATCTCATGCTCCAATCCATTTGCAACACTCGCACACACGCACAGGCTCATTTGAAGATGACTGATAAAGTTTTTCCAGTGGCCCTGGACAGGGTATTAAAAAAAAAAAAAAAAAACCCCGTCACAGTCTCAGTTTGTTGATTTTATGAATGGAGTGCTCCCCTGTAGTTGTTGTCCAGCAGATCCTCCTCATTGCTTCTCTTCACTCTGCAGGGCTGCAGCTCCGAGTCAACCACGCAGCTGACTTGGGTGCACTGTGTACTACCTAAAGACTACTGGAGAGAATACGGACTGAGTGTATTATATGATTTGTGCTTGTTTATGCTTTTCTAGTAGTCCCTATTTGTTATTTAAGCAGAGAGGCTTAGAAGCAGTAACTTGACACTGTCCCTGCTGCTATCTCCTATCCTTAGACTGAGTCAACCAGGATTTTCATAGGCTCGCTTAAACATGAGCACCAGATGTTAAAAAAACAGCACAATATCACATGCTTTACATTTCTAGGTTATACAGCTGCTTGGGGGTAGGACTCGGGGTGGCATGCCAGCATGGTATCAGCCCATGCTGTGTCTTTCAGAGCTATGTCCAGGGGGCACAAGCATGAGAGCTGGAGAGCCATCACACGTTGGTCTCATGACTGTATGAACTGACTTCACTTCTGTGTGCAGCCTTCCAGGGAACTTATCTGAAGGCTCTCATGAACTCTTTGCCGCCATTTAACATTCTTTTATAGGCCTAGAGCTCTGAATAACTGCTGGAAGATGTGGCAAGGATTGCCAATTGATAAGACCTATCTGTGTTAAAATGTCTCATCGTGTGTGATCTTAATCTCTTTTAATGAATCCAATATAAAGGCCTACTTTGATCCTGCTTTGTCCTTATCAAAGGGACAGCAGTATTAGTAGCACAATATATTATACCAGGAATTTAACACAGACATTTTACAGGTGGTACTGGCCAGAGCTGTAAACCTAAGACTTGGATATAAGCCACACTCAGTTCACTAAAATCGGACTTGAGATCTGTCTGCTGTGAGATGTATTGCAAAGATTTCACATTTGCAGAAAATGATTTAATGACTAAACTTTAGATTGTGCTGATGTTGTGTCCTCACGGTTAGACACACAGGACCTCCACCAATGATTTTGTTCTGAGCTCTCCTGACCTTCCTGTGTTTGAGTAACCAGTGTCAAGTGTGCAAAATAAGGAGCATTGTTTCATTTATCCTTTTTATCGCATGAATTTGTTGCACAGCATATAAAAGTTATCATATAAAAGGTCCGTTAAAACACGGCCTTGGCCATGTAAGAAAAACGTGCTACAGCTCCCAACATATTAATGTATTCATGACACTATAAACTTGAGTCGTGACCATAGACGGGATAAAAGATGGACGTAGCCACTGAGACGCCACCCACTGGTTTTTGGACCGCCTTTTTGAAGCCTCGAATTTGGCATTATGGCCGTCGCCAACTTGGTTTTTTTGAGCCAGTTGTGATCATATTTGGATGAGAGGGGGGAGCTGTGGAGGTTGCTATGCTTCTATCCTGATTGGATCTGACTGACAATTTGAGGACACACTGTGGTAGTGACTTGTCAATAACAAGGGAGCCACTAGGTTTGGTTGAGGTGTTAACATATGCCAACTGGTTGTCAGCCCAGCAACTAGCGATTGCCAATATTTTTGTGCAGGTGGGAGTCCCCATTCCCCGCACTGCTGAAGAGAAAGACCAGTACTTTAAAGTAACTCGTTCATTTTGTTCACCATCAGTGAACTGATGTGTGAATGACTCTTTTAGCTCTGTATTTTTTAGTATCTTTCAAAGGTGTTTTTTAGAGGAGGTTTTTCAAGTATCCCACTGAATGCAAGTAACAGCCATCAGGGTCAGACAGAGCCCCAGAGAGAATTCATGAGGTAACTGCTTTAACTGCTGTGTACAGTGACACTTATGGGTAATTGTACTGTAGGATACGTGGTTTGGTTATAGCTGTTATAAAAATAGACCTGACAACTAGAGCTTGCTTTAAAATATGTAGTGTAGTGTTGATTTAATAATGTTAAAACATACCAGAGAGTCTGCATCACAAGAAATCTAATGCCGGACTAATTAATATGACAATGAACTGAGAAAAGACAAAGCAAATGCTCTTTCCCATTGCTCTTATATAGTATTTGCAAGTGGCTTTCACATGTGTAACTGTGTCCAGTCACATGTTAACCATACTGTTTCCCCTGTCCACCAAAGCAGCAGATGGCCTAATGATTTTTGCTGCTACTGCCAACAATTGACCTGCATTTGGTGAGTGACGGGTGCTAATTGCAAACCCTGTAACTGCAGATAAATTAATCCAGTCGCCCGACCCTTGTAGCCACGCCCTCAAGAGTACCCGTCTTTTGCATCTATTTCACTCTTAACGGCACCATAATTTGCAAAATGAACATGATGCTGTATTGAAGAAGACTTGAAGCTAATGATTGAAAGAATAAACTCAGATATTTGCATTTAAAAAAAACTGGAACCATAGAATTTTTGACATTTTTACTTGAAAAATTACTAATTTAACTCATTGTTGCTGATTACTTTTCTGTCAGGTGCCTGATTGATTTCAGCTTGAATTGATTTCAGTTTCAATATATGCAATGTCTGTGTCTGTATCCAGATTTTTAGTACCTCTGGGGGGTTGTGTGGTACAAAGCAGTCCCCATGTGATGTGACGTAATGAAAATAGAAACAGCGGGGAGGAATTAAGGTTATGGCGTGGAAAAACTCCTGACAAGAGCCTCAGCTCAGTGTGCCGTGGAGGATGCCCCAGTTCTGTGTCCATGCTTACTATCTAACTATTGCCATACCAGTGGCTCCATTGTAATTCTTACAACAATCTATAATAATCAAGTCTGTATGAGAAAGGTGAAGCAGTTGCACAAATTTGCTGCCCCATTTCATTAGTTTTTTCCTGTAAATCTGAACCTTATCTCTTCAAACAGAAAGCTTATTTCTTTCCTTCATTGCAAAGAATGGGAAACCCCTCAAAGCTGTATAGCAGCCAGCACGCTTTGATCGCAATTTCTCAAAGTAAATAGTGGGAAAAAAAATAAAACGGTAAAAATGAATTGTGCTCTTTCTGTTGGTTCTGAACCACTCTTCTCTTTGGCTGCTGCTCACACTAAAGTGCTGACCCCATATCCTCCACTCTTTCTAATGGGTAATAGCTTTTGCCAAGCCAGATGTTATCTCTCCCTGTATTACGTCAGGCAGGGCCAGAGGAATGATGGGTTGACCAGCCAGCATGGTTACATTGTTGGGAAAAAGGAGGGGGAAGGAAGAGCTCAGTTCACAAGGTTTCTGAGTTCAGTATGTGTTTTTGTGTGCGTGTGTGTGGAGGTGCCAATGTGATCAAATTTGTGTCCAGCAATAGGAACACATTCGCTCCCACAAACGTGCTGGTGTAGATGAACATGACCGTGCGCACACACACACACACACACACACTTGCCCATAAACAAAACTAACAGCATCCTACATTGCTGACCCCAGAGAGGTAGAAAGGTGCTGGATTATATTTCCTACAGGAACAGTGTAATCATAAAACTTGGAGCTCCGAGAAAGAAGCCAGAGAGGAAGAGGGAGGGAGCGAGGAAGTGGGAGAGTGTGTGTATGTTTTTGGCAGGGGCTCTAAAGTGCTCAAGTCTTTTGTTGCCTGACATTCTCAGGTACCATGGTTACAGGTTAGCAGGGCACAGCCCGCCTTTATCTGCCGCATTAGCACATTGTTAGATCGTGTTGGATGGGGACGACACCAGTGTGTTTTGTTGAAAGAATTCTTTCACAGCACAATACTGAGACCCTCCTTATGTCTTAAGGGTGTGTCTCACATCTATCCCTAGTTCAACAGGTAGTGAATCACTATGCAGTGAATTACATTTTAGACATTGATTAGGTCAGTGACCTGCGGTATACAGTAACTATCATATCAAGGTAACTGACAGAAGTTAGGTGGGCTACAGAGTAAGATTTATGAACACATATAAACACAGCTCATAAGGATGATTGCTATGTTTAATTTGGTTAAAAAGCAAGCATTAGCAATAGCATTGCTATCAGCACTCAGCAGAATCAAACCTGCTAATTAACGTTATTAGACGAAGCTGTGTTTACCCTGCTGTGAACTGTAAAGTGTACACTACATACAAGTCCTCATAGTGTATTGTTGACTGTAATGATAGTATACTGTGCAAAAAAGTAATGTGATGTTCCGTTTTGTACTGATAATGAAATGACCGTGTACAAGATGTGCTTTGGGAGATACATGTTCCTTTTTGCGCTAAAATAAAAAACATAAAGGATTAGTTTGGCATTCTGGCAAATATGCTTATTCACGTTCTTGCAAAGAGATGAGAAGATTAATACCACTCTCATGTCTGTCTGTTAAATATGAATGCATAAACAAACATAAATATGTATGCTGGAGCCAGGAGATGGTTAGCTTAGCATTAAGTCAGAGCTTTCACAGGTGCTGGTAGGGTGGATTTTGTGACCTTTGGACAGAGACATGCTAGCTTCTCCCCCTGTTTCTAGTCTTTAAGCTAAACTGGCTCTGGCTTCATATTAAAGGGACAAACTTGAGCGTGCTATTCTTATTTAACTCTCAATAAGAATTTAAATCAGCATAAAAAACATGCCACAATGTTGAACTCTCAAGATTTTATTTTTGGTAAATTCAGGGATTATTATCTTACCTTCCAGGAGTATTCATTTTTGTTGTAACCTCCAGTGTTGGTTTTAATAATAAAGTCCAACTAAATTGAAGGTTTGTCTTTGCACTGTGGTTAACCAAGGGTTCATGGCAACATTCAGCAAAAACATAAATTCATGTCGAAAGGGATAATAATTCACACCCACAAAAAACATCACACCTATCAGATCATCAGCCAGCTCACAATAGATCTAAACTTGAAGACATGTCAATTGCTTACAGGATAAAACAGAAATAAAACCTGTAAATAAATAGCTGTAGGTATACACTTTAAAATGAAGTTAAAACTATTTTGTTAAAGCAACCTTTCTGATGCCTGAGATGTTTGTGTTTGATGATGTGATCATTTCCCAACTCATAAATGTTCTCCAGTTGTGCTGCCACTATAGGTTAAGTATTTTTCCATAGGGGAGACCTAATGTGACGTGAACATCAATACTAATATAGAAATGTTACAGTAGCACTTAGGATTAACATTAGTTTGCTGCCCTCAGTCTGATCTGGATTGAGTTTTTTTTAATGCTGTTCTCTTGGAAATGAGTATCAAGATAAAGGGGGCCTCTTGAGGCGTCAGTGCAGGGCCTGAGTTGTTGGGAGAGGTTTTGTGTGTACTGCATGAATCACGGTTGGTGGTGTGTCTTCACTAGACAACTAGGTATACTGTATATCATTGAGGCCTCTGCCCATCCACTAATCTTCTCCCACACCCCCGCCTCCCTCGTCTCTTTCTCCCGAGCCTAAGTATAATATCTAGTTGGTCTCAGACACATTCATCTGCCCCCTGAGTGGCTTCTTACAGATTAACAGTGGATGGAGTTTGGAGGCTGCAACCTCTCACTGATCACTCAGCTTTTAACTCAGGCCGGATCTGTATGGTAACAGCATCGCTGTAGACTTTGAGACCTCTATGGAAATTGCGTTCAGATCTTGTGAGAGACGGAGCCTGCGAGAAGCGTAGTGATTCGTTGCTGATGATCCGGTGCTCAGGGGAGGCTGCGGTGACTGTGGTTTGTCCGGGAGATGCATGAAGGAGCCTTGGTATGTTCCTGTACAAAGCCCTTAAACACAGAGATGAAGAGGAGGACATCCAGGTACATGCTCAGTGGCTCGGTGTCACTGGTCAAGCGGCGGCATGACCAGTTTGCTTAGATGTTTCAGTAAAACCGCTGTTTACAAACCATGTGTGCTATGGATGGGACTCTTGGCACCAGAGGGTGCCTGTAGCAATAGATAATTTGATGGAAAGTTTGGCACTCTTCCTTTATCCTAAGCCAATTCTGTTTCTATCCTGTCTACATGGAAAGGTTAACTTGTGAGACTCAGTTGCAGCTAGTTTCAGCAGAAAATAACCTGCTGGTAACTCACAATGTTTCCTTCCCCAGTTGTTGCAATACTTTTGTTTGAGTTTCAGGAATAGTTGAAACGCTTTGGTGTAAAGCAGGTGACGGTGTTTGCAGGTTTCCCTCTCTGTGCTGGGAGGGATTAATGGTGCTAATCGCTCATGGTCCCTCTGAGCTGCTGGAGGAACAATAAGGCATTAGGCATTAATTGAAAATTCCTCTGGCATAAATCCTGGCTTTAAAAGGACAGTGATACAGGATGAGATTGTTTTATTGCAGTTTAAAACATTGTCAGACTGAAGCTAAAGTGCCTCCTGAGCTGGAGTCATCCTCATTTTGTAGAGTTAAATTTTTATCTTTTTTTTTTTTTTTTTCCCATTTATTAAACCTTCTAATCCCCTTTATTTTCATAGCCTAAATCCTGGATTAAGGGTTACAAGCTCCCTCTCAGGATGTTTGGAGTTTATGATTTTCAGAGAAAATTGGTTTAGCTGAAGAAAAAACGGACAAATTACCACTTTTGATTTATCCCCATGTTCCTTTTCCTCGTCTTTGTGAAACTACAATGGATGTAGTGTCAGCACTGTACAAACACTCAATTACTGTACAGAGGAGCATTCCTCAGGGAACAATTTGCCTCGCAGCCTGGAATGATTAAATGCAAACATAATACAGCCGTAAACACAAACACCAGCATCTCCAGCTGCTGTGCACTGCTCACAATATGCAATTGTTTCTCTTTGTTCGCAGTCCCAGAAACCCTGGATAGAAAGCACTTTCACCAAGAGGGAATGTGTGTACATACTTCCAGTGTCAAAGGACCCCCACAGGTATGTGTGTCTGTAGCGTGTCGTGTGGTGATAGCCATGGAAACGGTGTAATTGCATGGTGTGTTAAAGTAGGCCCAAACCCTAACAACTACTCTCCAAGGAGTAAATGAGTTTGTTTCTACATAATTTTAATGTTTATGTCTGTCACTGTGATTACAGTCTTAAGTGAGAGGGAAGACCAGTGATGAAGCTGTGCATCGTATCTTCCTCCAATCTTAGGGATGGGATTCTTTATTAATTTCTTATCAGTCGGCCACAAGTTTGGATTTCATCATTTTGAGGACTTCAGTTAAATCTGAATCCCATTTTTTTAAAAAGAAAAGTTCTGTGTGTGTTTGTGAAGAACTTCTGGGATCTCAAATATGGACATTTCTTTCTGCAGACCTACTGGAATCTTACAAAGCAGTGTTGAAACTGTATGGAAGTCCTTTATTGACTTAGCATGCAGGCTGCTCATTCACAATGTGTCATGTCTGCATGAGAAGCACACACAAAACAGCCTTCATAAAAGGTACAGCAGCTGGTATAATAGTCATCCAGTTCTAAAGAAGTAAACGCAAGAAACATTTTGCGAGTAAAATTCTTGGTTATTTGATTTTAGGTAGTTTCCCACAGTTACATGCATTTACAATGTGACCACTTCCATTGTATGTTGTTTTTAGTTACACTTTTAAGAGGGTGCATTCCTTCCTTTCCTCTTGTAAGCTCACAATGATACTGGGTTACTCTTTTCCCCTGTGTTTTCTTTTACATCAATTATTTGCCACTGGCTTTTCTCCACTAACTACAGTACGTGCTGCTAGTCGAAGATGATTCGGAGATGTTTGTGAACATGGGCCCACGCAACGGCGGGCCAAAGGCCTGCATGTGACTGCGATCACAGTGAGAGTCCCCTTGGCAGGTTTCATAATGCTCTCTTGGTTAAAGGCCAATCTAACCAGGCTGCCTGCCCAGCTGACAGATAACCTTCCAAAATGTCCCCCAGTGTCTACAGAGAACTTCTTTCTAACAACGAGAGATCAGACCAGCAGTCTGTCTTCGTATCTTCTATCTATCATCCGTCTAAATGTACTCCACATTTAAGAGGTCATAATTAATTTCAACTGAAATCAGTGATTAATTATGTTGCTGTGAATTTCCCTCCAGATGCCTTCCAGGATGTCAGATTTGCCAACAGCTGGTCCGGTAGGTATTCTGTCTTTGTTTCACTCATTCTTTGTTACCTGACAGGATTAGCCTGACAGCGCTGACCGGTTACTTCACACTAGAAAAAGCCTGCAGGCAAATTCTTTTACAGTGTAATTCGACTGAACAGCAACCCTCCTCAGGAAACAATTAACTTCCAGGCTTTGTGTGTCAGGATGCACCTGCTCGCCAGAGGTGATCAAAGGAGGTGAAGAAACAAAAATGCTTGGGATGGTCATTAATTATAGTTTATAATGCATTGATGAGGCACATTAAAAGTAAAGCACCCCTACAGTCTTGAATATCTGTCAGACCTTGTCATCATGGTTGGTTGTTGGGATAAAAGTTTTATTTTTGATTTGTATTGCTAAGATATTTTATGAGGATGAAAATCTGGATTTGAATGTTTAAAAGCTGATGTGAGTATACAGGTTATACATTCTCACAGTTCACCGTGATAACAGGCAAAGATTTCCCATTTGTATTTCTTAATGATTCTTGAAACCATGAGTGTTTTACTTCAGACAGAGGTAGACACAGGCAGGCCTCTCATTTCAATCCAGCAACATTGAATTTTATCAGCTGAAATAACAAGCAGAATGTAGCAGCTGTAGCTAGCTAGCTAGTTAAGCTAGCGGTAGCTCCAAAAGTTGGTTGAAAACGTCCTCTCCAGACGACTATTTACTGTTTCCAGTTCCCTAGTTTTAAAATAAGGATCCTGTAAAGTGCTTTTTAAATATGCACTTGGTAGCTACATCCTTGATAGCGTGGTAAAAGAGTGAAGCTAAAGCTGCATCGATAGCAGCTGATGTAATAAAGAAACAGAATTGTTCCTGTTTATTTGGTTTTAATGTAACGTAACCTGTAAAACCACAAACTTGAGTTAGCTAGTGAAATGCTTCTTGGCCTGTAACGCGTGATTAGGTTATGGTTTATGGTTTGTGAGTCCACATGTAAAATTCAAGACACTGACATTCACGAAGTGTGTCTTGTACTTGAACGCATCATTTAAATCCACTATTGTTAAGAACAATCAATGAAAAGTGATTCTGTTCACCCTCAAGGTGCTGCTGTGGGCGGCTGGTGCGGCAGCATGTTGGCTTCACAGCCAGCTTGGCCACGAAGTACTCGGACATGAAGCTGGGTGAAAACCCCAACCTGTCCATGCCCGCGGTGGAGGAGTGGTCGGTGGAAAAACACACAGAGGCGAGCCCCTGTGACGCCTATGGTGTCATCAACTTCCAGGGAGGGTCTCACTCATACAGGGCCAAGGTAGGAGGGCAAATTCTTCTGCGCGGCGGGCATGTATTTCATGTAAAAAGAGTGATTCTTGATAATTGTTCAGCAGATTTCGTAAAAATGGTCTTACAAAGTGGTTTTAAATTATTTTTATGTGTTTTCCTCAACGCACGCTTGAAACAATGTAGATTCTTAATGTCTTGTGCTGAAGCATTGACAGCTTTTTTTTTATAATCTATTAGTAATTTAACTATATATTTAGCTTTAGATTAACTGATGTTTGCTGGTTTCTGCTTTTCAAATGTGAGGTTATGCTGCTTTTCTTTGCTTTATGTGCTCATGTGAACGTGCTTCTCTCGTGTCTGTGCAAACATTGGCAGTATGTGCGTTTGTCCTACGACTCGCGGCCAGAGAGCATCCTGCGGCTGATGCTGAAGGAGTGGCATATGGAGCTTCCTAAGATCCTCATCTCTGTCCATGGAGGAGTTCAGAACTTTGAGCTGCACCCACGCATCAAGCAGGTGGTGGGAAAGGGCCTCATCAAAGCTGCAGTCACCACCGGGGCCTGGATTCTCACCGGAGGGGTCAACACAGGTATGTAGTCAGAGGGATTAGTTTAGTCATCCTGTGGATACGCTGGCTGTAAAACTGTGAATTTGAGCAAGTTTCCGAGTATTCCTGACAGTCAAAGTCATATGATTTCTTATTTGAAAGCAGAGGATTTACAAGAATATATCAGAATGTATTATTTTCAAATGCATTTAATGTTGGTTTTCAGCTGTATTAGAATCAGAGATCATACTATAATGGATGGAGCTGCCTTGTCGTTCTGTCACAAACTCACAGATTCATGTTTAGCATTTGTAGCTGCTTTATTTGTGGACGTGTGAACAAAAAAAAAAGATTTGGGCATGGCCCTTTTTGCGTGGAGGCAGCACAGATTTGCTTGAAACTGCAGGCCAAAAATTGTTGGCACTGTGGCTCTGCAGGCTAGGAATGATCTTAGACTGGTTTGAGGTGCTTTGCATCTCTTTTGAAAAGAAACGTTACAAGCAAATGAGAAAGGAGTAAATATTGTAATGTGGAAATTAATGAAATATTACAACACAATGTCAATTTTAAAATGCTTTCTGGGTTCAGTGACGAGCTGGTATTATTGTTATTGAATAGATATAGCAGCTAATAACTAATTATTTTCCACCCCTGCTCCCTCACAGATTCCCTAAATGACCACTCACTCCCACTTACATTATACACAGACCTGCACAAACACACAGACACCATCAGTGTGATGCGCTGATGTAGCAGAACTTCTAATACTGGGCTCTAAGCGTGTCATTTGGCTGTGTGTCGTGGCCGAGGTGTGTCTGCAGCCACAGCGCGGCGTTAAGTTGGTGTGGTCTGATCATAGTGTTTAAAATCATTACTCACAGGGTCAATTACCCAGACCAGTGATTACTTTTAATGCCTCGCTGGCACCCTGGCCAGTTGGGATGGTCTCCTGGCTCACAAATTACTGCTGAATCCATGAGATCCATCAGCTGAGGATTGTGGTTCACAAACAACCCCAGGACTAATGTACTTGATGTGGCCTTGCACCATATGCAGTGTTTTGGAGATAGAAGCCTCAGGTGTCTGGCCTCTTTCTTTTCACATTCATGGCTAATGGGATCGACACACTATTACTGGTCATTGATTTGTACGGAAACATACATGTTAAGGGGCCAGTTTTATGATGTAACTGCCAGTCTGAATTTGTATGTATGGCAAGGTTACATAGCAATGAAACTTTAGACTCCTGTCCATCATATAATAAAAGATTATTGATTGTTTAATGCATCCTTCTCAAAGGTGTCGCGAAGCATGTGGGAGACGCCCTTAAAGAGCACTGTTCAAGATCATCAAAGAAAATTTGCACTATCGGGATCGCACCCTGGGGAGTCATAGAAAACAGGAACGATCTCATTGGCAGAGACGTAAGACCCAACTCTTATAATCTAATTTGTTGTTGATGTTGCTACTTTGATGTCAGTTTGGGTTGCTTTGTGAAGGCACAGAAGTCATTTCTCTCCTCTTCACTGCCATCTCATGTCCACACTTCAGATTATCGCTCCGTATCAGACGCTGCTGAACCCTCTCAGCAAACTAAACGTTCTCAACAATCTGCATTCCCATTTCCTCCTGGTGGATGATGGGACAGTGGGCAAGTACGGCGCTGAGGTCAATCTGCGGCGGGACCTGGAGAAGCACATCAACCTTCAGAGAATACATGCGCGTAAGTGAAAGCAGAAACATAAACTTCAACAGTTCGCTTGGATTCCATAGAACCAGCAGATCATAACGGATCACTTTGGATCTGCTAAAGCAGTGTGGGGATCTTCTTCTGAGATAATGCACTGACATTGTTTTTGTGTCTTGGAAAGGCAAAAACATCCCCTTACTCATGTACTCATCTACTCCCAATCAAAACACAACACTTAGCCCATTAAATTACTGAAATCCACAACTCATGTAAATGAAAAAAAAAAAAAAAAACTTTCTTCAACTTGAGTTTGTTTTTGTCCCGATGAATCTTCTTCTTGTCTTATATTTATTATGATTTTGTTGTTGGGGCTTTTAAGCTGCACATCAGAAAGATTGAAGTCCACACTGTACTGAATGTAAAGTAAAATGTACGCCTCCACTCCAAGCTAATAGAGCGCCCCCTTCTGACAAGAAAGACTGAACTTAAATTCTGTGTTCTGCTCTCTGCATTAGTGATTTGCATCAAATTTAAAATTGTCACTTTTAAGTTCTGTGAGATGTTAAACATTGAAGTGAACATGAGTGCAGTATCACCCACAGGCCGAAACACAACACTTCTCACCTGTTAAGTCTGAGTTTAACCGATCAGTCTTCACTGACCACAGACAAGAACAGTTTATATACTTGCCACATCAAGTGGACGTCCATGTTTCAAGGTCAAGGTCATAGAATTATCTCAAAGGAATTATTGATAAATAATCTCTTCTTCTTTGACGCTTTGTGCTGGCTGTAATGTGTTACAACAGTTTGCTCAAACACAGTCACGTGATGTTTTATTAATACAGCATGCCATACTCATACTCTGCCTGGAACTCTTGCTTGGAAGAGCAGCGTCAGATCTGATTAGCACAGATCATTTTCATGTGTATTCTAACTTGTGTGGGAGTACCTCTTGATAAATACAGCAGATTATGATACTTGACTTTATGAACGAGGTAATAAGACTTACAGCCTAAAATGTCGTCGTACATTACATTGTACATTATGTTTTGTGGTAAGACCACTTTCTTGAATATTCAGGTATATTAAATGAAATGTAAATAATCATTAGTATGGCTCTTTCACCAGTGAAGTATCATGTGGGTTGCAGCTGAATTTACTTCAAGAAGTCAGGCTTAGGAAGTGAAACCAAGAGAACATACAAAAGTGGCTGAGTTGTGACTTTGCTGCTTATAGCATTAATTCCTCTGTTAGACATTATAGGACTAAACTAAAGTCCAAGATGTTATTCTTATGAAGTCAGTTTGTCTTTGCCTGGTGGAGACTGGGTGATAACAGCGAGCTGGCCATTATCTCCACAACCTCTCACAAACTGTCACTTGGGTGGAGCTGTATTATGTGAATGACATTAGAGTTGAAGGGAATAATGGAAAATGAAGCTATAAGCACACTCTTCTTCCTTGTAGGAATCGGTCAGGGTGTTCCTGTCGTGGCCCTGATCTTTGAGGGGGGTCCCAATGTGATCCTGACTGTGCTGGAGTACCTTCAGGAAAGCCCTCCTGTCCCAGTAGTGGTGTGTGAGGGGACCGGCCGTGCTGCTGACATACTGGCTTACGTCCACAAGCAGACCGAGGAGGGAGGGTAGGCCTCACACACACACACACACACACACACTCACACACACACACACACACACACACACACACACACACACAGAGGACAGGGGTGGGTGGGGTGCTGCCAAACAAATATTGTTTTAATGTTGATTTGTTTGAGTGTAATCACAAATGAAATGACTGATGATGGGAAAGGAGGGAATGAATGGAGAAACAGTAATGTTAACAATTAAGCAGAGATGGTAACATATAGCAGAGAGAATACAGAGAATTTTTAAAATGTGTAAAATCAAGGTTTCATTTCATGTTTTATTAAATATTTAGTTGTTAAAGTTAGAACATTTGTAAAGCCAAATGGCACCGATGCTGTTCGTGATGAATCATTACTGTGTTGTAGACAGTGATGTTCCTGTTTTGTTGTGTTTTCGGTTCCTTTGATGGCAGCGTCGTTGGTGGCTCCTAGCTTTTTTATAACAGACTGGGCTGTGGTTGGGAATCCTTCTGGGACAGAAATAGACAGAAATAGATGTTCATCACTTCCTTCATCTATTCCTCAGGCCTGAGAAAGGGCCTGAGGCCTGAAATGTTGCTTCTAAAACAGAATGAGATGATTTAGTTGTGCAGGCCTTTCTCCATTGTTCCCCCTGTTAGCTGGCTTGCAAAAACTTTAACAATCCCGGCTAAGTTGACACTAAATAGGAGCTCCATCGGTCCATCAGTCAGTCTTGTCAGACCAGGAGTTTCCAATCCAGCTGTGAGCATGTTCGCATAAAAAGGTTGGCCTTTGTTACAGCTGATCACAGGAAACATGCACAGATCCAGAGCAGTGGGGTTAACATGAGGTTTACTTTTCCTTTGAAGGTTAGTTAACAGGAAAAGGGAGATAGAATCTAAAAATAAAAATAGTACAGAAAATTACATAATTGCACAAATAAAGCATTTAAATGCACCAAGTGATTGTACGGCTGCACGGTGTTGTTGAGGGATTTTTAGACAGGACGTGTGCTGGAATCAAACCTATACTTTAAGTGTTTTATAGCTGTGTTGGTTTGAGCAGCATGACTGCAACCATGTTATACTGTAATCCTTCTACAGCGGCCTTCCTGATGGAGTGGAGACTGACATCATCGCAACCATCAAGAAAACCTTCAACTTCAGCCAGAGCGATGCCATCCACCTCTTTCAGACTCTGATGGAGTGCATGAAAAGCAAAGAATTGGTACATTCACGCACATTTGAATTTTTCCATCACATATTTTAATATTTTTCATACACTGCTTATTATTCATGTTCGAGTTTTTAATTTCCATTTCAATGGCAGTGAGTGCAGCAGTGAAACAATCTTGCAAAGGTCAGAGTCATTTAAAGGACTTCCTGAAAACACAAACACAAAAGCTTCAGGTGAAGTAAGAGAACATAGAGCAGGTTTCAGCTAAAAGAAGCAATTGAAGCACTGCCCCAGGGGCCCTGTGAATTACAGGGTTTGGACAAAGTCTTGAAAGTATGGAAAATGCTTAATTTTAGTCACTAAGTGTTCAATAATTTTAATATACTTTTTGGAAAAATGCTTGTTTTTCATCATAATCTGACGTTTCATCTGCACAATCACTCATGTAAACCAAAAATCTTACCTTGAAAGTGCTTAAATTTTAAGATGCAAAAATCCTGGCCTCTTACTGACACATCAGCGACTTCAGCTGATGGTCCTACTGTTTGTTTTCATAGATTGACATATCACGTATCAGAAACTCTTAAACATCTGGAGAATGTCTGTGGGAACATGTTAATAAGTGCTATCTCGTTTCTTGGCAAACAGATCACGGTGTTTCACATCAGCTCTGAGGAGCACCAGGACATTGACGTAGCCATTCTGAGGGCTTTGCTCCAAGGTTAGTAGATGACTTCTCTTTGAACCTTCTTCCCTCTTCAGCTTCTGTGAGAGAGTAAAAGTCACATAAAATTGATTCAGTCTATTCATATGCTGAAGTTGTTGGCATTTGGAGATGAAGATTTCAAGACTTGGTCATGTTTTCATTCTGATACAGATATGCTTTGAGAAGAGTTCCCCCCTGTGTGCCCTTCTCTTTGTGTTCCCCAGGAGATCATGTTGCTCGCATTCACAGGGCCTCTTTATTCCAACACAGTCAGTTCCCCCAGCTGCATGCCTTACTCCTCTTCATCTCCACAGGCTGGTAGACCAAGAGAAAAAGTTTGACGCTCACCTGAGCAGTTCTCACTTTGTTTCAATTATTCTGTAGAAAAGGAGGAAAAACACCCACTTTATGATTGTTTTAACTCTGTCCCACTGCTGTGTGAACACACGTTCTCCTTTTAAAGTATGGTACAAATGTCTCACCTGAAAGAGGGAGGGGTGTGCCGTACTGAGTGTGTGCTGGCTGTTCACCCTCGTTCCAGTTTATTTAGACAAAAAGCAAGGAATTTGTGAGTGACTGCAGCTGATTGATCGTCTGGAGAAACAATCTCAGATGCTCAAAAGACAAACTGCCCGTGACTGAAAGTGTCCACCCAGGCAAATATTTGCCAGCCGAAGGCGAAGTGTTCTTGGTGAAACAGTAACTCATCCTCAAAAGGACCCTGGGCTACGAAAGCTGTCAAGCCTCTTAAAGAATATTGAGTGCTGCTCCTTCTCTCGTCCATTACGATTCAATTCATTTAGCAGGCTGCATATTAAATGAGAAGTGTGAAGGAGTTACTGGGAATGCCATCAGTGTTGTTTAAAAGCTGAATACATACTCCCTTTCACATGTGGATTTTTAAGCAGACAGCTTGGGTCATTTGGAAGTGCTTTTAGTAATTTGAGTCCAACCAAGTTCTTATTTGACATCCACACAATTAATTCTGTGCACTCTGATTATGATCGCTATATTCAGATGGCTCTTGAAGGACAATAAGGCAGATTACTGTGGAAGAGAGCAGTAGACTGAAGAGGGATTTACTTTGTAGTCTGTATTAGTGTGTAATTGAGTGTATTACTGCCCTGGCCCTGCTCTACTAACCCCCTCTAATCCTGCTTGCTGGCTAACGGGAAATACACAGTTAATAAGGCTTTACGTGCCTGGAAATTCATATGTTTGTGCATGCGTGTGTGTTTACTCACGGCTGTACCTGTGTATTTCAGGCACAAACGCGTCTGCCTTCGATCAGCTGGTCCTGACTCTGGCCTGGGACCGCGTAGACATTGCCAAGAATCATGTGTTTGTGTACGGACAGCAGCTCCTGGTACGTCTGCGTGTTTGTTTGTCCATGTGTGTATGTTTGTGTGTGTGTGTGTGTGTGTGTGTGTGTGTGTGTGTTTTTGGCAAAGCTTCCAGGGATGTGTGCTTAGCTCAGCGTTGGCTCCAAACCTTTAGATTTGCCCAAAATGACCCAAGAATCTCTGCTGACCACAATCTGCATTCTGAAGAGCCAAGGGACTGGACTCAGGCAGGCTGCCAAGAACTGCTTGTCTTGACTGTAACATGAACCCTCTTACAGTTGTCTTCCTAAGCTGCCCTCAGTGCTCATGTTTATTTTAAAACTTAGGGAATCCTGGCTTTTTGCGTGAATGAAAGGATGTATAATATTTATTTCTGTTTCTTGTTTTTTTTTTCTTGTTTTTTTTAATTTGGCCATATTTTGGTCTTCTCCCTCATTGTGTTTGTTTTATAAATAACGATTTGCTTTAAAAATGTCCTTCATAACAGCATGTTATCTTTGTTTGCGTGTATAGGTGAGCTCTCTGGAGCAGGCGATGCTGGATGCCCTTGTGATGGACAGGGTGGACTTTGTCAAGTTGCTCATAGAAAACGGTGTGAGCATGCACCGTTTCCTGACAATCAGTCGGCTGGAGGAGCTCTACAACACGGTAACATTATGAACACGCACCAGCCATTAAGTAAAAATGATGAGCTGTTTGTAAAGAAATAGATATACTGTATAGAGAACTGGTTTTGAGTGTAAAACTTTTTGTATTCTCTTCTGTTGCAGAAACAACCAACCAACAACCCAACTCTCCTCCACCTGGTTAGAGATGTGAAACAGGTAGTCAGTTCACTTCATATTGTTTTTATCAGTTGATGCTAACCAGAGTCTGTTCAGCCTCATTCACCATTTTTTTTCTGCGCCTTCCTGCAGAGTCATCTGCCTCCAAATTACAAGATTACTCTGATTGATGTGGGCCTGGTTATTGAGTACCTGATGGGCGGGACTTACAGGTGCAACTACACCAGGAAACGCTTCCGAATCATTTACAACAATCTCCATGGCAACAGTAGGGTGAGTTGAAACAGTTGCAATTCCTGCAGGGTCTTTGTGGAAATGTGCAAAATGTCTTTCATGGTGTTGATATTTGAAACTGAACTTTATTTGAAGTGGTGCAATGCACTGGAGTTAAAACCTGGCATCTCAAGTGGATGTAATATAAAAAACAGTAACATTTGATTCAATATACTAATAATGTCAGGCCTTCAACTCGTATTGTGAACTGTAATAGAAGTCAGTAGAGGATAAATCAGGTAAATCTGAAAATGTTTTCATGTGCTGCGCAGAGATCGGGGCGCCACACTGCAGGTCCTGGTTCTCATTTGAGGAAAAGCCATGAGTCTTTTAGCATGCAGGCTGACAAGAAGGAGAAGACAAGGCACAACCACTTCATCAAAACTGCACAGCCATACAAACCTAAGGTAAACGCCTGTTGTTCAATAAAAGGAACGAGGCTGCTGAAAACCTCAAGTGGTAGAAATCTGTCTCTGCATTTACGGAGGAACTGCAAAATGGGAAAAATGAAAGTCTCCACCTTCCCTCTCCTCCTAGCTTGAGTCCACCACCGAGCAGAACAAAAAGAGAAGCAAGGAAGAGATCGTTGACATAGACGACCCAGAGACACGGCGGTTCCCCTACCCTTTCAATGAGCTGCTGGTGTGGGCTGTGCTGATGAAGAGGCAGAAAATGTCACTGTTCTTCTGGCAGCATGGAGAGGAGAACATGGCCAAGGCACTGGTGGCTTGTAAGCTTTGCCGATCTATGGGCTACGAGGCCAAGAAGAGCGACGTGGTGGATGACACCTCAGAGGAGCTCAAGGAGTACTCAAAGTAAGTTTGTCTGTGGCTTAGATACATGTCAGCTGGTTGTGAAATTCTAACATTCCTCCATGAAAGCAAAGATATGAACTAAATCCACTGTACTGATGTGTTTCAGTGAGTTTGGGACGTTAGCGGTGGACCTGCTGGAGCAATCGTTCAGGCAGGATGAAACCATGGCCATGAAGCTGCTGACCTACGAGCTGAAGAACTGGAGCAACTCCACCTGCTTGAAGTTGGCCGTGTCCTCCCACCTACGGCCCTTTGTGGCTCATACCTGCACCCAGATGCTGCTGTCAGACATGTGGATGGGACGGCTGAACATGCGCAAGAACTCCTGGTACAAGGTTCATGTTCCATTTAGATTTTATTTTTGGAAGCAAACGAGAAGCTGGGGGAATATAAGTGCTGGAATCCATGCTTTGTCTGTGTACACTTTAATACAAATGCTAAACCCTCCTGGAATGATTGAATAATTACGTTTGCTGGAGCCTTTGCAACAGGCGCAGTGATCCTGGGGGTTTGAACATGGATCTGCTTTCATATCTGATCCCAATCTCAGTTCAGTGCTCACTGAGGTGTTGAAATGCCAGTTAGCTGGATGATTCACGGACACAAGGAATAAACAGTATGTTGTAGGAATGAACTTGTTAATCTCAGGTGACCTCCTGGTGCAAGCATTTCCTGAGATCTAGGTTAAATTCCATTCTGCACTGTAAAAACAGCACTTTGGTTTCAAATTTAAATTAGCGAAATGCCACAAAACTTGGACAGTGTGGTATGCTGTATATGTGCAGCTATCACACAGCACTTGGGGATTCATTACTTTGTGCGTAATTCAAAGGACACCTTCAACAAATAAAGCAGCATCCACCCACATGAGTGTGTATCTGTCTCTAGGTGATTCTGAGTATTTTGGTGCCTCCTGCCATCCTGCTGTTGGAGTACAAATCCAAGGCCGAGATGGCTCACATCCCTCAGAGTCAGGACGACCACCAGATGACCATGGAGGACAGCGAACACAACTTCCAGAACATAGCTGAAGACATCCAAATGGTTACATTTACCACTCTTTTATCCAGTTGTTTTTTTGTTTTGAAGATCTTGTGTCTTCCTAAATTTAAAGCAGTCCAGCAGTCATCACACGAGTTAAAAAGTTCATAAATCATCCATTGTTTATGTGATGTTAAAGGGTTAATGAGCTGTGAACCAGTTGTATGTCTGTTGTGGTAGAAAGTAGAAAGACAGATATTCACAGAAAAAGTGTGTTGATAAATTCTTTTTTGCCATTTTGACCTAAAATTCCTTTTTTTGTGTGTGTTTGTTTTAACTTTTGCAATGTATTTGCTTTCTTTCTTTCGCTCACATTCTCCTCTCTACTCTGCATTCTCCCTCTTTCTCTCATTTTCGCTCCACACTGTGGCCCGCTGTCTAATTTGAGCCATTTTAATCTCTCTGCAGGATGTGTTCAAGGAGGCCAGATCCCACGACCACGTGGAGACCAAGAACGACACGGAGCCGCACATTCACTCCAGGAAGCTGCCCTTAACCAGGAAAATTTATGCCTTCTACCACGCTCCCATTGTCAAGTTCTGGTCCAACACGGTATGGAGATTACAGATGAGAGCACGCACGCATACAGTAGATTAGGTCATATACAACTATCTATTATGTGGTGGTTTATCTGAATAGGACTCTGGATAAAAGGATCTTCAAAGAGAGGATGTTGTCACCCAGGAGCAGTCGCTTAACACAGGCTGTTTTTGTTTTCAACCAACCAGCCATCCTGAAGAGATACAAATATGTTATTAAGATTATTACTTGGAGGGCGTATCCACCGGGAACTTTCCCAGAAATCCAATCGTTAAGGGACTACATTTAGTTGCTCTCTGAACAGTCAGGAACTATTGGGGTGGCTTGCACTGCTAAACATCACTTACTGGTCAAATGCAGTATGGCTAGATTTACAAAATAAGGAAGCACTGGGTGATGTGCACATTTAGTTGTTTTGTTGGGTTCCTGACTGGTTTAAAAAAAGCTACTTAAATAGGAAGGTTTCCCATGAGCTGAGAGCAGGAGTGAACAAGAGAGTAAACTTGATTTCCTGAAACAGCTTTGGAGATTTCAGTCTCCTTTTCCACCTCTGCTTGACCCAATTACATCTGTTCAAAAGTCACAATGAAGACAGAGAGTAACAGGGTGAGTCTGTAGTTGTTTTGTCAGTTGTGAAAATTGCATCTCAAACATTTCAATCCTTTTTCAGTCTAATTTGTCTCATCTTCAAATGTGGCAGAAATGCAAAAAGGAGTGTGGAAAATTACTTTATTACCTGCTGTATTTCCTATTGATCCTTAGTACCTACTACTAAATGTGCTCATTTGTGGTGCTAGGAATAAAGATCATCTTTGCTTGATGCTAAAGGTTCTCCACCAGCATTGTCTGACACAAAGCCCGGCAGACTCTGCCTGTGATCAATAGTCCATTAATGGCACAAAGAGGAGAAGGGGACAAGGTGCAAACTTGTCTTATCAGACACCCACACAGAAGGTAGCGAGGCGCAAAGAGTGAAAACGCAGCTCTGTGAAGCCATGGATTTTAACACCTAATGGGTGGATGGATATTCCCACGGCACCACCCACAGGAAAGCTCAGGGAACACGATGATACAACATTTCCCAATCCACAGCAAACATCTAGTTAAGACTCCAGTTGTTTGTGAGACGTATTTGTTCTAGACCGGGCCTTGGTTGCCATATCCTTTCTAGCACTTTGGCATAGGCTTTCCCTGGCATAGCAGTGTGTTTCCTGTCAAGCTGGTCTATCGTCATGTCCCCTTTTTCTTTACAAAACTAAAGCCACTAGTACTGCGCTCCATTAAACCCTATCAGTGCTCACGAGTAGGAGGGAAATGAGGCCAGTGCTTCACAGTGCACTCCTTCTGGTTGGCTGTTTGGAGAAAATCTGAGATCAATAGCATGAATGTCTGCATACGCATTTAACTTTAGAAGTTAACTTTAACACTCATTTAAGGACCACAGACTTGTTAAGAAAGAGGCAGCGGCTGCAGTTAAAGTTTAATTTAAATACATTTTCTTGTATACACATTTGTACTATCACACGCATGCACAGCATTATCACTCATCTTCTCTCACTTGCTCTTACGTTTATTTACATATAAACACAAGCCTGGGGCTGGTTCTCAGGAGCCTGGGAGTCGACATTGAGGGTTTTATTTGCAAGGACAGGGCTGTTTTTCAGGCTCTTTAAGACTGAGAGGAGCTGATACCATCACTGAAACTGCTGGTCTATGTAATGTAGCCTGTGCATCGGCTTATCTACATCAGTTGTACCTGGTTCAACCCCTACAGCACATCAATGCAGCACTCAACAATGACTTGCCCATCAGATGGGAGTGTTAAGGGCTGATTTTCCAGCAGTTCACACCTCACGTGTCATGGTTCAGCAGTTTTTGAAACAGTGGCCGAATCCAAGTTATATGAAGAACCAGCCAACCTATATGGACATTTTGAAACTTTCCCACAGTCTGCAGGATGGTTGACCACTGCTTTAAACAGATGGGAACTCTTTTGTGTGAACTTCAGACAAGAGTTCATGTACCACTGGGAGACAGTCATGTGGCTTGCACTTGTTTCTCCACAGGAAAAGATAAAAACACAAGAGTTTCCACTTGAACTAAGATACTTTAAGGTGTATTAAGTACCTAAATTAAGTGAGCCTGGGTCAAATCTAAAATTTTGGTCAACAAGAAAAGTAAAAAAGCTTGTGGGAGATAACACATCTCTCACCTTATTTATTTGGGATGTAAATAGTTTTATAGTATTTATGTGTGAAAGCCATTTATCTAAATATTAACTCTATGAGTTAATAAAAAGTATAGTATGGTGTACAGCCATGCTAGGGGCTCTGTGAGGCTGTACTTGAGCACATGCTTTGAGCTAAATGCTAATGTGGTCACAATAACAATGCCAACATGTTGATGTGAGGCAGGTAAAATGTTTCCCATGCTCAACGTCTTGGTGTCGTGTAGCAAATTTCAACCTGATGGTGGCACTGAAGGATCACCAAAGTTTGTTGGATTCATCTTCTGTGGACCATGAATGTCCAAAGGTTGATATTTTAGTCTGTAACAAAGTGGTGGACTGAACAACTGAGCAACATTACCATAAAATTATAATGGCTGATGACAGCGACGAACAGTTCAACATTAGAAACATGAATTATTGCAGCTTTTTATGACGAGCCGGTTAAAAATTCCCATCTCAATTTCTTACATAATCCCCCTCACCCCTCCTTTCTGAGAGCAGACTTTGTCGGGAACTGTGAATTTCACTTGAGACGGAGAAGCTGAAGTCTCTCTTGTCTCACACGCGATCCTCATCCACACAGCTAACCGCCAGCTGAGCTCTGAGGGCTCAGAGGGCTCAGTCAAAATGGCAGTGCTCAGATTCAAAGTGCCGTGATGAGGTTCAGCCCCTTCGGAGGGCCTCATCTAACCTCGTCTCAAAATATTTCAGGGAGAGGAAGCCCCTCTCTGAAACTGTCTGAGTTTAGAGGCTCTCTGTCAACACAAGCCAGTCATCATCTGCGTCCAACATATCCTATATGCTGTAAATCTGCATTGCATCCACATTTATGACACCCACAGGTAGAAAACTTCATGCTTTACTTGATTTGAAGAAGTGTTTTATATCACGTTGTTTATTAGTCTTACTGTTGTGTCTCAGCTCTTCTACCTGGGCTTCTTGATGTTCTACTCCTATGTGGTCCTGGTGAAAATGCCTGAATGGCCTTCTCCTCAGGAGTGGGTGGTGATCCTCTACATATTCACCTCTGCCATTGAGAAAATTCGAGAGGTATGTGGAACAGACTTGATAGCCCCTTTGTAAAAGACACATATTGTCAGGCTCTGTAATTTCATTATTATAATATAATGCCATTAGTTCACAGTTTTCTTCCTCTCTCCACTCTCTCATTTTTTGCAGATGTTTATGTCTGAAGCCGGTAAAATAAGCCAGAAGGTTAAAGTGTGGTTCAGTGACTATTTTAATGTGTCTGACTTTCTGGCCATCATGACCTTCTTTATTGGCTTTGGCCTGAGGTTGGGTGGAGAAAGGGTCTTTGCCCCCGGGAGGACGGTGTATTGTCTAAATATCATCTTCTGGTACGTGCGACTCCTGGACATCCTGGCTGTCAACCAGCAAGCTGGACCGTATGTGATGATGATCGCAAAAATGGTGAGTTCTTGTGAGTGTGACACTCCGCTGCATAATGGAGAGCAAGCAGATGTCTTTGTACACAGTCTAAATGGCTTTTCCAGCCACGCATGCTCTCACATTTACAGAGAAAATAAAATTGATTTCAATTCCGCTTTATAGTCTTCACATGGGGGAGACATAAGGAAACAGGAATAATATGTTAGCATTTAATGCTCCACCACTTTGTTGATGTAACCGAAATTGTAATATGTCAAGAACATGTCGCATAGACTAAAAAAACACAATGAAAATGTCTATTACTGATCATTGTATGGTGCATTAGGCCATGGCAGTGTTGCAGTCAACTTTAAAATAGCTGGCATCACTTGTTTTGTAGCTCTTTAGTTAATAGTCTGAGCATACTTTAAGAGTTGTTGCTGTGTTTTTTTTGCATACACAACTTGCTCATTTTAATATTGATGTTTTTATTAAATCAATTTGAATGTTCGCGTTTAAACAGCGTTAATCATCTACACGATGTTACCAGGTATTGTAACCTACTATATTATCCTGAGCAGCCCCATCAGTTTTAGAACAGACCAGTCCTGCTATTATTTTTTCCACTGACTCCACCTCATAGTTGTAATCAAGTATTTATATTTGAGAGATAGCCTTCCTTCAACTGAATATTGGATGAAATGAAGTTAAGATCATGTGAGAAAGTAATTTGATCATTTTTGAGATACACTTAATAGCTTTCTTGCAGAGTTATGATAAATATGAAGCTAGAACCAGCAGACGATGAGCTTATTTTAGCATCGCCTTTCCTAGCTTAGATTAGCTTATGTTAGCATTAAGCCTGGAAGAGGGGGAAGTCTGGCTCTTTCCGAAGCTTAAAAAAAATCCATCACTTCTAAATTTTACTAAGTAACAACACACATACGCACATAAAGTGCAAAAATGATGAGTTGTGGTTTTTACAGGAGTAGCTGTTTCCCCTGTTTTCGTCTAGTATGCTAACGTAAGCTAACCGGCTGTTAGCTGTAGCTTTGGATCCAATTCTCAGCAAGACAGCAAATAAGTGTGTTTCCCACAGTATCAAACTCCACCTTTAAGTGAAACTAGATTTAATTAGAAGATTTCGATCATGTACACCTTCATAGCTGTGAAGTAGTTATAAACCTATGAACATTACTGCGTCTGCTCTGGGGATTTCAATACAGACATTTTTTACAGCTCCAATCAACAATTGATTTGAAAGGAGCAGCAGCAGACCCAATCAAAGAACAGAGGAACGTTTACCTTGTTTTTGTTTTTCCGTTATTTAACGAACTGTTGTATAAAAAGTGAAGGGGCCTAATTAAGTTTTTTTTCTTAGCAAAATTTGTGAGTTAGTGCTGATTTTGGATCCCCAGAGTAGACGTGTGCACTAAAGAAACTCGGTGGAATGTTCTTTATAATTCAATTATTATTTCAATTAGTGATAATACCTTCAGTATGCATTTCTTTCAGGTGGCCAACATGTTTTATATTGTGGTAATAATGGCGATAGTCCTGCTGAGCTATGGCGTACCCAGGAAAGCTATTCTGTACCCAGGAGAGGAGCCCAGCTGGACGCTGGCCAAAGACGTGGTCTTCCAGCCGTACTGGATGATGTACGGGGAAGTGTATGCCTATGAAATCGACGGTAAGGACGATGAGGATGGTAGGGGAGACTATGAGGGTAAGAGCATTTTTACTCATAGCTTGTTACCACAGCATGAAAGCTGATTGTCACTCCAAACAAGCACTGGAAATCAAACCCACGATGGCCTAATCATTGCTCCCCCTCACGGCCTCTTTCCCACAACATAGTTAGATAGATAGATAGATAGATACATACATACATACATACACACATACACACATACACACATACATTATTCATCTCCAAAGACAAATTTACAGAACATGGTTACAACATGGTTCATACAGAGAAGCATCCAAAAGCTGCTCTCTTTGAGGAGGTCATGGCCTTTTGCTTCACCACAGCATGGACTGCCTCGACTCAACTGAAAATGGTTACAGATAAAAATCAACCATTGAGTGATCGTCACTTGAGTCGGGGACATTTGAAGCTGAGGTGGAACAAAACCCCTGTCTGCGCCGCATAACCTGAGAAGGCATCCCAACATTTCACGCACCATTGAAATTTATCACGTGGTTTCTCAGTGTCTTATGACCTTGAACAAACTCTCAAAAGATTCCTCTGAAAAAAAAAAAAATTATTTAATATATCATTAATGTACAGGGATGATGCTACCTACAGCACAGTTTAGCTATTTGTTTAGTTACAAATCACAGTAAACACATAAAATAAATCTCAAAACAAGTTTTTGTAATGAAACAGTTCATGTTTCATTACGGTTTAAAGGCAGTACTCTTTGTAATGCATTCATATGAGGTAGAATCAGATTTGGTACTAACACAGGACAGGAAGTTAATTACAGATTGTGCCCAGGAGGAAGACCTCGGTGTGTTGAGGGCACATATCTTAAGGATATTTCGATGTATGTGCATGCATATCATAAAAGGCTCCTCTTCTTCACAGTGTGTGCCAATAACAGTGAAGTAAAGCACCTGTGTGCGGCAGGAGTGTGGCTGACTCCTCTCCTACAAGCAGTCTACCTCTTTGTACAGTATATACTAATGGTCAACCTCCTCATCGCCTTCTTCAAGTGAGTGCGCAACATTTCACTGCTAAATCCAGCTGTGCCTGCAGAATAATGTAGGCACTCACTGGCCACAGCATCATCATCCTCAGTGTCATTTCTGTACTCTGTTTTCCAGCAATGTGTATCTGCAAGTGAAGTCCATTTCTAATCTGGTGTGGAAGTACCAGCGCTACCACTTTATTATGGCCTACCATGAGAAGCCTGTCCTCCCACCCCCCTTCATCCTCCTCTGCCATATCTACTCCCTCTTCTGTATGTGTAGAAAGAGGAAGAAGGAGAATACCTACGGACCAAGTACGACCACACTACTGTCAGAAACCTCGTGCCTCCTACAATCCATTCATAAATATTTTACAAAAACAAACGTCAGGGATTTAAATGTTTTATGGGTACAAAACAAAACGATATGAGAAAGAGTTGCTGCTTAATTGGGTGAGATAAGGAAAATCAATTAGCAAGTCAACAAGTGTTTCTTTCTTTCAGAGCTGTTTCTCACAGAGGAAGACCAAAAGAAGCTTCATGATTTTGAGGAGCAGTGTGTGGAGACATACTTTCATGAAAAGGATGATCAGTTTCACTCGGGGAGTGAGGAGCGCATACGTCTTACCTCAGAAAGGTGGGACTGTTCTCGTTTTTATAGGTGCCCTGCGGAGAAACAAACATTTGGTCACAGTCAGTCTTTTAAATGCAGCATTGTTTAGAGCCGTGTTAAGGAACTAGTAGTCTTCCTCTCCCCTGTGTTTGTAGCACGTTGCTGCTCCATAGCGCTACTGAGGTCAGAAACTCCACATGGCACCTTTTTAATGGCATTTTGCAACACTTAAAAAAAGTAAACATTCCAAAAGATGCAGCATTTAAAATGAAAAGAAATTAGTAAGATAAAGAGATGCATTTTCAAAGGAGTCAGTGAGTATGGGACTCATTTTTTTAGAGACCAAATTAGTCCATTTTCATTTTAACAATATAATATTCACATTTTCATTTAACATTAACAATAGTAGGCAACAACAAGCTGACTTGTGGTTAACTGAAGCTACTGTTTGTCATTTCCAGGGTTGAAACCATGTGTATGCAGCTGAAAGAGGTTGGAAACAAGGTCAACTTTATAAAACGCTCTTTGCACACACTGGACTCCCAAATCGGCCACCTGCAGGACCTCTCAGCACTGACTGTGGACACTCTGAAGACCCTCACTGCTCAGAGGGCTTCAGAGGCCAGCAAGGTTCACAATCAGATTACCCGGGAGCTCAGCCTGTCTAAGAACGTGGTCCCCAGCATCGCCCCTGTGGCAACAGACGCTGGCCCCCACTCCAAATCGTCCGTGATAGGAAAACGCAGTGTGGGGGCCTACTTCGGCTCGTCTTTTCCCCAGGCAGGAGCCAACATGGCAGATTCTCTTTTTGGATTTGGTGTAGAGGGAGGAGCTGGGGCAGAAAGTAACCGGAGAGTTGGGCCCAACCCTGAAATAGAACTGGGGCTGGATCCCAGCCTGAACCCAGCATTGAGTCCAGAGAGGAGGGGGTTGTTTGGGCTCGGGCACCTTGCTGCAGAGGCTGGCTCCTCGGGCAGTGCCGGCTCCAGTGCCTTTGTCCAAAGTGCTGTGGCCATTTCCCCTCCGGAGCTGCGTCTCCGCGGCCACTCTCTCACCCAGAGTAAGCTGACCCGTCCACAAGAGCCGGGCCTTTCCGACTCCCCATCCAGCCTGCCCAACGTGCCCTCTCCCGGGGCTCAGTTCCACATCAGCAGCACCCCTTCCCAGCCCAGTGGCTCCAGCCACCCAGAACTCGCCCTAGCTAGGCTTTACCAGCAGCCCCTCCAGCCAGACAGCACCACTGTCGAGTTTGGGGCGTTTGTGGGTAAGTATGAGACTGAGAGTGAGTCTGGTGTTGATGAGGAGATAAAAGTGGAGCATGAAAACAATGTTTGTGTGTATCCCACTGTTGTCATTGTCTCTAAGACTTCGGGCTCTGCTCGGCCTGCTTGCTTGCCTGCTTGCGCTGCAAAGCCTGAGAATGTAGAAGGATTAGGACAGGGGGAGAGGGAGGTGAGTTGGGGGTATGTGAACGAGGCGTTCTGCGATGACGATGGCAGCTCAGGCTCTCTGAGTAGACAAGCTATAGACACTGAAGTCCCACTGGCTCCAGAAGCAGAATCATCACCGGGTGACAGCCTGTCAGGTACTGCTCATCCCCCTGCCGTGGCCCCCAGGAGACCCGGCAGACGAAGGCGCAGGGAATGGAATATGTCGGGACCTGCCCCTTCAGTATCCTGCTATGAGGATCAAAGTGGGTCAGAACTCACACTTGACATGAGGAACACGGCAAGAGAGCCGAACACAACGAGAGGTTTGAGTTTCCAAGCTTAAGTTAAAGGCTGCGTCTGCCGGGTGCTGGTGCCTGTCCATCTCCAGATCAGGATCCCTGTAGACCTTTAGCGGGTGCCTTTCCTTTTCTGTCTCTGCTCTATGTGAACCTTCTTCTCTGACTTGTTTACTCTCTGGTCCTGGGTGGTTCTGAGGTTTTCATGATGTGACTGCAGCATGAATGATTGGTTGACTGGTTGAGGTTTTCAGCATGATCTGTAATTGATGAAAAATTGGTTTTGCAGGTGAAGTTGGGGGGAAGAAGAATCACATGTTTGAACTGTGATTATATTTACACATATCCATACATGCACATACAGTGTACGTACTGCATATGCATATACACAGCGATTGCTTTAGATTTCACAATGGGAGCAGTAAACAAATCTCTGTCAAATACTTCTGGAAAATCGTTCTTTCTTGTTGTTTTTGTGGGATATTGTTATAGGATGCAAATGTGAATTACGAGGAAAAAAAGAACATACATTTATTGTATTTATTCTGAGTATATGACAGAGTGATAGGGTAGTTTAAATAATGTGGACTGACAGTATTTTGTTGGTTTCAGGACACAAAGACAGTGTGGACCTCCAGCACTCCGCACCCAAAGAGACCTCCACCCCCAGCGGACAGCAAAGCCCAGCCACACAGACCAGATCGCAGGTGTGTGTGTGTGTTTGTGCGTGTGTGTGTGCGCGCCTGCATATGTGTGTGTGCGTGATCAACCAAATACTTGTTTCGTCGTATGAGAAAAGTTTCTGTCATATTATCATGTGACAGTCAAAATGTGACACATGTAAATTAACCACAGGGTTTCTCCAAGGAAACTGATTAGCAGAGGTCGTAATACAAACTTCAACTTCATGCAGACTCTGTTTGCTAAACTAGTACTCTAACTAGTGATTCTCAGACTAGCTTTAGCCTGGTGTCTGACCGGTAGTGACTCAGCCAGTTCCTTTCTTCACACATCAGCAGCTGACTGTGATTTTATTGGGCTTTTAGTCTCTGCTTTTCCCAACTTGTGGTTTTCTTTTTCCCAACATTGTGACTTTGATTTATGACTGTGAACCAACGATGTGAATGATCGATCCATCACCTGTTGAGCCGAACCGGATTCTGGTGCATCTCATCTCGTAATTAGTGTAGTTCACAGGTTAATTTCGCTTTCTCTGACGTTTAATAAGCTGGCCGTTATGTTTCATACGCATGTAATAATTTGCTCTGACCTTAGTGTAGGTGCTCTTTATTTCAGGTGCACCTGAACTCTGAACCCTGAACCATGACGTTGTGTGTTTTATGTTTGTTGCTTTTACCATCTTGTCTATTGCAGCCATACTTTATGATTCAGCCTGGCACGATGAAACTTTAGGAAATATAGTGTTCAGTTTATCAGTGTTTCAGAATAATGTTTACCTCCTCCCACTTTTTGTCTCATTGCTTGTCCTGATCTGTTTCTGGGGCCACAGGCTCAGCCTGAAAGTCACGGTCACATCAGAGCAGTCAACTCCTACGCTGGCTTCACGGAGTTTGACAGAAACCCGGCTTTTCTCCATCCTGACTCCAGTAAGCCCACAAGTTTAACACAAATTGTACCAAACAGCCCAAAAACCGGCAGCGCTATTCTTACATTTTCACTGATAACACATTATGGTTGTCAATTGTTAATTGTGTTCTGTAGCTCTGACGAAGAAGGACAGGAGCAGAGTGTCAGCTGAAGACATCCTCATCCACGAGGACCCCAGGACTGCAGTGCTGGTAAGACTCATGTCTATGTGCGTACTTTCAGCACAAAGCAAAGAAAACAAAACACAATTCTGTAGCTCGTCGTCATTTAACCACTTCTCGTTTCTCTACCAGGAAAGAGTACAGGTCAAATCAGCCCAAGCCACCAGCCTGTAAGTGTCCTCTCACTGGCCAGCATGATGTACACACACACACACACACACACACACACACACACACACCCAGAAACAAACTAATGTCTCTGTGTTCTCTCTCTTCTCCCTCTCAGACGACCCCCTGGGGAAGATACACTCAGTGGTAAGATGTGTAGTTTTACTGCAGCTCCCCCATCCATGGGGTTTAGGCTTGGGTCAGACTCTGTTCTGGCTGGATCAGCTGGTCCAGCAGCATTTACACGGACGATGTTATCATAGTGACATTTGACTTTTTCTCTTACTTTGCCCCCAAAGCTTCAAGTGTGTTATACAATCCATCCTGTAACAGGCATAAAAAGTCTTTTTTTTCTCCAGCATTTGTTATCTTTTAGTCATTTTAGAAAACTTGAACTTTGTGATTGATTATGTGATTTCAGGACACACAGTGTGAACTCTGCTGTACAATACATGTATGTTCACTCATGTTTGAGCATGAAAGCATCACTATTCTTTTTTTTCTTCTGTGGTTACAGCCGCGGTTTCTCTCTACACGCCACGGCACACCCACCTGGGAGCCAGAAAGGACTGTGAGTAAAACACAGCGACTGAGCAAACAGCGCAACCGGCTCAGTGACATTTATTATTTTCATAGCAGGACTGCCTCACTTACAGCTGATTAGTCCGTCAGCCGGTTAAATGATCAAGAGAAAATTGATCAGCAACTATTTTGAGAATGAATTGGATAGTTGGCTGTTTCACACATAGTTCTGGAACAATTCCGGCTCGTGCCCTTTCATGCATACCAAGGCGGCAAGGTGCAGCAGATGGCGGTAATGCAACACTTTTGGATTCCCATCACAATAAAATTGAGCAGAAGTCGAAGCTGGGTCAAGGCCAGAAGCACATATGCAGAGTGAAAGACGTTGAGGTGGGAAATCGGCGGTACAAATTTCCATGTATATTGATCCCTGCACCCATTCACACGTGACCCCATGCGGGAAATGTTCCTGAGCATTTCCGGGATAGACATGCATGTGTGATAGTAGCTTCAGTGAACCAGGCAACCTCACTTCTAATATTTTGCATTGTTTAATGACAGGAAGACCAATAAAAGGATGATAATAAAAGACGGGCCTGGTTAAATGATATTTGCAGAGATACGATGGGTTTATTTTACCTGAGTGCCAGATAGAGAGAGAGAGATCAGTGTATGAGAAGTAAGGCGTTGACTTTCTACAACTGATGTCCTGAACTTCAGTACTTGACTCTTGTACAGAATTCTGTGATTTGATCGGTCTATCTGGGGCCATCATTATTTACCCCAAGGCAACATTCAGTGCCCCCCACCCCATTTTCACTATTAGCAACAGAAATTACTTACAGGGACTCAAACTGTCTGAGCTGTGTTTGTGCCTCTGTTGTTATGAAGTAGTACACAGGTATCTGTTGGTGGATGGTGATGGTGCTGATGGATGCTGCAGTAGCTCAGGGTATTTTGTTGCATTAATATGCCCAAATGATTGTCTAA
Organism: Chelmon rostratus; assembly: GCF_017976325.1. NCBI lineage: Eukaryota > Metazoa > Chordata > Actinopteri > Chaetodontiformes > Chaetodontidae > Chelmon > Chelmon rostratus. Next base: position 23,537,460 of record NC_055658.1, on the reverse strand, counting down.
TTGGGCATTTTCTTTTCCTATGCTGTTGCCTGCTGCCTGTAACACCCGCAGTTCCCGGGCTGGGGATTAATAAAGTCCTATTTTAGCTTAATGATTACCACTGGCATGTTTGTTAAATGTCATCAACTTGGTTTTGCTAAAAGCTTAACAGTTGTCCTCTTTCTCTCTTCAGCTATTGGCTCTCCTTTCAAGCCCATGGAAAGCTACCAGTACTCAGGTGAGACATGGAGAATAAGTTGCATTAAAATGTTTTCATTTAGATTATTTTGCTTTCCAAAATCTGTCGTAGTTTTTTTTGTTATAATGAAATATTGCTTTCAATGTTTATTTTCTGTTCACTCTTCTTCTGAACTTGTCTTAACCTGTTTGTGTGTTTTATATTTGTGTGTGTTTGTGTGCATGGACTTTTCCCCCTGTAGCTGTGGAGCGCAACAACTTGATGAGGCTGTCCCAGAGTATCCCCTTCACCCCCGTGCCCCCCAGAGGTAGGTGTGGATCACGGTGCATTCCCAGACATGTCCGGTCAGGTGAAACCACTGCCGACGGTTCTAAGAAACAACAGCAGGCAGTTGGAGAATGGGGAAGTATGGAGCCAGATAAGAGATGCGGTTTCTACGTTGTTTTTGTCCTCCCACACCTGCAGCTGTTTACTCCACAGTCGCATCCAATCTATTAATGAGCAAAGAATAGGTGCTGTGTTTGTATTGTTTTGTAGAATTAGTGTGGCTTCACAGTTCGTGTGCATCTCCCTGCTGAAGAGGAACTACTGGCTTTCATCATTTTCATGTTACAGTTTTGAGTGGCAGTGGTGTTGTCACAGTTTGTTGTTGTCGTTACTGTGAATGTCTTGAAGTGTAAATGCTTGTGAGTCATGCGATCCAGGGAGTTTCTGGGCATTTCATCATGGTGCTGTTAGGTGATTACACTGTGTGCTCTCAAACAGTGCATCATCCGGTGCGTTTCAGAAACAGGCAGCAACACGGCACCAGTTATCATCCTCAAACACCATGAAGCAACGTTTTAGCTATTATCAATTAATCCCGTAGACTCCTGTTGGAAAACGCTTCCGGGCCGACCACAGCCTGCAGCTTTTTGTTGCCTTCAGTTGATTGTTTTGTTTAATCGGTCTTGAACAATGTTCAAGAACTCATAAAAATGACATTAATCAGCTGTTGTATGTGAGCTGGGTTTGGTCTCTTCCTTCCGTGTTTGATGTTTGTGTTCCCTGCCTGCTGTGTCTTCTTTCTAATTAAACTGTAACTAGTGTGCCATCTTGGCCAGGTGTCTACACTTCAATTTCCAGGGACTTCCTGGTTAAATAAAAATAAATGAATAAACAGATAAGAATCTGCACTGCATTACAAAGCCAAAGAGCAGTGACTACACTGAGTGAAGTGAGTGAGAGAAAATAGGGTTTGAAGTTTTAAGGCTCGCAGCTAAACTGTGTAACAGATGTATGCTGTTAAATCTTTCCTGCCTTTTTGGCTGGTTGAGCATCTTTGTCATAGACGTTACGTAAAACCTAATTAAACATTTAGATACTGCATGATTGGACCATCTTTGAACCAATGAGTACTACTGAGACAGCAACAGGAATGATACAAAGCCAGCAACATCAAACCAACGCTGCGTTTATCAGTGTGTGTAACCTCCCCCTCCCTTCTGTGCTCCTTCAGGAGAGCCAGTGACTGTGTACCGGCTGGAGGAGAGCTCCCCCAACACTATCAACAACAGCATGTCCTCCTGGGCCCAGCGGGGCCTCTGTGCCAAAATAGAGTTTCTCAGCAAGGAGGAGATGGGCGGAGGACTGAGACGTGCCCTCAAGGTGCTCTGCACTTGGTCAGAGTACGACATCCTGAAACCAGGTCACCTGTATATAGTCAAATCCTTCCTTCCCGAGGTGGTCCAAACCTGGCAGAGCATCTACAAGGAGGACACTGTGCTGCACCTTTGTCTCAGGGTAGGGAGCACAGTCACATCCGCTGTACACCTCACTCGCTGTGGATTTAGTAAGATAAAGTTTGCAGGATGTGTTGCTCTGTTTGAGCTCTTTTCTCTGCAGCTATTTGGAGGTTTAATGTCCTGAATAACCTGTATCTGACTCACTCAAGTTATCAGGTCCTTGCTTTTTGCTATAAAGACATATTAGTGTAGGCAACAGTAATTACCATAAACATACGTAAACCTAGAAAACTGTGCTACGACAGAAACCTTTCAACCACAAAACTGCTAAAGCGTCTTATTTGTGGCCTGTATTCAAGTATAATTTCAGTGTTCACAGTGCGCACTTTCTTGTTCACAACCCTCACACCTACACTAACGAGTGTCCACTGCATTATTAAAATATGAGTCACTAATGTGAGGCCTTTAGTGTCAAGTCTAAGTGCTGTTTTCCTGTGTCGTTCCAGGAAATTCAACAACAACGAGCTGCTCAGAAGCTGACATTTGCCTTCAACCAAATCAGGCCGAAGACTATTCCTTATTCACCGAGGTCAGCACGCACACAGTGTCTGCAGACACAGAAATCCCAATCACACAACACTGGACCTTGAAATGGCCTCATTTTCATATCTTTTTTTTTTTTTGTGTGTGTGTGTGTGTTTAAATCATCGTGGTTTGACATTGCTATTGTTCTTTGTGCTAAGCAAACTGATAGCTGGCTGCAGCCTTATATCAAACTTCTAATTAATATTTCATCATTCTAAATGCATGATGGGTAAAGTCACTTTAGATGCAGTTTTTAAAGTCAGAATTCTTTCGTCATAATCAAAAAAAATCAGTTAACAGATGAGAATTTTGTTGGATTTCTATTTGCAAGCATGTCCTTTCCTGTGGGTCAGTGCCCTGAAACCTGAGTCCTGTGTGTGCTCAGGTTTCTGGAGGTGTTTCTGCTCTACTGTCACTCAGCCGGACAGTGGTTTGCTATAGAAGAGTGCATCACAGGGGAGTTCAGGAAGTTCAACAACAACAACGGAGACGAGATCGTCCCTACCAGCCTCCTGGAGGAAACCATGCTGGCCTTCAGCCACTGGACCTATGAGTACACCCGCGGAGAGCTGCTGGTGCTCGACCTGCAGGGTAAAAAGTCACAGCCTGCTTACATGTCGCCACACTGAAGCCCTTAAAATGCAGTCAAGTTATTTATAGGAGAAGTTTTCTGTTTAAATGGCACTTACTCACATGAATCAGTCCTGAGACTGCAAAACAAATGAGCTTGTTGTTCTTACAAATGAGTTTTAATGAGTGGCCTTTCTCCATTGACTTCCTGTGCACTTAGCATAGTTAAACCGATGTTTTATAGTTGATGTCATGATGATGAAGCCTGTGTGCGTGTGTGTGTGTAGGTGTTGGGGAGATTCTGACAGATCCGTCAGTCATTAAGAGTGGTGAGAAGGGGTAAGTCTTTTACCTTTGATTCATTGTTTTAGCTTCTTGTGTCACACTATTGTAAAGCTGAGACAATTCACTGATGAGCTAACTAATCAGCAGCAACTATTGAGATAATCAATCACAGAAATCTTTTTTTATGCAAAAATATAATATTCCCTAGTTCCAGATTCTCACTTTCATCAGAATCAGAAGAAGTTTCCTTTTTTACCCCTTGTGTGATCATAAACTGTATTTGTTTGGTTTTGGAAGCTACTTATGAAGTAGTCACAGGCATGTTTCATGATTTTCTGACACTCACTGTAAACTATACATGTATATTGTAGACCAAATGATTCAGCGAAAAAAGAAAAAAAAATTAAAAAGCTTGTTTTTTCTAGTAATTTTACTAAACAATCACTATTTCACTCTCGCAGATCCTATGATATGATATTTGGACCTGCCAACCTGGGGGATGATGCCATCAGGAACTTCAGAGCAAAACACCACTGCAACTCCTGCTGTCGGAAGCTCAAACTTCCTGGTGAGGAATATTACCCGTTTACCTGCTTACCTGATTCCTTTACTAGATTACATTACAAATGTGCTCAAAATCCTCAGGCTTCAAGGCACCAGATTCTCTCCAGCTGTGTTTCAAGATGTACAATAATACTCTGCGTTGATTGCTAATCATGTCTGATATAGTTTTGCTAAAATTCTTAAGTGACATCTGCTTGTCCCTTATTTTAAGTCCATATAGTTTGTTTCAAAACTACTGAACACAGATGTCTCTTCACTGTAAAGTCCATCCGTAGTCAGTGTGCTGTGGACGTTTAAGTTCCACATCACTCTTGTGTTATTTGCGTACTGGGCCATGATTGGTCCAGTGAGGTTGTGATGTCACTTGCAGAGAAACATTCCCTCTTTCGCAGATTAATATGAAGATATGAAATATTCTAGTCTGATGCAGCATGTTGACTCGTTTGTTGTTTGTCAGATCTAAAGCGGAACGACTACACACCAGACAAGGTGACCTTCCCACAAGAAGACCCTCCCAACCCGGGGGGCAGCGTCAAAGAGTCCCGCCAATCAATGAGACTGATGCTGTGATTGGCTTAAACCGCTCAAGAGAGGGAGTGAATGATCACAAAGCGACACTGTTCTGATCGTTTTTTTTAGTCAAAGCCAAGGAGCAGAGAGGCACGCCCAATCAACTGGAAGAATCACACCTGTGTTTCCATGGAAACCAGTGCATGCAGACTGAGTTATGTTTGTGTCGGTCCCGCCAAAATGCTGTGTCGAACACAATTCAACCATCTTTTTGTTTGTTTTTTAGTACATAAATGAGGAAAAAAAAAAAGGTTTTAAACATATTTTGTCTATATACAAAATACATATATATGAGAACTGGATATATGGACAGGTACAGTATCATTGCAGAGGGTTTATTATTTATTATGAAGTTTGAGAAGTTGCCTTGTTTTAAGAAAAAAAAAGAACAAATCTAAGTGCATTGTACATCTGTTACAGCAGCTTCTGAGAGGAAGGACAGCCTGCTGGGATTCAATCACTGCAACACTGCAGTTTGCCACCAGAGCATTTTTATAAATGTAGAAAAACTTGTATCACAACTTTTTGTCTCTTAGCTAATGAAAAGATATACATGAATTTGAAAATCTTGTAAAATATGGGCAGATTGCAATGCAACTTTTACAGAACAATGTATGTAATTTTATTGTATTGAAAGTGTGTCCACTAAAATATTGTTGATAGTTTTTATTGTCACAAAGGTACTATTGCTATATCTTTGTCATCAACTATTGTATGAGCAAATCACAATCTAGTGTATCTTATAGATACTGTTATCTGGCATGAGCTGAACAGATTAAAATATTTTATTCAGGGGAGCTGGCAAACGTAAGGGTGTTACTGTATACATTTTGTACTGGATATCATTTTAAACAAATAAAATGTTAAAAAGCTTTAGCAACATCACTCACGTTGTAAGAGAATGACTGTTTGAGTGCACGTGCTCCTCAGATTAACATCTCAATACTTCACATATTTCTCCCTGCAGCTGTTCAGTTGTGGCCTGTGAAGAAGATACAGTCACTCATGTCTGAAAGGTTTTATTCCAAGCCTCTGACATTCAGTGTGGTTAAAAAAAAAAAATAGGACTGAAACAATTAATTGGTTAGCCAATTGTTAGAAACTGAATCCGTAAGTGGTTTGATCATCGTTTTTCTGATTTTTAAGCAAAAAATGTGTTTGGTTTGGATGCCTTTCTTCATTTATGATACTAAATGACATATTTTGGATTGCCCTCAGATACAACGATCAATTTGAGCACATTAAACTTGGGGAAGTTGAAGTTGATAGGTAATTCTCACTATTTTCTGATAAAACGATAATTAAATTAATAAATGAATAAAGAAAATCATTTTTATTTGCTGCCCCTTGTTAAAAGAAATGCCATGTGTACGATGCGCGTCCACAGCCTGTGCGTTCATGCACGCAAACTGCTTCCCTAGTGGTGATATCGCTGTAAAGTATATTTCACTTCAAACTGTTGCCATGGCGTTGAGCTCACCCTAAGTGGAGCAGTGCAGGTAAAGGGTGAACTCCTGAGCCTGCAGAAGGAGACAGTGGGTCTGCTGTTTGAACAGAGGCCTCAGACTCCTGCAGCTGCTGGTATCAGAGTCCACACACAACAACCTCTGTTCAGCTGCCGCCCGCCAAACTGATAGACCGCTGAGCCGCGCACCTGTGTGATGAAGTGCCGCACTGTGCTGCTTATCTCTGCTGTGAAGGGAGAAATTTCATGACACGATCAACAGTGGACACTCGTTGGGAGAGGAAGAGCTTACCATGAGCTTTGTCTCTACTCAGCAATGATACTATGTTTGTTTGTTTTTTTTTATAAATGCTGCCTCTGTACAGTCACTTTAATTCAAGTCTATCTGTGTACAATATTAGACCAGCTCAGCTGAAGCTAATATGAGGCTTCAGCAGCCTGAGCTTTTCTGCAGAGTTTGGGTATTTGGTGTGAAGTTCCCTCTTTATGTTTCACTGCTGAGCTACAGCAACAAAGCATGTGAACGCTGCACTAACCAGACTAACTGCAGATTCACTGTTTGACTAGACTAGACATGAGTGGATTTTGTCCTCTGGCACATGAGGAAGGGATCATGAGCCAGCATGAACAGGAGGAATGATTACAGCTCACCGTCGTTCCCAGAGCGTCAAATACAGGCGCTCTGTCGTCTGCTTTCAACTACTTCAACAGTTGATGCTAAGATTGGTCAGTTCAGACTGAGTTATGATGCATGAACGAAGCAGGCACGTTTATCCTCCCACTGGGTGTGGTTTGCTTTAAAAATAGTCCACTCATGATGACTCTGCATGTTATTCAGCTCCTCTTCAGGCTGAAAGGTTCCAGCTCGGCAGCGACTGCACACTTCAAAAGAGCCGCAAAACAATGGCTGCAGTTACCATTGAATACTGGTGAGTTCCTAACTTTCTATTCTGATGATCAGTCTCATAGTTACACTGCAGTAAAACAGATTCACAGGGTTAATGGAGAATTAAGGAACCCAGTTGAAACAAACTGTAACTACTAATATAGGCACAGATTGTAATCCATCATATTCCTGTCAGATACTTCTCTCAGTGTTGTGAGTTCAGTGAGCCTACAAGTGTGTTTGTGACCATGCTTTGTGTTGCAGTTCAGGATGAGGTTATGGGAGGCGCTACCAGCAACTAGCCCGCGATCTCGAGCAGGTTCCTGGTGTGCAGGTGACGGGAAGCAGAGGGAGAGCAAGTAAGCTGGAAGTCAGCTTTATTGTCTGTTAAACCACATGTGCAGGACACACAGAGGGGGGTGCAAAAACCACTGAATAGTTCTAAGATGTAGATGTGTCAAGCAGTCGTCTGCTGCCTCCAGAAGACAAACAACAGATGCAGTGGTAGGAAAAAAAACACTTATCCTTCAGGGACAAGAAAGGTAACCTCCTCATGACAAAGCAGGAGTCACTAAATCAAACCTTTTAAAGACATAGTGGCTCCTAATGTCCCCAAGATCGGTTCCTAACCTGTTCCTTTGTCGCAGTTGTTCTGTTATTTCTTATTATGTGTCTTTATGTGTCTGTGCCTATTCTCCACTTTACTGCTTCTAATGCTAACACACATAATAAGTTTAAATACACGTCATGGACCACTTTACATTGAACTGACTTGGGTGCATTTTCGTCTTTTCTGTGTTATTTTCCACCCCCACAGACAGCTTTGAGGTGGAGGTGAACGGTCAGCTGATCTTCTCCAAGCTTGAGAGGGGAATGTTTCCAATTCCTGAACAGGTCAGTGTTTTCATGATACACACACACACACACACTTTCTATGTGATGATTAGCTGTTCATATTATAACAGACGGGCTAATGTGTCAGAATAACATCTGCATCTCAAGTAAGATTGAGAAAGTTATTTTGGTACAAAGCTGGTTCCTGCCGGGAAACATCTCATACCTGACTGCATTCTTCACAGAGGTGTGTGATTGCGATGTGATTGTGGTTTTGTTGCTCTACACCCACGCACTGCACTGATCATTTAGTTTCTGTTTTGGTATCTCATAGTTAGGTAGTTGTTTTGCAGCTGAACTACCTGTAATCCAGAGTGGCAAATAAAAAAAAAGACAGTCTTAATGCCAGGACTGAGTCTGTTTGATCACAGATGTGGTTCCTGACGTCACAGGACACACATAAATAGAGAGAGAATACAATATACATAATAATCTAATTTATTATTTATCCTATTTTATTTTCCAAAGTAAACAAGAGTCTTCAGTCACTCTGGCAGCTCTGTGAGGTTGTACTTGGGCACAGCATGTGCTTTGAGCTAAATGCTAATGTCTGCATGCTAACATGTTCAAAACGACGATGCTTTAGGAGATGTATGCTAGCATGTTAAAATTTGCTAATATCTGCAAATTAGTTGCAGCTCATTTAGATAAAAAGCAAAGTATTGCGCACATGAAAAATTTGACATGATGGTGGCGCTGGATGAAAAGTCAGAGGATCAGCGCAGTGATGAAGAGTCATGCTGAGGGGGCCATTGAGTTCATGACAATCCGTCCCTCACTTGTTAAGATAGTTCAGTTTGGATCAAAGTGACTGACTGAGGCTGATCCCCAGAGCTGCTAGCACGGCGACAAATGAGCCAAAAAAAAAAAAAAAAACAGCCGTACAGCTCTACAAAATCACACTATGTTTCATGACCAGGTGGTGGAGATGGTGAAGCAGATCATCCACGGAGGAAAAGTGAAGAATACTTAAAGCATCTGCACATACCACGAGAAGATGGAGGAGGAAACAGCAGCTGCGTTCACACTGCTGCAGACACCGACGAGGCGATGATGAGAGCAGCTCTGAGGAGCCAGCCGCTGATCTGCCTTCTGTTCATGAATGTGCGCACTAAAAAACACACGTGGTGTGCACACGATGCATCTCCAGAAGCTTTCAGCCGGCCGGGGCCTGAGGAACTGCTCTCCTCTCGTCTGTCATACAGCTGCAGGAGTGGAAAATCAGGAAATATAATCAATCATATTTAGCTTTTCTCTGTCTCCTAAAGTCTGAGGTCTGTCACATGGTGGGGCACAAATTTAAAGCAATAGTTAGAAATTCATTTATTTAGCGTTCCTGTCAAGAGTTAGCAAGATGAGAAGACTGATACCACTCTCCAGTCTGATTGGTCAATATGAAGCTACCGGCAATCAGTTAGCTTAGCTTAGCATACAGACTGGAAACAGGGGGTAACAGCTAGCCTGGCTGTCAACGTAATCCAACTGCCAGCACCTCTAAAACTCACTAATTAACATGTTCAATCTTGGTTAATATGTACAAAAACCCTAGTATAAAAATGGCAACATGCTGTTTGACGGGAGGTTATGTGCTGGACTAATTCTTGGCCGGGACCAGTTACTTCCTGGAGTCCCCACTACTGGTCCAGATGAAGAAATAAGAAATAGTCCATCACATCGCCATGAAAAAGGTGAATTGTCATTTTCACACTTTGGTTTCTGATCAAACAAGATAAACATGTTAATGAGCGAGCTTTAGAGGAGCTGTTAGGCAGGTTTTGTTACCTCAGGATGGAGCCAGGCTCGCTGTTTCCAGTCTTTGTGCTAAGCTAAGCTAACCAGCTGCTGGTTGTAGCTCCATATTCAATGTACAGGTATGGAAAAGGTACCGTTCTTCTCATCTAACTCTTGGCGAGAAAGCGAATGCGCATATTTCTGAAAATATCTACTTATTGTTTTAATCTTTGTGTGGTCAGACATAACATACGTTGCTTATTTCCTGTCTGATTTGGAAAAAAATCATGATTGTGTCAAAGTTGGACACCTCACATCAGCATTAATGTGTTTACTGCCTGTGTGGGTGAAGCCCCATTCGACTTCTTGTCTGTATTTCTAGATTTACAGCTGAAACACTCTGACATCATGAACACAGACTTGCCCTTTTCTAACACATCAGATGTATTTTAGATTCATAATGGCCATATACATCCTACTTTTCTCCCCCTGGACTATAACCTGGAGGTGGGGTCGTACTGTGCATGTGCTGCCATCTCTGTCTCTATTCTGACATCTTACAAGATAAACAGTAAATCAATAATGTTCCATATTTAGAGATACCATTTAAACATTTATTTTCATTTTTCAAACATACTGTACTGTTATACTGCTCTTATCTAATTTTTAACCAATTCTAGCAAAAACATTTTCCTGAAAAGCAATAAAATATCATTGAAAAAGATGATCTGCTCTTTGAGGATGACTCTGTTCTGGAAAAGACGTCTACACGGCGGGCAGGTCTGTATTCAAATCTCTCTCTGTGTGGTCATCAGCGCTGACAGTACAGGCTGATACCATCATCCACCTCCACAGAGCTCAGCCAGACTTCCTGAACTGTCCCCGCTCACTCGTCTTTCTGTTTCCATCAGATAAAATCAAATCACGTCCCCGACGTGGCTGAGATGGCGATGCAGAGCCTCCTGTTTTGACTCTTCCACTGAATGTTAGTTCAGTTCATGGATTTAAAAACAATTAAGGTTTTATATTCTCGTGTGTTTTTAGGTTTGAATCTGCAGTAGTAGTGGAGTAAATGTATTGGAGTACGAGAAGTATTATAAAATGCAAGGATTCATTTAAAGTACCTCTGCATTGTACTTCAGTATAGTATCTTTGCTGTAACATGTAAAAAAAAAACTGAGCTCTGATAGCTGGACCAGCTGTCTGTTGTTGGGTTGGTGAGCCCTGAGGTCACAGAGTTTGTTCCTCATCACTATTAATGGAGGGTCTTGACAGCCTTACAGCCACACTGATCTCTGCCGGACGGCCATATAGATTCAGAGTTTAAAAAGGCTAAATAGTTTCCGAAAACAGCTGTCATTTTTAGCAAACACCACTCAAACTGGAGCAAATGGTGTTTTTGTTCCAGAGTATTTGTGACTCCAGCTTTGCAATAGCTGCTAATAGGGTCAATTCACTGATGGATCAGTCTTTTCATGGGATTTATTGACAATAAAAAAAATCACCAGACTTATACTATACCACATACACTGTGGCTCTAAACTTTAAGCCCTCTAGCTTGATCTGTCCAGCAGTTCCAGAGGACTGCTGTGCATCTAATCTGTGTCCCCTGTAATCCGTAAAGCCAACGTAATGATAAAACCAGAGATCTGGTTTGCATTTCACTGGTGGAGTAAAACACCATCAACAAGAAGCACAGGTCCCCACATCAGAAGCAGTTGCAGTTCTCTGTTTCTCAAACAGTGTGAATGACGCTCTGTGCTGTGACTAATGGAGAAAATATTCAAGTGGAAGAGTGTGTGTTCAGTGTGTGTGTGTTGGAACTAAACTGCAAACTGTGGGAAATGGTCAGTTTCAGTGCTCCAGCAGAATGAAAAGACCTACACATGGGCTCTTTGTGTATGAGAAGTCAGACAGATGCAGGCACAATGGCCTCATTGCAGTATCATGGCACACACACACACACACACACAGGGTTCATTTGTAATAGACAAGTTTGTGACTTAATCTCTTCTGTTAGTTGAATATATTGTTGTTTATCTGTAATTAAATTAGTCTTTTAATTCAACACTGGGATACAGTTCTACCAGTCAATCTATGAGCTGCTTCTTTAACCATCTCATTATTTACTAGAAAAAGCTTTTAATAAGCTTTAATTTATGATTCATTAGTAAAATTATGTTGACAGTCTCAGTGCGTCTTTATGCTAAGCTGTATCCTAACACAGCTACACCAATGTTTTTTGTTAGGGTTCGAGGCCCGAAGGTGCAGAACACTATTGTGTTTGTGCTGCTGATTATTAGTATTATTATTTGTTTAAACATAATTCATTAACAGTTTGTCCAATTAATCTTCAATGGGGCCACATATGCCATATTGATTGGCGGGCATGGCCTATCACATATTTGCTCGTTACTCGACATTCCTTTGAGCAATCCCAATGAAACTCTCTGGAGATGTCCCACGCTGTCCCCTGAACATACACGCCAAGTTTTGCTTAAATCTGATGAGGGGGGACAAGCAAAAGGACTTTGAGTGTGAAATTAATGAATGCTGCAGGTCTGGTAGACTCTGGACTACCTCCAACTTGCAGTGTTTCAAACTTAGAAGCTCCTCTAAGTGTTAAACTGCCTTAAAAACTTGTGAGTCCAAAAGACAAGTCACGCCTTGTTTTCTCCTAACACAGCTACTTAGGAGCCAATTTTAGCCTGAAGATGTTTTGTGCATGCAGCCCTTGTTGTGTAACGTGAGCACTGTGCTGGTCAGAGCAGCGCAGAGGCAGACAACAGAACATATTTTATTTATGACAATATGTCTGGATATGAAAGGAGGGAGAATCGTTTACTATTCATATTCCCCTCCGCCCTCTTGACCTGCTGTGGAGATATTTAGGAGAAAACAAAGTTGTAAAGGAGACGTAACCATGTAGCTCACACAGAAAAGCAAAACGAGACTTCACTGCACTCACACAAGACTCTCAAACTTCATGGTTGCATCTTTTTTATTAAAAAAAACAAAACAGTGACAAATAAATAGAATAAAACAATGTAAAAATATAACGTTTGAGATCTGTGGGGGGAAATGCCAGAGCAACGGTTTGTTCTAATTGCAATATGTTTGACGTCAGATTGGTCCCTGGTTTGTTAGACTGATTTCACAACATATCATAGCACCGTTGTCGTCATCAGGGCTGTACTCAGCTCTGCTGACCCATGTAAATCACAGACATTTCACATGAATGAAGGACAGATTTGAAAACAATGAAACAACTGAATTTGCTGTGGATGTGCTGTTAGAAAAAAGGGCCACAGTTACAGTTTGATTTCATATAAATATAATATATTAATTTATACATTGTACACTAGAATGGCATTATACCACATACACAACTCAGGTAAACACGTGAATAAAAAGGCAGCTGACAATTTTCAAAATCAAAACCAGAAGCGGTGGGAAAATTGAAATGAAGTCTTTTTAGCTGCGCAGCTGAAAATACAAACTTGGAAACCTGTGCTTTAGTAATTAACCTGTCTAAGATATGCAAACTGATGCCACCTACTCCAAAATTTCTGAAGGCATTGAAATAATTTTTACAATCTTAAGGAGCAAGTGACAAAATGTCGGCGTGTGTGCGCGTGTGTGTGTGTGTGTGTGGGGGGGGGGGGGGTTGAGTATGTGCAAACATTCATTTGATGACTTGAAATTACAACCCTGAATTCACTACAGATTAAGCCTGTTTTTGCAGCATGATGTTATAATTCAAATGTCTACTTAATTGTGTCAAATGAAAGGAGAACATGGATGAGGATGTGTTAATGACATAGAAGGCTAGCTAGCGCACCAGGAGGAAGGTGAGTCCAGCGAGACCCACACCAGCAGCTGCAAAAAGCGCCGTCTTCATGGACGAGTCCTGACTCACCTCTCTGGCACTGCGGGAGAACTTACAGAACCCCTCCTGTAAGAGGCAGAGAAAAAAAACAGAACACAAGAAATGGTTAGATGGTGGTTTACTAACGAGAGAATATTTATCTGCCAGTTTCAGTTCTTCTCCATATACTGCGGGTTTTACAAAACAAAAGAGAGAGTGTGAGCTGCCAAATTGATTCCCACTAACAGTGGCTTTAGCTGAGGGCTGGTGGCAATTATTTTGGAAAATATGTCAGTCAGTGACAGTCCCGTGCTTCTCCACAAACACAGAAAAACATTTGTCCTCCGAGGATGCTGCTGATATCTGCGACTTTTCAAATAGTTTGACAGCACAGTAAAGAAAGAAATTATGTGGAACTGTAAAGCTGAACTTAAAGAAAAAATGTGGCCGTCTCAAGAATATGCAGAAATTATTCAATTGTACGCAATTTTTTACGATCTAATTGTAGCTGCTGCTACTTTAGCGAGACCACACAGTAAAAAAAAGTCAGACGCTGCTCTGCCCCTCCAACGGCCACGCACACACACAGACAGTGTGTGAGTGCACCTGCTCTCAGCTCCAGGTGTTCTGCTGCTTTACAGCTGCTTGTTTTTCTGGTCATACGACAGCAACTTTCAATACGCTAATGCCAAATTCAACACACTAAAGCTCTGACTGTTACTACAGTCCATCTGGCTGCGCGGGTTACGTGTCTGTTGAAACCAGCTGCCAGCTGAAGAAAGGAGGGGTGTGTGTGTGTGTGTATGTTTACGTGGGTGTTTGGAAGGGGGCCAGGGCAAGCCCATTCACAAAAGCAGACATTCAAGTGGAGTTGTGTTCGGTTTGGTGAGGCTTCAGGGACCTTAGTCTACCAAGAGTCCATCATAACTATCCCTTTAAGTATTTCCAGTGAAATAAGCCACACCAAACAGGTTTAAAATTAGCTTTGCCCTTTTGATTTCCAGTACACAGTCCAATGCTGCCTGACAACACAGCGTTTTGTTTTACCATTACAAAAAACTCTGATAATCTAAAGGCCATCACAGTCCTGGATTTACACTGCTGAGGTTTGTCTTATTGCAGCATACATTCCTCAAAATCTGGCCAATTGCTACTCTACAATTCACATAATCACAGCAGCCACATGAGACATTTGAGAGCTCCTCTCATCAACAAACAGTTAAGTCAGAAAGGCTGCATCCAAACTAAGCCCTGGCCACATTTTAAGCCACGTTTACACGTACATCTGAATATATAACCGAGCAGGAAGCAAACGTAATCCTGTCACACCAGGTAGTTTCCAAACGCCAGAAGGCTAAAAACATCACTTTCACTTTTATGTTTTACTGGGATTTTTACAGTTCTGTTTGAAACTAGCCCATTGCCCTCACAAAACACTTCTTATCTACAACGTATATGTTGACTTGATCAGCTCAGCACAATCATCTGGGTGAGTCAGTCAGTTTCAGAGGAGACATGTGACAACCTACCCAGCCATCATTCTCCAGCAGCCAGTCTTTCTTCTCCTCTCCCAGGTAATCAGCTATGGTCTCTGCCAGTCCCCTGCAGTTTCCAGGCCCCTGTCCCAGTTCCTGCCCCTGCCCCTGCCCAGGGACCAGCCCTGGGTTTGTGCCCTTCTGCTCAAGCAGCTGTCTGGCCAGCACCCCGGTAAAGGTGAAAAGGGAAACAACCCTCCCCCAGTTAAAGTGTCCGTCTCCCACCAGCTCCTCCATCACCTTCCTGAGGCTGGAGCAGGTGTCCGGCCCGCACTGTCTCAGGAATGTCTGAGCGAGCGAGTGGAAGCGAGCCTGGTGCTGCGTCTCCATGTCCTGGGCCAGGCGCCTCATGGCAGCCGCTGACTCGCTGGGAGGTGGAGGGGCCGGCCGGGGGCTTGTGCAGCACAGAGACAGGTAGTCCTCTGCCAGAGCCAGGGTCTCTTTCCACAGCCCACACGACATTTTCTACAGGGGGAAATAAGACTTCACTTAAATGAGGGAAGCCTTCAAATGCTTGATTTTATCAAACCAACAGTTCAAACCTTCAACTTATTCCTTTTAAATGAAAAAAAAAAAACCGAACAATCTTTTTAATCCTGAAAAACGACCCTTTCCACTTAGTTTAGTCCTTCGCCTTTAGAACATTAGCTGTTACTTCCTTTTAGCACATCATGCAGTCAACTACATTACCCATAAACTCCGCCAGTCCGCATCAGCTTATAGTAACGCTATTCTTATATTACTACTTGACAATTTCAGTATGTTTATCTGTTAAACACAAATAAAAGCCAATTGTAAACTCTTGTCCGTGCGTCTGTGGCTTCTGAACCGTCAAAAACGTAAAAGTTGACCGGGTATGTGCAGCGTTAAAGGCTAACGGCAGCGCTAGCAATGGCGTTATGAACGGCAGAGACGCAGTTTGCGTTAACGTTAGCTCAGCTAATAATACAAGATGATGCAGGAAGCTAAATACGGCTACATTAACTTAATAGCTTGACACACCGACAAAAATAACACTGCACTGTGAGAGTTTCGTAACATTAATGAGCCATTTGTTCGGGGTTTTCACTAGCGAACTTGCAGCTAGCCGGCTGTCTTTCTCCGCTAACAAACCGTTGATCTGTCACCGGAGCAATGGTGGACACAAAGGACTACATTCACACAGGCTACGCTCAGCTAGCTGCGCTACGAGAGGCTCGTCTGCACCTCCAGCGCCGTTTAACAGCACGGTGCGAACACCTCTGCGAGGCAAGAGGTTTACATTTCCACAGGGACACACACTGAAACAGGTAAAGCACAGTTTTCCGAGCGCGGAAGAGACAAAAGCTTACCCTCCCAGCGATATCAGACTGCTCTCTGCACATACGGACAGCGGAAGGAGAACCTCGTTACACTCACTCGCAGCTTCCCTTCAACGGGCTGCACATTTATCATCCGACTCCGCCTCCGGTTCGACTTCACGCCTCCGTCTGCCCCCCCCCCCGCAAAAAACCCCCCACAAAAGTACCGTCATAATGCACTCGTGGAAAAGACACCTACATCACTGGAGATCGTAGATTCATTCATTGTTCACACCGAAAAATGAGAAGTATGAATTTGTTGGAATGTTTGTAACGTGAGTTGTTTTTAATGCATTCAGTTGTTAATATAGGCCCAATATGTAGCTATATAGAAAGCTGTGTGTATGTGTGTGTTTCAGTGAGTGGCAGCAGGGTAGCACTACAATGATTAGTGGGATAATCGATCAATTTTGACCAGTCAAATAATTGTTGAGGTCATCTTTCATGCAAATGAATAATAATAAAAAAGAAAATGAAAAAGACACCACTTCCAGTCCCCCAAATGTGTTGATGCTGTGTTGATCTGGCAATTTGGAAGTTTTATCGACCAAGCAATTCATTGATTGCTCAAGAGCATGATCGGTTGGTCGATAATCAACAATGAAACTAATCACTGGCCGCAGCCCTACTCCAGAGATAGGAGCTGAAGCTGAAACAAGCTGTGGGGTGTGATTACAGTCATCTCTCAGGCAGGGTGGTAAGTCGTGGCCCACAGGAGACCCAGTGGCCTCACATGAAGACATGTGTTGAGTTACATGATAGCAAAGCTTAATGAGACAAATCTAAAGACAGGTGCTGCCAGGTTTCACCTCTGCTAGGAAACACTTGAGGCTCGTGATTTTAGAGTTTGGTTTCTTTCGTCACAGAACAGTCCGACCTCTCTCACTATCACTCTCACTCTCAATCCTCAGTGTGTAAACAACTGATCAGCATGAGGAAGTGAAAGAGAATGCGTTGTAGTGAAATGAATGACAGTCAAAGTAAATGGTCGGCGCATCTGGTGATACAGTATTTTTGGCTACTCTCTGTGCATGGTAACCCCCTCCTACCAGTCCTATCAGTCCCTTCTCTCCTGCTGTCTTTCACCACACTCTGTCTTTACCGTGGTGCTTCCCTCTGGGTGTTTCCAGCTTTGAATTCCAAATAATCTTTTATTCATTCAAGTGTTGACATAAAATCCCCCCCCCCTCCAAAAAAAAAAATAAAAAAATAAGATGAGCTCACAGGAATATGCTTCAAATGTTAACTTGTAGGTTCTTTTCACAGTGAAAGGGACAAGCATGCTGTAGTATTGGCAGGTCAGTTCTGATAGTATATGTATGTAATAATAAGACAAATAAGACTGTATGTGTACAGTAAGTTTATATATGAATATAACAATAATACAAATACAAACAGAAATATGGCTAATAATAGTAATCAGTGAGCAACAAGTAGGCCCTCAGCAGTAGGCACAGCCATGATCCACCATCCATGGGAACCTGCGAAGACGAGAAGGCACGAGGGGAAGAAGCCAAGTTAAGTTCCTGTTTCTCAGCACTCAGGGGATGTGTGATATGTAAAGTGATGATGTGGATAAGGATGGCTGACCTATGACCATTGTTAATCAAACATGAAGACGTGTTAGCTGAAGAGACTGATCTGATCAATAGTGTTTTGAGGACTCACTTTGACAACTGGACGAAGTCATGAAAACAGAGACATAATAGTATGTTCTCACACATAGGAGTTGATATAGAAAATAAATATTATAGACCTGCAAAGACACAATTCAATTGAACCATTATACGTATGTATGTATATATATATATATATATATATACACACACACACACACACACAGAGACACTCAAAGGACGACATCAGCGTTTAGCTGATTCATACTTTACATTTTTACTGGCGATTTTCAAATTCATGCTGCAATGTATTACCATTCTAGGCAGCCATTGGTTCCATTCATTTCCATGGGGCATTATCTTTTGGTCAAAGTAGCATCGTCATTGCGGAGGCTTGATAATTGTTGTGGTGGATTACATAGTGTTGAGAGTCTGCTAATAGATTTCTAAATGATGCAGAGATAAATAGAAAATAGCGGATGCCTGCAATATTAGAAAAATACTACAGCACGCCAGCATGATTTGCAAAACATTTTAAATAGACCGATCTAATCTTTAGCACATGGTAGAAATATGCTCTTCTCCCACGAAGGCCTCTCAAATAAATACATAACAGAAACACTTTTTTCATTGGAAGAACATTCCTGTTAAATCTGTGATTCAGAGCAGCACCCCCTGATGGCATAGTGTTATTCAGGACTAGCCTCTTACTGTTTTTTTTTCTTTCTTTTTAAAAAAAAGCAGAACACCCAGCACAAGATTTTCTTGGGATTTCTTACTCAGAATATAATCTTCAAAAACACACACACACACACAGAATGCTCTGTGAAATAACACTTTCATGCTCAAGTGTACTTTCATAACAACAATCTGGGGTACAGATAGTCTACTCTTGCTAAACACAAGACTGCAATGACAGAATCATTGTGTAGCTGGCTATTTACATTTCCCTTTTCCACAGAATAGGATAAACGTAAATTGGGCTGCCTCTGCGTGTGGTGCACTCAGTTAAAATCTGCTGATTTACCCAACTCTTGACAGGAATTTGTATTTTGTTCATGAAGAGACACCAAAAACAAACAAAAATACTTAAAATCTTCTTTATTTTCCTCACAAGAAATGTACCTAAGCTGTTGAGCTGTATGTATACTGAAATAAGAAAAATATGCTGCTATATTGACAGTTGTCTTCCTTTGGATAACCATGACAATATCTATGGCAGAGTGCCAGAGTAACAACAACAATAACAGCATGTACATCTTCAGGTGTGAGTCTCGCAGGACAGGTGACAATGAACTCATGTATATCATTAACAAAGACAATCACTCATATTGTCTGCAGGTCGACATAGCAGAGCAGACACATGCTGCTGATTTATACAAGTCATTTTGGCTTTTTATGCTCACAATTATTTCCCACTATATTAGCAATAACAATTACATAATCGGTCATGAAGCTAACAAAAACAAAGATTAGGAATCCAGACTTGACCAACTGTCTGTCCTGATGAATAACCACCCTACAGTTACGATACGGTGATATATTTTCATTCAGAAGAGAAATTTTAGGTGTTTGTGCTTCTGTGTTTGTCACACTGAAGGTTTGTATGAAGTAGTGTTGATTTCAGGCAGGGATTTGCAGACTTGGCAGTCACGTAATGCTGGTGCTGTCTTCGCTGGATCACAACTGTGATGTAAACTCTAGGCCCAAATCTGCATGAGAGATGTGAAGAATCAAATGGGTTTAAACATAAAACAAGAATTTTTAAGCACAACCGTTTCTGTCTAAAACAGCAAATACAAGCCAGAATATAGGCCTGTTGCATACTTGAATTTAGGGTTCCTAATTTTAACCATAACAAATCTTCTCTTATCTCTTAGACTCCCCTCCTCATCAAGCCCCAGGTAAGTAGTCCTACCTAGCTTTAAAAAAACATAATTATCATATGACCCGAATGTATACACTGGACTAAAAAATGATCACAATTCATACATTACTATAATTAAAAAGCTCAATGTTATTTTCCAAATGCATGTATGAAACCCAGCTGTTGATGTGATTTATGCATGAAAAAGGTTATAAACAAATTACGTAGGGGAACTCCTGCTTACCCGTAAGGTGTTGTCCCAGGAAGCCGAGCAGATCGCTGTACCATCAGGGGATACTCTCAATCTGCTGATGCGGTTCTCGTGACCAAACAGGACGGAGACACGAGTTCCCTTCAGAACATCCCACACATTGATGGTGTAGTCATTATAACCAGCGAAAAGCAGGCGACCTGTTAGGAGGACGTGGGGAATTTGAAATAAGGGGTAGTAGAGACAGATAAAGGATTGGTTGAAATTGTGACACCAGAGATCAAACAGCTCTAACAAGAGATGTATTTGTATTGAAGTGTGTATTGAGGTGAAGTGTCCCGAATCACCACCCCTTCTCATCAGTTCATGCTTTGGATCGGCAAGGGTCACAGAACCAGCTGAATGTGTATTCTTTTTAACTCAAGTCAGCATTTACTGAGCACATCTGGTACAATGATTCAACTGAAAGCTCTTTATAAACTCCTTACCACTCATGGAGAAGTCCACAGTGGAAGCACCAAATATGACACTGTCTTTCTGGTAAACGGCTACCTCACGGTCAGCTCGCAGGTCATAGAAACGGCACTGAGGAATACCAAGAAAACATGGAACAACACAGACACAAACAGGATGCACACGATAATTTGACCCTAGTGATTTAGGTCTGTGAATGGTCTACAGTCGGCACTGTTCAAGTGTATCACATCAGTGTGGTGGGGTTACTCTTTGGCTTGTCAGTACACATTGCTGATGGAACTGAAGGAAAGGGTGGATGTATGTATGAGACAGATGTTATTCTGTTCCAGGCAGTTTACCAGTCTAGGTATGTTTTTAATTTTGTCAAAATCTGAGAAATACCTGTTACCAAAAAGTTAAGAGATCATCCCAACATCAAGAGTAAGACCAGTAAGTGAACTGACTTTCTACACATGCACTGAGGATGTCAATTTAATAAACTTGCACAGGATACAGCAGACACATCACACATGGATGAAGTAGGTTACATGACGTGACTCACTGTGGCATCGTCAGAAGCGGAAGCAAATGCATCTCCACTGGGGAAGTACCTAAACACACATGACGGAGGGGAGAAGTAGATACATACTTTATTGTTGCACCAGTGAACTTTCTATATGAAACTTGATTTTAAATAAGTGAATAATACTGCTGCTTGAATGCATCACAGGGCTGAAACTTGGTCTTGGTCTTTTTAATACATTAGATTAACAAATCTACTTAATGTAAAAAATAACAAAAAACAGCTCAACATCTTAATTTTCCGAAAAATGAAGAGATTCTTTAACCCTGCTTTTATGGCTATTGCACATTCAATAAACAGTCATCCACGAAACGATCAAATGTCAGCATGCCACCAAAAGTGCATCACATTTCAAAAACGAAGGATGAAATAAAGCACAACAATATGGTTTAAGATTTTGTAGAATTTGCCTGCCTGAAGCACTGTAATCCAATACTTTCTCCCAAAGTGCAATTATAATCTTTTTCCACAACAACTGGAAAGTTATTTTAGAGCAGACTAGATGCAGATTCAGTTGAAAACATAATCCAAAGTAGGTGCACTACAGTCTCTTATTCATGAAAGACAAAAAAATTAAAGGGTAGCAAAGTGCTTCAGATGTCCTCTATGATGTTGAGCATGTGCACAGACATGTGTGGGTGAAATGCCTTCTTTCATTACGCATGTTGAGGATTCAGGATGGAATTTAAACAATTAGGTCTCCATTTGTAATTGCAGTAGCAGAAGTAGGAGTACTTTTATTATCACTGCCACTTCCTTTCAGTTTTATATGTCATCTCTGTCAACTCACCTAAAAAGAATAATATCAAAGAGCTGGACTCACTTGACACAGTTGATATCAGACTCATGGTTCTCAAAAGACTGAATGTTCTGTCCAGAGCGCATGTCCCACACATTGGCCTTCTTATCACAGCCCTGATAACACACACGCAAACACACGCACACAAACACACATTAGAGGCATAAACATTGTTGCTGTTTTGTAAAAAGTCCAGTTTCTTCAAATTGTCAGTGTTTCACAAAAGCTCTAAATTCAAAAAGGACCATGAGTTACTGGGTCTTGCCACGACCACATGAATTACAAACAAATACACAGACACACACTATCGCTCTCTCACCCCAGTGACAAAAGTGTTTCCAGTCTCAGACGGGGCGAGGTCCAGGGACAACACATCAGCTGTGTGACCATGGAAACTCTGCAGCAGCTGCCCGCTCTCCACATCCCACAAGGCACATGTGCCGTCACCACTGGAGGTCAGGAGCTAACACACACACACACATATACATACACATGGACGAATGCAACCACACACATGCATACAAGAGCACAGGCACGCCACACATGTTCAACATACATACAAAAAACACAAGGGAAAACAGTCAACAATATGAAAGCATAAAGCTTATTTTCTCTTCAAGTCTTTTTGAGCAAGGGAAAGATATGTACATTTAGTATATTTTGTAACATTTTCCTAATCTGAATGAAGTAAACTTCATACCATTATGGAAGTTGTTGTCTCTTTAAAAACTCAGTAGCATGATTTATAGAGGAAACTGTGGATACTAACCAACAGCTTAGAAATGTGCAAACACTGGCAGCTTTGGTACACCAATGAACCATAAACTGTCGAAACTAGAGAGGAGGAAGTGCCACCACAGAGGGATTTTGGTGGCTAAATTCTGCATTGTGTTGGAAACTCCACAACGGCTGGACAATAGGGTGAAACTAGGCTCAATCAGGTTGGATATAACACTGCTAGTGGTCACAGAAAGACAGACCCTGGATAAAAATGGTGATTTTAAAAAAATGTCTCACATTATTTCAGAGTGACTGTAAACAAACGCACTGTTCATGCTATAAAAATAAACCTGCAGGATCTGATTGACTCTGGAGAACTTAAAGCATGTATTTTGTTACAAATGCTGACACAATTCATATTAAATGCTGCTAGTTTAAGGACTTATTTGTTCTCTACTTTATATATGACTTTGACTACAGGCCTTGCTTTCATTTCTCAATTCTAATATCTACAAATGAGAAATGAAACAGCCAAAAATAAACACGGAATGACTGACGTGATTCAAATAAAATTTCAATGGAAAAGTCTAAGTTCATTGAAATTAAATTTCAGTTCCCGACATGTGATGCTTTTGACCTCAGCAGTGGCTTAAGAGAAACAGAACCGCTTCATCAACATCTCCTTTCTATAGTCTGTTGTAACTATTCTATCATGTGACTACGGTTTAGGACACCGCGATTGTAGCTGTTGCACTCTATACGCACATAATATATCTACAAATGCATTAAAGGGAAGACACCCACTATATACATTTAACAAAAGGTCAGCACCTCCCCACTAACACAGAAAACTCTCACTGTGCATCATGTGTCCACATACAAACAAGCACATAAAATGACAAAATGTCAGCGATTCCTCCGATGAAAACAGATTAAGGGCACTTAGAGACACATGCAGACATCAGACATCCCTGCTGGCTGGTGGATTAGAGAGCTCCTGCTGGATGACCTCAGTCACAAAAACACACCACATCCTGCCTGCACTGAGAGGTAGCTCCAGTTTCAACATGAATGCAATTATCAGGGAGCCACAATTACTGACACACGCACAACCTCACAGATGGGAACCTCGCTGATCTAACAGAGAGCCTTTGCAGTGTGATTTTGCTTACCGCCACCTGCATGTTACCATATATTAAATACTTGCAGGGGTTTCCTTAAATTATCTAGTGATCCCACACACAACTGTCTTTAGTGAAATGCCTCACAGCTTATAACTCACAAGTCAGCTCTGTTGCTCTCAGCTGGACATACACATACACACCAAGATGCGACAACACATGACTGTATGTCATCCTCACTCTCCTGTTAGCAGGCTTTAAGTAATGTGGAACCAGTCTGTCAAAACATGAATAACACAATGTAGTCCAAAGCTTTGTGCTTCTAATGGATGTGTGAGTGTTATAGTGGGCTCATGCGCATGCGTGTGCCTTTGTGTGTGAGATGCAGTTAGAGAGAGATGTGTGACAGATGTGTGTGTGAGAGAGAAAGACAGAACACATGCATGTGCGTGTCTATGCGTTAAATGTTCTGCCCTAAGGTTAGTGTGCTCCACTCTCTCCTAGATAAAAGCCACTCAGTGTCTATTAATATAACCAGGATAGAGGACAATCACCTCCTCCTTTTTTGCCCCCTCCTCAGCCCTACCATCTCCTCTTCCTCCCCACCCTCTGTCATTGTGCAACTCTGCTTTGCTGAGGGCCAGAGTGGAGTAAATTATTAAAGTATCTCAGGCCGTTTCTCTCATGTTCTCCTTTTGAGTTTGTCCCCTATACATCCCTTCCATCCAGTCAGCAAGTTGTAGGCACAGCCAACATAAACAGTCTAGTTGATGCTGACTCATTGACCCTAAATAGATGTTTAGTACATCAATGAATAATAAATCTCAATAACTCAATTATTTTTAAAATGATGATTGACAGCAGGGGATGAAAATATGATATGATATATGGCTCGTTGGTCTAGGGGTATGATTCTCGCTTCGGGTGCGAGAGGTCCCGGGTTCAAATCCCGGACGAGCCCAATTTATCACAATGATAATGCTTGACTCCTGCTAATAATGATTGTGGCTTCATAGAAACACTAGAAAGTTTGAAGAGACTGTAAAGGATTACATTGGCCCATGATGTGGCTTTTTCAAACTGCAACACTACGAATATCAGTCAGCAGCTGCTTCACCTCATGGCAGACCACCAGCTGAACCATGTTCCCTCTTGCATTAATTCCTTTATCTACAAATCATACAAATAGAAACAAAATATACACTGTTTCAAAATCTATTCAGAGTCCATATTTGTTCGGTCCAAGGGGAAAAATTTGGTTAATTTTAATCATTCCTAATAGATTAGAAAAGTTTCACATCTCACCAGGCATGTATGTGGTGCTCACCTGCATGTCAGAGTTGACGAATGTGCATCCTGATACATAGTTGGTGTGCATGGCGACAGACTTCTTTTTTGCAGCCAAGTTCTCATTTTTGTCCAGTGACAGTGGGAACACTGAGCACTTGTTATCCAATCCGCTTTTGAAGGAGATAAAAAAAAATCAGCGGTTAAATTATGAAGTTAGTAGTTATCACTCACTATTTAATATTAAATGCAGGTTTTAGGTTTTGAATACTGCGTCAGTGATCAAGGCTGACAGAGAAATGAGTGACTAAAGCAAATGAATCTTCCTTCCTTCTATTATGTGTCAGATTCATTATATATCAAATAAAACAGATTCGTAGAAGGATCTAATGTAGTGCCACTGACCAATAGAAGTAGCAGTCACCACACATACACATTTAGTACACATTTACACACAATCAAAGGAGCCATTATATACTAAATGAATTGTTATATAGTGTATTAAAAATATAATATATATTTAATATAATATAAAACTACATGATTGTGAGGCAGGAAATTACTGAAAAAGAGCAACCAGGGTCATAAATTACATTAAATTAGACTTGACTACTGTAAGGGAATATTTCTACAATTTGTGTAATTTCTCTTTTATAATAGTAATAACTTTGCAGTAAAAATGTCCAAAATATTATTACTTTACTTGACATTGAAGCTGTCAATTGTTGTTGATTATTGGAAAGAGCATTAAATCTCTGTACTTACCCACAAGCCACAGCACAGCCCGAGGGAGCATAAGCACATGCCATAACCCATGTACATGGCAGGGTCACCCCATGTTCCTGTAACCCACAGACAGCACACACACACACACACACAATATGAGCAATTTGTTATTTGTAAGAAATTACACTGTCTTTAATAAGCATAAACTAACTGCATATACAGCTGCAGTAAACCTGGATGTGGTGAGTATTAGTAGGGATTATGTTCAGTGTGGTTGTCTGCTCCATCAAGAGGCATGATGGTTAAACCCGGCTGAATCCTGGCTGCCATGTAAGTGCACTCAGGCGCACACACACACACACATATAGTCATTACAGGGGACAGATGGATGGATAATCTATGAACGCATATTTTTCATGTGATCGTCTTGTGCCCTCTTTCAAAGAGGAATATGGCAGCAGAGGATGATCCCAACCACCCACCCACTCAACACCAGGACATAAAGGTGAAGAGAAGCTGACCATCTGAGCATGCAAACGAAAAAAAAAACCCAAAACACTTAGCCTTACATAACTGAGTGGAGAAGAGGGTGAGGTTAAATTGGGCAACCAAGCCTCTCACAGTAACAGTCCTATTCATTCAAGATAGTTTTACGTGACTGTTAGTGTATTTCATTCCCTTGGGTGGACATTGAGCACAACCTTTTGATTTATGATGACATTATTGACATAAAAAAGTAGCTCAGTTGACTGAGAGTCCCAGTGCAGTAAGAAACATCCAACAGAGTTCAAAATTCTGTTTTCATCAGAGCCGGAGTTTGTAGAACTTGTTGAATTGCTTTGTTGGATTAGGGATCTAGTGGATCATATTCTAACTGATTTTTTCTTCATGTTCGCTAAATTTTAGCATTTAGTACCTTTTTAGTACCTTTTGACAATCCATATGATTATTTACTTACAGTTAGAGTTAGTTACAAAAAGTTATTGACTTTCAAGTACAAATTTACTGAGGTAAGAATATGTCACCAGCATATGCACAAATCTCTCCTCACTTTGGCTCCTGTTATATACTGTAAGTAAAACCCACAAAGGAATATAATAATAATATAACTCCTCCAAATGGAATTTTGAAAGAGGGATTTTCTGTACCTTTGAGTCTATTATTCATGTCCAAAAAACTCATTTTTTCATTCATTTAAGTTTTTGATATATAGACCCTTAATTCATGGCAATTTATTACTCAAAGAAGTTCACACATTCTCTTATGTACAAAAGCACCACATAGACCCCACCTTATTAAGAGTGAATGCATCCCAGACAATCACTTTTCCATCCTAAATTAGAAAAAAACAGTATTACATAAAATAATAAACAGAGCATCAATTATAGAATTATATAGCATAAAAATGAACATTGTCATATCAAATATACATTTGAATTAATATTAGATAATACTGCACTATATTGATCTTATCATGTTCAAATCTGTATGTGTGCATGTGTATACCTGGGAAGAGCTGACGAGACGACGTTTGTCTTTACACCAGTCCATACACAGCACCTTGTTTGCATGACCCTTCAGCACACGTTTGGTCTTAATGGAGAGAGCGCCCACCACCTCAACCTTCTCTGCCACCTGGTGCACTGAGGTACCAACACACACACACACACACACAAACAAACACACATTTGCAGGCAAATAATATTCAGTGTCAGGTTTTTGAGAAATGTTGACTTCTAGCAATTGTTGAAAAAGAGCTCAGATCCTTTACTTAAGTAAAAGTAGGAATACCTCAACGTATGACAATGTATTTAAAACCTTAAATAAAAGCACAGTTACTATAATATAACTAGTACTATAATACTAGAAATATTATCAGCAAATTATACTTAAATTATCAAAAGTAAAAGAATCTATGAACACGCAGCACAATGGTGCCTGTCTTTGCTATATTTTTCAATAAGATACTGTTGGTGTATTACTACTGATATTTAAACATGTAAGCAGCATATATTGTGTCTAGTAGAGTTGCAACGATTGATTATTCGCCAATAACTAAATTAATTGACAGCTATTTTGATAATTGATTAATCGGTTTGAGTCATAATTCCCTGACTCCAGCTTCTTAAATGTGTATAATTCCAAGTTGCTTTACTCCCCTATTCACCATTTTATCACATTTTATAGACCAAATAACTAATCAATTCATGAGAAAATAGTCAAAAGATTAATTGACAATGAGACTAGCAAGTCAAACTGGGGCTGATTTTAACCACTTTACATAAAATCTGCCAGGTTAATCTTAATTATAATCAATTCATCATATTTTATAACATGCTCACAGATCTTGTATGTAAAGTGTTATTCTGTAAAGTTGCTAACAGCTAGGCTCAATATTAACTGTCAGAAAAATATAGTGGAGTACAAAGCATGATATTTCACTCTGAAACGTGATGAAGTGAATTTAATGGAGATAAGTAGCCGAATGTACTTTAAATTTGAACTCAAGTAGAGTCCTTGAGTAAATGTGTTTACAACTGGGTTTAATGTACATACCACCACTGTCTGAAGACTCACAGAAGCTGTGTACAACTCCATCATCACTATGAGACGCTTAAAAAAGTGATTTAACTTTGTAGGCTACATACTGTAACGTCAGGCTACTTCAATGGCAACTTCACAATGAGCATCACTCAGCTAACTGTCATGAAGTTAACCGTTAGAAGCAAAGCGGTTGTTTAAATGTTGAAAACGAGCTGTCAGGCTTTTAGTCACGTTTTAAGTAAAGAACGAGGCTTTTCAGCAAAAATGCGACTGACTGAAGTAATAGCTGTTTTATTCGTTAGCCTAATTCACTCATGGATACTTACACTCGGTGTCGTTGAGCTTGCCCCGCTCCTCTTCCAGCTTCTTCTTCAGGGTCTCGCTCTCCCTCTTCAGTGTCGTCAGGCTTTCCCCTTTCTGGAGCCCCTGACAAGCCATCTTTGAGAGGCAGCAACCGCAAGAAAACACACGGAACAGAGAAGAGGAAGGAGCGGAAAGGGGGGCGGGAAGACACGGGAGAAACGGGGGAAATTGAGGAGGGGAACGGGGCCGTTAGCGGTCAGTTGCCCTCGAGCGAGACAGTGATGCTGCTGCGCGTGTCACAGTGACAGTGAGCTCGCGCTGTGCTTCAGCCTGTCAGCCTCCACCTCCCTCCATCCCTCCATCCTCCATGTGCATGTTAACAGGCCTGTAGACGCACTGACCCTGGAGCTGTCACGCGCATTCCCGCGGTTCATTTAGTGAAGAAGACTTTCAATTTTTCAACATTAAAAAAAAAAATCCATAACTTTTTCTGACCCTTGAGCTTTTGATAATATACTCTATTTTTTCCACTCCACTAATGTTGTGATAGTGTGTCACCTCAATATTGAGTAACACAGTTATACGAAGTTGTTGTGATTATTATTATTACTTATGAAATATTTGCTCAGTAATTAACCAGTTGCCCTTTTCTGCAAGTTAAAATTTGGAATGATGTACAATCATTAACGCATAATCATATACCCCAAAATAGTTGAACCAAGCATTGAATCAATTCCCTTTCCCACAACAAATTTATTCAACTCATTTCATTTTGATTGGCTTGTTTCTTCAAATAGATAATTCACATTAAGTCTTAAATTACCATTAAACAAAACGTAAAATGCAATGTGACTGAGGATATATTACAAAAGAGTGATGACATGATGAGTTCAATCACAATGACTTTTTTTGTATTATTCTTGCAAAAATGTTGCGGTATTTCCCTTTGTGTGTGTGTGTGTGTGTGTGTGTGTTTCAGATACATTAATATAGCTGCATGTCAAAAGGCGCTGCTAAGTGGTGTGTCCTCAGCTGAACAGATGTTGCACAGTGCAAGTGAGTGATCCTCATCAAGCTAGAGATCCCTTCACATGTAGGCGCTTGGCAGCTGCCTCACACGTTGCTGTTAGCATCATTCATATTCATAGATAAGCATAAGAGGAAGATAGGCCTGTAACTTCAGGGCTACAGGGTTGAAAGAATGTGCAGACCTGAATGCATTTAAACTCTTTTATTTCATTTTAATAATTATCTGTCAATTGTTTTTGATTGGTTGGTGTACAAATTGTACAATTGTACTAAGATTCAAACTGTTAACCAATAAGTAATTTGGTTTGATCTTAAAACTGGCAGCTGTTGTTAGGTCTACACTATGTCCCCTCAAATGAAATATTCTAAAAAAAAGTTCAGATACTGCAACCGCTGCCACAGTTTGCACTGAGATGATGTAGCAGCCGCCTCGTGACGAGAAAACCGAAAACAACACGTACCATTTCCACACAGAAGGAGCAGTAGTTGATGGGGTCATTCTTAATGTAGATGTTCATAAGAGGACTGGCATTCCCACAGCTTTCACAGGGGCCAAAAGTGACCGCCACGAATGTCTGGTCGCACATGGCTGCAGATGATCACCAACACACCCTGTGGAAAACACACACACACACACACACACACACACACGTACACACACACTGATTCAATCAGCAAGGCTACAGGTCGGAGGTGTTTTGTTTTATTGGTGTCTGGACTGAGTTTTGACCACTTGGTGTGTGTGTGTGTGTGTGTGTGTGTGTGTGTGTGTGTGTGTGTGTGTGTGTGTGTGTGTTTGTGTGGCCTAGGAGATAAGTAGTTGGTAATCTACTCCAGCCTGATCCTTCTCTGAGCTCCACAGGAGCGGAGTGCAGTACAGCTATTCTGGGAACTGGGAGCACAGTACTGTAACCGACATGATAAACACTTTGCAAAATCAAATGACAGCTTATTATGACCTTTCACTTTACAAATCTGCATTTCATCACTACTGTACATGAACTACACTATGTGAAGTAACTTGTTTTCTAATTGCATTTATTTCCAATATTCACACATAAATATTGTATACCTTGTAAGAGCAAATAATACCGTAACAGGCTACTGACATGTGTTGTTTCCTTCACTTTGTACAGCTGCTAAAAATGTCAACTATCAGAAAACTACAGCCTAATTAAGACACTGAAGTTCATTATCATCATTCTCACATTCATTATCAACATAATATGATACAATTACATGATAATATATGAAGATTATTAGAAAATACCTGAGCAGAAACTGGAAAGAGTCTATCTCCATCTGTCCTTTCCTAAATCTGATGGTTTTATCACAAGTTACAACCTGAAGTCTCTCTACTGACATTTACACAACGGATTCCACAACTCGAACCCACGTGTGAACACAAAACACACCAGCATCAGTTTGCAAAATATGATTTCCACAAATAGCAGCCAGACACACCGACGATAAAATCTTACCTCACAAGAGAATCTTCCAGGCTCTGTCGAGCAGGTATTCGTCTCTGGAGAACGGAGATGAGTTTTTCCAGTGAAGAGGATTGTCAGCGAGGGACAGAGAGGGAACAGTAAGCTTCTTAGTTGTTTAAGCTGTGACTCTGCTTTCACCTCCATGCTTCGTATGTCACTGCAGAATTACCTGCAAGGCCCTTAAAGTTACATTTAGTCTTATCCACTCCATATTGCTGACTTAATATTTAAAAGTCCTCAGGATTACCTGAAACTGCATGATGTAATATTACTGTGCATTACATCTCTCCTTGTTGTGATATAAACGGAAAAGATTACGGAGTGAAGGCAGCATTTTACCAGTGTTATAAAACAACCTTTTTGTACAATGTTGCATGAACATGTTGTAATCAGATTTCTGCAGTCCCATTGAATGTAATCTATGACATCTATCTCCGATTACCTGCAGTCTTCAGGTCTTGAGCTGTCACTGAATTAGCAGAAATTACAATTTCGCCTTTGATAGTTTTAGAAAATCAACACGCAGATTTTCCATTCAATTTATTCCATGGTTTCGTTTTCACTGGTTGAGGTAAAAGATTGAAGATAATTTCTGTGCACACAAAAGGCTTATTTCTCTTTGCTAAAATCACAAAGTGGAGCACAAGTGCACAAGATGTGTCCAAAATCCGCCACAAGAGTTCACATCTGTCTTTCAATGCACTCACAGAAAGTTCTGGCCAGGAAACAAACGGAAGGAGGAGTTTTGCAAACTCATCAGAGCTCATGGTGGTTCCCATAGGAATGAATGGACTTCTGGTTGACTTGCATACATATACAGATCTACGTTGAAACGACATAGAAGATTCTAGTAGTTCTGTACACCCACACCTGTCATGTGGACGGATTAGCCTGGCAAAGTGCTCACTGACACATTTTAACAAATTAATTCTCAAAGTTTGAGCAAGATGAGCCTTTCGTGTGCACAGAAAAAGTCTTGGATCTTCTAATTCTGCTTGAAAAAACTGAAAACTGTGAAAAACAAAAAACGAAGTGTTGTGTTTATATTTTTGTTTGGTGTAAAAAGTGCTTGACAGGATTTTAGAATGAGGAAAAAAGAAAGAATCTCCCACAGACAATCTGACAGTGCTGAATTCTTTTATTTTACTTATATAGATTTGACAATTTATTCCAAGTTTCTTAGTTTCTTAACGGTGAACACATTCACTAAGCACAGCTATCAGAAACTACAAACAGTCCAGTTTGTCAAATGTACACATGGGTCAGAGAGGGAACATTTGGGACTGGCTTCAGCATGTTCACACCAGTACCACAACAGCTGGAGTGATGAGATAACAATTTTTAAAATGGCAACAATGGTCATTTATAATGTCTACGTCATATCGCACAACCAACTTTCTCCTTAGTGTAAAAACGCAGAGGGGAGGAATGACATTTTCTCCTGTTTGAGAGCCCAAGAGAAGCCCAGAGGAACAAGAAGCTGCAGCTTTGCTCAACAATACCATCAATGAATGAATGTGGGGTTTTTTTTCCTCCTCTGAAACTAGGCCAGCCTCCCCAGAGGCAGAGCACTCTCAAGGATAGTCTGACTGAGTCACCTGGGGCTTGCATTAATTACTAATTAACCAGTGATTTTCCTAGCGGTTTTATTAAGGAAGTGAATGTGGTAGAGGAAGCTCAATGGGCCACAGTCCAGTAAAGGTGGTGGGAATCAAACGAAGACAGGCTATTAAATGTGAAATTCTCTTTTTACAGTTCACATCCATCTTTGACCTCCTCAGCAGTATCTAAAAAGTGCATTTGGACTTATGGCTAAGCAGTGCAACCTATCTTTGACACCAACTGTATGACAACGGGACACCTTATCAACATAAAAATGATCACATTTAACAATTTCTATTCAGTTTACAGTGGGAAAAAAAAACAAATACTGACAGAACCAAACAATGCCACAACATTGATTATGTGTGTAAGTCATTCAGATAGCAAATAAATCAGATAAGGCTTTTGTCCACAATGTGCAGTTAAATCATGATACACTTTATTAACAATTTTTAACATTCATATGGTTACTTAATTCCTTCAGTGACCGTCTTTCTTCACAACCTGCAGATATGTACTCTTTACACAGACCATACTTTAAACTATCTATTTATCCAAAATATATAACTAAAGGCAGATTGATAACATGTGGTCCCCATGAGAGCATATGGATATCAAAGTCTTTTCAAATACAAGTGCAACACAAAACATCACATACTCAATTTACTCCACTTTTCATCTGTAGCTCGTTCCTGTCAGAGTGAGAGTGGTCTGCTTAATGTGGTGCTTAATGAGACACTTCACCTCAGTAGAATACTTTTCTTTTTCAGCATGTACTGCATCTTCACCGGTTTACTCATATTTCCCCGGCTCTCAGTCATGCAAAAATATTTTGATTTGCGCTTCCTTGGTTGGTCAGCATCATTTTTAGATTTGATCTCTGATCCCATTAATGCTTCCCCTGATGGTCTGGGCACAGAAGATCTGGTCCCAATATTGAGTTGCAATTGCACTAATATTCTCTACTTAGTTGCCCACTCTACTCAGCCCTGGTTTAACTCCAGGAATGCAGGAATGCAGGAGAGCAGAGCATAAATACAAAAAAGATAAAAGTTTCATTTAAAACAATAAATACAGTCCTCAACCCTGCAGTCACAATTCATCCTGAAGCAACACCAGATACCTGTGAGATTTTCTAAAATTCATTATTAGCTAAATGTACACCGTAACTTCTCAGGTCTCACTGCCCTCCTACGATCCTGCAGAGTTCAGGTCAATCCCCTCTGTCCTCACCAGCTTTCTTCATTCTGATGAAACTTTGATCTGCCTGATCCTAATAATCACCAACCAATCTCAAAGCTCTGCATATCCAAACATCTTGACAAAATAGTTTTCTCTCGACTCATTTCCTTCTTGGACAAATTTAGCACATTGAACATGTCAGTCATGTTTTAGGACACACCATAGCACAGAGTCTGCTGTCCTCAGGGTGACAAATGATTTGATCTTGTCTTCAGATTCAGATAATTGAGCTATGTTAATTAATTTAGATCTCTTGGCTTCCTTCGACAATGTTGATAATTCCACCCTCCTGCACCTTCTTCAACATGTAACTTCTAAGATGTACCATGACCTGGATGAATGAGAATCTCCACAGACATACTTCAACATGTTGCATTCAGGGACAGGCCTGTCAGTGGTTAGCCTCCTACCTCCAAGAATGATCAGCCTCTGTAAGAACTGATAACATGTCCTTTCCTTGTGCATCCATTTCTTGTGGAGTACCACAAGACTCCATGTTAGGCCCCATTCTGTTTTCTCAATGTATTCTTCCTTAGGGGTATATTTTTTACAAAATATAACTTCTCCTACAATTGTTAGGACGACGACACCCAACTGTACCTCCTGCTGAAACCTTGCGATCCATACAGTGTTAACTCCGTTTAAAATTGGACTGAGGATGTAAAATCCTGGATGGCAAAAAGCTTCCCTCAGCTAAACCAGAATAAAATTGAGGTCCTAGCACCCGGCCCAGCAGACAATTTGCAACCAATCTTAATTAACATTTGAGAAACAAATCAACTCTGTTGTCAGCACTAGCTCCTACCATCCTAGAGCACTTGCTAAATTTAAATCATTCTGTCTGTTGAAGATTTGGAGACTTTTATTTCCTCTCGCTTCGACTACTGCAGGTTTCTCTATGCAGGAATCAGTCAGTCGACATCATCTCTGCTGCAGTTGGCTCAAAATGCAGCAGCGAGACTCCTCACTGGTACCAGGAGGAGACACCATATCTCTCCTGTGTTAGCCTTTCCTCGCTGGTTACCAGTGAAGTACAAAATTAATTTTAAGACTCGTTTATTTGCTTTTAACGCACTGCATGGACTTGTGCCAGGTTCCATCTCAAAACTACTCAGCCCCCTCAGGTCTGGTGACCAATTACTGCTCTCCATTCCCTGCACCCAGTTAAAAACCAAAGGTGGACGATCTTCCCCCTCCACTGATAAGCTCACAACCCATCCTAAGACGCATCTCTTTTCTTTAGCCTCTAAATTATCATCATTAAGACATGACACTCTGGCTTTTGTTTGTATTTTGTCACTTGTGTATCACTACTTGTGTGATACTTGATGAGATACTATATGCTTTTATTAATTTACTTATAGTCTCTTATCTATGTCTATGTGTTTAATTGATCATTCCTGTGTTTTTATTCTTGTTTGGCTTAATTAAACATTAAATCAAAAAGTCTAGTTTCAGTGACCATTCACAATCTTATATGCAAGCACCTTAAAAAAAAGAAAATATTCTATCAAAGTGAAATATCTTTTTAAAAGGGTAAGGTCATGAGACAAAAATAAGGTTCACATGAGGGCACGAGGGAAACTTGGTTAATTTTTAATAATAATGGCACAGCAGGAAGTAAATGAGCAAATGGCTAAACAGGAAGCAGCGAGGACAATGTGAATGCAGACAGACGAGGACTTTTTGGCCCTGTTTACACCTGGCATTAACATGATTTTTGGGCAATCCGATGACAAGTGGGCAGCTCTGAGTACGTCAGTTCACACCTGGCTTTAGATTGCATCTCCACATGCGTCTTAAAGGACCTCTTGTGACTGGATCTCACTTCCCCCGGCTCTATATCCAATAAATACATAAATCATTTCCATTTACTCTTCGGCCCAAATGATAATCAGACAGCGTGTTTTGTGTGTGCTCCATCCATGAGAATCCATCTTGCCTGTTGTTGTGGCTTCTTCTTCTCGTCTCGCACTTTAATGTGATGCCGTTGATCTGGTCCTGTGGCTTCTCTAAGAGGCAGGCGTTTATACAAGCGGTGGACAGGTGGTGACGTTTTACAGCCAGATTTAAACCAGCGGCGGCGACTGCGGATGTTTGGGTGCATTTGTGCGTTTAGTAAGAGAGAAGGTGCACGTGGGTGTAGGCGTGCATGTGTACGTTCAGAGGATGGAAGTATTGTACAGATGCATGATGACAGTTCAGCATGTGTTTGTGTGTGTAATTTTGCTTGTATGCGTGTTCAGACCAGGGATTTCATAAGAGAACTGGATACCGTGTTTGAAACTGGCAGCTCTCTAAACGCGGGTGAGGAACCCCAAGTTGAGTGAGCTGGGAATCTGGATGGTTTCTAGGGCGAGGGAGGACGGGCTGAACGGGAAAGTGACGGGATAAATCATCTTCGTGTCCATCAACAACTGGGGACTCTCACAACGGTCTCGCAAGCGAGTCTGAAAGGAAGCAGAGCAGAGCAAACAAGATGGCAACAGTTACGATGCAGTTAAATCACCTAAAAAAAAAAAAGTTTCACTTTTGTTGTTTGTTTTTTTATTTTTTTGCACGAGCCAGGCAGCAAGAGTTCTTTATGACTTTCATTTAAGTTACAATGTGCAGAGGGATAAGTTTCTGTTTGTAAAGAAAACAAAGTGAAATTGGTACAGTCAGTCACATGTTGCATTCAGGCTCTCACTCTGAGTGCCTGGGTTGCACTTGTGGGGATGAGTGTGTGTTTGGGAATACGCTTTAAAAGTAATTAGTCACACACATAATGACTTAGACTTTGACCGCGTGTATACAGATACTTTGCAGAAATTTCACATGCAAACAGCGTTTTTAGTCACTAAAATAGAGATTTTTTTAAAACACTTATTCTTGTGTACATGTAAAACAGTGTGTTGGGAAACAACATCGTCAACTCAATTTGCACATGCCCATCGTTGCTTTGTGCGATGTGCATGTGTCTGAAACAATGACTATGGTTAGTTTGGTTTGCGCTGCTATGCTAAGGTGTTGAATAACTGCACATGAATCAATGATTAGCTACTCTTGCTTGTGTTTTTAGGTTAAGTTATCATTGCACGATAATGCCGTTGCATAGCAGATTGCTTTAAAATGTGCACTGCTTCATAACTAAGGTAACTTTGTAAAATGCATGGAAAGCCTGGAAAGTTAAACATACACTCAAAAATATAAAACAATGCGATCCGTTGTTGTGTTTTCCAGGAGCATTCATGTCCTTAATGTTTATACTGCAGGTATATAAAACAGTATGTCCAGGAAACAGTGTTGTATTAATATATCTGGAGGAAATTACCTGTATGGTTCGTATGAAAGCAACCGACACTCTCTCCTCAAACTCGTTGACTGGAGTGTAGAGGTTCAGGACCTTCACGATCTGAGAGAGACATAATACAGGACGGTTATTTCACCAAAACAAGCTCTTTACCTGTAGATTTTAAGCAGACTGAGGCTGAGAATAAATGATTCAAAAAGCTGGTCTGGCATATTTGAATGTGGTGTAGTGAACGACAGGACGGGTTACCTGAGCAGTGGTGAGGGCCTGGCACATGGAGCAGATGGCCTCAGCGTCCTCGTCAGTCTTTTTCTTCACCTGCAGCAGCTGAGCGGCCTGGATCAGAGGCTCCAGAGTCTCCTTGGCTCCACATGTCATCAAACCTTTGTCTCTGAGCCACTCCTCCTGCTGGCTCACATTGTACCTGCACGCACACACAGATCATAAGTTAATTAAAAATATGTGTTAATTAAAATACATTCAGCAAACCAGGCACACTCTGGAGCTCCCACCTGATCTGCATGCCTTTGCTCCAGGAGCACATGTCCTTGCGCAGCAGCAGGTTGTTGAGGGTGACGGCTCCGATGATGTAGAACTGCTGTTTCACCACCTGCTTGATGAGCTCGGGGTCGGTGCCGTGCTGGCACATGGTGGAGTGGAAGGCGCTGAGCTGCCGCAGGATAGAGTCCAGGGTGTAGGTGCCCTCGTCGGCGATGCTAGACGTCCGCTTGCGGAGACCTGTGGGCTTCACCCCCGAAACGCCCTGGATGGTCTCGTGTTCCAGCATGCCAGAGACTGCAGGGAACACACACAGTTAGTAAGTACTTGTACGTAAGCAAATACACGGCTACCCACAGAGAACAGCATGCCGTATTATTATTGCTGTCAGTACGACACTAGCTAGTATGAGCACACACACTGCACCCAGACATGTAGGCGCACACACCTATCATGGGCTGGAGGATGTTCTCCATGCATTTGATCAGCTGCTGGTAGATCTGGATGGCCAAGTCACTGATCACCTGTCTGTACTCTGCCAGGTCGAAGTTGGACAGACAGTGTTCATTCTGCCTCTGTGTGTTGTGCTTCATGAAGGCCTGAGACACAGAAAGGAGATACAGGTTAGAAAATGCAAAGAGGGGAGGAAATGTTTCGTCAATCTTAAGCCCAGACAATTCTATTAAGACACTATTACACCTCAATCTATGATGTTTATTTAAAATTGTGTTTATTGGAATTTTGCAGTATATAAATCACAGAATCAACATATGAGACAGTGGCTTGTTTGCAACCCAAAAACAATGACAATGACAACACTGACTTGGAGTATAATGAACACTATTCATGAATGTGTATGTATCCGAGTGAGGCAGTTTCTATGTGTGAGTGTCAGTCTCACCTCGTCTCCACTGTACTGTTTCAGACAGTGTAAGAAGCGGCAGGTGTTCGCCAGCCAAAAGGAAACCGTCTCAAAGTCGTCTCCTCGTTTCTGACGAGAAGAAGAAGAACAAACTGGAGTCAGCTGTGATAGTCATACTGTGACTCTATCAGACCCTCGTCAATTCAAACATCCAATGACTAAGAAACAACAATTAAAGGGTTACCAAGGACATGTAGTGACCAACATGTGTTCATTCAAAGGTCGCCCCAAACTCTTAATATCCTGTATTTTACATGAGAATCATACACACACACACACACACACACACACACACACACAAACAGAGTATACATACCTTCAGGATCTTCTTAATACTGTTGATGGTTGAGGTGAGTAGAGTGCGGACCTTCTGGTCATCGTTGACATAGTCTGCGTGTCTCAGACACATGAACAGGATGTAGGCCGGCAGACCTGGGATCAGATTCACGGCTACACCGCGAGGCTTCAGCTCTGGAGAGACAAGAGGAGGAACGGGCTCAGTGATGGACTGAGGACAAACATGCAGCCAGTCAAAGCCTCGCTTTCTACAGATGGTTGATGAATTCAGAGTTCAGAATGGTTGCGACCAGCTCCAGCGGCTGCAGTTGTGCCCGGTGGAATTTAGGGGTGAGTGGTTTGCCATTCTGCAACCATAGAAGACCTAAAAGGTCCTTAAGTAACCTTTTTATAGATGTTTGAGGATCCACTAAGGGTTTCCCACCAGTCTGTTGTGAGTTCTTACCCAGGATGAGGTTCTTGACCAGTTTGAGCTCATCCTCCTTCTTGTACTCCAGCATCCCCTGGAAATCTTTCTCCCTGCGGGGAATGTTGACAGGGTGGATCGGCTCGTCCACCATCTGTCCTGGAGACGTCTGTCCCTCCGTTTGACCAGCTGGGAGAAAAACCAGATCACGACAGTCAGGCAACATCCTGAACTCCAGCACTCAGACACACATATATACAGGCTTTCGCCGGCTGATGAATTCTCCCACACCTCCCATCTCTCCAATCCTCTTGGAGTAAACCTTCAGCTGCTTCTTGAGCTTGCGGATGGTTCGGTCCTGCTTCTCCAGCTGCTCCATCAGATCCTGGAACAGGCAACAGTGATGGAGAGACAGAGGCATGGACAGAGAGAGAGACAGATCGGAGAGAATAGTGAGGACAAACAGCAAACCTGTGACTTCTCACACTGCTTCACACTGTCGCCCTCCAGTGGCAACAAAGAAAGAACACAGTTGCAAATCTCAGCTCTGCGTTGGAAAATGTGAGTCTTGGACACAAATAAAGAAACAACAAGCAAACAGGAGAGGTGCAGGGATTTTAAATCAACCTGACAGCTGCTCTGCTGATTGTTCTTTTTTTTTTTTTTTTACAGGACTGCGCTGGCTGTTAGGAAAGAGAAAAAGGTGGCGAGCTGCTCCGCTGTGAGTTAGAGGACACTGCTGTGAAGAGTTAGAGCGATCCTCAGTGCTACTTCATTCGCAACACACAACCTCAGTTAGTTCAAACACATGCAAACGCACATGCAGGAGCACACACACACACTCCATCTCTACATACAACCATCCGCCG
This sequence comes from Chelmon rostratus, assembly GCF_017976325.1. Taxonomy (NCBI): domain Eukaryota; kingdom Metazoa; phylum Chordata; class Actinopteri; order Chaetodontiformes; family Chaetodontidae; genus Chelmon; species Chelmon rostratus. The sequence continues at coordinate 23,497,385 of NC_055658.1, read as the reverse complement.
TAAAATGATGACTCGAGCCTCTTGGGACGCTGTGGGATCTTCAGCCAAGAGTTCCTGTCAGGTGACACCATCCACACAGGTGAGTGTGTGTGACACAGCACTGTAGTGGGTATCTCAGCTTTGCTTTGCGTGGCCCAAGTGACACTTCATCGACGTGTGTGTGTGTGTGTGTAGCACGGGGAAAATTACAGGTATCTGTAGATCAAAACCTAAAGCTCCTAAATGTGCCGGCTGGCGTTGATGTGGAGCAGATTCTGGTTTGTAGGTACCAGACTGATTTATTACCATTCTGTGCTTCCTTTAAACCTCAAATCAATCACGTTTGTATCATCTTTGCTGCACTTGGAAGGCAATAATATGTAAACGGGTTTCCAGATTTCACCTTGACGGAAAGAGTTCGATGTTTTGGCTTCACTGTGTTTCCCCAAGTTTTTAGTCTCTATGCTAAGCAAAGCTAAGTGGTTGCTGGCTGCAGATTCATATTTAGTGTAATGTTACAGAAGAGTGGTATCAATCTCTCATTTAACTCCCCACCAGACAGGGAATAAACAGATTATCCGAAATGTTGAACTATTCCTTTAAACCATACGGGAAAAAATCTGACAGTAGTGAAGGGACAAAAGTAAAATTTATATTTGGCCGTTCCTGCCACTGTATTACCCAGTGAGGGATGCTGTGCAGTGAGCAAGAACAAGGCTCAAATTCAGCTAAACAAAAAACATTTACAATCACATGTCACATGTGAAAACTACTTTTCATTGTGGGCTACATCAGAGATCTATTATGGGGAGCATGTACTCATATATGACTGAAATGTCGACATCATCGGATATTAAAAGCTTTTTCTTCCACTATTTGAAAGTAAAATTAATGTTCAGTTGGAAAAAAAAGCTTTGTTCATGCATCTTTCTGTTATGGTCACTCCTACTTTCACTGGCTACATAAAACACACAACTTTAATTCACATTCACTTTTTTAACTCTTAACAACAGTCTTGTTGTAATATTAACATTGTGGCCTGTATGTAGGGATTCTGTCTATGTGTATTTGTAGATGGGACATCTCACAGTTGTGCATCTGTGTGTGTGTGTTGCAGCGTACCAGGTTCTCGTTGGTGAGTCGGGTGATCTCGTGCTGCAGACTGGCTTCGATTCGGGCCTCTGGAGGCAGCTGGAGGTTTTGGGCCAAGAGCTGCTGCTGACGGTTGTTCTCCTCCTTTGCATTCTGCAGCTCGCCGCGCAACGCCTCCACCTCGTTATTGTAAGCTCTCCGCTCAGTCTGCAGCTGGTGCTCCAGCAGCCTGCGGTGTGGAGGGAGATGAGACGACGAAGGGAGGACCAGCATGCAAAACAAAATGAGCAAGGTGAGGGGGCAGGTGGGATATGAAGGGAAGATGGGAAAAGGAGGAGGTATGTGGCAGGTGAGAGGATGTGAGGAATGACGGGAAGATGGAGTGAGGTAAATGAGGAGGAAGAGGAAAGGTGTGGGGGGGCAAAGGGCAAAGAACAGGGAATAATAAGACAGAGGGCACAAACAAGAAAAGAGGAAACATCAGCATTATTGTGTGAGTGAAAGACCATAAAACGGTGAAAGAGGCAAAAGTTGCAGTTTCACCACAGTGTGGAGACGTAGGACAGCAGCATGCTGTGCAGCCCAAAACCCAGAGCCCGGAGGCCGGAGCCCGGAGGCCGGAGCCCGGAGGCCGGAGGCCGGAGCCCGGAGCCCGGAGCCCAAAACCCAGAGCCAAGAGCCAAGAGCCAAGAGCCAAGAGCCCGGAGCCCGGAGCCCGGAGCCCGGAGCCAAGAGCCCGGAGCCAAGAGCCCAGAGCCCAGAGCCAAAACCCAGAGCTAAGAGCCCGGAGCCCGGAGCCCGGAGCCCAGCCTCTCTGAACACCTTCTGTAACTCAGCTGAGTCATTAAGCTTTCCTTGAAGTTGAACCAAGCCGGCACTGTGATCGGACGTCAGGCTCAGCGACCAAACAGCTTCGTGTTTCAGAGGGAAGTTGGGACTGCTCTCCAAACTGTTCCCTGATCTTTTCATGCTAGTTTGCCAACTTCACACTCTGTCAGTCATGTTAATGCTACCGTGACAGCAAGTCAACTTAAATGGTCCTTTAAATTCTCTGAAAAAGTTTAAGATGAAGCACCGAAGGTGTTGGTTTGTCAGATCAGTAGTCAAATACTGTTTGTGAGCAGTTCTTAGGGTTTGTTTTAGATATAAGGAACAAAGAAGCTTTTCTCACTGTGTCTGGACTACCTGGAAGCTAACTCTGCAGTGAATACTGAGTTACACAAACATTTAACAGGCTGTCAGTGAAACAAGGTTAGTGACAGGATGAAGACAGATTCTGCTGCACTGTGTTAGAAATAAAATGGGAAAATTTAACCAAAACCTTGTATAAATGACTACATGTTATCAGCATATGTGGGGAATGGGCCGATTTTTACATGTTTTTTATACAGCATGCAACCCTGTAAAGTGCTGTGTGGGAAGAGTGTGACAATGACTGGGAAAAACTTGTGTCGTGCCAAAAATATAAATAGCACACAAGTAGACTTCAGGGTTTGCCAACTCACAACACAACACCAAACTTATTTATTGTCATCTACCCTGGCAGGGCCCATCTAACGAGCCCCAGGGCCTAAAATTGACCACCTTTATAAAATAAATGGGAAGATTGATATGAGAGAAAACTTTGAGAGGCTCATAAAGGCATGAGAGAGAAAAGTGTGAATGATGAAAACAGCAGCACACATCCCGTCCCGAGAAAAGGCAAACATCTCATGCTCAGACTTCACACGTCAGTTACACCTCATGGTTTCCTTTAAGCCCTGATTAACCAGCCACAGCTCTCCGTCCTCATTCAGCTTATGGAAGTCTGGAGCGGCAGATCTGACCGACACACAACACAAAGGAAAATGAACGACACAATGACAAAAAGGAAAATGCAGAATGGTAGAGTGGAGCGAGGGGTGTGCAAAGACAACAGGAATATGTACGTGTGTGTGTGTGCATGTAAGAACACACAGTCCTTTATTCATGGACTGCAGCTTATTTGAATATAGATATATTATACATCAAACTTTAGTCATAGCTGATGTATGTGTTCTGTTGCATTGCACTGCTGATTGCAACAGTGGTGGAGTCTACTGTCTGTGTGTAGCTTGCTGTGTACTAAATATTCTCTACTGTGCTTTTGTGTGACAATGTGTGAACAAAGAAGGTGACAAACAACAAAGTGAGCAAAGGAGGGATAAAGGCAGTGATGCACAGAGCAACTTTTCAGGCAACTCTGGTGAGTAATGGCAACACAGTAACTTGAATGACACTGGAAAAACACTGTTGCTTAGAAACGGAGAAGATGTCTGCAGTCAGCTTCCTACTGTGTGTACAACACCGAGTGTGTATCAAGCGCATGTTCAACATTATGCATGTCTGCAGCATTCTGAGACCAACGGGATGAGCAAAATTGTCTATACAAGGAAGTCAATGCAAAAACTGGAGCTAAAAAATGGAACAGATATTTCTTTGTATCAACATTCAGTTTCTTAAAAGTGTTGTGTGCATCTCTGCTTTGACAAACAACCAAGCAAACGAGTGGGCTTTCATGCAGGTATTTATGCCAAACTCATTCCATGAAGCTGAGACAAGAGGCCTCCTACAACAGCATCACACCAACCACTGCTCAATACTCGGCGTGTGAGGACGATCTTGCAAATCTAAGTGTTAACAAAGGTCCAACTACTCTGTATGCACCTCTTTAGTTCAGACATTTCCATGCTTTCATGCTGCACATTTTGTAAATGCTGCACTGTAAACATGAAAAAACAGAGCAGAGCTGCTGAAGCCACTGAAAACATCCTTGTATCTTTGTTTTGAACAAACACAAACGACTTCGAGTCAGCTTACAGTTTAAAAAGACTCTGCTCTTGTTCGTGCAGAACTGTTAAAACCCATGCACACCTGTGAATCCTAAAACTCGACTCCAAAGCCAAACACACATTCCTTGACTTCAAATACTGATAAAGGCAGAATGTTAGACTATAAGGAAGACCTGAACTGTAGCTGCAGAGCTGCTACATTATTCCACATGCTGTTAGGGCAGAAAACGCAACGCTACCCAAGCTTTCATCGGCACCACGACGCAGAATCAGCTGTTTCAGCTCAGGAATATCAGTCGTGTGTAACGTTGGCGTGGCCGTGCATGCTCTGCTCCATGATGCACAGGCCACGTCTTATTGGTTACCTCAGCCTACTCAGGAGATCACTGACTTCCAGCGGCTTACGCATGAACCAAGGAGATCTGCACAGGACAAGGAAGCGTTCACAAACACACATTTCTTGCACTGATATCATGGTAATAGTGGTAATGGATCAAGAGCTTGGTAAGATTTGGAGAAAAAGCTGGAGTCTGGACTTGGAGTGAACTGATGAATGTGAATTTGACTTGGAGACTGGGTGGAGTACTGGCTGGAGCAAAGTACCTGTTGGTGTCTTTGAGGCCAATGCAAGCTTGCTTTAGTTCGTCAGCGTCCTTCAGTTTGGACACATCTTCAGCGTAGACAGACGGCTCGGTCATGGTCTCCTAGAAAAAGGCAGACAAGGAATGATGAATGAGAAAGAGCGTCACCGCCCTGAGACAGTGACCTGGCTGCATCATGAGCCAGATCCACCACCATAATGTGGGGATTTTCATACAGCTTAGGTGTATGAGACAGGTGAGTCAGCGGTTTCATGAATGTGAGTTCACTCTGCTGTGGGCAGCCAGCGTGTGCGTGTGGGCTCGTTTCCTTAGCCTCACAGAGTGACACTGGGAGCCTGAATATCTGTGCAGCTGCAGTATAACGCAGCACACAGTTCGTTTCTTTAGTGAGCCAACAGTGATATAAATAATTCAACGCCTACGTTACAGTACTACAGTTAAACATCACCACTGTCCAGCGCTGAAGGTTTGCAGTTTGTGGTGACATCCATCCTCGGGGTGTGAATGTACTACAGACAGTGTTCCCAAGGACGGATGCAAGTAAAACGGCCACTGAGCAGAACTCTCAGTGACCTTTAGCAGCACAAACTGTCCATAAATGCATTCACAAAGACAGAGGACGAGACAGATGAGACAATTAAAGTCCAGTCTGGACAGGGACAGAGTCTGTGTATGAAGCCTCTTATTGGAAGAATGCTGATCCTGTGTCTCCTCTGTGACTTAACGTCACAGCTGTGCTTGAGCTTCGGAAGTTTGACTTTCACATTTGCTCCAGTGCAGGTTGGAAACTCCACCTATGGATGCTGTCACACAGTTACATAACATTCAATTTCACATTTGAAGCATTCCAGGCGTATTTGCTGTAACCCGTTTCGTATCGAGTTGCCGATTTCCCACATTAACTTATTTCACTCATCATATGGAGGCGGAAAATGGAATAATGGTGGAAGAGCAAGTCGAAGAAGTAAGAGTGAAGTCTCACACTTAAATTCAACATATGCTCATTCTCTCATCCTGCAGAACTGATGAGAACGCCTTCATTTTCAGGTGCTGGAAGATTTTTATTTAAATTAATGTCTGTTATGTCGCTGTCTTGCAGCAGCTTACTGTCACCGTGGTGACATGACATTGAATCTGCTGGATCAGACTTCTTACTTAAGGAGGGTTTACATACAAGACACGCCATGTAAAAAGTGTCACACGCTCATGCATGATACAATTTTTTAACTGTACCTTCTCATCCTGTGGGAAAGCATGGATGGAGGAGAGAAGGTGGAGACAGGAGAGTTAGACGCACTGAGGGCACAGTGGAAACATTAGCTACGTACAGTGTGAACAATAATATGAGTTAATTATGACTTGGACCCAAAATCAAACTAACTAGAAGCAAGAGTTTAAATGTCAGTTAACTAATGTTCACTTTAAACACACTGTTTAACAGCTGAGAGGGAAGTCTCACATTTCAGCCTTTTTCTTGAGATATTCATGACATATTAAAAACAAATACTGTTGGAAATCTGAGATTAGGATCACTGGCAAAATGTAACGAAAGCCATTTTTAGGACGAGAGAGATTTTGGTCTGATCATTTTTTGGGATATTGTGCAAACAAAAAGACAAACAGAGAAACAACATGGGTGAAAACATAACACACAAATGTAGGAAGGTGGATGCGAGCGAGCAGGTACCGTCCACTAACATCCAGCTTCGTTTTGTGAAAGAATGACAGACCCGTGTCACCACAGTGCCCGGGTGTTTCATTACAAGTGGACGACTGGAGGCGAAATACCAGGAAGTCAAATGTTCCTCTACCTTGTGGTGCATGGCTTCCTTCTGGCTGACCAGCTGTGAGCGCAGGATCAGCACCTCCTCCTTGCGGACGTCCAGCTCCTCACAGGCCGAGTTCAGCTGCTCCAGGAGCACCTTGTAAGCTGGGGAGCCCGGGGCCCCGGCGCCTGTAGCTGCGTCACCCAGCAGGCTTTGCCTCATCTCCACCAGGTTATGTTTCAGCTTCTTGTTCTCTGACTCCAGCTCCTGACGCTGTGAAGTGAAAGAGTGAAGCGTTAATAAACATGATAACAAGCTTTCTGAGGCCGTGGCATGAAATACTGCAATGAAACAAGCTGTCTGGATGAAGACATTCTCTGGAAACGGTGAGAGAACATGTGCGAGTGTTGCTGCATTTCTACTTTACTCTCCTCTGACTGCTTACCTTCAGGGACTCGTACTCCAGCTCTGCACCACGAGCCTTTTTAAACTCTGCGTCATCCTGAAACAACAATCAGACCGTGGTGATGAAGAGGAGTTACAGTTTAAAAAGACTCTGGAATACAGTCTGATAAGAAAAACTTTTTTTTAGCTTTAATGTAATTACATTATATCTTATGTAACGACCTATGTAGTAACTAATGATGCAAGTAAATTATGACTATAATGATCAAAAGCTTCTTATTATGCTTAAAGATGAAAAGTATATAAAACAAGCAATAGTACTATTGAGGTATTACTGTATGTTTACTATGCACACCAGCTTATATAACAACATTAATTGTTATATAGTTAAATAAGATATTTCGGAGGGCGGTGTGGCTGTCAGTACCCTCGCTCTAGCCCGCTGGAACTGCTCCTCTTTGTTTTCCAGCTCGTTGCGCAGCGACTGCTTTTCCTGCTCCAGTTCTGTGAGTCGTTTCTGCAGCTTGAGGGTCAGCGAGGTGTCCATTCCTCGCGTCACATCCTGCACGACAAAGAAACGTGAGGACGGAGCATGAGCCCCAAGAACGGCGTTGAAATGGAAGGCCATAAATACTTTGATTCATGCTTCACTTTAACGGCAGCAATCACTTTGTATCAGTAGAAACCTCCTCTTAATGACTGCGTCTGTGCTTAACGTCAACATTCTTACTTCGGTGGCGCGGGAACCTTCTTCCAATTCGGCGTACTCGGAGTTGTAGGTGTACTCTGATTCGTTGCTGCTGTGGGTGGAGTCTGTTCTCCTGTGGCCAGGCTTGGACACGTTCTACCAATGAGAAAGGCAAAAAAGGCTTTTAATTTGAAAAACCACAGACTCAAGTTCGCTCTGCTGCGCCCTCTGAATGTTACTGCAGTGACGTGTTGAATGTTACAAACCAACTGCTCTCTGCTGCTGTGTAATGCAGAGAAATACTGAACAATGGATCAAATGTGTTAACGATCTCATTCTCATAAAAGTATTGACTGTGTGTTCACGCGTCCCTCACCGAGGAAACCATCTCCTCCTTCAGGTCGTCGTACTTCTCCTCGAGGCGAAGGTGTTCTGTCAGGAGATTCTGGTAGCGAGATCGCTCCTCGTTCAGATCCGTCTCCAGCTGCTGAGTCTCCTGTGCGATCGCACGAGCCATTTTCTCTGACGGGACAAAACGCACAGGAGAAGCAGTTACAAAAAGCAGCTCACTGTACGGCTCAGGGGACGATCGCAGCAGGTGGATGTGCTGCAGTGAGTCTGTCCGATTTCAGTGGTGACGTTTGCACACCTGTCATCTGCTGACTCTGTTCCTGAATCAACCTGTTCAAGTCGTCCTTGTCTTTCTTCAGCGAGCCATTCTGATCCTTCAGCTCCGAGACCATCTATATGCACACACACACACACACACACACATACAGTCCATTTATTTCACACATCTGTCTTCAAACACGTGAACTCTTAACTCTGAAAAGATGGTCAAAACAAGTGCTTCTCATTAGGAAAACGTTCTAAAGTTATTCGAAGACAAAACAGTAGACAAGAACACGGACAAAGAAAGAAAACACAGAGCACACACACACAGTTCAGCGGCTACCTGACGAGCACACTACTCTATCTCCTGTGCTCACCTGCCTCAGGGCAACACTGCCCTCTGAGCCCACCACGTGCCCATTTCCCCCTGGTTCGCTCTGCCTCCTAAATTGGGGAAAAACTGTTTTCCTCTGACGCCAGTATGCATATTTATGCAAAAAATGTGTTTTCTAGATAGATATATTTCCAGGAAACTATGGGAAATTGTACTCATTAGGAGAATTTTCTATTGAACTTTGTTTTAAACTAATAGTAGGACTTAGAATATGGAAAACTAAGTGGAGGAGTGAGGACAAAGGAGGTTTTAAGGAGAGTAAATAAGGCAATTCTTTTTCAATTCTACCATTGAAAAACTAGAAAAAATCTGTTAAAAAAGGTTCAAATATAAATATCTCTGAAACTACAACCAAGAATACGGAAGGACAGAAAAACACATGGACTATAGTTAAGGAGACAGATGGAGGGACATTATATATACATATATATACACTGTGCACAGGGAGATGCAGGACCAGGACCACTGCAGGTAAATTGACAGATACGGATTTTGATCCTCATCTTACTTTCTCCATTTCGTCCCTGTAGGTTTGTGCCCAGTCCTCGATGGTCTTCTTCTCCTGCTGTGTGGCGCTCAGCTCCTTCCTCAGCCTCTCCAGCTCCTCCAGCAGCGAGGACACCTGGTTGCTTTTGTTCCTGGCCTCCTCCTCCACCCCGCGCAGCCGGCTCAGCTCGCCGCGCATCCGCTCGCTCTCTGCTGTGTACGAATTCTCCAGACTGACTAGCTTCTCGTTGACCGACCGGTTGTCCTTGCTCTGGAGGCGCGGGATCATGAAACGGGGAGGTCGTGACATAATTGAAGCGACACACGAGGATGTGAAAACAAAAAGGGAAACTCACCTGCTCGTCGATTCTCCTCTGCAGCTGCATGATCTTGTTCTCCATGCCTTTGTTGAGCTTCTTGAAGTGCTCCACCGAGCGAGCCTCGATCTTCAGCTTCTTCAGCTCTCGCCTGGCCCTCATCCTGCGGATGCAGCACTGCAGGTAGACGATGGAGACGAGGCAGCGCTTGTACCAGCACCGAGCCAACCAGCCACGGACGCGCTTCTGAATGATCACCATCTTGTGCTCCCGCAGTAACTACAGAGAGACACAGTACAGTGCAGGAGAGGTGGACAGAAAGAAGAGCACATACTGTAAGGACAAAGATAGAGGTGTTTTTTGTAGAAGGAGGTGTCAGTTAGACAATAAATGCATCATGAGTGTAGAAAATTCTTGAAATCAGTTCTTTTTTGTTATTGGAAATCTAATATTATTTACTAATACCAGGAAGTAATACTATTTCTTTTTAATTTTAGAAAGCTGTATTTAAAGATTTATTAAGAAGATTTATTTGGCAGTGTTGTGAGATGTGTGTCTTACCGCCTGGTACTTCTGTCGGGCCATGTAAGCTCTCAGGATCGTCTGCATGGCCAGAGCGGCGGCCTGCTTCTGCCTGTAGCGTTTCTTCTCCATGTACATCCTCTGGTACTTCTGGATGACGGTGGCCGCCTGAGTGCGACGCATGAACTTGGCCAGGCTGAGGAGAGCCGAAGTAAACATGTCTCAACTAACAGTTCTTAATATGACTTTAGAACTTTAGACTTATTTAACTGCAATAGCAGTCAAACTCAATTCACTCAGCATTATAAAACAAACACAGCCAGTCAAATGTCTCAGCATGCAATAGTTCTGTCTGACTGGATGAAGAACATTCATGAATATCAGCTTCAGCTGACTCACCAGCGAGCCTGGTACCCTCTGGTGAACCTCTGGATGGTGATGGCGGCGCTGCGCTTGCGCAGATACTTCTTGCGTGCCAGCCAGCAGCGGATGGTTTTCTGGATACGAATGCAGGCGGCGCGCAACTTGTCCGCCCTCAACTTCTCCAGGTAGGCTACCTGGCCGGCCCTGAAGAAGATCTTGGTCTTACCGAACTGGTATTTATCCTGGTCCTGAAGGAAGACAGGAGCAGAGATGAGGGATCAGAACAGTATTTAGACAGACAAGAGTGTGAAGGGGAAAGGGTCAGAACAAAGGCAAAGGAAACTCAGATGTTCTCACCTGCACTAGTTTCTCCATAACATTCCTGCAGGTCAGCTTCTTGTCAGGTAACACGTCCTTCTGCTTCATCAGCACTCTGTAACGGCTGAAGAACTCCTGGTACGTCCATCTGAGGCACACACACACACACACACATAAAAACAGTTAGAAAGGTGCCGTGAGATAAAACATTTCATTATTGACTGTTTGTTCGATCAAGTTTACTTTTACCAAAGTAAATCTGCAAAGAGGGAAACGGCTTGCTTTGACTTTCTCTAAGAAAAATACCACATAATACAATGCATGTTTGGGCTGTTAGGTTGTAGAATGCATTCTGATGTAGTCTTGAATTACATGCCTGTAGAAATTCTAACACAGTACTTTTTCTTTTCTGCTTCTCTATATATGATAGTATAGAAAGTCCTGTGGGAACAATGTTGTATATTCCTCCTGTGAAAATCCTATCTGCTCACATTCTAAGGTTTTCAGCATTAACACAATCTAAAACGCATTAAGGAGACTAATAAGAAAAGCAAGCCTAGAGTCCAGTGCAGGAGGCCAGGCAAAACAGACTTCTCTACAGGGAGAAGCTGATCACTTATGCAACTTGAGTGATTAATAATAAAGACTTTAGATTAGATCAGATCAATCCTGCACCGAGCTGTCTGGCTGTTGCAAGGTTGCAATCGGACAAACTGTATGTACAGCAAACTCTCAACTGCAGGCTCAATTTGCATTTGCCTTCAGCTAATGAACTTCTCAAAATCTTTAACCACGCAACTCGCATCAAACACAAGAGAATCTCTGGGACTCAGCAGCAGCGTCGCAGGGCTGCATACCTGGATGGGAAACCTGCAGCAGAGATGCGGATGGTTTCCAGGACACCGCAGGCTCTGAGCTGCTGCACTGCACGTTTGGGATCAAACCTGCCATCAACAAATAACAACAGTCAACACAGCCACTGTGAAATACAGCTGAGGATAGAACATCAAAAGAAAAAAAGAGTAAACCAGGCGCATCAATACTGTTCCACAAAACACGGCCAGTAGTTTTGAACAGAGAGGAGGACTCACGAGAAGGCCATCTTGAAGTCATTGGGTTTGATGCAGCGAACATAGTGTGGAGTGGTTGCGTTCAAAGTCTCCATCAGCATTTGCAGAGAGTTACGAAACTACAAGAGAGGACCACCACCACCATCATCATCATCATCGTCATCATCATCTCTTCTGTAGTTCCAGACTAGGCTGACTGCATGTGTAAAATGCAGCTTTGGATAATCATCATTATGATATATAATGAACATCAAAACAATTTAACAGAGATAATGTACTTGAAATCTATAGAATGGATTATGAAATAATTGATCTCTCTCTAAACCTACTGAAAACTTTTAGCTGTCGTTCTTTCCTGATTTTTATGTAACTCCAATTCACAACAGGCAGTGATAGAAACAAACCCTTGACAATCACTTTAGACAAAATGCATGTGGGCAACACAATATATTTTCTGTGTGAAAATGCCCTGGCTTTCATCTCGCTTTGTGCTGTTAGCTTGGACTGAGCACTGTGTGCAGGCATGCACCAGTGTAATCGGGCCACATAAGAAAACACTGGAGAGAAATATATCAACCTGGCAGCCGACGGTCTTCTTGTGCTCCTTGCTGCTCTTCTGCCGGCTCTTGTCAGGTTTGACGCTGAGACGGGTCCGGCCTCCGGTGCCGGGGGCCTGACCTGTGGGGCTGGTAGCTTTCTCCTCATCCTGGAACAGCTCCACCAGCAGGTCAAACTGGGAACAGCAGCCCACTTACAGTCACAAACAGAACAGCTGATGGCAGCTTCAGACACTGCAGACAATACTGATTTACTAAGAATTAAATTGACAAAGCGTTTCATTCTGGATAAACTGTTAAATTAAGGGCAACTGCAGTAAATATTTATGAGTTAAAAGTGTAATTTCTAACAGTCTCATCTCCCAGTGCAGGGCATGCATATGGATTCCTCTTACCTATTGCATACAGCCGAAGAAAGCACAATGACAGCTTTAAAATGAGCATTTGCCAACAAGCCTTAATAATTTGACCTGGGTGTTAAAAACCATGTTGATGACTTCATTTTTACATAGATAAAATTAAACACACAAGTCTAATAATAAGGTGAGCGCTAACAAGTCAACCTGTTCACACAAAGACAGCTGAAAAGCTGCTCGACAATTTAAGGTGATGAGTGAGTCGCTTGATTTGCTGATTAGTGTTTGTTAAACTCATTCACAGTCAGAGAGTTGCTGCAATGTTATGAAAAGCCAATAAAAACAATCGAAGGTTATGTTTTGTCATATATGGCACTATGCAGAGGCCATATATGACATATATGTTGTCACGGTGTTATGACATGAATACATCATGTAGGATGTATGCCCTTTAGTAAAGCACACACACATACTCACACACATCGGGCATGTTCCATATAACACTGAGGTTATATGAGGAGGATGCCGTGTTATGTGTGTAGCTTCAGGTCGTCCTGCTGTGCTCAGAGCGTCGCCATGCTGCCTCTCTTGCCAGCGTCATTAAGCAGGACAGCCGCGGCCACAAAGGCTTTACGTGCTGCTCGCTCCCAGCGTCACTCTGACAGCATAAAAATACCCTCCTTCCTTTGTCCCTCGTTTTTATGTCCAACCCCTCCATTCCAGAGTGCCTTTAGTGCTCCCCATGCAGCAAACAAAGGCACACACACATACATTTCCATCTCCTCGGTGCTGTTAGAGTGATAATAACTCAGTGCCAGAGAGAGAGAAAGAGAGAGAGAAGAGGAAGGAGGATAGAAGAGCTACAGGCGGACGAGGCGTTGTAAGAACGCCTCTGTTTACCTTCTGCTGGCAGGGAAGGGTTGTCATGATGAGGACAGAACCAAACATACATGGACAACACATGGAGACAGAGTGACAAAAGAAACACAATGACATTAAAAGAAAACATTACCCAAAGGAAAACCCAAAAGCTTAAATTCAACATCACCATTAAGCCCATCAAAAACTACACAACACATCTACGATTCAAACCGAAAAGTAAATCAAAGCAGGCGGACTGATGGAGAAGCTGAGATGGATGGAAGGAACGTGATGATGGAGCATAAAAGGTTGGATGTCTGTGGCTGGAAGACGGCCACACGGTGGAATTTTAACTGTTGTTATTTTGATCGCATCCCTAGGCTGCAATGCATCATGGGAAATCTCTGCATCAGGCAATTCTTGAGTGCACTGTATTGATTAGACTTGCGAGCAGACGTCGGCACGAATGCGAGACTCCCGTCAACAGCAGAAGCTTTAGAAAGCTACATCCTCTCCAAGCCGGCAGTCTGTCCGCTCAGATTGTATTTACTGTGTCAGGGTGCGTTTCTGAGGAGGGACTTTCTCTGTTCGTCTCTGGGCGATCACAAACAAACAGACCCGCCTCCATGCCGATATTCAACCTCCTCATTTGTATTTTGCCTGTTAATGTGTTACATGGCATGAACAAAAACAGTTAGCTGCTAAATGTTTTTAAACTTATCTATCAGTCATTTTCTGACCGTTGAGGGTCCTGTGGTTGAAGGCAGCTACAGAAAGTACAGATGTGTAAAGTAAAGATGTGAATAAATTAGAAAGGGTTTGTCTTGGAAAAGAGATTTTTTCCCTCTTTAATTGACATTTTACAGATGTGCTCCTCACTGTACTGTATGAGCAATCAACGAGCTGACACACACACACGCACGCACGCACACACATGCACGCACACATGCACGCACATACACACACAGAATAATGGGATAAGCTTAGCAGAGAAGTAAAATCAAACTTAATTAGACTAAATCTCATTAAGAGCTCATTACCATTTAATCCAAATTGTTTAAGTCTCACTGATTTCCATGTCCATGAATCTGTTTGTCTGTGTTTGTGCGTGCGTGTGTGTGTGTGCGTGCGTGTATGCGTGTATTGAGTGGTTGTGTTAGGGGTTAGAGCAGACGGTATTTTAACCCTTACCCAATTAGGCTCTTGTTGAAGTCTACAAGAAAACAGTCAAAGGTCACGGTGAGCATTTTGGACAAACACACTACATCAGTGTGTGTAGGTGTTTGCGTGTGTGCATGTGTGTGCATGCACGCGTGTGTGTGTGGAGCCAAAAGTGCAGTGAGGATTTAAAGGCTTAGGCCCCTTTTGACCCAACCCAGGTTTTAAATCTGATCCTGAACCAAGACCAACACGCACGCACACGCGCACACGCACACACACAAAGATGTAAATTTGGCATAATCTGAAAAATTTGAGTTTGATGTATTTGTGTGTGTAGGTGTGTGTCAAGGGCAGTTTAGTTCAGTATTGACTCTTAAAGAATCACTGGTAGCTAAAATAAATCTGGTACCTTTAAACATAGTTGTGATCTCCTGTTTGACAAAACTGGTAAATGTTGTGCAGTGTTCTGCTGCGTAAGGCCAGGATGTAAACTCAGATACATCTGTATTCCTCCTGTTATTACAGAACACTGCATTTATTTTGGCTTAGTCATTCTCTGCAATTTGGACAAGCTAGAAAGTGCAATACGTAGTGAAATATTTATGAACCACAATCATATTTATCCTCTGTGCGTTACGCTGAACCAATGAACCACCTTTCTGGTTGTGTTTGTGTATGCGTGTGTGTGTGTATTCAGCTTTGTCTGTTTTGTGTAAATAAAACCTGAACCCCTCGGACCATAAATCTCCTGGACAGAGCATGTGTCTTCACTGCAGGCGTCGCCACATGGCCAGTGGAGGGCGCTGCTTCCCTGAGCCTTAAGGTGAGACTTGTGGTCAGTCAACAACAGAGCAGGTGCCTCGGTTCCCCACGAGCTGCAGGCTTCTTGGCTTTGAGCTCACTGGATGCTTGATAGTGAGTTGACTTGTGCACTGATGTGTTCAAATGCACGTCAATCTTGTGCTCCTGACTGACAGCACATGGTGCGGTGTAGATGTGTGGCTCTGTTTGGGCTACTCACCTTGCTGGCCTTCAGCACATTGATCTGTTCTTCATTCACTGTGTCTTTGTTCTTCTCCAGGAAACCTTCACACTGGTATTCCACCTGCTCGACAACAGAGCACAGTTTGTGTTTGTGGACATTTCACCAGGATTTTTTTTACAGATCATTCATTCCTAATAAGAAATTATGGTTAACCTACTCTCCCTTGAATTTGTACATTCCTAATCACAATCCTGCAAGTGATTAGGGATGTGCAACAAAATACCCAACCCATACAAACCTGCGTATTCACATTGTCCTAATGTTAAGGGTACATTTATACGATAAACGTTTTCATCTTGTGGTTTTAAGTCAAATCGAGTTGGCCGGTGGCGGCTCTGAGGCAGACAAACTCTAAACAGGAGCTCCAAACTCATGATGCAAGTTTCTTTAAATACACCAGCATCAATGTTTGCAAATGTTTGGCCAGAAACGTTTCCAAGGAACCCATTTTAATATCAGCCGACCCTCATGGGAAAGCCTGCATTAGTCTTTGACCCATTTATGTGTAACCTTATAGTGAGGATCTAAAAACAGACATGAAAAATAACACTGCGTCACACAGCAGCTCGTTACAGGATGGGAAACCGCGTACACTAAAGTGGATTACAACAGCACACAAACACCCCAAACACTGAACTGTTTTTTGTGTGTGAAAACAATAACAATAAAAAAATCATTTTCTAGCCTCCAGCAATCCTAAAAATATCTCACACCGGCACTGCAGCAGCCACTGCAGCCCATCTGTCCCTGAATGTTGTCTATTGAGCTAAAACAACACAAAACACTGAATGCTTCAAACTGCTACCTGCCCCCTCGCGCCGTTTCGAGTTGAATAAGGAACAAAACACAAATTAAAACTGTCAATCAGACGTGCGGAAAACGTAACATCAGTCGAGCCCACCTTGTCGGCAAAGTGTTGGATGATGAAGGCGCGGTTGGACATGCGCGGCTTCTCGAAGAGTGAGCAG
This sequence comes from Chelmon rostratus, assembly GCF_017976325.1. Taxonomy (NCBI): domain Eukaryota; kingdom Metazoa; phylum Chordata; class Actinopteri; order Chaetodontiformes; family Chaetodontidae; genus Chelmon; species Chelmon rostratus. The sequence continues at coordinate 23,481,013 of NC_055658.1, read as the reverse complement.
GTCTTCAGGTGGGTGTTGTAGAGTTTCTGAGCCCACGAGTCATCCGAACCTTTTGGCATCTGGCACAGACACAGGGAAGACACAGTGGAAACTATTAGGAAGGAAACATACATGTAACAACCTACTAATAAATACACTGCGAGATAAGAAAACTGAACATTTCAAGTATTTAAGATATTAGAGTTATTAGATTAGATTGGATTGACTTGTTTGTCTGGTTACACAGGGTATGAGGACACATGGTTTTTAATATTTCTTTGCCAAGAAGTCAAACCAAGTGTCCACTTTGTGCTTGCGTTACCCTGCAATAATGTGAGCAATGAGGACCACCTCAAATGTCAACAGCTTGTAAAATGACCTTGCAGTCGTTAAGAGGCGCGGAGAGATTAGTTAGCATTGTTAGCGATCTGGCTGAGCCGTGAAAGCGTGCAGGCGGTGCAGATATGAGCTCTGTTTCTACTGCAAACAGAACATTAAGTCTGATATGTCCCATACATTCAACCAAAGCTCAGCCCAACACTGCTGGTAACTCCGAGCCAGCTGTGTGAAGCTTTTACAACAAAATCAAAACATGTGAATGAATTTAAATTAAAACTGTGAACTGAACACAAGGGAAAGAGCTTCGTCTCTCATTCAGTTTCATTGTGTACGCTAGAAAGAAGAACAGAGAGGCTTTCGAGCCTGTGGTCACTGTTTTAACGCTGGGTTTCCTTCCTGTAGGTGAACTCTGATGAGAATTATGAGTGTAGGTGTTGGAGCCTCAGGTCTAGTGTGTGCTGGGAGACACTGACAACTGTCAAAAAATTAATGTAAAGCTGAATGTGGGCGTTCAACCCTCAAGCCTCTGCTCAATACGCAGCACAGACTCACTTCACTTCTCCAGCATGTTACAAGAAAGTTTTTATTCCACCAACAGTGTAGAAGTCATTAAGTCTCATGCAACTGCATATTCTTAGCTTGTGTTGTTAAAAGATGGATTAAAGAACTGTATTCATTAAACAAAAGACAACTGTGACAAAAGAGTAAAACATCCTGACTGTCTCGTGTTGGAAACAATGCTCTCTGCATCTGAAGTGTCTTTCAATCACGGTAACTTACCAGAACAGCTACATGCAATATAACTGATTTGAAATACTAGCTGGTGGACAATATAAAAAAATAACCTTGCACTCCTCGTCCAACAGGTCCAGGATGCCCATTTTGGCTTCTATGAGGTTGATGCAGGGCTGATTGTCATAGAAGTCGATCAGGGTCCAGGGGATCTGCTCCTTCATGTACTCCTCCTGCTCCAGCTTGAACACATGCTGCACACACACAGGTGGGGATTCAGCTGTATATGTGCATCAAGTGATAAATAATTACTAAATCAGACCTGTAAATATAATGTGCAAACCGTCCAGTAAAACACAGGCTGCTCACCATGTTGAACTGCTGCTGGAGTTTCTCATTAGCGTAGTTGATACAGAACTGTTCGAAGCTGTTGATCTCAAATGTCTCAAACCTTCAGAGGGAGAACAGAGGAGTCAAACAGCTGGATGGCGTCTAATACAAGAGTCACATGCTCTGTTAAAATGATGTAATTAAAACTGATTTCTGTTGCCTTTGTGTCACACATTTCCTAAAATGATTTCTTACAACCCTGATTCCAAAAGACTGGGAAAGTTGTGGAACGCTCCAAAAACACCTGTTTGGATCATTCCACAGGTAAACAGGTTGATTGGTAACAGGTGATAGTATCATTATTGGGTATGAAAGGAGCATCCTGGAAAGGCTCAATCGTTCACAAGCGAGGATGGTTAATGGTAAAGGTTCACCACTTTGTGAACACATGATTGGATAAATGATGTTATTGCACATACTCAGGGACACTTTGTAAAACCGTTCAATTTTTTTGGAATCAGGCTTGTATGTGTGACCACAGCACATTGGCGGGACAGTCAATGCAACTTACTTCACGACCGTATTTAACACTGCAATGTCTGATTACAAATCCTGACAACTGAATGACATTTGAAAGCACAGATTGGCTAGTTTCTGACAAATGCACAGACGTACCCGTAGATGTCCAGGACCCCGATGAAGGAGTGCTGTGTGACATTGGTGATAAGGGCTTTATTAACGTGCTCCACAATCCAGTTGAAGAGCTTGGCGTAGATATGTTTGGACAGCGCGTCACGGGCGTTGGTGGCCTGCAGGCGTGGGAGGGGCTTGATATAGGTCTCTGTGGCCGTCTTCAGCTTCCTGTGGCACAGCCACTGAGACATGTCCTGGTAGGTCACGCCTACCAACTCGCAGAATGCCGTCAGGTGCCGATTGTTGGGCTACGGCAAGAAGAGGAGATTTTTATTATTACCAAGAGAAACCAGACAAGGTGTCAGCTAAGAGATGATGTATTCTCTCATTTGGACTTCTTCAAAAAACTTCTTAAATTCCTGAATTATGATATTTTTGGATCATGTGTCCAACGTAAAGATGCACTCTATCTCAGCAGTGAATATGGTGACATGGGCAAAGTGAACGAGTGCATAATGTAGCTGTGTGGGAGTCAAATATTATCCTCACAGCAATGACGCTGCTGTCTGAGTCTCTGTCCTTTATGTCCACGTTTCCCAGATGAAGAATAGCAGCCAAAACCTGGAACAACCCCATCTGATAGGACTCATTGATGCCTGCAGAGGACAAACACACAGACAGACAGACTTATTGGTGAGTTGTGGCCCCGATCTTCAAAATCAGACGGATTTGAACATGTGTGTATTTTCATATGTGGGGGTGTGGTTGTTACCAAGCAGGGTGAAAGCATTGCGAGTGGTGCAAAGTTCCTTCGTGTCGTCCACGCCGTCGATAACGGGGCTGCGGCCCTGCCTGGTGTACAGGAAGTCATTTGCACTGCCTGAGTCGAGGGCAAGAGGGAGTCCATTAATTCAGAAAACATGCAGTACGTGCACTTTTACATTGTGCCACTTGGGTACAACTCTGTTATCAAACGTTCTCCTTTATCATGCAGAGCTGCACCGAAAAGGTATCCGAGAACCATTACATTACATTCATTTTGGCCGTGAGGAAAACACTTATTTCTGATCAGCTAAGAGGAGCTGTCTGTTGAAATCATCATCATGACACATTCAAGTGACAAAGGTCGGATCATTCTCCATCAGTGCTCAGGGTAGCCTTGCAAGTAACCATAGCAACAACCCTGGTTTGTTATGGTAACGCTGATCTGTCACGTAAACCAAGTATACGCACTGTGGTGACAAAAAGAAGTTCAAAGTCTAATGTGTGAGCTTGGTCATGGGATAAAGAGAATAAAGCACTGCGAGGTTTCCCAGAAGACACACAAGTTATTTTCTTATAGTGGGTTCATTCATCGTCCCTCACTCAAACTGCCCCTTCTCAAACCCTGACTCACTTAAAGTGATATGAAGAGTCAGATCAACACACAGCATAATCATGATTTTGCAGATGGTTCAGGGTTCACAGGACAGAGAGAAATCAAGAGCACTTTCGTGGAAGTATGACATCAGCTCGACTCTCTCACAATCAGTGTCTTTACATTTTACACTTAATTTAGGCATGGCCTGCTGACTGGCAAGGCGAGGCCCTGAAACGACTGTGACAACCGCTCCATTTACTAAGCCAGGAAGCCAGCAGGAGAGGAAAAGACAGCAGCTTTGTGTGTGTGTGTGTGTGTGTGTGTGTGTGTGCATATGTGAATGTCAGAGAGAGAGAGAGAGAGAGAGGGAGGGAGAGAGTAAGCGAGCGAGAGCCAACTGAGTGGCTGTAAGTGACAGTGCCAGCAGTGTGTGTGTTTGTGTGTGTGTGTGTGTGTGTGTGTGTGTGTATGTCACATGACTAGGATGAGCAGGTGCAGGTCCACAGTGGGAGCGCTCTGTATGAGAGCCTGTTCAACCACAGAGTCAATGAGTTTGATAGGTCTCAACTGATACAAGATCTGATATCTTGCAGCGCCCTTTAGACGCCTCGGTGTGGTTTATGTTGTGTGGAGGTGTGGAAAGGGGAGATATATGTTTTATATATGGTTTCGGCTGCGGGCCCAGTGCAGCATCACTCCCACTAGATGTAAACTGGTTATCAAACTTTAATTATTTTTTTGTTTGGTTGAGCTAATGAGTCACTGAGATGATAGATTTTCAGTGTTTACAGCTTTCCTACTGCAGAGAGCCACTGCAGCAAACACAATGCTCTTACAATCACTTACTCTGTGGTCACTGCTCATTTGAATTGATGTAGCTTATATATATATATATAATGTATGTATGAGGTTGGAGATTGTTTGTATGTGTCTGTGTGCTGCGGCCCATTTTACCACTTGGAAAAACATACACACAAACACAAGAAAGTGAGCAGATTTTAAGCAACTGTTTTTGTAATTGCTTATGGTGTGAGGGAAAGCCAACGGTCCACTGTGCAGCTCTGTGTGTGTGTGTGTGTGTGTGTGTGTGTGTGTGTGTGTGTGTGTGTGTCTGTCTGTGTATGCACACGTGAGACTTACTCAGCTTCAGAGTCTTGAACTCAGGCAGATGGGATGAAGCACAGAGCTGGTAGAAGATATGATAATTCCTCTCCTCGTCAGCCTGGAAGAAAGCATGAATGTCACATAATGTGCATGCAGACCTATAGCATGCCCAGTACATTCGAATAAATCACATGAATGCCGTCAATATACACTTATTCAGACCAAAACTTAACCAACGTTCATGCTGAGAAAATCAACCACGTCTGCATAAATGCATCATCATATGTCCTTTACAATTATGCAGTTTGACATCTGGAAGCTCCACAGGAGCAGCTGGTGATGTGGTGCCATGCTGAGGGCATGTCAACAGATATTATTGAGTCAGATGAGAATATTACATGTTTATTTCCTACAAATGCAACCTGTGCCTACCTGTGCCTGTACTCCCATGCCGAGGTACTACCTGATAGGTCATTCTGTAAATGGGCATAAATAATGCATACAGACAGAAGTTCTTGTACAGTGAGAACCATCTGCAGCTACTGATTCATTTCCAGTGAAAATAAATAGCTCGAATGTTAAGAGGATGTCCGCACTGTGCTGTAAAGCTGTTACCTGTGTCCTACATTCAGAATTCAAACACACACACACCTAGAAATGGGTGGCACTGGAGGCAAGCATGTGAAAAATGTGAGGAGGGAAGTGATCACGTTTTTACGTCAACATCCTCATTCCCCAACAGTGCTGTCTAAGACAGCAGAGTGCGTGCGTGTGTGTGTGCGCGCAGAGGTAAAATATCTTTCTTTATCTAGACACTGCCCTACTGGCTCCACCAGTGAGCAAATACACCAGCTGAATGTACAGCATATACAAAACAAGTGGACACGACATGTGCAAACCAGAAAATCTAAAGTTAAATGTGTGCACTGATTTGCTTCTTTGGGACTTTGTGGGGGCTGTAAAGGATCATTACTCAAGGAAGAACGTCTTGACACTGAAGAGAGAGAGAGAAAGGGGAGGAAGAGGAAAGGAGTGCTTGTGCTGTAACCCAGCGTGACAGATGGGCTGCTGGGTTTTGGGTGTGCTTTGTTTCCTCCTCCTCGTCTTTGTGGAGAAGAAAGTTATTGCCGCATACTTCTTCTGCTCTAAAGGACAACAACAGGGCCAGACTGACGGTTAGTGTTGGTTTTTGTGTGTTTGTGTCGGCTTGACAGCACTTCTTCATACTTGTGAGGACTTCAAGCGAAGAAAGAGCGCTGAAATATACAAAAGTGCTCATCTGTCAGTGAGAACATTTGAAAGGTTTGGACCAGGGTTACCAATGTTGTTGAACAGTGGCTAAAATAAGTTCAGGGTTTGTAGGGCTGTTTAACGGCTGGACTCTGCACCAGTCAGTCAGAACTAATGATGCCTTTTGGAGGAGAAGTGTATCGCCTAAGTAAAGACCTGTTTTTTTATATCATATCTGGTAGTTTTGTCTTTATTTGACAGTACAGACAGAGAGAGCAATGTTGCATTTATAAGCTATGAGACTTGACCACTAGGCCACTGTATGGCCCCTTCAACTGGTGACATAGTGGTCAACTATCCCATAATGAGACATCTCATTTATATTATTCAGAGAAAGAAAGTTTCTTTCCCTGCAACTCACCTGCTTATTAGTCTGGTATTTCACAATATGACACGAGGCAAACCACGAGCTGTTTGTACATGTGTGCATGAGCGCTTACTGTGTGTGCAGCAACACTAGAGAAGCCACTGGAAGCCAATGAACTACTGTGTCCCAGTGTGCTTGTAGCTGTGTGTTTAGGTGTAAGAGTTGTGTCATCTATAATTTGGGAGATAGTCTGCCTTTTTAAGGCTTGGGCAGTATAATATAATGCACAGTAACCTATAACTCATAGACTATACTCTATTCGAGCCAACAAAGCCCTGAACCTGTTTCATTCTGGCTGTAGTACATGATGTAAATACATTAATCCTGACTCATACAGCAAAAACAGGTGCAATGTCAAGGAATGTCAAGGAGCAACAAATCACAGATGAAATTAGACTAATTTAATTCTGTTTTTACCTCAGAGGTCAGATGAAGAACGGCGTGTATTCATGAACAACACGTTCAGGAACATGCTCAAGGACACTTCAGCAGGAACAAAATTTGCTATCAGGAACCCATGAATTATGACTGAAGGACACAGCGATTCTAGAGCTTTCTGCAAGAGCTAAAGCTTAATGTGTCGTGTGTGAAGTCTATTCACAGTCCTGCTCAGAATGAAATGCAGAACTGCACAAAGGTTGTGTGCACATATCTGTGGTGGCTGAGGCTGGCGGACTGTAATGAGCAAAGGAATGAGTGCAGGTCAATGAAATACTCACACAAGTACAACAAAACATGTGTGTGTGTGTGTGTGTGTGTGTGTTCATGCAAACTGTGATGTGCATTTGCACGCTCACCTGAAACACCACTCGTGATTTCTCCAGCAGATATGTTCTCATGTTGGCGCCGATGATTCGGAAGCGGTTGTCGAAGCCGATCTCGATGTATTTTCCGAAGCGACTGCTGTTGTCATTTCGGGTGGTCTTTGCGTTTCCAATGGCCTGGGCGACAGCAGAAAAAAAAAAGCAAAAACAGATGCAACTTATTGTGATGATGGTGTTAAAAATGGATCGCGCAGATGGTGCAGCACTTCACTTTAATGTAAACCCCATTTGGCCTCAAATCGGCCGTGCACAAATGGCAGTTCCAACAGTCCCGGGATAACACCACAGCAGAGGGAAAGGGGATTGTGACTGTGGCTATTGTTGCTATGGTGAAGCAGAAAGTAACAGATCACAGAGAAAATGTTCTTCTCTCATGTCTGTGCAGAAAATATAAGGCTAATGCCAGCAGCTGGTTAGCTTAGCTTAGCACGAAGCCCAGAAACAGCGACTGGCCAAGAAATAGTCCTGCACATAAGGCCCCTAAAACTGCAATGTGTCATTATTACAATTCAGTTTTTTTACAGATTAAACCAGTGAGATACAGTATGTGAATTAATGAGCGTTAGGGGTATTAGTAGGCAGTCTTTGTTACTGTTAGATAGAGCCAGGCTAACCTTTTTCCGCTCTGTTTTCATTTCTTAGGCTAACAAAGCTAACTGGTTGTAGGCAGCAGCCTCCTATTTTCCATACAGACGTGAGAGCGGTATCAATCTCCTCATCGTCATCCTCCTTTTTTAATACAGGGAGTTTAATATTATTTGTGGTTGGTCCACACTTGACAAATCAGGAGTATGTTTAATGGACATCTATTCTGGCACAGACAGGAGTTGGACATGCTGATGGACTTTTCCTGCTGAGCTGCAATACATCGCCAAACAAACCTGCAGTCAGCAGCCTTAGTTCAATATACATGATTGATCAATAACTGTGCAAGGAAGTATCTGTAGATGGGTGGGGCCACACACACACACACACACACGCAAACACACACACAGCAGCTACACAGCCGCCTGGCTTGAGCAGTGTGTGAGCACAGAGCACAGAAGGTTCTTGCTGAGTTAAGGCCAAACACGCAGTCTTTCACTGCAGACAAGGAGCCTTTCAGCAGAGCAGGTCTCCCAATCTCTGCCGGCATCAGCTTAACACAAATAAACACCATGCACGAACACTCTGCCTCTCACACACACACTCACGCACACACAGGTTTTGTAATATCGAAAAGGCTGATGCAACCCTCTACTCTCCATCCAGCCTCAGAGGCTGAAGTGACATCACTGCCACGAAAGAAAGCTTTCTATTCATCCTGTCGGCTCGTCTCTGATTGGCTCGAGGTGAAAGCGGTGGCTGGGAGGATTAGAGCGATGTTAGTGGAGTGGATGGAAAGGACGGACGGGGTGGGGGATAGCAGGAGGTGGACGAGGGGAGGAGGTAGTGGCATACGGGTACAGGAGAGCGCTCCAGCTCCTCCCGTCCTTATGAATTTACAGGAGAAAACACACAGCTCAGGATAAGACCTGTGTTATTACAGCAGAGAGCAGCTCGAGGCCAGAAACACTGAGTGAGGTGGAGAAACTGAAGGGAAGGGAGTCAGTAAACGCCAGTGGAGGAGAAAGCAAAAGAGCACAAGTAGAGGAGGACAAATGGAAAGAAATTCAGACCATATCATTCACAAATGTCTAAGTGAATATACCGCAGAGCGATTGGGCCAAAGAAAACAGTGTCTACGCACAAACTGAGGGAAAAGTGATGCAACACTTTCACTTTGAAGACAAATTCACAGCTATGGAAGTGAGCTTTTTCCAGTCCTTCACAAGCAACAGCACTTTTTTATCTAAGAGCTCTGACCTGTAACTTCACGTTCATGGGTTGCACAAAGTTGCATCAAGTGATTTCACAAATGTAGCCAGTGGAAAAAAAATCTGCACATGAAGACGGTGATTCTGCATCGACTGCGTTACTAAAAGACAAACCACACATCATAAAAATGCTCACACGTCTGAAGAAATGTTGCGGCCTCCTGAGCTCACCTCCATGATGGGGTTGGAAGCCAAGACTTTCTCCTCTACGTTGGCCTCGCTGGCGGAGCCGCTAACCGTAGCAAAGTATCTCATGGCGTATTTGGCTGATACCGTCTTTCCTGCTCCGGACTCCCCGCTCACAATGATAGACTGGTTCCTCTCATCCCTGACAGATTGAGCAGAAACAAAGCAACATAAGGAAAAGTGTGTGTACCACATGTCAGTGTACAGGGTTCGATCAGATGCTTTCGCCAACCAACATTTTCGGTGCCTGCTGGGCAGAGCAGGTGATAACACACCTTAGACCTGTGTGTTCCTTTGCTCGCTTTAATATCCCAGCAGGTCATTCCACTCCTTATCCCAAGAACTGAGATGAAATCCCGAGGCAACAGCGCCTCCTCCTACTGTGCCACCTCTCTGTGGAGCTCTGCGGAGATCTTTTCTTCTTTGGCAGTTGGCATTTTTCCCACCTGTGGCTCCTAATGTGTCCCCAGCCTGTGAGGCCTTTCTGATTTTTTTTTTATTTTTACACAGGTTTTGGGAGGTTTTCCTTGTCTTCCTATGGAGACCTCTGGCTGTGTCAGTAACTGTTGCTGTTGAGGGCATGTGAAGCCTATTGAGTTTATTTCTGTAGCCGCGTCAGACTGGGTCACAGAAATAAACTTAATTTAACTGGTGTTTCACAACAACTTGAGGCGAGTGTTTACCAGTGGTGACATACTGTATGCCATGCATCAACACTCCCCGACTCCACTGGCTGACAGGGAACACAGACTACTGTTTCAAATGATTCATCTCAGTATAGAAAACATGACCATGTGCTGTATCTTATTTTCAAATATTCTGTTTCTTAATGTAAAAAATGACGTGCTTCATTATTACCCCCGTACTTGGCAACTTTCACTGATTTTAAAATGCAGCTGATTACTTGAAAATCACTAAATGTTTACTTGTTATATATCACAAAGCATCATTAATAAACCACCAATCTGCTGACTCTTTATGTGCCTGTGTGTCCCTTTAGATCAGAGCCTGGGGCTCTTCTGGTTGTTGTGAATTTCTAGCATTGTTGCACTTGCACATTCTCTCTTTTTTAACTTTCATTTTCACTCTCCTGTGTTTCATGGTGTCATTGTCATCATTACCGCCGCCGAGGAGGCTCTGTTTTCAGTCCAGTTTGCTTGCTTGTTAGTCTCGTGGAAGGATTGTGGAAAAACTACGAGCCTGATTTTCACCAAACCCCGTGGAAGGGTGCAGCATGGGCCAAGGAAGGAGACATTAAATTTGGAGCGGATCCAAATCCCAGGATGGATACATTAATTATTTTTTACTTTTGTTTAACATTGCAAGGAACGGGATTTGGCCCTAGCAGAATAAATACATCTTCCATACATCTTTAAAATCCAGTAGATGGTAGTAAAGTTAAATGGTGACAAAACACAGCCAAAGAAGAAGAAGACTGATGGTTTTATAGTTATTTTATGTGGATTCTTACCTTCTTTAGACAGGATTTATCTGCAAGTATCATGTCACTACTGTTACGTGTTGTTTGTTATCCTGCTGTAAATATTTTGTTCATAGAGATCGAGGTTCTCAGAAAAGTGAAAAGACAAAGGGGTAAAGCTTTGTAGAAACCCAATGAACTGAAGACACAGTATTTGAGTTGTTTTTGATTCATTAAATTACAACAGGTGGATGAAATAATGGCAACACCTGCACAGTGTAATTTAATTCAGTACAAAATACTGAGCTGACAATAGCATGGAATACTCAACTACACAATTTCAACAAACAATATAAACAGCATAGGCTTCATAGTAGTATTTAAAGGGCTACTGGATTGTGTCTGTGTTCACTCTGTAAATACTTAACATGTTCAGTCTGTCCAGCAGAAATTCTACTCACACGTACTCCCAGTCTCACTCTGTCAAGTTTTTCCTTTTTTCTTTATTCCATTGAACAGTGTCTGGGATAGCTGCACATGTAGCTGCTCAAACTTCACAGAGAAAGCAGTTGTTACGGACCACTCAGCAACAGTGGTATCACGGAAGAGCTGTTACAACCCTGTCTAGGTGGCATTTGCTTTTAACCTTTACTATTTTCTTTTCTCTGTAAAGAACTTTGTAACTTTGTTAAGAAAAGTGCTACACAAATAAAGTTCAGCATTATTACGACTATTACTAAACTGCAAGATTCATATGGAAATACTACCATATATAAAGTTATATATACGTATGTAAGGTCTTCAAACACAGAGTAGAGCTGCTGTATGTCACACTGGGCATACTGAGGGATCACTGCACTGTGTGAGAGAAAGAGGGAGGGCTGATTAGCACTGTACAAGATCTACTTGTTGGCTCCTGCAGAGAAAATGCAGGATGTGTGTGTGTGATTAAAAGACCAAGGAAGAAGAGAGAGACAGTGAGACCACCATGAGCCTATTTCTGGCTCAGCTTTGACCCACAAACCCTAAAGAGAGAGGGAGGGTGGAGCAACAAGGAGACTAGAACCAAGACTACTCAGGTAACAGACACACACAAACCTGGCCATCTGTTTGTAAGCCTCCTCTGCCACGGCGAAGATGTGTGGGTCCATGTCTCCCATGTTCTGACCGCTGTAGGCGTTGATGATGTCTGAGCCGTAGATCGGCAGCGTCTCGTACGGGTTGATGGCCACCAGAACGATGCCTGAGACACAGAACACGGAGGCAAAGGATGAGCTCGCCTGCAGCATTAAACAGGTAACAGAGATGCTTCTTTCCAAACTGACAGAGCAGGAAACAAAGGTGCTTGTTTAAAAAAACAAAACACAGCAGTGCAAGCAGGAGGAAACAGGATCCTGATGCCCAGGTTGTTCTCGAGAACTTAAACATTTACAAGCGGCGATTGGAGGGTTCCGCGAGACGGTTTAAGCGCCACCTACCGCAGTAAGTGTAGATGAGCTTGGAGTCGACGAAGCGGACTTTGAGGTTGTGCAGGACGGCCGGCTCGTGGAGGTAGCTGAGCGCTGTGAGGTCGTTCTCGCCCACCAGGATGTCGGGGTTTCGCAGGTAAGGCAGGTTCTTCGTCTTGGGGTCCAGTTTGTGCTCAAGGCTCTGAGGATGTGACAAGAGAGTTATAACGGAGATGCAGTGCGCTCTAAAACAAAAGATGGTGGATCCGTGAAAATCTGGCTGCAACCTGTATGAAGACTCTAATACTTATTCATTTATGGTGTACAAGATGACGCTTTATCCAGCAGCAGCGTCAGGATTTGCAGCTGCGTCTTCAACCGATTACATAATAAGTTGAAGTGTCCTGATTTATTTATTTTATTCTACCAACACCTGCCAAAAAGACACAAGTGCTCTCTTTGGCCATGTAAAAATACAATAAAACTGCAATGTGTTGATTTTCTCATCAGTCACCACGACAATGCCAACAGACTCTGTTGATACTCACCAGATAATGAGAGAGAAACATGTCCGTTTTATTGCTAAAAGCCAAAAGAGAAAAGGCTTCCTCCCCAAACGTTACATTAAATTATGTCCTGTGATAAAATCCATTGAGGCACTTCTTCTGGACGCACATCTGTAAGATCCTTAGCTGTGGTTTCCAGGTCTGGCTGTCTGAGGCTGACTGACAGCGGTGAGCCCATCGTTGAAAGAATAAACCGACGTTCACTCCCACTAAAAGCATTCATACAGTATTTCAATGTTCTCAGATATGTCATGAGACAGGCTACCGATTTGCCAAGGCTGCGGAGCAAAACCAGCAGTCTCATAGGTCAAAGCTGCATTACATTGTACTAATCTTGTTTTCAGTGTGGAGACATCAGCTTTTTACGCTTCATGCACATTTTCATCCTCGCATTCATTCATTTTTTATACCCCTGTATTGATCCTGTTGCAGGAACTCTTTGAGCAAACACTATCAAGAGGGAATGAGATGACCACATGCTTGACTGACTAATTAAGTGCTTTATTTTGATCATCTTCAGCAGCAGCCTATAAAAGGAGCGGACACTCAGTGAGAGAGCACAACTCCAGGAAGGCTGCACAATCATCTAAATGTATTACTTAATTAATAGACGATACTGAGAATTTTAATCTGGACTAGCGGCAAAAAACACAATGACAGACAGAGTGCATAAAATACTGTAAAAACATGTAGAAATGCCTTATTTTGAAATGCAAAGACATTGTTTTTGTTGAGGTCTGGGGGAATTTATCCCCGTCCTCTTTGAGCGCTTGAGCTATGCTGTAAACCGTAACCACCTTGGTGTTGCTGGCTACATTCACATATGATCACATAATCATTTAGAGCAGGCATGTCAAACTCATTCCATAAAGGGCCGTGTGGCTGCAGGTTTCCGTTCCAACCAAGGAGGAGCACACCTGGCTGGAATCAATTAATCAGCTGATCTCAGTCTTCAGCTGATAACTAAGTGATCCCTTGATGTTGATTGGTTGGCCTGGTGTGCTCCTCCTTGGTTGGAACAAAAACCTGCAGCCACACGGCCCTTTATGGAATGAGTTTGACATGCCTGATTTAGAGCAATATGGCAAATGCTTTTGCCAGCCACATGCATTCATTAACAGGAGTGCCTGTTGTTCCAGTGAGCTTGTGGCTGTTTGTATTCTAAGCTGAAAGACTCAATTTACTGCTATACATTTAAAATGCTCCTTGGGGCATCTTTGCAAGCTGGCCTCATGAGTGCTAATGGTAAAACCAATAGCAGCTAATTAGAGGCAGCACTTTGAAGTGTCTTTGAGGCAGAGACAGAGAGAAGGCAATAAAAAGAGCTGAGAGGAGACAAACGTGAAGAGAGACTGACTCCACTCCACCCTGCTCTTCTATCCATCCTCACCGTTCCATCTTCCAGCATGAGCTGCAGGGAGGCGTCGCCATTTTTGTAGTCCTTTGTCAGCTCGGCGGACTTCCACACCTCCTCTGCATCGGGGATCCACACCCGAGCACACTGAGAGACGGGAAACAGGAGGGAAAAAAAAGACACGTTAGATAAAGAGTCAATATTATTATCAATTGAAGACACTTTTCTATTTATACTCAAGCTTGCTTCACCTTAGTTCAACTCAAATGCTTTTAAAAACTTTACTTCCTTTCTGCTGTCAGTTACAAGACGATGACCTCAGAGAAAACACTGCGCTCTTATGTTTTCACAGTCATGAGCGCATAGTTCGTTACGGTCAGTCATGGTGTGGGAACGAGCTGCAGAACGCACAGAAGATAATAACGAGTGAAGAAAGCAGTTGTGGTCATAGTTAAAAATTCTTTCTCTCTCTCATACACACACACACACACACACACACACACACACACACACACACACACACAGAATTCACTATAAAACCGTTTCTTACAGACTTGTGACTGGAGACAATCAGCTGATCGCAGACATGTGGTGAAAACAGTGATGAACACTGGCAGTCACATGGCTAAGGAATCCGGCTCGCAGACACACACACACACAAACACACACACACACACACACGGACGAGGCCTGCAGTTCATGAAAGACACAAGTCAAACAGCACTGAGGTTGTTTTTCTTACAGTGCATTTGGTTTTACATAAGCGGAAAGATGAGAGGAAATTAAGTTAAGAGGTTGAAGAGGTTCAACAGAAGAGATTTTGGTGGGGTTTGGGTTACAGCTGCCTTTGTTTTGTCCACTTGACATTCACGTGTGTTCGTGCAGGATCCATCACCTCATATAAATTAATCTATGGCACCCATAAAGGGACAGTTCACCCCAAATCAAAAATACACTTTTTTCCTGTTGCCCGTTGAGCTGTTTGTCCATCTGGACTGTTTTGGTGTGAGTTGCAGAGTTCGGGCGAAGTTGGCTGTAGAGATGTCTGCCTTCTATCGAACGTAATGGAACTGGATGGCACTCACCTTGTGTTGCTCAAAAATATATCTGAAAAACACAACAGCGATGGCTCTTCGCAGAAATCATGACCTGGTTACTCAAGATGATCCACAGACCTTGTTGCGAGCAGTTTCATGTAGGGACTATTTTCTTTCGGCCGAACAACACCCTCCAACCGTATCACTGTGCACAATGAAGCATGCATCTACTCCCCTTACCCTCGTCTGACAGTGCTGGCTTGTGAAGACCCCGGCTGTCCTGAGCACGAGTCTCGTCCATGAGAAGATTCACGTTTCCTTCTGAGCAGTGATACGGTTCACAGGTGCAGTTTGGTAGAAAGAAAACAGTTCCTTTGCCTTGAGCAACACAAGCCGAGTACCATCTAATCCCATTCTATTAGAGGAAAGAGCTGACATCTCCAGAACACAGCAGCTTACAATAACACAGCACTACAGGGAAGAGGAAATAACATTTTCTTTTGGATTTTGGGGTGAACTGTCCCTTTAACACATTATAATCCCAACACAAAGGAGGATTTTCACTTTGCTGAGACTTATTTATTTGAAATATTAACACGGAACACACAGTGAAGTACTAATACGGAGTCCTGGTCGACGTTGAAACACATGACGATGAGGCGCGCTCCGAATCTTTCTGACCATGATTTCATGGCTTCCTTACATAAGCAGATGAACACGGGTGAGAGAGAAAGACCTCATTGTAGACGGGCACAACTGGAGAGAAACTGGTTAATTGGGTGTACTGCTCCACCACAGACAGTCTGAATCATGACATCATGGTCACACACACACCCTCGCCCTCTCTCTCACCCTCTGTCCGTCTCACGCCCCTCACGTCAAGAACACAGAAATCAAAGAGTGTTTAGTCCTTTTACTCAACTACTTCAGCCCGAGCGCCATCAACAAATACATCGCATCTACTTGTCATCTGTAAATACCAAACCTTACAGGGTGGGAACTGTTTTTCTTCAAAGCTCCACCTCCACCAAGCCCCCAGGTTGTGCCACTTTTTTCCTTTCTCTAATCCGTCTCTCTCTCTCTCTCTCCACCCCTGCAGGAGCACCAAACAGTGTGATCAGCGTGGTTAGATGGCGTATCGTGTGGTTTAGCCTTACCTCTGAGCGACAGTTAGAAAAGAAGCAATCTGTGTAAGTCAGAGGACGTCAAAGAAAACCAAAAGAAACAAGAAAAGAATGATGAAGAAATGAGGAACTGTACAGTGAAAGTGTACGAAACATACAAGCATTTAAAGTAGGAAACTGGTGGCAAGAGGTGTGTGTCGTAATGCTGATAGAGCGTGTGTGTGTTTGTGTGCATGATAGAGCCTGAGCAATACTGTATTTTCAAGGCTAATACTGATATTGACATTTGAGAGTTCAAATCTGAGCAATTATAAACTCACAACATAAACAAAACCCCCTTAAATTTGATTACAGAATTGTGACGACCACACAGTGAGTACTGACATTCTGAGACGTTTTACAGTTCAGAAGTCAACTTGTTTTATATCACCATAAATGCATCTTTGGCATTTCTCTACTGCGACTTGTTGTTAATTATCAGCTGGCACATACACTAATGATCTGTGTGATAAGTGTGAAAAGCAAATGAATCGTGTGAGGTGAAAAAAAGAGAAAGCAAAGCATGACGTCAGACAGACAGACGTCTACCTGTGTGTGCTGAGTTACAGATCGAACAGCAGCTGAAAAGGGGAAACCCTCACGAACAATCAGCACGGTCAAACGACAGGTCGCACCCTCGCCGTTCGACACCAACACTGACAGCTAAAATATCTGTGAGGTCAAACCTCCCTGTCAATTTGCCCCAACAAAGATGGATTCAGTGAAAACACCTCAATCAACATCTTAAATTCAAGACAATTCCTGTGGTTTCATTCGGTAATAAACGATCTATACAACAAACAGCGACAGGAAAAGTGTCTCATCAACACTGGCATATTTTTGGCACAGTCAGCCCGTTGATTGGACAGTTTATATACCTTTCGTAACAATCTTGGAAAGGTTGTCGGTTCAACGTCTGCCTGCCAAAACGGACAGATTGATCAGAGCTGTTGTCACTTTCAGCTGTAAGGAGCCAGGTTTGGTCATATATCCATCAAACGGTGCATCAAAATATCTCCCAAATGAAAGTTAAATCAATTATTATTCAGTTCACGGAACCCATTTTGTTGTTCTCTGTTTCATTAGATTTCTGTTGCCAAATACTGTTCAAACCAGCAGATCTTTATTTCAAATTCTTGGCGAGTTCCCAAAGTTGCTAAAGATATCAAACATGTCGGAATAAACTTGAGGGAAGTGTGCACAAAATGATGCGGGGCACGTCTCGAATATTCCCATCCGACAGAGTCTGGAATATTTCACTCAGTGTGAACATCATAGAAGAGCTGCGAGGAGCTGACACAACACATAATAAAAGTGTCAGAGAGCGTGAAATGAAACGATTTAACCAGCTCAAAGCTTCAGAGGAAAAAGTGGCAAAACTCTGCACTCAGGGGTTAAATTTCTAATTACATGCAAACATAGCCCCTATGCCTGCCTCTCTTTATCATGCTTCCCATTCCACCATTTTGTTAGCCGTTTCACCTTTTTGGTCCCCACAGGAGACCATCCCATCAGCTTCCTAGCAACCAAGAGAGAGAGAGAGAGAGAGAGGGAGGGAGGGAGGGAGGGAGGAGAGCAGAAGGAGGAGGACAGAGGCTAAAAATAGCAAACAGTGAGTTTTGAGCAGCATCACACCTCACATCGCTGAGCTACTGAGCACACTTCCTGATCCTCACACGCACACACACACACACACACACACCTGTTTCACACATCAGTGGGTGTCAAGCATGATTATCCTGAATTAGTTAACACTGGAATATGCTGCACATTTCTTTTCTTTCTCTTTGACCAAAACACACACATACAGACCTGCGTGCGTGTGTGTGTGTGTGTGTGTGTGTGTGTGTGTGTGTGTGCGTGTGTTTGTGTGTGTGTGTGTTCCTGAGTATGGGAGGAAAAGACAGACAGACAGCAATATAATACAGCTGCAGAGGCCAGGAATCATATTTATAGACCAACAAATTCCCGTGGGATCAGAAAATAGAGGAGAGATGAAGGATGAAAGTCAATCACAGACACACACACACACACACACACACACACACACACACACACACACACACACACACACACACATTCACATGTTTCAAGGACATAATCCTGAACAATGAAACACAAGCTGGAGCGTCTGAAAGCTGGAGAGGAAAAATGTGATGAGTCAGAGCAGCCCCTGCGTCTGCCTCATGGAGGGATGGATGGTGGTCAGGCTGGTGCGTTATGGGCGGCAGATGAAGAGCAGAGGGGTGACGGGAAAAGGAGCAAAGACGTCAGAGCATCTGTGACATCAGAAATCACATGACTAGAGTGTCTGCATTAAAGTGGTGCACGCACGCACGCACGCACACACAATATGCATGTAATTCACTGGGTGTGGTCACAGTGATGTGAGGGTCACATGCTTTCTATGTGATAAATGTTTGTTTTGAAGAGTGCAAAATGCAAGAGGGGTTCAGATAAATAAAGACTGTGTTAAAAGTAAAAGAAAATACCAGTTGTGTGACATTCAGTAGATCAGAATTAGATGCTCTCATTTGAAATGAAGGGTGACATATTGAGTGTTAATTATCACATTACACTCGGGGATTGAGGGAACACTACAGCAGCTTGGTAAAGCACTTCTGCATGGTTGAGGGATTGACAAGTCATAGATTAACAAAAAGATTGAAGCAGCCATGGCCGAGATATCCTGACTTTTAGCCTTCCGTAGTACGGGTCAAGCTCTACAAAGACTGGATCCTACATTTCCCATCATGCAACTCTTTTGTCATATGCACAACCCTCCCTGTCTGGTAAATGCTTATATCTTTTAAACTCCACAAACCCAACGTCTAACACAGGTTTTCAGGTATAAATCTGTAGTCTCAGAGCCCCATCTGAGATAACCATGATGACATCACTGTGACATCATCAGGGTTATTCTGAGCCACAGAAGACATTATTTGACTGAACAGGCCCCAGTGCTCAACCCTTATGACTACAACTAATCATCACTCTGAGAGTTGGTGTGATGAACTTGTGAACGTGTGAACCTTGTTTCACACTGAAGATGCTGACATGTTGATCGTAATAACTCTGTTTCCCAACAACTCTGTGCAAAACAGTGATATTACCGAGACAGAGACCACTTAAAATATCAATAATGCATATCTAACATCCACCAGATATTCGGACAGTATCCAAGTCACAAGCACCATTCCCATGGTGTACTATTTACCAATCAAATGCAATAAACCTGCATCATATCAATCATATTAGAGGACAACATCAGTAATCTTGCAGCAATGTGCTGTTAAGTATTCAATATCACAATTTCCTTCCAATGAAATAATGAGCCAGTTCACGCTCTGCCTCACAGCGGCTGACAGCAGGGAAAGGCTGCTCGTGAGGGTACGAGGCTGGCCTGGTGCTAATCCTGGTTTAACTGAGACAAAGGATCAGGGCCTGATTAGGCTAACTCAGGGTTTAACGCTGGCTAATCTTATTGCAGTCAACTACACCGAGATTTCATTACATTTGCATATGGCTACAAGCTACCACGGCTGCAGCTACGGCTAACGCGACGACCGGAGCTTCCACTCGTCTTAATTCTCGTCCTGAACCACAGACAGAAACAATGAACATGCAATAATGTATGCATGCGAAAGGACACGCTAAGGCAGGAGAGAAGCAGTGTGTATGGGTGTGTTCACAAAGATGAAACTGATTCCATCCAAAACTGTGTGCAACGACATGGAGCTCAAACATGGTTGTAGTCTCTTGATATGAAGAAAGGAGACCAGTCGTGCTGTTGTCTTAAAAGTCATTTTCATTTCAGCTGCATATCTAAACCCCACCTCTGCAAGGAGATTAGAGAAGCCTGAGATTTGGAGGTCGCAGAGATCAGGGCATTGGGAGAGAGTGTGTGTGTATGTGTGTGTACAAATATATGTGTACGTACTGTATGTATATATATGAAAATACAGTAAATGTGTGTGTGTTGGGGCGTAGGGCTGTACCCATGGGGCGGGGCATCCATGAGAAGCGTTTACAAATCTGCACAAAGTCAACAGCAGATTAGAGACACTTCACCTTGCTAATACTGAGCCCTGACCTTTCACTCTTGCACTGGAGACACCCTGGCCTGCCGTGACTCCTCTGAACACTCACAGGGTTTTTCCCCTGCTTACACTGACAAACCGGACGTCTATCAGACCACTCCTTTCCAATGTCACCCTGCTGATTCGTGAGATTTCTGCAAGATTTGTGACATGGAAACCCAGTTGGACCAGTCAAATACAGCTCAGTTTAAATATTTCAACTAGAAAAATGAAATCAGGTCAAAAAGGTGGCTGATAGATTATACACAGAGCTAGATTCTCCTTGAGTAAAACGACTGTTGTGAGGAAGAAGCTGATTCAATACGAGAAATAACGCTTCAACCTCATAGAAGAGGAGAATGAGAGGAGGTAAAAGAGGGACATCCACAAGGAGGATTAACACGAACTGAATCTCAGTATATACAGTTTAGTATCAGCTGTTGTTGGTATATTTTATTGTTTTAGTATATTTTTAATTATCTTAGTATATTTTCTTTTTATTGCATTTACACATATTTTTACTGCATCTTTACTTTATTTTGTTCTCTTATCTTTACTTTATTTTATTATCTTTCTTATTACCTACACGGGGGTTGCAATGCAAATTTCGTTGACATGCTCAATGACAATAAAGGATTCTTAATTCTTGATTCTTGAAAACCTGGGAACATTTTACAGCACAATCTGGCAGAGACAACAATCTAGACCAGCGCTTCCCAAAGTTAGGATTGCGACCTAAAATGGGTCATGGACCTGTTTTTATTGGGTCGCAGAGGAAAATGCACAACACAGCTACGATGCGTGCATTCATTACCCTAATAAAATCAGAAGAGGAGCGTTCTGCTTTGCTGGGCTGGTCTGTTCAGGTCAGATGCTGTGTGTCTGACAAGCAAAAAGCAAATTTAATTATTACTATAAAGTACTTTTATAATGAAATAAATGCATTTCATTTACATTTTAAAATTCATGGTTTGTTGTGCTCTTTATCAGCAGTTTATACGTGTACATATACAAATTTGGGTCCCTGGGAGACGCCAAACATGTTTGGGTCTCGAGCTGACCCTGATCTAGAAAGCTGCAGTGGTGTGTGAAAAATGTTTCGCTCGCACAGTCTCAGAAAAGCCATCAATGGAGTCCCAGACTGCAGAGGCCTCGTCGTCACATGATGCCTCTCATGTGAGAATCTGCTGTTTTTCTGCTAAGCTGGGCAGACGCAGCATGACGCCGAGAAACAGAGACCTCAGTGCTGGTGGAGAGCTCGGTTGGGAAGAAACCCCGCTAGCCTCACTACACCCAATAGTGTGTTCCCCAACTAGACTCTTGCTACAACTGCTGTGCCAACGTCCAGTGAGCGCCAGAGATCAGAGTCGCTTACTAAGAAGCTGTGACCGTGCCCGGCACCTAATCACATTAGTTTAGTCAGAGCTTGGAGGAGCGTAGCTCACTTCTGTATGTCATGTCAGGGCAGGAGCTGTGCTTTTGTGGAAAAGGGAAAATTAGCCATGCTAAGCTAATCAAGACTTTCTCAGTTAGCCTGTGGACAAATGATTTATGTGGCCTGTAGATCTATAGGACACTAACATGCCGCTGGATTATCATTCAGTAGGAGAACATTCTGCTGCTCCATCTCACCAACGAGGTTGTGTCCTAGCCTGCAAAGACGTGCAGTCCCGTATCTCCGAAGGTTGGGACAAACAACAATCTATTTAGTGAATCCCGTAAATTTTAACAATCTGAAACGAAAGATTTTGTTGTTACTCGTATACGAAAACTTATCTGACGCTAGCGAGCAATGCACTGTTGCTTTCAGTGACACAACATTTTTTTCTACATAGGAAGGGTGTGCCAGGACTGGTGCTCCTCTATACAATAACATACCAAATTCAAGACCAGAACTTACAGATCACTTATGGAAGAACCACACACAGTTAAAAAGAGAAAGCAGCTTCTCCTTCAACAGGAGTTTGATTAGATTTAAAGGCCAGCATCTTTGACGATTTCACACATCTTTTCTGATTACACATCTACTTAATCAATGAATGAACCGATGGGGGTGAGAACTGAAAGCTTTGAAGAAGCAGGAACTTACTTGGACAAACATGTACTCCAACTCCCGGTTCATCTTGTCTCTTCCTCGAGTCTCTAGCTCATGCTGCGGGACTGCTGGTTTTCTGGATGCCTCCAGCCACACGCGCCACAAGACCAGACGCTAGCTGATCGAGCACTGAGCTCCAGCAGTCGCTGGTGAATGAAACCTTCTCATTGTGTCTGCAGACACAAGCGCCGTTCACCAACGTAACCCAAAGTTCTTTGCCCTGTGACAGACGACTGGCCACCCCTGCTGTCTATCACACAGCCCGGCTGCCGTTCTCGATCACATGAGTAGTGATGCAGACAGAGTCTCTGAGCGAGAAAACAGGAGACCGTCTGACAGACGCACAGACGCTGGATTCAAAGTGTCCTCTTGTTTTCTCGAGGAGCACAATTCACTACTACCCAAACATGAATCAAAATGTTTGTTTCTGAACTCAATATTTGTTCACGCATCATTGTCTAACAATGACATTTCACTGACTTCAAGATCCCAGTCGAGACAAAAACAATGTTGAAATAAGAGGCTAAAGGTTTGCTCCCCGAATCAAGAGATAATCACTACATCAGCCATGAACACGCAGTCCTTTTCTGTGCGTCTGCCCCTGGTGTGTTCGTGTGTTGAACAGGACTGCGATGACTACATGCCAGAGCATACACAACATGACGGCGCAATTACTTTAACTGGGTTATCTCAGGAATCTAATGCAGATGCTCTCAATTAGAGCTGAGAAGAAAAATATAAACCACGGACATTGGATCATGTAAACCTCACCACTGGATTCTGCTGAGGTGACAATTACAGCACACAAAGCATCCCTGTCCTGTTCCATGACACACACATATATACTGTATATATAAACTACTATGCTCTAATATGAAATGCAAACCATGTTCACCATTTAAGTTTAGCACGTTAGCATGCCAACATTTGCGACTTTGCACAGAAAGGCTCATGGGAATGTCATTAGTTTTGCAGGTATTTAGTCATAGACAAAAGTTTTGGACAATTATATTCTGACCTGGTGATGGCGCTGGATTAAGAGTCAGAGGATCAGCGAAGTTATTACGATTCATCCTGACGGAAACATGAATATCTGTACCAACTGTTCCACCCAAAACCTCTTGAGATATCTCCCACAAAACCACAAACGTGGGCCTCATGGTGGCGCAAGAGGAAACATCAGGGTTCACCAGTCAGTAGGATTCATCTTGCAGAATATCTCAATCAAACTTCATAGCAAACCATCCAATTGTTGTTGAGATATTTCAGTCACTGGTATCCATGGAGCCTTGCTGCCATCATGGCTAAAAATTACGGATGGGGACAAGTTAGCGGTGTTGTCAATCAAATGCACGCTCAGCAACAAAAAACGCTGCTGTGCTGCTCTCTCTAGGGGTTGAAACAGTCAAGTGCGCTGTACTTTTGAAAACACCCTCACAAGTGATGCAACAGCAGGTGTTTTCCTTTTCATCAGCTGCTCATCACAACACCCGCTCCCTCACAGTACCGAGTGCTGTGTGGCCATATGTGCAAGATGCCCAACTCCATCATCGTTTTCCCACCCGTATGATTCAATCCTGATTTACCCTGAACTCCCTGTGCCACATGCAGCTGTTTTAGCTTAGCATCAAGTCAGTGTGAGTACAACCTTTAGAGGTGGGAAAAATCAAGCAATCACTGCACGATCACTGAGATGCACTTCCCTGTGATAATGAGGCACAGGTGACTCTTTACATTTTAAGTGTGGAACATCTTTCTTGCAGTTGAGCCGTTTGCTGGCTGTTTGACAAATGAATGACCGCACAGGTGTACCAACAGTATATGAGCGTGCATGTAATTAAAGAGATTCTGCAGTTTGTCACATACCGTTTCATCAAGGTGTCCTGAGTGATGTGAACCTGAAAGCACCACGCACTGCAATGAATACACAGTGACTGAGCTCCTTTTTTATGAAAAACTGCATGTTTTCCTCATCAGTTACCCAAAGATCTTAATGAAGGTGACAGTCTTGAAATAAAACCACATACTTAAAAAGTGCCTGCATTGTAATACTGTCATTATCATGGCAAAAAGCTCATTAATAAGTAATTCATGATGACTTAACCTGGTGAGCATTACTGTCTCACAGCCAGCTCCTCCTGAGGACTGACGGCCGACCACAGCCGAGCTAAACCCACAGACGAATCAAAGCTGTCTGAACTGCAGCCAGAGGCAACACATCTCTACACGACTGCGTGAATCCATGCCGAGTCTAGTAACTCTAAATATAAAGTACATGCACTTGTTGTGGCACCGCAAAACACTCTCGCTTGAGCGTTGAATAGTCTTTCCATCTCTGACTCATGTAATGGAGCATTGCCTCACTCCCATTTCCATGAGAATATCCTCCCACTCCGCCATGTCTTCTTTTAGTTACACGGCACTGTTTCATTCACATTCGCCACCTCTTGCTAGTTTTGATCTTGATTCGATTTACTTACTTTATTCGGCTCAAGCGGATGGAACAGACTGAATCAAATATTAAAAAATACAATCTGCCTTCACCTCTGAGCCACCACTCTTCATGCTGATGGTCAGGTCAGACAGGAGCCGAGTGGAGATCTGATGCTCTGTGTGTGTGTGTGTGTGTGTGTGTGTGTGTGTGTGTTTATGCATGTTAACCAAGCAGCTCAGACCCGCTCAATAAGCTTCTATAAGGCTGACTCACACGCACAAAGAGCAGAGTGTTTTCCAGCCCTGTGTTGGAAAAGTAAATCACAGAGAGGGGTCTCACATCAGAGGCTGACTTCTAAAACAGACTGTACCATTCAAACGATACCATAAAAACACTGTGTTTCCCCACCACGCTTGCACACATGCAGCCAAAGTTTCCCCTATGCAATTAAAACTATTTGACAACCAACAAGACTCCTAAGGGATGAGACAGCCAAACTGATGGCTGGCTACAAACCAAATCCTGCTGGCAGAGGAAACAGATTCAGCAGCCTCAGCCAAAATCTCCTTGCACTTTGTTCGGATGCTGGCTGTAATTTCACACCCAGGTGCTATTCAAGCAGTCCCAACACATATTATCTAAAGATTATCTTACATTTATAATGCAACAAAAGCTCCAACTAATGCTTGTTTTCATTATAGATTCATCTGAGATCACACTGCACACAGACCAGCACATTTATGTGGTTTCAAATCTATTTTCATTCACTTAAAGCCGTCGCCACTATTAGAAAGGCACGATCCTGTTGCAAAAATCAAACTTTTGTAGGACACTGAAAGCGCAACTAGAACATTTATTATCCACAAACATATAAATATGCACATATGTGTATGCAAAACATGTCTTTTACCTTTGTGTACAGCTCCAATTACTTTTGCGATTAATCAATTAATTGCTTGGTCTACAACATGTCAGATATCAAGAAAAAACGTCCATCACAAGTTCATCAAGTCCAAGATGATGTGTCCAAATTTCAGGTTTTGTACGACCAACAATCCAAAGACGATGATTAAGAAAATCAGCAAATATTCACTTTTCAGAAGCTGGAACTGGTGAATTTCTGTTTAAATTTAATTGATGAGATTGTTTCAGCACTTAATGTAACACTCAGTTAGTGCCTGTGCATTTGCTTCTGTCCTTTAAGAGCAGAGCTCGGGGTCAGATACAGACCAGGAGCCGGCGGGGACTCGAACATTTCAGCACCCGTGTCCATTTGCTGACGCAGGCAAATGGCTCAAATCTGAGACACCTGGTCCGAAGGCTGTCGTTGACCATTTGTCTACGCGGATCAAACTGGAGCACTCATGACAACAGAGGCTGGAAACAACAGCCTGAGCGATCCAACTGAGAGCAGAGTGGCTCGGATACAAACACAGTGCAGTGCTGCTGTTTAGTGCGGCTTAAACGAAGTGTTCAACAACAAGCATCACCATCACACACATTGTCACTGTTTCCCTCCATCACAGCCTGAGTCAAGATGAACACACCAGCTTTCAAAGTAGGGGGATGGGTGACTCATCTCCTTCACCCACCCTCTCTCTCTCTCTCTCACTCACTCACAAACACACACACACAAACTACTTTCTTGTCTTGATTTCAGCAGCAGCACTTATGACCTTGTGAGTCTTGAGTGTGACAGGCCTCCTTGGCAGCAGCCTCACATTGTCTTCAGTGGGCATCTGGCAATATAAAGCCACACTGAGGCTTCAGGGCCTGGACTGCTCTCAGCATCCTGGATGCTAAAGGATGCTAAAGTGTCCGGATGCGGCGCTCATCGCAGCATCTCAGCGGTACCCAACCTGCGGGACTCGGCTCACATCCCACACAGCCGGGATATGAGGCTGGGACAGGCGCCCACATCGAAATGAAACACTAACACGAGGCCGTTTGGCCATACAGGCCTGAGCTAACGCCAAACATTACGGTTTAAAATCGGAGGAGCAGAGCCTCCATGATGGCTGGCACCGCCTTTGCATCATCCCAGCTCCCCGGCCTCCGGTGGGGGATGATGTGAAATGAGGAGGCCCGGGAGAAGAAGGTGTCTTTGTTTTGATGAACACACAAGGTGACAGATGACACAACAGACATGACGACGGCTGATTTTGTCTGATGTGTCTGAAAAAGGACGCCTGTCGTGAGGCAAAGAAAAATCACCCGCTGCCGCATCTGTTGTCTTTCTATCAGCTGCACCCATCTACACCCAAACACATCCCTCTGCGTGTCACACCAGCGTGTTTGACCGGATTTCACAATCATTTTCATTCATTTACATCCACCACCAGACCGGCTGTCGAAAAGGCACATTTTTTCCGTAGGGAAAAGCAAACTGTCAGCATGTTTCTGTGGAGGACGTCCTGAAAATGTGAGGGCATTCGGCAGGACGCTGGAGCTGCATCTATGTAGCCGCCATGCTAGCACCCCGCTTCATACACGTAAATATTCACTTATTTTACCTTTGTGTACAGCTCCGACGCTGCCATGACGGTCACTCGCTATGTCCTTTCTCCAATCTGGGCTAAAACTCCTGCGGGTCTCCTCGCTGCATGAGACCCGGTGTGTGTGTTCATGTAGCGGAGAAAGGGGTCGTTTACTGCCGCGGGGACTCGAAGGGAAGACGCGTCTCTTATCGCCACGATAACCTGAAAAGCTTGATGTTGCTGCTGCTGCGGCTGCTGCTGCTCATTGATGTGCGCTTCGGCGTCTCACTTTGCATTCTGGGTATGGATGAAATGATTCAGCCAAACGGAGAGGGCTGATGCCGCGTGGAAAACTGCGCCCCCCGATGGTCAAGAGCTGAAAATACACCAACAAAACAGCTTCACAGTTGCAGTGCAAGCAAAGCAAAATATTGATGTTTGGGTTAAAAAATATGGCACACCGAAAAAAAAAATATTTGAGAGACTACGTGGTCAGGGCTTATGAAGAAGTCTGGAAACCATTCAATTTTTATTTAAGATATGGTAATGCTGGGAATAACTTAACAGAAATGGCTGTTATTTAAATATACATGCATGTCAATGTTACTAACAATTTATGTACTTTCCAAAAATTATTTTTCTGAATATATATTGAAATGTAATATATACAAGTTTTGTAAAAAGAGAGAATGGATCAAAAAGGACAACTTTATGTCATTTTTTTTGTTTTGTTTTCTTTCGCAACATGGTTTCAACATGAATTGCATAATGAAAATTGTAAGTGTTGCAGTGTAGCCATCTTTTATGACTCTGAAAGAATATTGCTGCAAACTCCACATTACATTAAATAAGTACAATTATTGGACTGTAATATGTGAGGGTCTTCAGCTGTGGGGCCCCAGAATCATAATTTTTGTTAAAACTACCAAGAGGTGTTTTTTTGTGGCTTTTTACTTTGTTAGTGCAGTTATTGGGGCGTAGCTATAAAGCTAAGATATAAAATCTAAATTTAAAAGTACTCTAGTGTTAAGCATCACAGACGGTGGTGCTGGATTACCTGTGATTGGATTTCTGATTTTTGAGCATCCTGTTGTTGCCATCTGCAGTACAACACTACTCAATTTATCACATAATGGAATAAAGAAAAATCCTCCCCTTTGTATTATTGTCTTTCACTGACTGTAACGGAAAGTTTGATCTCAACAAAGTTTTCAATACACGGCAAAAAAAGACTGAGACTAACAGCCACCACTTCTCAATCATGTCAATTTCAAGAGATCAATTAAAACCTTAAAACTGTCATTCATATGTTCATATGTATATATTGATTAGGCAACTGAAAGACATCTCAAACAAAGTCATCATAAGACACACATGTCACAACAGTTAAACATTTGTGCAAAACTATTTTATTTACAAAACAAAATGGCACAAAGTGACAGCAGGGCAGCCATATACATGCACAGCTCAGACGGATGTTGTGTTAGCTTTGATTTAACACATTGCAGATCAACTTCATCCAGTCAGCAAGGAACCTGAAAAAGCACTTTACAGGACCAAGAACATTTTAAAAATGAAACTACTTCAACTTATGCATATAGAAGATTTTTCCAGATTTGAACATAATTTCTTACAATATTTGTTCCTAGTGCCAAGAGCGGCTCCCAGTGCATTTTTTACCATAAATGCAGTCAACTCACACAGCATACAGGACACAAAAACTGGTCCCCTATGACAAGAATTTAGCTTTCAGGTCCCATATTCTCCTCTAACCCTCTCTGAGCACTGGTGATTACTTCATGACAACCTGAAACTAGAAATTTTAGCCTGAGGAGAGTGACTGTGTCGTCATCTGAGGCTGAAATACATGACACTCCACAAATACAGAATACAGTGTCAACATTGCAGTTCGGACTGAAGAAACACCCCCCCCCCCCTCTTTCACCCTTGAAAACAACATTTCCTAGTTTCAATGTGTCTTGAATTCACCATCTACATGCTGTGCAGTGCTTGTATGTTGCAGCATGTGTGTAAAGGTCTGTGCCCAATGCACCTTGATGTACAGAAATGGAGCTCAGTGAGGTTCACCTTTGGGAGCCTTGTGTCACACATGCACTTTCATGACCCTAATCCTTAAGTACAGTTTCCCCCACCCCCCATGATTCACGTGTTAACAAAACTGAGCTTTGCCTCCGCATTACTATATTCAGTCAATCACTCAAGCATAATGACAGCATAATTTAGAATAAGGATATACAGTGAATGATACAAATCTGATGTACAACCCTGACTCTGAAAAAGTTGTGACACTGTGTAAAACTTAAATGAAAACAGAAGGCAATCATCTGCGAAACAAACTGTTTACAACGGTTTTCCGAAGCGTTCCCGAGCTCATGTAGTAATCTCCTTTATACAATCATGTGTTCACAAAGTGGTGAACCTCGCTCCATCCTTGCTTGTAAACAACTGAGCCTTTCCAGGATGCTCCTTTCATACCCGATCATGATACTATCACCAGTTACCAATCAACCTGTTTACCTGTGGAATGATCCAAACAGGTGTTTTTGAAGCGTTCCACAACTTTTACAGTCTTTTGTTGCTCCTGTCCCAACTTGTTTGAATTTGCTGCATCAAATTCAGAATGAGCAGATATTCACAAAAATCAATGAAGTTAATGAGGTCAAAAAGAATTGTCTTTGTATTTCATTCGAGTAGATGTCAAAAAGGATTAGTAAATTATCACATTCTGTCCCAACTTTTTTGGAATCAGGGTTGTAAAATGCTCTAAAAGGCTGATGTCTGCCCCTGTGCCAAACAAAAGGAAATATATATACGTATATACACACTTCCAAACTGATGGACTGATGACCATACTAAAGCCCTCCAACCATACAAGACACAGCTTATGCTGCTCGTCCCTCTCTTCAGCCAGTAAACACCGTGGAATCAGTCGTCCATCAGTCGAGCAGTCCGCTCGTCATACACACACTTGGATGTCCTGTCTTTCAACGTATCTTACATGGAAGTAAAGAGAAAATAAAAAAGAACATGGAAATGCGAGAGGACACTGACAGAAGGGCAGTCAGTTTGGGGGAGTTGTGAAAGACAAAAACATGGACAAGAGGTATTAAAGACAGGGCCAGATGGGATGGAAACAAAAATAAAACAGGATATTAAGGTATCAGTTAGCAGGTTTGCTGGGTGCTAGGTGTGGGTTCCTCATGGGTGGGGTCCAGGCTGGTGGGGAGGGGACAGGTGGTATTGTGAGGGGTGGGGGAGATAATGTTACAGGTCTGACACTTGAGTGGATAGGGTTAGGGCTGAGAGGTGCAGTAGGGGCTGTCGAGGCTGTGTGTGCATCAGCCTGCCAGTTTACTGGCCACCAGAGAAGGTTTCCTCTGGGGCAGGTCCTGGGGGGTGGGGATGTGGTCCCCTGTGATCTCGGTCTTCTCTGGTGCAGCTGTCGGCAACTGCTTGTTCTTTATCTTCGCTTTAGCCATGTTGTAGTCACCAGAGTCAAAGTATTTTTGCTGTAGAGAGATTAGATTCAAATTGTGAATTATGAAAAAAGAACATCTAGAGCATGTGAATAAGGCAAGCTCCAAATATAGTGAACATTCAGGTTTATAAATATTTCAGTTACATTGCAAGGATCAATTAAATGTATCTCTAGTATGTAACATATACAGCTTTGCTGATATTGATAGAGTGACAACAGGTTTAAAGGTTTGTGTAGCTTATTTTAATTAGATGGCAGAGAAAGCAAACACCACAAATGATCTTGTATTAAAGGTATTCTGTGGGGTTTCTTGACTACTGCTATGGAGCAGTGCTTTTATGAATGAATCCTTGTTTAGTTTGTACCATGCACGCTCACAAGTACACACAGGCACATGCAAGCATGAACGTGTCATGATACACAAGTTTTCCATTGATTAACAGTTGGTGGCGGTAAGTCACCCACAAAAAAAGAAATGCAAAGAAATTTATGATTGTAAAAAAACAAGCCATTCCTTGCATACCTGTAATTACCAAATATTTGGTTTTGTATGTTTGTTTTAGCTGATTAGTGACTGAAGTAAATCTAGAAATCTATTAGTCACCATCAATCATTTTGGGACTGTTATGCGTAAAGAAGAAATAATCTGTTTTCAGTATAGTTAGTTTGTTTTTCCAATTAGTTCAACTGTGGATTATCAAATTGCTTACTTGGTTATCTGAGCAAGTGTTAGGTGGTATTTTGATAAATCAACTGTTATTTATCATGACTCTCCACTAATTTTCCTTCTATGTCCTAATCATTTCTGCACATAATTTCTTTATCTGTGTGCATGAGACTCCACAAATATAGAGCAGAATGTCAACATTGCAGTTCAGACTAAAGAAACACACCATTACCTCCTCTTTTACCCTTGAAAACAAAACATTTCCTAGTTTCAATGTGTCTTGAATGCACCATCTACATGCCATGCAGTGCTTGTATGTTGCAGCATGTGTGTACAGGTCTGTGCCCAATGTACCTTGATGAATTAAAAAGGAACTGAGCGAGGTTCACTTTAGGAGTCTTGCATCACAAATGCACTTTAATATGACACTCTGGCCTTCAATTTCACAGTATCATTAATCATTGTACAATATATGGAGGCAATGTAATTATACACTCTGTTGCCAATTTAGGTGAAGTAAACTTAGCTAAAACAGAAGAACATCCCTGCAATAAATCCCACCCTGTCAAGATTATAACATACAAG
This sequence comes from Chelmon rostratus, assembly GCF_017976325.1. Classification (NCBI taxonomy): domain Eukaryota; kingdom Metazoa; phylum Chordata; class Actinopteri; order Chaetodontiformes; family Chaetodontidae; genus Chelmon; species Chelmon rostratus. The sequence continues at coordinate 23,449,189 of NC_055658.1, read as the reverse complement.
TTTTGTTTCATTGAACATTATAGTCATTTTGGAGACTGCAGTTTGTGGTGTTGTTAATTTGTATTGTGTCATACCAAGTATAAACCCATCAAGACGTCACTCAATGGTTTGTGAACTACTGTTTGAAGACTTGAGTTTGGCATTATGACTGTCACCATCTTGGTTGTTTGGAACCAGAAGTGACCATATTTGGATGAGAGGGTGAAGCTGGAGAGCTTTGCTACTCCTCTATCCTGACTGGATCTGACTGTGAACCCAAGAACACACTGTGGTAGTGCTTGCCAATCACAAGGTAGCCAGAGCATTAAGCATACCTTGCTTTATTGTTTATTTCCATTAATTTGCATTATTTACACAATGAACATCATTTTGTTTTGAAGACTTTGAACTAGTGACTGAGACCATAAACTCAATAGGAAAATATTTACTGATGCAATCAATCGAGTGAGGAGAAGCTTAAGTATGATCAGACTTCTTTTGGCAACGTGTCATACTGAGGGGTGCTTCTAAAATTGAGTCTGTTGTCATTGACATAAATGGTTTGTTCGAGAAAGGTCTAGCAAGCAGACCTTGAGGTAATATTAATTTGTCAAACTGCATTAGTTTGGGTCCCTAATAAACTGGCAACTGAGTGTAAGTGCAAAATCGAAATGACAGTGTCAGATTGTCCTTTAGTGAACTCTGAATATTTTGCAAACAAACGTAAGAGATAACTCACCCCCTTCTGGAGGCGTTTGCGAAGCAGATCAGAGCCCCCAGGTTTGTTTCCTAAATTTGGATATCTTGCCTTCAGTTTGGCCTCCTCTGCCTTCTCAGGACTGATCACCTTGTCCTGAATCTCCTGAAAACAAGTAGAAGCATGAGGCATCGAGATGTGGGGGAGACATTTTGCTCAAAAAGCACGTAGTTACTGCATAACAAGAGGTTAACAGGTCCCTCCAGGCTCCCACTGAAACCTCTGAATCATCATCATCATCACTGGATCATCTATACTGCACTGCAGTACAGAGATAATCTGACTGTCCATAATAGACCTTTGCTAACGTCAACAAAACCTAGTTAACATATCTTACTGGGTGTCTAAAGCTGCCGGTTAAAACAATATTTGCAAAGCAAAGATGTATGTATTCACCTGGCTGTGTTGCAATATGCTGTCTATATCAATATCAAGATAAAAGGAAATATTGTGTGGTGTTCAAAGTAGACGGTGTAAAGCTAGCGTTACCCTGCAATTGGTTGAGTGGGTTGGACTGTAGGATTAACTGCTGAATGTGTTGCAAAAATACCGCCAGTTTGTTGTTTGTTGCAGCCAGGTAGCAACTAGCAATAGGCTAAACTGCAGTAGCTTCAGTGAAATTTTAGACAACGTTAATGTAACTAAGCTTCAAGCCACTGTACAGCTATCTGTTGGGTTGAGCTAAACTAACGTTAGCCGCTGAGCTAACTGTTAGCGATTTGCCAGTGTGTGTAAATGTCAAGAGCTAGCTTGGCGAATGGCGAACTGCTAACATTAGCTAGCCATAACGTTACCTCTGACATTCACACCAACCACCCGAAACACTCGCTCTACTTGCAACCGAAACAGCAGGCCAGCTACCTTGTAATACAATGGCGTTACAAGGCTTGACAAATAATAATAAGTATTCTAACCAGTGCGTCGTAGCTGGCTTTGGTTGATATGTCAACAATAACGAGCGCGGGGCGAGGACGCTATGCTATTTAACGTAGCGTTAGCTACAGCAATGTCAATAGTGGCACTATTGCTGCTAAACTGCTAATCCGCTGCACGGTTACCTTCTCGTCCACTGCTGTCTCCTCGGCCGTTTGTGTTTCTTCGTTATCTCCCGACATTTCTGTATTATCGTGATCTCAGACACGAGATTGCTCACGAGTTTGACAAGTGATCCACAAATCCCCTGCTCTGACTTTCCGTACCCATACGAGTCCTACCGAGCGCGCAATCCCGCACAAGAAATACGACGTCACATGCGGAGACACCATGCGCGCTCACGTTTTGGCACCCCTGCCGTGCACCCGCATTTAGTGCTGGGATCGGATTTACATTGCGTAACGAACCGATCAGCTGTTAGACCCATGTGTTGCACCACAAATCCAGATTTCAGTCAAGTAATCCTCCGATCTGGAGGATGATGAATGCAGCACTGATTAACACAGCGCAGCTCGAGGTATGTTTTCCCATACCAATATTCTTTGTTTCGTGGCAGAGACTGAAATAGACTATGCGGTTGCCCTGCTCACATTATTCTAAATTGCAAGTGAATGAAGCAGCGGAGCCTGACTTTGTCATCGTGACAAAAAAGAAAAAAAATGATGCATGCAAGTGTGGTGAGGCTGCGCAGATACATTTGAGATCCCAGCGGCTGCAAAAGATGATAACTGACAGCAGCACTCTCCTGCCACTGTCCAGAGTCTTCTTATTATGAGTCTGAAGCGGTAGAGAGCTGCTGACTTCAAGCTGCACCATGTCCCTGTTGTGCTGCAGACACTGCTGCGTATACCATTCTATACTATAATACTTTAGGGGGATGCAGTTTTGTCTTACAAGAGGTTTTCTCACATTTCAACTTTTTATTCTTTCTGTCCTAGAATTGATTTGCTTACCAAAATGATCTGTAATGATGTATAATTTCGCAGTAGGAAATGTTATCTTAGCTGAAATACTCACATGATGTATTCATCAGATATTTGTGACCTGTACACAGTCTTTAAAGCTGCCAGTTTTTGGAACTAACTTTAAATCATTTGACTTCATCAGGAACCTTTGACACAATCATCTGCTGATGGTCGTATTTGTTAATCTTCCAAAGTTTAGAAAAGCATTACATATTTTTTATTCAAGTACAGACAGATTATAATAAGAACACTTCTGTGGTAATTCCTTACAATAGATTTTGTTTGATAAGTTTTTCCAAAAACATGCACTTGGTCCATTTCCTGTTGTTACTTCATCTGTGCAGTCATGTTTTCTTCATAATGCACATCTAATGCTGTGATGCACTCTGAAGAGCACATTGAACTCTATTTGTCTAAAAAAACAACACTATACTAAGACTGACCTGAATGTCAGAAATGGATCTCAGATGGTGTATTCATAGTGTTGCTTTGTACCAGAATATAGTCACTATCGGTGAAATGTTTGAACTGAGAACATAGCTGTTGCACCCAACTCATCGCTCCTGCCACATGTGAAGAGCGTGGAAACTGGTGTCATCATCCCTGATTCCTTATTTCAACTTTCCTCCTTTTCTGATCTTCAGGTCAGCAGACATATTTTACTACTTGAAGAGCGAAGGCGTCACATATTGTGTTCCTTTCATCCCACCACAGTCTGTGACGGTCTCCAGATGTAGTGGTAGAACAGGAAACATGGTGGGAAATATAATAACACAAAGAGACAGACAGGCAGCTTTCAAGAATGCTTTAGAAGATATATATATTTTTTCAGATTTGAATATTCATGTCAAAAATACATACTATGATATACAGTTTGCACTACATCATCTTAGCATGACAGACGTCACAAGTAGTAACTGAAATATTAATTTAAATATTAAATAAACTGATGGTTAAGTAAACTGAAAGTGAATGTGTAAACACTAAACTAATTTTACTCTTCCTATTGCAACACTTCCAATAAAGTGGTTCTGTAACAGTACAAAAGTATTAGAATATTACTATTTTCTGTTTCATTTCCAGTTATAATGAGAAAAGAATTCCACAGTGCACTTCTGATGTTCTGCTGCAATGCTTTCAGTTGAATCCAGCCTGATTGCTTGTTCGACTTCAGTGGTCCATGGTAATGTTTTTTTTTTTTTTTTTTTTGGATGATGGGATGGCGCTCCTCCACAGTCTGCCACCTTCTTCCTCTTCCATACGCACTCCCTCTGCTTCGAGTTTGGGTATCACAGGGTCGAAAAGCTGAGTTCACTTTCAGTTCAATCAGTCGAATCTTTAAGGATTTGAAACCAGATCTTTTACCATTAAAAGGGCCTCGTATTGCATTTATAATGAAACAAAGTGAAATTGAACATTTATTCATTATGTCAAGTAGAGGTCCAATTACATTTTTAATTTGAGTAAACAGAGCAAAGTAGCCTAAACTCTGCTGAAATACTTCAAGTGTCTAACTGCTTCTGTAGACAATCACTGGTCTCCACTCCACTGCCAAACACTGGAGGGGATACACACAACAGCAGGAAAAAGAACTACCTATCATATCTGGTAAGGTCTTCTTAACCAGGAGAATGGCATCTGAAACATACTGTATAAACCTTTGCCTTTGACGCACTCTGATCCAAGGTCATGCACTTAACAGAGAACAAGGTTTCATTCTGACGAGTCTCCCAGCCACTTAGCTCACCCTTTTGTCTGTCCTCGTGACAGAGGGGATGGAAACTTAAGATTTTGGGCACAGGCCAGGTGAGTCTTGTTGACTGCCGTCCTTAAATCGCTTCTCTTTTAGAGCCCTCCCAACTAGCCATGGGCTGAGTAAGAGTCTATCGCTGGCATTGAGATGTGACTGAAACTTCGGAAGTGGAGGCGGGAGAGAATCGGGCCTCAGCAGCGGGGAGAGAATGGTGGGTCGATGGGGGACTCTGTGAAGGACTGGAGCTCGTAGGCAGCACCGCTGTCCACCTCCATGGACTTCCTGGAAAACAGTAGGCGGATGTCCCTGTGGAGGTAGATCTTCCCAGACTTAGAACTCTGGAACCTGGTTGACATTGGGAGTGAGAGATGGAAGACAGGGAGGATGAACAAGGGAGGAGAAACGTCATGGCTACTGTACATATTCCAGTTTGAATGTGCACAAGAGATGAAAGGCCAGCCAACTCACCTCAGATGAACGAGGTAGCGCAAGGTGCGTCCGTGGCCAAGGGGCTTCCTGCTGGTCTGATTGTTTGTGTCACGGCGAACGGGAACAGAGAAGGTCCTCTGGCGTAGGAAGGTCTGGTGTCCAGCTGGCATGGCTCGTAGGTCGTACATCACAACAAACATCTTCACCACCGTCTTGTTGGGGTTAAATAAGGTCTGCAGGGTATAACCAGAGAGCATAGGTGGATTAAGGTATTTGTGACTGGAACTGATAGATCTATACAGACATAAGAGGATCTTACCTACTGCGACAGATACATAAAATGGGCATCACACAGTGCACGTCATCCTAATTATGTAATTACTGCATATACAGGAAAATGTATTTTAAATGCAGAAGTATAAGCACAATAAATGAATCAAAACAAGCCCTTGAATCTGTATGTTCAATGATGAATTTTTGCCTTTAACCACTAGGGGTCTCCCTTTCCTTTTGCTACTTGGTGTAATTTGCTCTTTGTTCTCAGCCATGTGTATGACCTGATGCAGATATCTTACACAAAATAAATATTTCAACATTATTATTTAACATTTCTACATTTGAGAAAAAACAATCTCAAAAAGTTCCCTCACCACTTGAATGGTTCCTGATGGAGGTACACGGTAGCCCCTTTTCCCCAGGGACTCCAGGTTTATCACACCCTGTGAGAAAACACAACCACTGTGTCACAAGCAAGGCTCTAATATGCACACAGGAGCTCTCAAACACACACACATAAGGACAACTGCAGATACGGCTTTCAGTTCAAGGCTCAGTCACACATGCTGGAAAAACAAGACTGGATGATTGTTTGACTATGTGGGAGAAAAAAGTCATCTCACCATATATGGTGAGGGAGCGTTGTCATCAGAGACGCTGTAGAATGACACATCCACAGGTAAGGTCAGGTGACTGGGGCAGAAGGACCCGCTGGCTCCAACCTCTGCTGTGAAACCCTCCACTAACCCTAAAGGCTCCAGGCGGTAGTTCAGCACACACTCCTAGAGAAACACATGGCAATTTTCTTCAATTTCTTCGATGATTTATCTCACACTAACACATCTTGACTTTGACCTTTCACGGAGGAAAGACAACAAAATTTTTCATCCAGTCAGCAAAGCATTAGGTAACATTCTGAAAAAGGAAAACACGAAGTTTGCCATCAAAATGTACAAGCTGCTACATGATGTCTAGTCCAGATTTTGCACTTAAGAGAGGTCTGGCAGTCGAGTCGATTCCCTTTGTGAGCATTTTGTTTGATTTGAATTATTTAAGGATGAAAACTGGCATGAGTGAAAGTATACTATTCTCAAAAATGCTGGATGAAAAAGACACGATTTTGAGTGTGTTTGTGCTCTGTACCTCAAAGTTTCCCAGCAGACTGAGACTGGCAGGTGGAGCGCTGGCACTGAACAGCTGCTGTGACTCATCTGTGTACCCCTCTCTCTTTGGACACACCCTGAAGGGTTAAAACACACATACGTACTTGAGCGACTTGTTTTCAAGGCATGGGGTGTGAAAGAGCATCTATGATGTTCACCTGACAAGCACTCGTGGTATGTCTGAACAGACCTGCTGAGGTGACTGCATCGTAGTTACGTGTAAACAAAATTGGTCACACGCAAAATAAGCAGTTTTAATCAAGCTATTTTTTTAGAATAAAAAAGGAAAATCCAATATGGAGGCATGACAATGGCTTTTACCAGCCACAGCCAAATTGACCAGAACTTGTCTGGTGGTTAAAATGAACTTTCCACCCTGAAGGCCAAACTCTTGAAACATCTTCTTTATCAAAAGCAGCACTGAGCTACCACCCACATCTACTGTGTGTAGGCAGTGCCGTGGAGCTCTGTGTATACAAAAGCCAGTTCAGTTCTGCCTGCCATTTTGAGCAGAATGTGTGTGATTCTAGATGCAGTCACAGTACAGCAGAGCTTCAGCAGGTGGCAGCGTGAGAGGAACAGTCAGCAGAACAGGGCTGACCTAACCTTACCACTGAGAACAACGCTCTTATTGTCTGATCTCACAACACACAGACAATACTTCTACAGCCTACTGCTGATCCAAGGCTATGTCAGCGTATTAGAGTTTAAATATGGCTGCTATAGCAGGTCTCCTCTCTAATACAGATCCTTTATAAAAGGGTCCTTTGAATTTAGATAGCTCGATAAAAACACTGGCGGTTAACTGAAAAGAACCCCTCAAACTTCAATAATAATAATTCAAGTTTACATACAATAACAAGATATCAAATGCTTAATATCAAATCCAGACTTTGCCTTGCTGGCACTCGCACATAAGCTGAAATGTTGCAAAGCGAGAAAAACAAGCAAGTTTGATGATGCAAAGTATGAGTAACTTGATCCAGATGGTACTATAATAACCAGATGATGTGGGAGGCAACTGTAAAACAAAATATTCTTTGTCCTTTAAGTGTTATTAAGACTGCAGTAAACCTGTGAAAGTATCCTGACCCGATCCTCATGGACAAACTGAGTTGGAGTTTGGTTAAGTACAGCAACAAAGATCCCAGCTGAGAAAATGTGTACCTTTTCCCAGAGGCCCAAGGCAAACCCTTACAGCCGACCAGAGAGGTGTCCAGGTCAAAGTAGCCTGTTTGATTTTTCCTCTGAGGAACCTGCCGCAGACACACAGGACATGATTAACACTGAGCAACAGTTATAGATTAGAGCCTGGAGGACAAGAATTCTCTTAAATTGAAATGCTAAAATCACAGGAGTTCATTTTTTTAAGCATGAGCCGCGTAAATAGTCGTCAATTAAAGGAAAAATACATTTTAAATCCCCCACAACAATTGTAGATTTTCAAAACAATGCAATTGGTTTTATCTACTGTACACCATTCAAAAGGCATGAAAGTCATAAAGTGTGACTATATTCTGTGCGAATGTGTAATAATGTGTGTATGAAAATACGTGAGACTGTGTGTTGGTGAGACTGTGTGTGTGTGTGTGTGTGTGTTTATACATGTGAGACAGAAGACAGGAGACTGTGATCATCAAGCAGTGAGGTAATCTGGCACACTCAGTGAAACAACTTTAAGGCACAAATGAGTCACGTGCCTAGTGCGTGTACATTAACCTTGGCTAACAAACTCAGTATCCCAGCAGCAATAAAAACACCTGCCAGAAATTTCAAAGTCTCTTTATGGGAAACATTCACAGACCCACTTCTTACACTGGTGAAAGTACTGTGAGTAATGCTACAGATGGCTTGAAATAAAGCGTAGTGAGTGTGTTGGTATGACAAACACAACTGCACGGAAACCGGCGATGACTGAGTCAGTGAAGTGTTTGAGCGTGAGTGTGAGCCTGTATGTGCAAGTGTTAACAAATGCACAGAGCAGAAAGTGAAGATGATCCTGATTGTCACTGTTTAGATGAGTGTGTTTCTTACAGGGCTGGAGAGCAGAGGCAGGCCAGTGCAGGGGTGGAAGGCCTTGGTCGCTGTGGCGTCTAATGAGTGGCGGTTCTGTTTCTTCCAGCTGTTGCAGGGACGCAGAGGTGAGGGGCTGTGAGCTCGCTGGAGCAGGGAAGAGAGACAGATTAAGACGCCTTGCAAGTAAACTGAAATCAACTGCATTTATCAAATCATGTTCCCATAAATCATGTCGTCTTGATCATCACGCCAGTCCCACCTGCTACCAACAAAACACTCATTTAAACTGAGCAGAGTTTATAAATGTGGAGGTTCCCTCTGGTGTGAGATGTTTGAAGTTTGAGAAATGTGATGACCAAATACCGAAACTCATTTCTGAAAATAAATGTCAGTGCTTTAATAAGTAACTTAGGCTTCTTAACAAATTATTTTATGTATTAAATATTTTGACAGATAATTGTTTAATCAAATATATAATTTCTGATAATACAAACAGTAACCACTAAATGCGTGTACACTGACATTTTTGGAAACAGACTTATTTGCTTTCTTTCGCAGAGATCGCTGCCATTATGTGTATGAGTATGCGGCTACCACCAGCACCAGATCCCCACCAAAAAATTGTCCTGAATATAACCCCTCATAAAAAACGTATGATTTCGAATAGAGTAAATTATTTTGTATTAATTAGTGAGCTTTAGCAGTTGGTACAAGTAGGAGGATTTTGTTTCTTTTGGACAGAGCCAAGCTAGCTATTTCCCCTTGTTTCCAGTGTTTACCGGCTGCTGGCTGTAGATTCATATTTTCCATGCAAACATGTAAGTGTCATCGATCTTCTCATCAAACTCTCATCATTATTATTATTGTTTCCAAAATGCTAAACACTCCCTTTTTAGTGATGCAGTTAAACCAATCTGCTCTAAACGGGGATTAGGCATCACAACTGGAATAATTGCAGATTACTAAATGTAGTATCACTCAGAAGCATATGGACAAAATGAGGAGTCCCTTACCAGGACAGTAGCAGGGGGACTCATGTCTGGACTGCTGGAACATCCAGACTCTGAGGGCGCCTGGTTCTCATCCTGCAGGGAAGAGGCCTGGGCTGTCGCACAATTCTGCATTTGCATCTGCATCTGGGACTGGTACTGAGGCTTGCTGTGGTTGTGGCTTATGTTACAGTTCATGGCTGGACTGGCATCATTGCAAGTCCAACTAAAGATCTGGGCATTCCTTGGGCTGTTCTCAAGGAAAGAGGAAGCAGAGGGGGTTTCATGGCTGCTGGGTGTCCTGACTCTGAGCTGTTCCTGTGAGGGAGTTTGTAAACGCTGACCAGCCTGGGTGTGGAACTGGCCTTTGAATGAGGGTTCTTCAAGTGTAAAGTGAGCACCATTTTGGGCCAGGGGAGAATGGCGTTCGGTCCCGGGCTCGACTCGGGGCTTGTCTGTGCAAATGGGCGCGTGTGTGGCAGCGGTGTGCGCGCTGCCTCGATGAGGTTCGTGGCTGGGTATGTGGCCGTTGGCGTAGCCGTTGGCGGCAGTGTGTGAGGAGGCTTGTGGGACGTTTGTGGTGTGTGAGTATGTGCGGACTGTGTGTGTGACTGTTGTTGTGTGAGTGTGGTGCAGAGGGCTGCCGCTCCTGCTGTGCCGGGGGGACAGAGAAGGGACAGACAGTCTCTCTTGGATGAGTCTAGTAATGTCTTGTACTGCCTGGGCGATCAGGGAGCTGTCTCTCCCCCTCTCCTTGTCTTTCTCCTTCTCTCTCTCTCTCTGCCTCTCTCCGTTCCTCTCCTCCTCTCCGTCCCTTGTCTCAGCCATTTTCAGCTTCCTGCAGGCTGCAGGTTTAGGAGAAGAGCTCTCCCGTTTGCTAAAAGGAGCGTCAGTCACAGGTGTGTTGAAGGGGCTTGGCCACACACGTCCAACAGACTCATAGGGTGGTACCTCGGGCTCTTTGGTCTTACTGGCAGTTATGTCATCATGGTTACTGCCCCACATGGTTTTGGGAGGGTTGTCAGAAGCAAAAAGGCCGGGAGGGAGTGGCGGTGCTGTGGGGTCGCAGAAGTTGAGCCTCTGTGCAATGCGGGCAATAACTTCTTGTCTCTCCTGCAGCAGCGAGCCAATCAGGGGGTTTGTCTCGGTTGCAGCAGGCCTCGGAGAGAGGCAGCGGGGTGGCTCTGCCAAGGAGAAATTCTTAAAGGCTCTCAGTGGCTCGGGGATGGGCCCCTTTGACCTGTCAATGCTGTTGGTGCCAGACCCATAGTCCTCTACTTGTGTGGGGTCAGATGAGCCATTGAGAGCAGAGTATAGCCACTTCCCTGCTTTACTTGCAGGAAGCGGAGAAGGGGAATGGGAGCGGGAGGGCGTGGGGGACTGAGAGGACCTATTGAAAAGTGGCGAGCCCTGATGCTGGGGGATGTTGACCTGCGGAAGCTCTCCATTCTGATACGTATGGTCTTCCCCAGGCTCCTGGTTCTTCTTGCTGTAGGGAGCTGGCACAGCAGTGTGGGGGAGGCTGTTAATGGGGATGTTGTTGATGGGAAGATTAGGAATGGGTAATCCATTGAGGAGAAGGCCAGACATGGAGTTGGAGCTCTTGCCGTACATGTTCGAGTTTTGAAGGAGGTTGTCTTTGCTGGGGTCCTGACTCTTTTTGAGGGTGGGCAGGCCACCATGGCTGTTAAGGTTTGGGTTGAGGCTGGGGGTCTTGCTGTAAAGTGGAGGCAGGCCTGTATGGATGCTGCAGGCCAGGGTGGGGTAAGTGGGCTGGCGGGGGAGGGACTGGACACGAACCTGCAGCGCAACACTCTGAGATACATTGGGGACGGGGAAAATGTGCTCTGAAGGCGGCTGGGAGAACTGCCACACCAACTCCTCATCAGCAGCACTGATCCTGTTTGACAGGGAGAGATTCAATGAACACTCCATTGTTAACTCTTCCATCTTAAAATATCCAGGAATTGTCAAAGTCTCCAGAGATTCAGTTTTACTTCCTCCAATTCATTTTTCAAAACAGCACAACACATACGATTTACACCTATATATAAATTTGAAAACAACACAACTTTATATCAACTTTCCTGTGGTTTTAATAATCTGGTCCAAGAGCCTCAGTGAAAAGCCTTCAGCCCACCAGTGTCAAAGTCTTCAGTGACTGTTATGTCTAACCTGTACAGGATGTTTCTGGGGACGATGCCATGGGAGGCACTGAGCCAGGCGCTGAGCTGGGAGAAGAAGACGTAGGAGCGAACAGCCAACAGCAGGGTCTTCTCCTCAATGAAGCGATCACCGCTTCTATTAAAAACACAGTCAAGAAGAGGTGGAAATGTGCCAGCGTGTCAGGTTCATCAGAAAACAGTTCAAGGATGTGTGTGTGTGTTTTTCAAACACAGTGTTCCCTGTTCCTGCACATGTCAGTAGGAAAGTGGGACAATTTGTCAGACTAATTAACCCTCTGAGTGCCAAGCCAATTATCTGGGTTTTATTAATATTTTATTTCATATTATACTTTAATAGCTTTTTTAATCTTCACTCTTGCATGGATCTTGATCTGGATCTGGTTCCATGGCACATGAATCTCTTTTATGTAGTTTGACACATTTACCAGCCCATACATTATAGAGACACATATATGGCACTGAATTTTTTTCTTAGAATGCATTAAACATGAAAAAAGTGAGGGTTTTGGCTGACAAATCATTATAATTTGGTATATTTGTAAAAATAAAACATGCAGTTGTACCAGCACAACTGGTTTGGCCCGTGTTCACAGGTCTATCGCATGTGGTGAAACCTGTATAGGTACAGGTACATGTGCTCACTTCAGCACACACCACAGGCACTATATATATTCTATTTTTTAAGGTATTTTTTTTAACTATCTTAATTTCTTTTGTTGTACTTTTTAAAATTCAATTTAACTCATGTCAAAGTATGATAAATGTGAAAGCATTAGTTGTGGAAACCAAAGACTGCAATGGATGATGGGAGGCAGCAGCAACCTTGGAAATACAACATACTGCATTTCTCTTGTAAAGTGCAGATATAGTCTCCTTTGTGTTGAACAACATTTCCTATGAAAACTGAAAAACGTGCACTTTTCTAGCACAGCACATGTCTAAATAGTACGATCACGTGTGCTTGTGTGCCTTACTGTCTTGGAACTGGCTGCAGGGTCCATCTCTCCAGCAGCAGAGCATCTTGTTTGATGACCGGGTCGCTGATGGGGTCACTTGGGGGGCACTCATCACCATAGCAACAGTCGGGCAGGAGCATGACCTCAATCATGATGGGGATGCTGTTCCTCCAAAGCAGAATCACCTCCGAACGAGTTCGTCTCGCCTGCCGACACTGGACACACATGTCCGCAAACAAAGGTGGAGGGTTAGTGCTCATTAGTGAATGTCAACACCAGGACCTTGAAATTTAGGAGCAAAGCAGATGGGACCCTGAAAAGAGCCTCCCTTAGAGCTGAACTTTTCAGTGATTTTATTTAGGTGACATATTAACTAGAATGACTTCCTCGTGGTGGTATGCTTCAGCCAGTCAAGTTGGTGTTTACATCCATGTCTGTCCAGACTCATATAATATAGTGAAGACTGTGAAGGACTTTAATAAAAGGTATTAAGTGTAAATATTTTCCAGTGAGAAACATGTTGTCTTCACTGAGGGACTATTTTTTCCAGAGGAGCACAGAGGACTGATAGAGAGCTTCATCACATGGTGCAACAACAATGACCTGAAGCTCAATATCAGCAGAACCAATGAGCGCGTGGTGAACTACTATGCTTCAAATATGGATGTCGCGGCAAAGAAGCAGCTCATTGTAAAATGTGGATGCTTCACACACATCTTCAACCCAGCAGCACAGCAGATCTCTACCATCAGCACAATTTCAAGGTGGATGCCCAAGATTAGTGCCACCAACTCAGTATCTGACCAAATGTGAAATATGGTCACAATCTGCCTTCTGTTCCTGAGTTATGGTGTTGCCAGAAAAGAGTATTTACAGAACATTATGATGTCACAGTGAAGCTGGGGGATATCAAAATATCACTTCATCACTAATCAGTTCACACTTGAGTTCAAATGAACAATTGTGGCCAATTGAAGAAATTCCCTCAAGGTGTTCCTGAGGTGTCGTGTTCATGAGAATGGGACAGATGGATGGTTGTCGTCAATGCGGAGGCATAAAAATCTTTCCAATTTGGAAGTTTACTGTGCATGTGCTATTCTGTATAGCTGTTGCAGTAAGTACAGTGGGTGCCGAGTTTCAGCTGCGTGGGTGAAATCACAGAAAATATACAATTATCACTAATATCACTATATGATATTGTGTGTACTATATGATGTGTGTGCACGTGTGCTACCTGGGGTAGTTTGTCGCTGCATTCATGCTTGTGAAGAGGCGGCATTGCCGACTGGGCCGGTGGACAGTGCAGCCCCTCGGTTCTGCCTTTCACAGAATATTCTGGTGTCCTTCCCTCAGTGATGAGCAAGGTCAGGAACACCAGGAACTCCTCAGCATCGTACTCGAAAAATTCCTCCGTTGCATCTAGACAAGGTAGAGAAACAGAGGGTCAGCATATCTTTTCAAACACTTCACGGGAAGCAGGGAACAAATTGGAGGAAGGCAGCAGATAACTACTCGTTTGCCTATCCTGTGAGAGATGCTGTGGGCAAGAAACGCAATCAGAAAGTCACCTGCATTGACAAAAAAAGCACAGGAATGCCTGGAAGTCTTTGTTTAGGTTTTTACTTAAATGGATAGGGTTATTTAACTTTGGAAAGACTTATTTAGAGAAGGGGTGTGGAGGTAGGCAGCAGATGACACAACTATTCCAGTTTGGCTGCATCCAAGTAATATATTTAGACCTTCCATGTCAGCTGAGCTAAGGGGTTAAGCCACACACACACCGTCTGCTCTCTCTCATACAGCACACACACACACACACACACACAGACACACAAGTATAGGCAGTACTGAGCGTGACGTCATTCACACTCACTGACATAGCATTTGCAAACAAAACGCCACCAGAACAGTAAAGAAATAATATTTATAATGCACAACCCAATGCTCCACCAGTTTTGCCAGGGTGGGGTTGGGTGGGGCTGGCGGGATGAAAAGTACCTGGCAGGGCAAAGAGCTGACTAAACCTTTCACCATTCAGGAACAGGCTATTCCCCTCTGAATCAACTGCGAGACTCTGTTCAAATGAACTGTTCTGTAGAAGCAGAAAGACTACTCTGCTGGATGTCACATTCAAATTATAGCTCATGCTGAGCCACTCCTTTGTGCACTATTATTCACAATAACCAAATTTAGATTTTAGAAGGGGCAAGGTGGGGGCTGATTTGTATTAGGACACCGGTCATATGCTGCTAAATTCTGTCGGTTTGTCTCCTGCCACAACAAAATTAAGAAAATCCTGCTCTGTTTGTGTTGTAATTGAAGCTTAGATCTAAAGTAGGAGTATTTTTAGCAGGATGTTGAAGAGCCCGTCTTAGCTCTCCATCTCTTGCACTCCTCAAGAGAAAACTCCCAGAATCCCGCAGGAGGTCAGCTGATACACAACAGCTCTGAGAATCACAGCTTTCTTTCTTTACAGCACACAAGCAAAAACAGTGACGCACAGAAGCTGCCTGCCCTACAATCTCTAGCCCTCCTCCTGCCTTCATTTACATCGGAGCCAAGCAAATATTAGGTCACATTTATGTGGTGGATATTTTGTATGTTTTAGTCATTTTCAGGATGTCAAGCTCTCGTAGGGCTAGAGGTACAAACACATGCATATATACACAAAGCCTGTCCTCCTCCCACCAGAGCCAGGCTGGCTAGAACAGAGTCCCTCTCAGCTGGCTCTGCAGAAGTGTGAGCTACGAGCTGCTGCTGCTGCTGCTGTGTGTGTGTGTGTGTGTGTGTGTCAGTGTACGTATTGCAGTCAGCCAGCCAGTCACGCACATTCCTCTCAGGGAACTCCTCCTACATGCCTTTAAGCTGCTGCTGCACGTGGAGAGAGGCGCAGTTCAACACAAAACATGAGGAGGGAGGGAGGGAGGGAGGGGGTCTGTTAGCCAGCTGTAGGTTGAATAAGCGCAGGGTGAAAGAGATGGAGAGGGAGGCTATGTGCAGGGACAATCTCCTTTTCTTTACGGGCTGCAATCGAAAAGGCGTGAACAAAGGGAGCAACAGACAGAGCAGAGGGAGAAATATGTGACAAAAGTCAAGATTCAAGGTCACAGATGCCGTCACCTTTACACGATGGTTGGCTTGAATGTGTTGGATATACAGTAGAAGGCTATGGTTAAGACAAATAGAAGGTTCCAGTTCTTGGTCCTATTGGGGGATCTGGGCTAAAGGTGATGCTCCATGAGGGAGGCGAGGAATAAAACAGAAGGAAGCATGGATGGATGAAGGGAGGGGGGTAAAAGAGTGATTAAGGGAGCAGTGAAAAACAGCCTCTGGGATGTGGTGCCCTACAACCCCCACCACACACACACACACACACACACACACAAACGCATACACACAGAGGCCCAATCATGTGTGTGTAGGGGGTGTCAGATGGCTGCTTTCTAGGAAAAGTAAAACCAAGGAACACATGCATATACTCCTATAGCACACACAACAAAAACACACATGAAGACCACAGACAGTTATACACAAAAACACTATCACTAAACACATGAACCCATTGAAAACATACAAACATATGTGTATGTATGTTTTCAGTGGGTTTACACACACGCACGCATGCACACACACACACACACAGCAACACACAGCAACACACGCACACATGTGCAGTGCAGGACAAAGGACTAGTGATGGAAGCTTTGGTTAAGGGGCCCAGCCTGCACATGCATAGATGAGAGCTGTCATTCTTTAGGGCGTTGTGCCTGAATAGAACATTCCTATGAAGACAACACACACACAAAGGCACACACACACACAGATGCACAGCTGGGAGGTGATCAGGAAGCAGGACAACACAAAAAATGCAGAGAAGTAGGAAATCTTTGACATAAATAGAAAGAGCTGGGTTCACATAGAGAAGCACATTTACAGAACAGACCTACTTTTGTCCCTTTTCAACAAGTTAAAATTATCAAAACAAAAAAATCTGCTTGTACTATCTAAAAAGTAAACAGCTTGATGCAGGACATTGAAATCTTAGAGTCAAATTACCCCCCCTTGTGAGGTTTCTAATCATGTCTTTGATACAAATGGTTAAAACCATTGGGGAATTTATGTAAAAATCCATGTTGTGTACAAATCATTAAACCTTACAAGCAGGGCTCACTGTTCAATCCTGCCTTTTGCTTCCCCTCCTCCTTCTCCTCTCTTTCCCACTGGACCATGACCAATTCATTCCTGCCTCTCCATCTCTTTAAAATCTGCCCCTCCATCTCTTTAAAATCTTCATTTTCAATTAATCAGTGTAAGATGTCTTTTCTCTCTTTCTTCTATTTGTTTTTGACTTCTCTCTGTCTGTACTGTGTGTACATGATGTCATTCCGTCTCTTCTTTTCAAACCTGTGTAGAAACTTGGCTGGCCCCCTTGCATTCAGTTAGAGAAGTACCATAGCAACTACTAGCACTGCTTGAGAAATGCAAACAGAAAAACATCTAATTCAGGAAAACATAATCAGGTTTAGGTCCACGGTTTAAATAAGAGGCTTTGCTGATACATCCTGCACTTTATGGACCCAAACCCAAATCCCTAACACACAACAGAACACTGATCTTTCTCTTTTCCATGTGCGTGTGACCTCTCCTCCAGCTCCCGATAATGTGTGATGTGAATTATGTAACAGGTCGGATTTAGATTCAGGCGTCTTATTATTAGACCTGTGACCGCCTGCCACCAAGTGCAGCTGGAGCCCCGCCTACGGATTGGCAGGTTTGGCCTGTAATACGCGCACACACTCAGGCACACACCTCTCAGCTGCCTCTGTGTCCTCGGGCCAACAGATCAGCTAGAGTCATGTGGGATGGAAAAAGGCCTCCAGGACAAGAGCAGAGCGGTCAGTCTCGATAGTCAACACTGTGTTCAGAGTAAACACACCAAGGTACATGCTGACACACACTTTGGTGTGATTCATCATTAGCTAAGGCCTGTCAGAAAGGCAAACTAACATGTCAAAGATGTCAGTGCCTGGTCAAAATGGTTATGAGGCTTGTGATTTGAATACGTGTTGCTGGAATTAATTTAAGATAAGCAGACCCATTAGAACGTGCACTGTGGCCACTCAGACAAAGCAGCTTTTACTTCTTTCTACGGCAAAAGCTTCTCTGCTCTCTACATGCACACTCATTTACACGCATACACTTAAAGCTAATTTGAATGCTGTGTAAGTACCCATATGGCAAAAACCACTCCCATCCGCCTCTGCTCAGCCTGTGCGGTTGTCTGTATGTACCATTTGTTTATGACCACGTTTCATTTAAATGAAGCAGAGAACACTGCTAGAGTCTTGCTAGTCTTTCCTCATTAGTGATGCCTCTGTGTTGGGAGGACTGCAGACAAAAGAGTGACAGATCAAAGTCTCAGCGGGAAAACAACAGTGATGAGGTCACCTATAGCTCAGCTACTGGTTATCAAAGACAATATGAGATAATATACTGCAGGGCAGCAACCAGGGAGAGACGAGACATACTTCAGAAATAGAGAGACAGAAGGTCTACACAGATATTGGAAGAGACAGGCGAGTAGTCTAAAGGGCAGATAGGAAACACGCACAGTTAGTTCAAAAGGCAGATAGGAAGTCGCATTAACGCTGTTTCCAGTTAGCTGTCAGTCAAGTGGATATCATGGAAACGTTTGAAACCTTTGTGGAAACAACAAAAGCAAATTAGGTGGCATTTGCATCAGCTGAGCCGGTATAAAAACTAAACTTTCTGAATGTCAAAACACATCCACAAGAAATGGCAAGTTGTTACTGTTGAATGACTGAAAACAGAAAATCAAACTTGGCAATATCAAGGCCATACTCGACTGTGTGTGGCTATCTGGCAATACTGCACACTACAACACAGCAACATTACAACCTGCTACAGAATCAGTCTGACAAGGCAGACGGGAAAACAGCAAGACATCTTAACTTAACTCAACTTATCTCAACTTAAATGTGTGTATTGAAAGAATGGCTGGAGTAGTCCACTTGCAGCCACTTTGTCCAGTTCAAATGACTGTGAAAGTAAATAAATAACTGTCCAAAGCTACTGTTGAGGTTCTCCTGAGCGAGATATTAAAGGCTCTAACTGCTCCACTGGGGCTGAGGCAATTTTCTCAAGATGAATAAATAATAAAACTAAGAGAACCTAGGTCTGTATAACTGGACCAATTTCTTGAAAAACAACGCGGCAGAGGACACCAGAGGATTGCTAAGACCTCTGAGGCTTAAAATGCTCTTTTTAAGGTGAATCTGAATTGTATTTTAGGACCTGCAGACTTTCGATAACCAGGCTGGCAGTAGGCAGTGTATCAGAGGCATTTCCAACCACATTCAGTGCAGCAGCAGCAGCAGTCTGCTGAGCTCGCTGAGGTGTGTCGGCTTAACACATAGTGATACCGAGCTCCTTCTGAACGGAACCAAACAGTGAAGGTTCAGCCCTCCTGACTGCAAGTTCCTCTTTCTGATCAGGTACAGCACCGGATGTCCTTGATTGGAAAGAACTCAAAGTAAAAGATTTTTTTTTCTGTACTCCCACCTCTGGTCTCCACTCTGTAAGAGTGCTAAATGTGTGAAATGTAAATGCAAAGGCAATTGTGATGTTGTAATGACCTGATCTTGAATCATGCATGGACATGAATATGTAGATAAGTCCAAGTATATGTATGGTACATAGGGTTGCATGATGTTGGAGTTGCAATTTTAATTTATACCTCTATGCAAAATCCTTTAACAATTCTGTGATACTGCGTGTGCATTAGCAGAAATCTCAGCCGCATCACATAAAGCACTTTAATATTTCTCAACGTTGCTCAACAAATGACAAGACTGTCACACCTCGCAAACTGTGCAAAGGTAGAGGAAGCAGAAACAGAAACAAATCTAAATTTAACATCAGTTCTGTTGTGCTCGTACTGAAAAAAGGGTCATATTCTGTTGTGTGGGACTTTGTGAGATGAAAAGAGTCAAAAGCACTTAGATAACACAGCAGTGCACCATGACAAGATGACAGAGGAAATATATGAATTTTAAAATAGCCAATAGACAAAATCATACTCAATTCAGAGTGAGAAAATTCATATTCCGATTTTGTCAAGAATTGTCAAGCCCTAAGACACACACACAGGCACGCGCACGCACACACACACACACACACACAGCTTCACTTTCATAATGAATATACAGAGGCAGAATGTGAGATTACACTGACAGTTCTTCCATGCTAAATCTCCTTACTGCAGCCCCCGGTGAGATAAATATAGACACAACTTGGTAGCTCTCGTTTTCTGTTTATCTCTCCCTGTCTGATTTCAAAGTGTAGGTTCATACAGTCAACTATTTGATGACGTTGTGGCGGTGTCTGCCAGCAGCATGCATGTTAAAATGTAATGTGGTGAAGTCATACACTACGGAGAGATAAAAATAATTGTGCGCTAGGGAAAAAAGTTCCAACAGGGACAAGTTACTTTCTTTAATGCTGACACATATGCCTTAGTGTGCTCCTTTGATTTCTACATAATATACTGAAGTTACTAGGCTAAGCAAACCCTTAAACGTGCACGTATGACCTTCTTCTGAAAGGATAACACAGACAACACATAGATGATTTGAAAATGACAGAAAAAGGCACTCCCCTAAAACCCACCACTGGGATGGGGTTTTTGAAGGCTGATGTCCACTATGTGGCTATCCCAAGATGATGAGAACACATTCAAATGCACTGGTAGCAAAGCAGGTGGCAGATTTGAAGTGTCAGCAACTCTGGCAACTCCATTTCACCACCCTGGGAATTGTTTGCAATGCCGTCTTTTCTGTCCCATGGCCAATTCTGCAGTCTGACCAACTATATTTGGAGACCAGCTGGTCTGTGAAACTGACTAAACTCCCTTCCCTATATATCTGAAAGATTACAGCTGCTTGCTTAAAGTATGCGTTCCTTACCATCTCTGCATTTCTACGAGCACTTCACAACAAGAGTGTGGTTCCAAACATGCTGCGAGTACTGAAATATGCACGACCACAAAATTGACAGGCCTAAAGAGAAGCTACATCTGAGCGAGCAGTCTCAACCGCATACTGTATGTATCCATGCACTACATGCTGTTATGCTTTCGTAACACTGTTTAAAGAAACTCTGTCTAGTATGTTGATACTTAGCATAACATGTTGGTACCGATGGATTCCCACAACACAAGTATGCCTTATGCTAAAATGTAGTGCTTTACAGACTGACACAGGGTTCACAACTTATGTGCAAATTCTGATTGTTCTGAAATAAGCAGATGTTTTTTGCAGAAAAACACTGGCACTGTTGACAATTTCTGTTTCCTCATAATGGTGTATAAGCAGCAAAATGCAAATCAGTCACCATTTTTAACTTCTGGAGTCTGCTTTTGTTGTCAGCTGTCTAGCAACGGTGTCGTCCTTACTTCAAGCAGGGCTGAAACTAACTACTATTTCCATTATTAATCAATCAGCTCATTATTTTCAGATAAATCATGTAGACTATAAAATGTCAAAAAGCTGCAAAAAAAGGCTAACCACAATTTTCCAGAGGTCAAACTGACGTCTTTAAATTGCTCCTTTTGTCCAACCAACAGTCCAAACCCAAGGACTCTTCATTTACTCTCATAAATGATCAAGAAAAGCAGAAAATCCATAGATTTAAGAAACCTGAGCAAATGTTTGACATTGTTGACTGAAAAGACTAGTCGATTACCAAAATAGTTAACGATTCATTTTCTTTACATTGACTTATTAACGATTAATCGTTCCAGCTGTAGAAAAACAAGTGATAAGTGATTAATTTTAATTAGGTACAGCTAATACATTTTTACTGGGCAGATGGTTACCAGTTAAAAAAAACTAAAAATAACTTAAAAATAACATAATATTATATTTTATCTCAACACCTGAGTTACTTTCAGTAGCTAGTTTAGCAAACATGCTGTTTCAATATTGCTAAATTTCCAGAGAAAGCAGAGGCTGCAATAGGATTTAAGAAGCTATTAACTGAGCAGCTCTGTGCAGAACTCTTCCTTTTCCAGTCCCAAGATAAAAGGAAGTGTCGCAGTCAGGAAAAGAGCGACTGACCTGGGACTGCTGGAGAACAGTGATCAACCATCACAACTGTTGACCAGGGAAAAAAGGGAGAAAAAAAAAGGACAAGTGTTGCCAAGGCAACAGAGACCTTGTGTTAAACATTCCCGTCACGGTGATTGAAGAGTGTCTGTGTGTAGGAATGAGCTGCACCAGTATGCGTCTTTGTATGTGACAGTGAGCTGCAGCTTGACGAGAAAAGTGTTTGAAGACAATTGATGGTCCTGTCGTGCTCTGCGAGTGCGTGCGTGCGTGACGGGCACTGGATATATACAGCATATGGCTGTTTTGTGTTAGAGCATGTCCCTCGTGCTCTGACCGTATACCATGCCCTTGTATTGCACACTGAGGCCGTCTGTTGTGTCTGTTAAGCCGTTTATGTGATCATACTCGCTTTGTGTGTGTAGGTGTGTATGTTATTCAAAGTGTGTCTGAGTGTTCATGTCGCTCTTGTATTTTTTTGTTCTCTCTCTCTCTGGCAAAGCAGCAGTGGATTACTGCTAAATTTCAAATGTAATAACAGGGTCAGCTGTGTTGTTACACAGCACTGTATAACAGGAATCCCATGTCACCGCCAGCCCACCTTTCCTGTTTTTGTCTGCCTTGTGTTACAGCATTAAAATACACTGTAAGTGATGGTGAAGTCTCATAGCAGAAGACTGCAAAGAATGATTAGGATCACTGGTAAGCAAGAGCTGATCTAGATTCAGTTTAATGTGCTGAAACTGGACACAACTGAAAGCAGGCTGGTTGACAATGCCATTTCAAATTTTACAAAGTTGTCTATCTCACCAACAAACTTTGCACTATGTCTGTCAGCAACTAATAAGTACAAGGGAGTTTAGTTATATTACAGGTTTCCAGTGTTGTGTTTTAGTCTGTCTTTCTTGGAACTTTTCCAGTTTCCCCCCACTCTATTAAGTGAAATGTTCCTTCAAAACTATGGACTTCGGATCTATGACACGGGTGTCCCTCTCTCCCACTCCGCAACACAAAGGGGCAGATTCATGGCACACTTAGCAACAAGCCCTGATTGGCTGAGAGGCGTCAGTACAGTTCCAGCTGAGAAGAACCCTTCTTCTGTTTTGTGAACTCAGCTGCTATTATTCTCCCACTGCCAACAAACAACACACAGAAACAGACTTGACCCAGACTGACACACCACCTTGCCCTCCCTCTCACACCCATTATCGTCAATCATAAACAGATCTGTTGTTTAGAAGCTGAGCAACCAGCATACTAGAGAAGTCACGTGGTAAACAAGCTCGGCCTCTGGAAAAAACTTTTCATCATGAGGTGTACGCACTTAACAGACAAAACTCATGTCAGCTGATGTGGAAAAAGTAACTCAAGGCTCTCTCTCACTGACCTAGGACCTGCTTTCCCAGAGCAGCTATGTCTATCAGTCAGTACTTCTTTGACTTGTTTGTTGACATGTCCTTGTCTCCCTTTTCCTTACACAGTTCTGGTAGGTAAAATAGTGGCCAGACAAATTCCTGTAGATTTTTTACACATAGCTGTTGGGCAAAAAATAACGTTTCTAATACAGAAACTGTGTGCAGTATTAGCAGGTCATCTAGTTTACGCCCACACTTGCTGCAGTAAACTTTTGTTAAGTTCACACACACACAAATCCCCCTTAAATCACTTGTGCTGTTCAGCTTTCTTGCAGTATTAGGTCAGTACAGTATGATGAAAGCACCAGCAACAATGGTAGCCTATCACAGTTAGGCAACCATGGAGTTCTACAGAGTCTGCAGGATTTCACTGCAACAACACACACTATGGCAGCTAATTTCAGAGAAGACAAAATAATCCAGACAGGATTGTTAAATCAGATGGTACCGCCTTTGAATCAGATGAAACTCTGCAACCTCTCTGCCAGCTATTGAACACAAAGATGTAAATTCAAATCCAAACCCTGCTGGGACACTCAAGGTTAGGAATGAGATTCAGCATGCTCTCTTCATCTTTAACAACCATAGCAACTGGAGTCCTTGAGTAAGGTACTTAACCCCCACCATTATTCAGATGAGTTGCCTGGTGTGTAAAACTGACTGAGACTGGTTATACTGGGCAGTTGCCAGGTATAAATGCATTAGGCTGAGTAAATGCAAAGTGAAGCTGAAAACATTTATGTGCTGTAAACTTTCACAATTCAACCAATGAATACAAATACAGGGACTCACAAAATCCAAAGTAATGAGGTAGGCATACTTATAGCCACGTCCCCCTTCAGTGTATATCATTTGCATGTAACAATTCATCGCACCTCTCTCTCCAAATTCCCCTCTCATCTTTCCTGAAATTCCAGAGAGATTATCTTCAGAAGCAGTGACCTAAGGTTTGCTGTGCCCTTTCTGACCTTATTTGCACACACTGTAGCCAGGCCCCCTAAGCCCCTGTTATTCAGGCAAGAGTGGTCCTTTGCAAACTCATTGTCTAACTAATACCTGTTATGTAATGTGGAGTGGAGTGAGTAAAGCAGTACTGGACAAGGAGGGCAAAGTGGGAATTACTAAGCCTCAGTAGAGCCAACAATCATTTAGTCCTGCTTGATCAAGCCTTAATAATGTACACTATAGCTTTATGTATACTAAATGTACACTATAGCAATAAAATTTCATTTTAGATTCCCACTTTTACATTTTTGATTTTATAGACATGCCACAAAGTAGCGAATACACATCCCAATATTGTATCAGGTGCTTTAGCAAGAAGGTGAAAACAATATCAAGATTTCTTTATGAGAATGAAAATGTTCATGATGATCACTTCCTCCTCTACGACCAATTTTTAGTTACTTGCTAATTTTTTTAAGGCCACTAAATTTAACTGGGTGCATAGACGGGGTCTCCTTGACCAATTCCGATCTCCTCTAAAGGCAACATCAGACAATAAATCTTTACTATTGCAACTTAAATTTCAGCAAGCTGACTGCTGGTAGCCACAGGACACTAGGGCAGTAGGACAAGCCAGCCTCTCTCCGTAACCAGAGCCACCCTGTTCAACATGAATGCATGGGCCTTTGACCTCGCCTCTGCTGCCGATGCCAATTTCTAGAAAGGGGAGTCCAAATTGTGCAACCCGAGCAGTGTCTCAATCTCCAAGGCCCACATGAAAAGTGTGTCAGTTGTGGCACAGGCAGTTCCAGGTGGTTGGAACTGGCTGGAGTGAACCACTTGGGATAAGGAAGCACAAGGCCAAAGTCTTGATGTGGCTAGGAAAAAAAAACCCCTCACCTTATTCACGATAAAGCTGCACTGAAAGATTGATCTGCCACAAAGGGCCAACAAATAGCTTTTGTTTACCTTCTCACCTTTCATTAATATACTGTACTTCATGTAGCGGTCACGTAGTACTGATGTCTGTCAGGTCTTGTGAAACTCAAAGTTACAGCTCTTTGACCCTCAAATTCAACAACAGCATTCATTAATGGCACATCAAAAGCCAAAAGCTAACCACTAAAAATCAGATGAGCAAAGGGGAAAAAAGAGAACATTAAGCCAGTTAAACAAGATAGACTGACTGTCAGCTGGTTTGTTGGGAGGATGGAGCAATGCTGGGGTGATAAGGGAATTGCCTCGCTCAACCGCCTGAGAGCGATGAGATGAGACAATGGAGAAAAGGAAAGGGGATAGTTGTGATGAGTCTCAAATTAACTTAACCTCACACTGTTGTTAATAAACAATGTGCTTAACGCCTCCACAATGAGCCCCTGAGGTACTCTCCGTTAACAGAGACTGGGAGCATGAACATTTGTGTATGTGTACCATGATTCTATCACTTTAAAGGACTATTTCACATTAGTGAGAGATCAATGATCACCTTTAGATTTCTCTTGATTAATCAGTATTAGTGATAACCGTGTGTGAAGTGTGAATACAAAGAAAATATTTCTTAGATTTTTCAACTCAACTTTTTCTTTCCTTTTTCCTATCTCCATACTGTTATCAGACATGTAAATTCTTCATAATTTATTATGGTACTTTCAGCCCTTTAACACATAGCAGTACACTGTCAGCATGGGAACGCAAACAGATGAGATGTGTGTGTTGTGCGTCGGTGAGGTGTATGAACCTGATTAAATTGCTGGCTTACGTAACAGTGTGTGGTGTCTGGTAACAGATCTTAAAAGCTGAGGAGGATTCCACCCTCTTCAGAGTCAATCTACACCCTCTGTCAAATTAACATTAACCATGTGTAGCAAAATCAGTGACACCTGACGAGAACTATAAACTAATAAAGGAGATTACTACATGGACTCAGGAGATTCAAGACTTTATAAAAACATTTTCAGTAAACAGTTTATTTGCAAATGACTGCATTCTATTTTTATTTATATCATCTTTAGTTTCAACAAAATACTGCATTGAAAGAAGTATAAAAAAGGAAAGCAAAGTTTAACAAATAGACTGTATAAAACATGGACACAGTCTCTGTGATGTCATCCATAGGTTTCTGAATAGCCATTGCAAAGCTCAGTGACAGTGGCTCTGGCCGTCGCCATCTTTGCCGCGCCTGACCCCACCAATCTCCTGACTAATCCAAAAATTGGTAAAGAAATGCAGCAAGGATGGCGTTGAGGTCAAATGAAGCCTGGTTGCTAGCTGTCACTCAAAGCAGCCATGCCCCTAATTAAGCATAACCTTAAACCTTAATATAATTAAGACAAATGGGTTATATAAAAATTCACCCCTGTACAGTTGTTATGAAAGGGGAAATTAACTATAGAGACTAAAACTGTTTTTTGTACCAAGCTGTAAACATTTTTGTTGTAAGGTTTTAGGCATTTTAATATGGGGGTCTATGGAGATTGACTCACTTTTGGAGCCAGCTTCATGTGGTCATTTGAAGAACTGAAGTTTTTGGCACTTACGTGTTGGATTCATATTTCAGCCCTGAAGACTGCTGACTGGTTTAACCCCAACTTCACACCAGAGTTGAATTGTCAGTCACACTCAGCGTTACACACCGAGTCACATGTACATCTGTCGGCCCTGATGTGAACTCACACTGTTGACAAAAATGGAAGCACATTATTTTAGGTGGCAGATGAACCGGCTTTATGCTACAGCCTCATCTTTCCTTCATTCAAAGCATTATGTAAAATAAGTGCTCCAATAGCAATTTATCCGCAAAATGTCTTTATCAAGCAATCAATATAAGTACACTGATAAATCTGTCAGGCCCGACTATCACCTATTTCATTTTTGTGCTTAGACACAGAGCCAACCTAGCTCTATTTCTGTCAATATGCTTTTTGTCTAGATATTATCAACAGATAGTGGTGGCAGAGGTGTTAAGTGCTGAGGTGTTACAGTAGCTGAAGTGTATATTATGTGACTCAGAGGATGGAGGACAGAAAAAAGAAAGGGGGTGGGGGGTCAGTTTGGTCTCTCAGTTCCAAAAATAACATGGTGGAAGCATGACAAGACATAATCTAAACATGCCATCGCATGGCATGAGTCTTTGTGTTTTCATTAGTCTATTAGTCTCCGTTTCAGAGCAAGGTGTGCTGGTCTCACAGAATTTAGAATTTAGATCCACTTATGTCACATCGGGGATTAATACTACAGTGGAAGACTGAACTATAGAGGACACTGTGATTTAACAGATCATGGAGATGAAATCCCAATATTACAAGCTATTGAGTTTGGGCCACTTTGCTTACATAAAAAACATGGTTGGATACTTCACTACCCAGTTAATTTATGTTTTCAGCATTAATCTAAACGTTTACATGCAGAGTTAGGACTTCAGACTTTTTCAAGACCAGAAGATACCTCGAAGAAGAGACTTTAACCGAAGACAAACTGAATACAGCAAGGACAGACAGATATAAAGACACAGAAACTTAAACACACAGAGAGAACAAGAGATAGACATTGTCCCCACCCCAACACCACCCCTACCATGAGAAAACCACCAGGTCCAGATGGCTCTTCCTGTTCCTGCAGAGCTGGCTGCTGGTTGGCTATGAGGAGCCACAGGGGCGGGAGGATGTGACGAACACACTAGCAAATGACATCACTTGCTCAGTGGCACCCTGGCAGCAGAAAAATGACCCATGCTGCTACTTTCAGCTTCAGCAAGTCCAGCACTCAGTCTGGATGGAGTATTTTTACTGAGCACCTGTTTTTATGTCTGTGTTTGTGGATAAAGCCCACTATGACCAGAATGGCTATAACTTCCAGATGAAACAGCATTATGAGAGTATCTAGCTTCTGTATCATGACGTATTTCCGAGTGAAACACAATAGACAGGTAGGACATGACGTTGTGAGGAAATTGATTTGAAGTTTAAAACTGGGCCTGTCATAACATACCTGGAGAATTACAGCGATTCAGACTTGGATGCTTGCCTGCATTCAGTCGTAGAGGACTACTTGCCCCTCATTACTCTCATTATTGAAGCAGGCAGATGTAGCCAGGAGGTTTGAGGGTTAGTTACTGCTATCTCGATAGTGTACACTGACGAGACAGCAGTATCTGTTAGGGAGAGAAATGAAACCAGTCATCGTAGTTGCTGAAGCAGTCAACTGTAAAATGCCTTGCACATAATACGGAGGTGTCACAGATACCACTTTCCTCAAAGTGAATAAATCCTAGCCAATGGGCCTGTACCCACAGTAGTTTGGGGAAACTGAACAAGATTCGAGGTGGGGAACACCCAAGGACACACCGATGTGCCATGCTGTTGCTAGCTAGCTAACTAATGAATCTAAGCTCTGTGCAGCTAAAAGTTAAATACTGATTGGGAGTGATGGGTGGATGTCATGACATTATTGGTTGAAAAAGGAAAAGTTGGTTGGATTTTGATTGAACAGAATACGAAAAAATGTATTATATTTTTACACAACATGACAATATGGGGATGTGATCTAAAAAGTTAAACAGCTGGTGTTTTAAATAAAATATTCCAGCATTATGTAAGATCATTGCTGGACTGGAAGGACAAGGTGCCCACTCCCATGCAACGGTTAGGCTAGGCTAGGCTACTTACAGTCCAACCTGTCACAACAGCATTGATTTACGCTGATTGCTCAGGCGGCCAGGATAGTAATTCATGGTTGAATGCCTACCCAGTATTGGTATTCATTGCGAAAGGCAATCTCGCTGTACAATGGGGTGTCCAATATCCATGTTCAGTGCAGCTGGGTCAGCAAATGTTGTTATATTGAAAACACTTATGTTGACCTTAACCAGTTGCTAAAATGAATACCTACTGTAAGATTGTGTCGATGTAAACAGAAAAAAACAACTGGACCTTTTAAATAAGTCTTAATGAAATATCTGTTTCTGCTGCTTTGTTTCCAATTGTTATACACGTAATGACATAACAAATGACAGGATATGTTTTGGAATCAAAACATATCCTGCCCCCTCTCTCTGGTAAGCAGTTACGCAATGCATATGTAGAGCTTTTATTGTGAAAGGCAGAAAGTGTGCTTAGTATGGATGGAAGCAGTAAAGAGTAATGCTGTCTTGGTTCAAACTACAGAAAAACACGACTGAATGCCTTCTGAATTCAAGTTTCTATCTTTCAGTGAACTGCTTACTTGCCTTGTTTACTCATCGTCCGAGTCTGTTGTGCACTGCAGCCCTTACTCGTTCTTCGGAGAAAATTAGCAAAATAAAATGACAAAAAACACACAAACAAGCAAACAAAAAATAACGGGTGATGGACTCAGCCTATCACACACACACACACACACACATACATATATATATATATATATCTCCAACAGTTGCTCAACCCTAGTGCACAAGCACAAGCATGAAAAGGGGAAAAAAGTACACATGGGCTCCAACTGTGTGAGACAAGTAAAACAGAAGGGAGCACCTGTTATAGCTGCCCCTTGCTATGGGGTAAATCACTGACGAGGAGGAGGCAAAGAAAACACAGGACTAGACAGGTGTTGTACAGGACAACAGTGTATGTCTCTGCGTTATCTGGGTCTATCGTCAGTGAGAGTGTATACTCTGATCCACTGGCATGTGGCTGGGGCGTCTGAGGGCAGCTGTAATCTGGCTGAGTGCATGGCAGAAAGCAGGCAGGCAGGCAGGCAGGCAGGCAGGCAGGGAGGCAGTGGAGTAAGTTGTGTGCATGTCTATGTGGGGGGTGGACTTGTATTCAAGTCCTCCTTAAAGGACTAATGCTTCCAAACAGGAAGCACCACTAAACAAACACTCTGAATAACATTACAGAGATCAGGAGCACAGTGCTGAGGCTTTCCAGCTGACTGAGTCTCTCCAACATGACTAGCTCTGAGGTCATCTCTGTGTATGCTGTTCAATGTGTGTCTGAAGGGGGGAAAGAAAGAGAGCTGTGGTTGAGGGCATAAAAGAGGAGGCACTCAGTCACCATTCTTAGCCCTTTGCTCATGCATTTCACCACAATACCACATTACTTCATAACAGCATCTAATGCAATGTCTATTTTATTTGTAATGTCCCTTCAGTGATTTGGTTGCGAAGAGGACCACAGCTGAGCGAAAACAGCCTATTTTTATGGTGTAAACAATTCCTATGTGGTTTTTGAATCAAACTTTGCCCTTCTACATGTGGAGACAACACAGTAAAACAAAATTATGACTTTAAGGATACAAATAAAACCCAGCTCAACCACACTTCAGCTGAAACAATTTGAAACCTGATACGACAAGCCATTTTCCCTAACTGGTGGAAACAGGTCCTGAGTTTTCCATTGCTGCTCTTTATGGCACCTGTAAAAGCTGTCAGTTGAGCCACATGGTTCAACGGTACAGCGCTTATTAGGGGCAAGAGCAGTCTGTTGCGTACTCTCTGCCACACTCACTCTCTCCTCACACCCGCATACACTCACACACACACGCCATCCTGACTCACAGCTCAACTCACAGAAAAACAAGGGGGTCAGATGACTGTGGTTAGGCCCCTGAGCAGAACATACGTGTTTCTCTTCTCCCTTTATAACAAAAGCATGGTTCACAAAGTGCCACAAAGAGATGTTGCATGGACATGAAGTAAATGCTGCTCATCTGTCGTCTAAATTCTTAGTTTTTAATCACACGCTGAGGTCTCTGAATGCCTACACTGATGCTACTTTTTCTTTGGATACCTACTTGGATAACCAAACCCAGGTTGTTAGCTGATACAGGGTTCCCAACTGATACCAGATACACTATTCCACCTCTGATTTTTTAGTTTTTAATGGTATTATTCAAGAAGCTTTATACAATTGTGTTGTTACAGCCATGATAAAGAAAGAGCACTTAATTTGGTTTGGTCACATCTGCCTGATATGAGACCTGTTTACTAGGGTCAGCATCAGCACTGTTACTGATTCAATATGTTGGATTTGAGCATTTGGAGCGAGGGGCAAAGGGCTGCAGGGTACAGCCTGATTCATCACCTCATCACCCAGCCAAAGCCATGGCTTGTCTTTTCACACCCACCTGATCAGGAGGTCACAGCCTGTGAGACTTGCTGCAGGACATTAGTGTTAGATGCACATGGACTTGTTTAGATCTCCCCTTCAAACTTAATATAACTAGGCCCTCCAAAGAAACCCAGAGGAGTGAAACTGCCTGCTCTGTGCTCAACGCAACCTTTGTGTGGTCCTGGCTACTAAGTAAACAGCTTCTCTCCCCACTGCAGTCCCTTTCTCTGTGAGCAGGGAGGGAGGCAAAAGAAGGAAGGCATCTGGACTATAAGCAATCTGGTATCTCCACAACAGGAACGGTACAGTATGTTCCAAATAACAATAGCCCCACAGTCCCTGCCAGTCAAACAAGGAGCTACTGCTGTGGAGCAGCTTCTACTAGCACAAGCTTTCATAATTAGAACATGACAGTGAGTGAGCCAACCTGACATGGTGACAATCCATGAAAGGGTGAGGAACAGGCTCGCTGTAGTAATGTGCCTTAGGCCAACAGTTCACAGCACTTTGGCAGATACAAGGTGTACACACACACACACACACACACACACACACACACACACACACACACACACTATTCTTATTTGAGAATTTGGTTGTAAATATCTCAATATCCCGAATAAAGCAGCAGCGTTGCTGTTTGCTCTTCGCAGTTGACCCAGCATGCTGTGCTGCATTATTAGGCTATAATTACACTGTACAGTGCCAGTCAGTGTGCCCTTTTCTCTGGCCAGTCACACCACACAGCTGTCTGGGTCAGTGCTTCTATATAAAGGCTTAGGCTCCTACAGGCAAGGCAGGGCAAGGCTAGGGTTAAAAGTCTAGGCCCATATAGGGCACATGTTTACAGTTTGTTGTGGCGTCCCATTACCAGCATATTGTGCTCTAAGGAAAATCCCACTCTGGCCAGTCAGCAGGCTGACTGCAGTTTCATAACCCAAGCAAGCACACAGACTATCCTTGATTGACTGCAGCTAATCTCATCATGACTGAGAACAGAGGTCCTTCACTGCCTCCAAGTATGGTGCTACTGTGTTGTTGACAACAGATCAAGTCACCAGTGACCCTGGATCACAAACAACCATGTACAATCAATCACTGTGAAAATCATTTGGCTTATACAATCCAGGACCTTATACAATACCTAATGTTAATTGTGTCAGGGCAGAGATTAAGGTACTGACATACCCTTTACAAATTAAAGCGCTAGTAAAACTGGTATAATCACACTGGAACAAACAAGGGTGTCCCCTCTGTCCCCGTTTTACCTCTCGCTGCAGATACAGCGACATGTAAACAGGTTGCAGAGCATACGGCAGGAGCCTCATTTTCACAACAGGGTGGGTGTCAAGAACATTTTGCAGCAGCCCTGTGCAAGAGGCTGTCAAAACAAGAGCTCCTGGAAAAGGGAACAGCACTTGGCATGAAAGAATCTGGCAGGATGTATGCTGTCCAAAAATGGGGAAAGAAACATTTAGTGCACCAAAACTAGAACAGCAAATGCGGGTTGTATGTACACATCCTCGTGGACTCGGGTCAGGCTATGTTAATTCACATAACCAGTGACCGGGCTGACCAGCTGTTGCATAATTCCCTGGCCAGATTCTTCTCTCATAGGAATGGGTACAGTCAAGCTGGACCTGCACAGCTTGCCCATACACTAATGGCCAAATCCACCCCACATGTGTGTCTGTGTGTCTCTGGTGCCCCACATACCTCGCTCGGGCTTCATCTTGTCCAGTGTCATCAGGTTGTCCTCAGGGCTCTCTTGCAGAGTCTTCTCTTCTTCTTCAATCACACACAGCCTTGACAGCAACACAACGGTTTCTGCACCCCCAAACACTCTGTGACTGAGACCTGCTGTATTAGCTAAGCGATAATATCAGCTGTGAAACCCGTGTGTTGGTGCCAGCTGCCCCCTATCCAACAACAAAGCATCGCTTTGTTAGCATGCTACTGTACGCTTCCATCGAGTCGCACTGTATTGTCCAACTGGCTAACACAAAGACAGCTGATAGCGAACGCCAGTAACAGCTACCGTTAGGTAATGGAGTTGTCAAGCTGCTTGCTAGCGAGTAACCAATCTGACTACCAGTAATTTAACTAGCTAGCTGACTACTCTTACAGTCCGTCTCAAATTCCACCACCTGAAACATAGTTGCGTCGCGATGCATTTCTGTCTGCTCTCCTCTGACGTTGACTCCTCACAACGGCTCCCTGGCAGGACTGGAGGGCTGCTAACTCAGCAGTGTTAGCCAGGTAGCGGACCAAACTAACTAACTTTACCGTGACTATAAGGCTAAGCGTCTACTGGTGACGACGACCTCCCAAACATCCCAACCCCCACTGTAGCGCAGGTAGCCACAGCTCAGCAACAAACATCGATTCAGATGACGGAAGGTCTCGGCACATGCATATAGATTATTATTACTATTTGCTAAGACGAGACCATATACAGTGTTTCATTTTTCTCACGAAACGGCAAACGGGGATATCACGCGTATATGGACCACTTTCTAATAACCATCCACAGCGATAGAACCGTCGCCATCTAACGTTACTTTACGCTAGAAACGCCACCTGTGCTGACTTCCTTTACGATCCTCATTAAAACTTTTCGAACCAACAACAAATAGCACGACTCTGCTCGAACGCGTCGGTAACACGGCGACGTTTTCCGCGAGCGTTCGCTGAGCAGCAGCTGCTGTTTTACCGCTGACAGGCCATTTGACTGCTAAAACTACAAGACTGGGTCGATACTAATATTATTCAGCCGAAATGCAGATGAAAGGAACAGTGAGTCCTCCTCGTCGTGATGCTTACAGTCTGCCTCCCCTCCTCACTTCCCTCCCCACTGCTTGTCAAAACAGATCAGTGCAGCTCCAGTCACGTGTCCCAACAACAGCCCCAGTCGTCACTTCCCTCTCTGCCAGCCTCGCGTGAACTCGCAGCCATAGCAACCGCCGGTTTAGAAGCGGTACTCTTCTTCGGCGGTACTAAAACTCGTGAGGAAGACGTGCCGTGTCGAGTGAAAACAGATCTAGTAATAAACGCCCGACCCGCATGTATCTGCCAACAGTTCTGTAACTTTAATGGCAATGGAAATTTGAGTAAGGAAAGGGAACAAACAACTGGCTAGCCCGCGTAAGACGATTGGTCCGTGGGATTCGGTGCGCGCTCACGTGCGCACGTGAGGGTTCGTTTTTTTCCGTCGTGAACATTTTGTTCTGGCTTGTTTAGCTTGTATGAAGACAAAGATCGTTAATGCAGGGTAATGCTGTGCTGTAGTGCTAAGTCCTGGCTGGCTGAGGGACTTTCAAAGCCAATGACAAGTTGCTGGTAAATGGCTTCATAATGATCACAAGACTACATGCTAACTTTTGAGTCTTTGCGATTTTTGAAACTAAGGAACGTTTTCACTTGTCTATATTTTATACAAAGGAACTGCCTAATTTGTTCCTTGTTATTGAAAGGCAGCTTCAGTAATTTATTATATCTTGTATTTTTCAGTAATATGGTAATATTAAACAGAAAGCTAAGCCACTGGGTGCATCAAGAATCCCAGCCAATGCAGAGCCAACCGGATAAGTTATATAGATAAGATAAGAGATGAGATAAAGCTTTATTTATCCCCAGCCGGTGAAATGTGGGTATTACAGCAGCATGTAATAGCAGTTGGAAAGAAAAATAGCAACGGAGATAGAGAAATTCAAAAACAAAATACAAAATAAAAGTTGACTATATATATGTACATATTATACAAGCGACTATATATAAAAAATATGCATTGCTGCAATAACTGGACAGGAGACCTGTTCTCAAGACCAAGTGGATGTCATGGCAAAGCAGTGCCAGATACAGTACGACATCAAACGACAACAAAAACCCGAATATCAATTACGCCTGACGATCATTTAGGAGGAGATTTGATTTTGGTACACATGAAAAAAGGATAGAGGGAGAGCTCTTTGTTTTAATCTCTTCTTTGCTAAAACCTCTTGGAACAAAGGCAAAGGCCAAAATGAGGACACCAGAATCTGCTTCACAAATCTGTTTGGCAGCTGCAGTTGTACTTTGTGTGTTATTGCTGTTTGCTCCATACAGATAGACTGTGTACATCGGACGTGAGTTTGGTTATAAATGATGAGTATTATTAGAATATTTTGGATAGACTACTGAAGGAGGCTATAGCATATTGTTGTGGCCACGGCCAAGCATTTTTCAGAGAATTAGTGCCTGTCATACTATCTGCTATGAGCCTATTGAATTTTAAACTGACTGAGTTGTCCTTTGTTTATGATAACAGATAAGTGACTCAGAAAATGTAGGGTCCACAATTACTTTAATTAAGTTTAATTTTCTATTTAAGATAAAAAATATATATATTGTACAGTGAATGCAGACCTCTGTGGTTGAAATGAAGGAAGAATCTGCCATTACTGACTCACTTTGAGTGGCACTGGTGCTTAAACTGTGATGTTTTTTTTTCCCTTTTTAGCTGTAGTTCAGCAACCTGCAGCCTGCAGCAGCCTGCAGGAACAAAGAACTGTGTTATTTTTAAGTGTGAGTGTGATGGGGAAGCTGACATTCTAAGTTGTGGTTTATAATGAGCTGCAAAGGTCTGCAACACATTTAGAGCTGTACTTAGTGTGATGATGTCATTTAGAGATAAATCCTGGAGCTAACAGTAGCAACTCCTAGAAAGCAAAGACACACCCTGCTGATTTTAAAGAGATATGGGCACATTTTCCAATTCAAAGGAAGATCTGCATTCATGAAAATCTAATTTATTAGAATTTATTATCTGAATCCATAGTGCACAGTGTAAGTGAACCAAACATCATTTAAAGTATTGACACTCTGATTTGCAGTGTATGGAGAATTGTCTGTATGGGTATGTAATGATTGAAAGAAGTTCTTGTCTTTGGAAAAATGTCACAGCTCCATCTAGTGGCAGGTTACAAATAATGCATCAAGTAAAAAGAGAGCAGAGGAAGGGCTAAAACTCCAGACAAATGTTGTGCAAATAAGAGTGCGCCTGAGGTGAAAAATTTATGTGAGATTCAGTGTAACTGAAGATAAACTATATTAGGGCATGATCCAGGTGACTTTGCTGATTTTTGGATTATTTAAAGGACCACATTACATTGCTTTTCTGGCCTTTGGAATTCTATTTTCAGGCTATTTTCAGCAACATCAGAGCTTTAAAGGAAATAGAATGGTAAATGTACAAACACAAGCATTATTGTTTTTGGTTGAGCCGTATTTTGAAGAATTTCACCTTTGTTGTGGGCCTGTGGTTCATTGCAAAATTGCATTTCCAACATTAGCAATTTACCATTTGTATTAAATAAACCTCCCTGCCCACATTTTCTTTTAAAGTTAAGACTGATGACCTCTAAACAATTCTGATGTTTTTAATTCTTCATTGTATATATAACTTTTACAAGTAAAAACATGTAAAACATATAATACATTGATTCATTATTGTTACAGGAGCACAGGTGCATATATTTTGAAGATAGGCGCCCCCCAGGGCTTCCAACCCTGACAGCGTATGAAACAAAAACTATCCACTGATCATCTGAAGCTACTTGTCATTCAGGTTCCCATCCAAGACAGACTCATACACCTGCTTGTCCTCTGCTTCCTTATCTGATTTGATGTTTTATTGATTCAATTTGCCTGTCTGAGGGAAAAAAGACAAAACACACACACACACACACGCACCAAAAGTAAAATAATAATAACAAGAGACAGGATTCAGAAGCTGGAAATACCAACCATTTATTTTCTACTTTTTGTGACTACAGAAATGTTGAAACATTTGAACACTGAAAAAAGCTGGATGACATCATCACTTGCCTCTCAATTTTCTTTCTTTTTTTTTTCATTTGCTTAGCAATCACAACAGATGATATTGCACGGCACTGAGAAAGCAGTAGCAAAGCCTGGGAAACAGCAATGACAAATCAAGTCATGAGACATGGAGTTATACATCTGAGAGTAACACCGACAGCATTGCCTCTCTGGCACGCACACGCACGCTCACGCGCAGGCACTCGTGCGCACACACACAAGCATGCACACACACAGTCATACTGATAACTGAAGAAGCATCGTGAGTTGAGCAGGAGGTCAAAAGAAAGAGATCAAGGTTGACAAGAGCACAAGGCTTACGAGCGCAATGAGATTTCATTGTGAAATGCAAGTGCAAGATGAACTACTGTACTGTAATCTATTCCTAAATGTCTATGACAACAAATATGCTTGTTTATCAAAACCCTTCAAGCATCTTTGTATATGAATAGCTGGAGGACACCCCTCTGCGGGTGAGAAACTAGTTCCCCAGCGTTAAGAGATCCAGATGATTGTCTTAGGCGCCGCAGTATTATTATGAGACTTGTAGCCAAGCTACCAATCATATGGGAACTCCTTATGGACAAAATAACAGAAAATGTGAAAACGGGGAGAAAATAGATCCACACTGCATCATCCATTCCCTCTTTAATACAGGCCTTTGTAACTGTTATGCAGCTGTACTTTGCTGAAACACTAACATTCTCCACTGTGTGACAATGTGACTGCAGGACATGCTGATGAGATCTGTCGTGGACATGTTGGTGATGACCTTCAGTCCTTGGAGGTACTGTGCTGTCTGCATGACAGAGAGGATGCAGTACACAGTGAGGCCTCTGACAACCAGGGGGAGTCACACTTACTGTTGTGATACGCACCAGTCGGCCACACACATGCGGACACACCAGCAGTACACGCACATTTTAACAATGGACCAACACACAGTAAAGAAATCCAGGTAAATGAGCACACACACACACACACACACAAACTCACATACCTCAGCAGTAGGATTTGAGTTGCACACACACACACTCACAGGAAAAGAAAAGAGCAACCCATGTGATCGCTCCCACACACACTCACACACTGATTCCTTGGTAAGGTTCTTTGCAGTTTTATTAGACTTTGCTCATAGTCATTACACGAGTACGTACCAAAAGAACAGATACTAGGTGGAGTGAGGCGGCAGTGCCACGGCAATAAAAACAGACCCAGCTCCGCGGCACAGCCCCTGGCAGACCGGCTGCCCAGCCACCACTCCACCTCACTCTGTGCATGAGACAGCAAAGTGAGCGGGACTTGCAGCCCTCGTTTCAAATGCTTCAGATTGTACATTGAACAGGAGATTCCCCACATGGTAGAGTAAGCTTGTCTACATAGCCCTACGCCTTCTACATTCTATACCCGTGCGAATGGCAAATCAAAACTCAACAAGTCTACCTCACAAATGCCAGTGCTTTTCAACATTATACATATTTTTTTTTTCCAATTTTTGGTTTGTTTTAAAAATCTTTGGATGTGCAGTAATACCCATAAAATAACTGTTTTTAAAAAGTCAAAAGAATAGAAAAACACACACACGTACACACTGCTTTTTGCCAGCTGTTCAACAAAGTAGCTCCTGTATAACTTTGTCTGCATTGGCAAATCAACTGTCTGGGTTTCTGGCAGTGTTTAAAACACACATTGAAATGCCGGCTAGGATTTAGCTGAAGAAGAATACAAACTACTCCTTTGTTATATCTAAGCGTGGGAAATAAGGCTGTAACATAAAACTGTCTTTTTTGTTTGTTTTTTTTTCAAAAACCTACTATATACAAATCTAGAGTTTCTACAAATGCATAAATTAAAGCAGTGGTTAACCATTACAAAAATGCAATTAAATTAAAATCACAACACAGAAGTAGAGAAAAGGGAAAATATGAACACAATATCACAGCAGTTGGTTTTACCCTGTAAAAGCAATAGTCTACCATCATAATATTGGCATAACCCAATGTCTGATAAAAAATACGCCTCTCCCTCCATCCCTTAAGTTTCATACATCAACCCTGAAACTTGTCCTCCGTGACGTGAAACAGAGCACTTCTGCCGAAAAAAACAACAACTTCAAAATCGATAATCATACAGCTTTTTGAAGTAACAATAACAGTAACCACACGAGTGGAGTTCCGCCTTACTCACAGATAGACGTCTCAATGCAGAACTCAAAGGAATTATTACTATGAGGTATTCAGAGACATTGTTAAAGACATGCACGGCCAGAGTGCTGGACCTTCCTACACACAGCAGAGAGACAAGGAAGGTTGGGGGAAAGAGGGATGGAGGGGTAAGAGGGGGCAGGGCGGGGGAGAAACAAAGACCTTTGGTTTAATCTGTAGAAGTGGACAACAGAAATTCCTTTGGTATGTTTTCATTGCATGGTTGCGCTGGCGAAAGCACCACGGTGTGATTAAAAAACAAACAAAAACCTTTTCCTTGTTTCTTCAGTAGTGGCCCTTCTACAGGCTGAGGTATTCACAGAGTCAAAGGTGAGAGGTCAACAGCGGTTTAACACTTTGGTTCAAGCAAGGCACTCGTCCTGGGAGTTTTAGAAAGATTGCAACACGTCTGCTTCTACTTTCAGGAACATGTCTGCCTATAGTTGAGTCAACAATTCTGCCCATGGCTACGTCAGCTTGTCTGCCTATTGTCGTGTAAAGATGTCTGACCTATTTGGTGGATCAATACCATCAACCTATAGATACACACTAAGAGGCAGGGCCAAGTCGGAAAAAAGACAGCCTGGTGGGGTACTCCATCGAATTCACGTAGATTATGTTGAACTTAATCATGAACCAAACTAAAACTTTCATTTTTCATATTGCCATAGTGTCAGCTTTTACATTTCTGCCTGACGTTTCTGCCTTTACAGTGGTAGAAATGAATCCTTTGGTATCGCTATGAAGCACAACGAAAGCCTGATCACATTGCTCGAGTTCCCAGTACCCCCGCAGGCACCTGCGTGGCCGCTTGTGTGTATCTATGGCTAGATCAGCATATCTGCCTATAGCTACATCAGCATGACTACCTATGGAGCTGTAATCAGAGCACAGATGAAGCAAGAGCACGCATAGCAGGGGTTGCATGGGTTGAGTGCAGGTGGGAGGGGGAGAAAGAAAGGGGAGAAGAGAGGAAGAGAGAGAGAGACAGAGAGAGGAGATGGGGGAGGGGAGACACAACATCTTTTAACACCACTCATAGAGGCCGTGCAATGAGAAAAAATCTTTGGTTATCTTTGGTATCATCAAAGTGATAGAAATCACGTATGGAACTTGAGTGAGGTAGCATCTTTGGTTCACACTATAAAACATCAGCAGGTCTTGACACATTTTTGTTTCTTGTCGTCTTTTTG
The DNA here is from genome assembly GCF_017976325.1 of Chelmon rostratus. NCBI lineage: Eukaryota > Metazoa > Chordata > Actinopteri > Chaetodontiformes > Chaetodontidae > Chelmon > Chelmon rostratus. Next base: position 23,408,964 of record NC_055658.1, on the reverse strand, counting down.
TTTTTTGTTTTTCGTTCGGAGACGAAGAAGCAGCTCTCTCTCTCTCCCGCCTCTCCGTCAGCGCTTGTTCTGATGAATGTAGAGCTGCTAACCCTGGCCATGAGGAGGATGACGGCAAGGGGCCAGCTCAATATATTTAATGATGCGCTGCCCTGGGCCAGCCCTGTGTAGTGCTTTCCTCCTAGTGCTGAAATGCATAGCTTACCAGGAGAGTGGAGGTGGGATGGGTGGGGAGGTGGGGGTTTGGGCGGGGGAGGGCAGCAGGCAGGGTGGGCTGCTTTCGTATTCAGGTGACGAGCTGACATTGCTGTGTAAGCGCCTGAAAGTGATTTGATCATTGGTATCATCCCCTCCGCCCAACATCTTTGATGAGCAGAGTAAAAGCAAATAGGCCTACGTATGAAGCACACAGGGATGACGGAGCGGCGCCGAATACTTAATATTAGAGTGGTGACACAGTTTGTCCTCAAAACACCCCCGTCAGAAGCTGCCTGTCTGCCTCACAGTGTCGAGACCACACTTAGAGCATCCCTTTGCAGGGAAAACACACTACTGAACGGATTCGTCTTTGTTTGCCAGCTGCTGGTATTTGAACATGTGAGCTAAATCTGTAGGCATTAGCTGAACAGACTTACAGGAGGTGATTCATATTCACGATGATTTACAGGAACATTCACGTAGACCGTTCGTAAAGATATAACTGGAATATTTGGTTTGATTCAAGAAGGCATCTATGAGGCAAATGTCAATAGATCATTTTCAGAGTTGTGTCATATAATATTTCCATTTGCACAGAGCATATATTTAAGGGTGACTCAAAATGTTGTTTGCACCATAAGCAGCAACATTCTCGTCTTTGTGGCTCCTAACAGTCAGTCTCAGGAAGTAAGGGAGGAAATGAGGTAAAAATACTCTTTAAGATTATCAACTACAAAATATACTCTTTGGTCAAATTACTTCGTAGCAGGTTCTTAAGTAGTTTTATTTCTAAGCTGCATGAGAGGCTTCAGGGTGTAGAAGGCTTTGGTTTCTCTTGTTTAAATTATTCAACGTTTCAGCATGTTGGAAGAAAGCACTACCATGTGGGTTGAGGTTAGGGGTTTCTGGTTTGGTGTAAGGGTTGGGATTTTGGTTCTGGGTTAGCAGTCTACATGTGGGCATTTCCCCGTCTGCCTGGAATGCTTGATAGAAAGACAGACAACTGGAGAGACAGACAGTCCACCGCCACCGATCCAAACCAGGTTGCACACAGTCCAGTTGCTCCTGTAGGATTTTTTTTTTCTTTGTCTTTAAAGTTGATTGGCCAATCCCACCGGAGCTCCACATTCTGGCTGCTTTTCAAAGGTGTGGACAGCTGCAGATCAGACTGCCAATAGGCTGATTAAACCTCCATTTAGGGACCCATCATTAAAACCAACCAATCAGATTAAAGATAAGGATGGCGAATGATAGATTGATACCGAGTGGGGAGGTGCGGGGGGTGTAGTAAAGCTATAGACCAGTGACAGTGGGTGTGTGTGTGAGGGGGAGGGGGTAAAACTATAGTCTTTTTGCAGTATGTTACACATAAACGTGTTGCTGAAACAAACATTTCAAAGCAGGTCAAAGAAGAAGTCTTTGGTTTGTTTTTTCATCTTTGGATACTATAAATATCAATATAGTACAGGTTTAAGGGCAAAACGTTGCTTCAAGGTCTTTTTTAGTTTCTCTTTGTTTCTCATAAGTTTTAAAGCTTTTCCACCGAGGTTGAGTCAGTCCATGAGTTGGTCAAATCAGTCCGTCTTCAGGCTTTGGTGCAGGCGTTGGGGCCAGAGTTGACTGAGTGACCGGAGCCGTCGTCCACCCACTTATCGAGGCTCCGGCGGCGTGCGTTCATAAAGAAGTTGCTGACTGTGGCCAGCTCGAGGCCCAGCTGCTGGGCGATGGTGACCTGCAGCTCTTTGGATGGACGCTTGTTCTCCTTAAAGATGGCGTGGAGCGTCCGCCGCTGCACATCTGTGAACACCAGCCTTGGCTTCTTGGTCATGTTGCCGCGCTCGCTCCTGCCGTGGTCTTGTTCCTTACGCTTACATGCTGTGGCGGGAGACAGACAGAAAGAGAGAGAGAGTGTGTGTGAGAGATGGTGGACTGTACTTGGTTTATTCCAGAAAACTGGTATGAGAATCTTCTCTCCATCACACATCGACCTTGGATTGAAAAAAAAGAGTGGAAGCTGTGAATAAATCCATGGCCTGACCCAAGAAATATCTCTCACTCTCCTTCATAGTAGCTTAGCGTAGAAGTCTGCTTACTGCCACAGATATGATTATTTAAAGCCAATACCAATATCTGATATTTTCTAATCCATTTCGACCAAAACAAACTCTAATATGATTTGTTTTGGTGCACAAATGCAGGTCCAAAACCAATTCATATTTTCAGAGATTATGATATCAAGATTTTTCTTAACTTTTGAGACCACAGCACTTCAATTTATATTGATAGTATGATGATTACATCAAGTAATATTCCATAAACAAAGACCACAAAATAGTAATTTCACAATCTTCCAGAAATATCAGCAGTACGCATAGTGTTTGACTGATACCACTCTTGCTTTGAAAAAGGTAATTTTGTCCTGTAACTCGTGCATAGCAACCAAACTGGAAACAAGCATTTTAACATTTAAATGTCTTAAACATCTCTAACACTCAGAAATGGCATCCATTGATTTGAATGAGAGGTCCTCCCCTGTGGTTTAACTTGTGTTAACCTAAAAGTTAGTATATTTCAGTACATACACTGCATTGCTTCATATCACAGTATGAAGAGTAAAAGCCACATTTATCATTGTGACTACAAATGTAAATAAGACATTTAGTCTGTCTGATGTAACTTTGTACAGAATCATGTCACAGTCTGCAGGCTGGAAGCTGTGTTACTTTTGTTCCAAACACTGAGACACTGGGCAAACCGCGAGGGTGCATGGGAATGAAACTCTTCCGCATGTTGTCAGGGACCCCATGAAGCTCCAGTGGAGCCCCATGGTCCCCTGTTGGTCCACGGACCAGAGCAGGAGCACCGCTCGTCCTGCTGTTGAGCAGGCGGACAGGAAACCTGCCAGCCGGGGAACAATGAGCGCTGTCCGCGGTGCTGAAAACAACAACACGCCGCAATATAGGCTCTACTACAGCTCTGGAAAAATGAACTTCAGATCATCTAATATTGGAAAGACGAATCCTTTTGAAAGCAAATCAAACCTCCCTTCAGCTGATCTCGTTTCATATCGTTTTTTTTTCTCCTTTAAACCCTGGTGGCTTACAGGCATCTTAATTGTGGCTCACCGGTGAGCAGGGACCAGGAGGGGGCAGACGTGGGCTGCTGGAGGAAGGCCCAACGTGGACTCAACGGGGAAATTAATGAACAGCATACTGTGTCCATGAAACAATCCCTAAACATGTGCTGATTAATTTAGCGAAATGCACCATGCGAGTAAAAATTGCATTACAGGAATCCTCAAAACACAGTGAAGTGGGAAGAAGATCAATTCAATAAAGCCAGGAGCTTCAGACAATTTCGAGCCAAATATGGAAAGATGCGGCAGAAAGGATCATTTCAAACATTTCTCTGCACTACAAAACTGACTAATTCTATATTATTGGAGCAATCTGAATGTCGTTAATAGTGCGTTTAAATATTTGTGTTGTTTATTATCATATTTTGTGTTGCCTTCCAAATAGTAAAGAAGCAGTAAGGAGAGATAAAAAAAAAAATAGAATTATTAAATCAAACTGATTTAGCCGCCCCCACCTCGTAACCTCATTTCAGAACAGCCTCTCTTTCTCCATGTGTGTGTGTGTGTGTGTGTGTGCGTGTGTATGTGTGGTGGTAAAGTACAGTGCAGCGACCTATACGCATGACCATAAACTGGAGTACAATAGTGAGTGGGAGCAGCCCGGTGTCTCCAGCACTGGTAAATATTAACAGAGAGTCGGAGCTCCGCGTGCAAGGGCTGCTATAAATCAGCCGGAGTGAAGGCCACTCAGACAGCAGGAGCCACCACAGAGCGGCCCGGCCCCGGCGCAGGAGGCCCGGGCAAAGAGGCAGCTTTCCCAGGGCCAGGGGACACAACAACGACCTCGTTATCACGCTAATCACACACACACACACACACACACACTGCTGCTGCTCCCGGCTAATCATTACAAACACAGAGATAACTCCACACACTCGAACAGGCTGCACACAGTGGGCCCACTGACACGGTGTGACGATAGTCCTGCGTTTCATAATCTCACAGAGAACAACAAACAGACCTCTGAGCGCAAAATGCTGCCAGTATCCAACTGCAAAACCGGCTCTGTGACTATCCTGGCCAGGACATGATGTATCTTCATTTACTGTCAGCTGCTGATTTTCACTTACAATTCCGAAACCACCAGAAAAAACAAACAACACATAACTTACTGAACACTGTTTGTGCAATTACAGCCGATGTTAAGGCTAATTTGATGTCTCATTTCTGAACTCATTAATTCTGTCCCGTCCTAAAACACAGCTGCCTGCCTCCAAACCGTTTCCATTCTATTCAAGCGAATTCAGATGAGTTATTGAATACGTGGGAAAAACGGAGAAAAGGCCCGAGATTAATTTCAGAAGCCTGAAATCAATAAGTAGCCTATATCACATCTAGTTCAGCACACGATCACATATCCAGTTCACCAAGGAACGAACGGATCGATAACGTGGCACTCGGCCTATTCTCTATAAATTAATTTAGTTTTAAACTGTGAAATCATCCCATCTCCAAACCTCTCTTTTTGGGGCGCTTTTCAAACACAAATATTTAATTTCATATTTTTTGCTCTTTATGATTTTTTTTCTTCCAAAAAGTTCAGATAAAACGAGTCAGGACATGACAAGCCCAAGAAAAGGTGAATAGGAAAAATGACTAAAGAAGGCCTGACGCATTTATTTTCCCAGTATTGCCAGTATGAATTCCTCATCCTTTAAACAGCAAACAATAATAATCAATAGGCCACTGATCTGATTCCAGTTTATTTTAATTATAGGCAGATCACACTAATGATCAAACGATGATCGGATTCCAAACCATCTTTCTAGTTAAATGAGATTTTTTTAAAACTCATTAGTAAAAGTAAATGATAAAATCTCATCTTCAAACAACAAACCCGCACCAAAACACACACGCGTGCGCGTGCGTGTGTAGCAGCAGCAGTAGATGGGAAAACTGAAAAAATAATCTATTGTGATTACACTTTCGTGCACTCGCAAGCATGCACGCACACACGTAGACAAACGCGCACTTTCCACTATAAGTGGTCGCGGCCTCACTTTTCAAAAAGCCAAAAAGCCCATTTGTAGGTCATTGATCGGGCCTATAAACGCTTCAAAAACCCACTGGGTGTCTGTGAACGCGCACGTGCGATTTGGGCCTCATTGTGCGCCCTAATTGACTCGTGCGTACCTCAGGGACAAATTAATACAGAGGTCTATCAGTTAATTAGAGAAACCTTAGTCAAGGCATTGTTAGTTTAGGTCCAAAACATAAACGTACTCCTGAGTCTGTTCTATTCTGAAGTTAAGTCCTTTAATTTGACCGAAGTGAGAGACAAAGCCCGTTTCACCGACTAAATAATGCATGACTTCAGCTTTACTTGATATTCAAATTCAGTCTATCACAGACTCTCGAGAACACGTGAACGCACACTTTTCCCTCTCTCTGTTTACACCAAGGGCAACACCAAAAAGGCTGATCAGTTGCATCTACACCAAAATAAACACATTCCTAACGATTTCTGGGCGAAGGATCAGCTTACGATTGCAGTCCAGCGGTCGATATTTTGAGGTAAAACGACATGGGCGCTTGTCTCACACAAGCCCAAAATCAGCGTGGAGACCGAAAAGGGATGCGTATTGATATCAGGCCGCTTGTTTGGGCATCAGCTTGATGAGGCACTTTTCAACTTCAGCGGCTTCACATGTTGTTGAACACACTGTATGATGCTGGATTTGACGCCCCAGCAGGCATGAATCTTTCATTTGGAAGCCATATCTAAAGAAACCAGGGTCGTCAGTTCATCAAAGCCTCAGGCAGGTTTAATTTCTGGAGACATGATGTTATTATGTTATTCTGATAAAGACCTATCAGCCCAGAGGGAACATTTGTCCTGAATGCTTCCCTGATGTGATTCTTGATTTACACTCAGACTGTTGGGATATCTTTTTTTCTCTCTCATAATAAAAACTACCAAATCAGTTTTGGTTTCCCACCCACTTGACCCATTGCTAAGTATAAGGTAGCATTCGGGGCTAATGGTCTAGTCTGGGCGTCTGTTTTTCTCAGGAACACAATCAGAGGATGAAAACAAAAAGGGGGCTTTACCGAGGCTTCGCTCACCTGCGAGCCTGAGCGCACTCATGCGCTGGAACTCAGGCTCCTGCAGCCATTTCCACATGCGGCGGAAGGTCTCTCTGCCGGACTTGAGCTTGGACCAGGGTTTGGGGTTCCTCAGCAGGTCGGACAGGGTTCCCTGGGACCTGCACAGGACCCGCTGGGCAAAGATGGCCTGAGGGATGCTGTAGCGCTTCAGCTCCGTGGTGATCCTCTGCGCCACCTCTTTGGTATTCACCTCCTCCATCTGTCCCCCAGAAACACCACCGCCGCCCCCTTGCTGCCCGGGCCCGGAGGCCTGCTCCCGGCTGTTCCCCAGCCCCTGGCCGTGCCCCTGCGCGCCTAGGTGGGCGTGCGGGTGGTGGTGGAGGCCGTTGATTTGTACCATGCCCGCCGAGGAGCTCATGTGCTGCTCCGTGTGTCTGCCGAGCATGGCCGGGTGGTGAGCCTCGAACCCGCTGGGGGTGAGCATCTTCTCACCAGGCATGGCGGCACCGGGATGAGCGTAAGGAGGGATGCCGGCCTGGGTCGTGTGTATGCTGGCCAGACCGGAACCAGACAACGGGGAGAGGCTCTGGCCCATGCAGGGATCCTTGTGATGATATGCGGGATACAGACTGTTCATAGGCGCCAGACTTCGGTCCTCTCGCATCAACGTGAAACTGCCGCTGACATTTCCGGGGATCCTCTGGTGTGGATGAGGGTGAGGATGATGGGGATGGTGGTGGTGGTGGTGATGATGGGGAGGAAACTTTTCGGACACGGTGGAGATGGGGGGTAAGGGCTGCAACGGAGTTAGGGTGGTGTAAGTGCTGCTTGCACTCATGCCAGGGGGGGCTTCACACATGCTGATGGCTGGATGCAGGTGTCCGGGGTGGCTGGGGTGATAGTCTCCGCTGTCCAGCAGGGTCGCCATGCCCATAGCGCGGTGGCTCAGACCCCGGGGGGTCGGACGGGAATGTGGACTGTGGCCACTAAGCAGCTCTCCGTGACCGGCCACGGACTCATGGCTCACTCCGTGCAGGTCGCCAATATTCTCCATCGACAGCTGTGCGTTCATGATCCGGGCAGCGCTGTGGACAAACCATCTATCTGACCTACCGCAGTTAGCTGATGTCCAGAAGTCCACACGTCCAGTAAAGTTCAATTGGCTTTTGTTGCTATTTCCCCTCTTGGAGCAGCCTCCTTTGCTAATTGCCTCCTCTCTGTCCTTATATTCACCTATTTGAATTTTTTCTCCTACCTCTGACGCTTTTTTTTTTTTTTTTTTTGCAGAATGGGAACTCCTTTTCCGAATCCTTTTTTTCTTGATATTTTTTATTTTTTTATTTTTATTTTCTGCTTCTCTTTCTGATTCAAGCCCCCCCACCGCCAACCAGCTGTCCTTGCGCTCCGGTCGGGTGCCGCGCCATCTCTCTAGTTGTGTGTCTCCAGCCCCTCTTCCACCGCAGCGCAGATCACTGTCTGCACATGCGCAATGTAAGCGCTCATCTCCTCCCGTACTCTCTCTCTCTCTCTCTCTCTCTCTCTCTCTCTCTCTCTCACACACACACACACACTCTCACACACACACGCACACCGCCCCATTGCTCTGACGTCAGCTACCTTATTAAGGAAGGGAGGTATCAAACCACCTGCTAAAAGCTGTTCTCCTCAATAAGCCATATTCAGCAGCCTTAAGCCTTCACTGAAATGTTAAAAACGGAAACAGACGGATCTCTAATAAAATCCTCTCGGAATCGACCAGTGGAAATGGACTGGACACCGCGCCGAATGTTTATTTGCCAGTTGTTATTTACAAAATGTTAAATTCATTAGGGCCGTAATGGGGCTTTACCTTCAGTCCTCCTTAAATTATTAGCTGCAAATGAAGTAAACTTCCGGGTTCATTTGGAGTTGATTTTTAACTAGTGAGGTCTGGGATTCAAAACCTCAAAACCCCTTACGGAAACACGCTCAGTTCTTCTCAGGAAAATAGAGAAAGAGGCTTCAGGGATTAGAACAAAGCGTGATGATTTAATTAGCCGCTGAAGGGCTGCCACTGAAGTCAGATCATACATGTACACCACATAGATCCATTCTGTCATCATTAGGCTTCAGCTGCACCCCCCAGCCCCCCGCCCTGCCAAATATGTGGCGGTTTAACCAAACGAGGAAGACTGCAGTACCTTCTTTTTTGACAGAATAAGATGAGCAGATGTGTCTATTGTTCAGCCATTAGGCTTAACGAACCAAGCCCAGCCCTCTGCGTGTGTGTGTGAGTGTGTGTGTGTGCGTGCGTGTGTGTGCCCTATTTGGAGTTAGATGTATGCACATTTAATCCTTACGTTTGAGAATATTTAAAGTAAAAACATTGCTCTATATACAGAAACAATTAGAAATAAAACACCAACATGTTTTTTTTTTCCAAATAAGAGAATATTTATTTTGTCGACAGAAACTTCCAGATAATACAAATTCACGCGCGCGCGCGCACACGCACACACACACACTCGGAGCCACGTTCACAGCATCTCTTGCTATAAAACGGCCATGGCCTTGGAGGAAATGACACGCTGACCCACATGGTGGCCCCGTGTTGTTGTGGTGCATTATGCTGCAAGAGTGTTAAACTTCCCAACCCTGCAGCCGGAGAGGAGCCGGCCCCTGCTCACATGTCAGGGGCCGTTTAGCCTAATAGAGCGGTAGCGCAGGGCGTCCTCAGCCGGCCGAGGTGACAGCTTGCAGCGGTCAGTGTCCTGCTGGACCCCCTGCTGAATGAGGGACATGTCAAAGGTGACGCTTCAAGACTCCCAAAGCCAACATCTGCGGGGGGACAGATTAACCTTTCAGACTTTTCCCTGTCCTGGACGTGCTAGGGGCCCTGCATCTGTCAGGGTCCCCACAATAGAGCCAGCGCTCGGTTGAACGAGTTAAATAAAAGAAAAGAAAAAAAAGGAGAAGAAGTTAAACTGTCTCTGATGTGAAGTCAATGTCAACGGCGTGTGTGTGACGTGTGTCGAGACAAAAGGACGCTAATTCCTCGAAGTGTGGCTGTCCAACCGTGTAGTCCTGTGGACATAATGGACTCTGGAGGCAGGCAAACAGGGGGGGCAGCAGGGAAACAGAAACAACGTGAATATTCACAAAAAATCATGAGAAATCAGCTCTTCATGCTCCACATTTCATTAGATTTCAATCAGAATTTTTATTCTATATATGCACACTGCAGAGTACATACAATTTGAGCCTATTCTATGAAATTAAACGACTCCCTTTCTGCAAGTTTAACTTTTATTTTTTTACCTTGTAGGCCAGTTTAGTCTGTTTTTTATTGGACTGCACACCGGAGTCGGGGACAAACGCATGCAGAAAGACAGGAGAGAATGAAAGGCCAGGATTTGGCCTCACATGGCAGCAAACCTCATCTACACATTCTCATACGGATCGATAGGCTCCTGCCATGTCTGCACGACCCGAGCTGCGTGTTTATGTGCGCTGGCTTTCTATACGGCCATTGTGCAGAGCCAGGCCTGGCCCTGCGAGCCGGTGGCATTTGCTTTGCAGAGAGTATAAGGGAGGCGGTTATCTGAGCACTTCTGAAGGAGGATACATTTCAAGCGGGATTCAATTCAATTAGCACAAAGGAGAGAGAGGCACAGACCAACAAGTAGCGCCTCACAGGGCCATGCATGTGCGGATGTGGTTATGCAGATATGTTTGGAAAAAAACATATTCTCTCGTTTTCACTAGAATTTATGAAAAAAAAGTCTGCGTCAGAGAAAAGTGAGGCCAGACAACGGGCACCTGAAGGCGCTGTGTCAATTACTTGCAGGTTTCACACTGATTATTAATCAGGGGCATCATTCCCGTGAAGCCCACAGCAGCATATCCGAGCAGAAATAATGCTTCGCAGAGAGGTCCGTGGATCAATATTTCGCCAGCTCTGCAAAGTGACACAGCGTTGTAAGCCTTATAGATGTTCAGGACGACAATTACAGCTTGTTTAGGAATAAGCTTTTACTAAATGACATTTGGTGAAACTAAACTTTTATAAATGAGGCTGCTTGAGTTTGGCCTGTACGGTCCTTCGTGGCGGATGAGCCCATGTGATATTAAGGGCGCATGCATGGGGAAACTGAATTAGCCTTTTGAAAATAAATCACATTCTTCTTCTTTTATCCTTTTGAACCCACGATCGAATTTATTGGTTCACCTTTTAAGTCCCGAGGTCCATAAATATCGCTGCTCAGCAAACCTATCTTCTGGGTTTTCCTTAAAATCCTCCGCCAAAATCAAGACTGTTAGTGGAAAATACAGACATGTTGAGCGCTGAAATATTTCCGTAGATATGAAATTATTCCTCTCTGTGCTCTTTTCGAAGAATGTGCATCGCAGGGTTTGTGGCTGGCCTTTACAGCATATTTGAAGTATAGGCCTTGAAAACACACCACAGCGCGCCAATCAATACTGAATAAAATTATAATTCCTGGAGGAACTCAGGCCAAGGCCTTTGATTTGTTAGAATAAACAAACCTAAAAATATACGTTTTCTATATATACTTTGTCTGTGGCATTTAGGTATATACTTGATGTGTCTAAATTGTTACTTTTATTTAAACAAGGCGATTATTTAAATTAGTACGTGAATTATATCTTAAAGGAAATCACACAAGTCTGCTTATACAAATTAAAATAGCATTAAAGCTGTCCAGAGGGCGTTGTTTAAATCTGAATGAATGTGAATAAAAGCAACATGAGTTATAAAAACACATTTCTAAACCGCTGACCAACAGCTATGAGGCGAAAAGCCAAGATTACATGAAGAGTTTAAGAGAGATCCGCTTCTTTTTAAACTTCTGCCGCGTGAAACCCCGTATTAGAGCTCTTAAGTCGAACTGGTGAAGTTTTCTAAGTCAAAGCATCTGCAGAACATACACAGGAACAAATAAACCCCAGATCTTAAATAATTAAACGACTTGACTTCCCCCTGCCATTGATTAAGGAATTTACTTTTTTTTTTTTTTTTTTTAATTTTCCCTAATTAATAAAAATGCCATCATGGCCGGGCAGCAGATGCCGGACCTGCTGCCTTGCTCAGGGGTAGCTCAACTGCCTCTTCCCTCGTGTTATTCCGCGTCACTTGCTCTGATTCGTGCACTCATGTGAAATTAATAAGGCATCACTTTACATTAAGGTGTCCATATGCCGCCCAATTACGCGCTGTAACTTTGGTGAGACTCCAATTATGACAACAAAACCGTGTCAACGATAGCCAAACCAGCCCCACCGCGGCGCTCTAAATGTGAACTTCAAATCCAAATGACCTCTCACTCAGACAGACTGTGGCTTTGCCAACATCAGTAATCAGTTTGGGGGAAATTGAAAAGCGCTCCAGATTTCTGGTGGGATTGTTAAAAGTGTAGGTTGATACTGTATTTATGGCGACCTATTTTCTCTGCATTTTATCTTCAGGAAATTCTAATTAATTCTACTTTTAGGTGGCTGTAATTGTAACTCGCCTATGAAACGTATATGTTATATATGTTTTGGGAATTTAATTGAATCAGCTGTAAAACATCACCTCCCTGTATGAATATTTCCCCGTTAAGACACGACTATGTTCTCGAATTTTGGGTCTTGTAATTATGTCTTTTAGCTTTGTGTCAGATGAGATTAACATTTTTCCATCTGACAACAGCGAGAGGGTGGGGCTGCTTTCTAATGGCAGACCTGACGACGAGTTTCCCGGCATAATCTTTCCGCAGCGGCGTTGTCTTTACATTTATGAAGCGCATCTCATCTCTCAGTCTTTACTGTGCCAGAGACATGCATTCTCGAAGAGTTCATTTTTATTTTACAAAACAGCTAAATCTGAGTCTACAGTGTGAGTGTGTGTGTGTGTGTGTGTGTGCGCGCACATCTATAGTTGCTCATATACTTCACTAACTAACTATACTAACTATTTTTCCCAATAGTTAATGCTTAAGTCTCAATTTAAAAGCAACTGTCAGTAAACTGAACGCGCATTTAAAATACGTCAACTTGACTGTACGGACGCGCAGAGCTGCATTATGCAGGAGATCAATCAGTAATTCGCTGTAATATTGGCCACTGCGGGCTTGACTCTGTATTATTATATTGTTTAGTATTTAAGGAGGCCGAATCTTTAATTAAGAACCCTCTCAGAAACCCGCGGGGCCATAAGCTGAAGGCACAGCGCAGATATGAAAGGCTGACATGTGTCGCAGCTGCATGCTGAAGTTTGTGTGCAGATGTGTCAGAAACAGCCTGATGCCGTGCGTCAGACTTGGACGGCACTCTCTCGTCCACCTTTTTTTCTCAACAGGGTGCCAGGCTGCAAAATGTACGCATTTTAAACTCCTCTTCTTCTGCGCTACACGTGAAACAACGCACACACACACACACGCGCGCACACGCTCACAGTGTAGTCCCCGACTTTACCGCAGCATCCTATTGTGTCATGCATCTTTAGCAGCCTCCCAGCTCACTCCCATACAGCAGCGCACACAACGACAGACATGAATGTACATATAAACTCTTTAACTCCAACATGCGAGTTGCAAAAAAAAAAGAAAAAAAAAAAAAGCAGAGGATGCGCTCGCATCCGTGCGTCTCCTCCTTGCGCGTTTCCCCCCGTCCCACCCTCACCCTCGTCCTCTTCCTCCGGCTCCCAGCTTTTCTCCAGAGCTGCCAGAGTCCCAAATCCGGACCGAGGTAAACATCCTTAGCCGCTGCACGCGTCTCCGTTTCCAATCGCCAATTATCCGTTCGTAAAAAGCCTCTCTTTTCCTGCTGCGGTGCCGTGCTTCTCTCCGTGCTTTTCTGGATGCAGGCGCATTTGAATAGCTGGCCGGTGTTGTTATGGATCCGTGCGCACTGAAAGAGAATCAGTATGCAAATTGTTTCAGTATCAATCGAAAGGTTCGATCCGCCTGAGCGTCAGCCCCTTTGGCACGAGAGGCTCCTTCGCTGCATAAATGTTTATAATGATCTGGTATATTAACACGGAGAGAGGAGAGGAAATACTTCACTGTTATTAAGATGTATCTAAAATATTCTTTTGCAGGATAAATAAAATGTAAATTTAGGGATGTAGCGGGATGTAGATGGTGCCTCAGTGACTCAGACCTGAGGCTCAGCTCAAACACATTTTTAGAAGTGAAATAAACGCACACTTACCGTCACAGGGTGTATCATATAAGTAGCACTAAACTGTTTATAAGCTACAATTTATATTTCATATTTAATTCATATTTGATTAATTAATTTGAGTGTAATCACTGGAGGTTTTCTATCTCTGAGTGAAACTATCAACACAGCTTTGAATTTTGATGAAAAGACTGAAACTATATTGTTTATTTTAACATCACACCACAAATTCTATATTTTGCAGATACAAAAGTGTCACAACTTTGAAATGAGTCACTCAATGTTGAATAATGTGATGTGTGAAAGTTATGACAGGTATGGTATCACATTTTCCAGCATGGCTCTGTTTGCTTGCCATTCTCTGATAATCTTACCAAAGCACCAAATCTAGCCCGGAGGAGTGTGACAGTGCTGATAAACACAGTGCAGAAAAGAAGCACCTGGGTGAGGGTGAATAGAGAGAGGAAATGAAAAAGGGTGAATGTTAAATAAGCGATGGGGTGAAATGTATGTGAGCAGTATACAGGGAGGAGTGGAGGGGAGAAAAGGGGTGAGGGCAAAGCACACAGAGTGGAGCACGGAGGTGACAACAGGAGTGGGTCTGAGAGTTTAGGCAATCGAGAGCAGGACAGAGAAGATGAAGGAAAAGAGAGGATGGGCAATAAGAGGCATGAGGAAAGGCTTTGGCAAGGGCAGGGAGATGGAGAGTGTGGCCAGGAGGAGATAAAGCATAGAGTCCGTTATCCATCTGTTCCAGGGTTAGGGTTTGACCAGCTGAGGGGGTCAGGGGTGAAGGGTCGGCGACCCGGTGGCCTAAGGGCTCCGTGGTCAGTGCGCTCGCAGGTACACACTGGGAACAGGATTATATGGTAAACAAAACAGGAGGATGCTTTTGTTTTGCACAGATTTACCAGCCAGCTCACAGAAAGATGGATTTTATTCGCGAACACAATAAATGATTACTCATTCTGTAGTGAACAAAAGCTGAATATTTGTTTGTTTTATTCCCCCACAAGATGTTTGCTGCACTCCAAGGATTTTTCGAATGCTTTTAATGCTAAAGATTTTGGTTTAATGTACTGGACAGATGCATCAAAATGCAGGCGTTACTCAATATGTTGAACGTTGTTGATAATAGACATCACATGACCTTCATGAGCAGATGGAGTGTAATTGTGTAATTGTAAGTGTTTAAATTTTCATACTGATCACTTCAGGGACTTCTGATAGTGTGTACTGTACAGTCTATGTCAGATAATAACATCAGGAGATAGAATTTTGCATACACAGTGCAAACACACACACACACACACACATACTGTATATATTCATTTTTAGGAATTTTCTGAGCTTTTAAATCAGTGATTTGATGTGCAATTTACAAGTTCACATAACAATGATGTGACAATTATATAAAGAGTCGTGATATTTTATGATAGCTCTGAAACCAAAAATGATGTTTCTGTGATTTTACACATGTACGGCAGTAGTGTAGAGTCACATTAGACTGAAATGCTCAGAAGTGGATGTCCCTGTTTAAACTTTAATAACTCTTTGAACACCAGGGTCCCTCTTGATCAGTTAAGATCCTTTCAGCCACTTACACTATAGGAGGTGCCATATTTAATAACTATCCACCTGTTCAAAGTGATGTGTGCGCAGCACAGTGTGTGTGAAGATTTAACAAGGCGCTCAGTGGTTAGGTCAAGGATTGCTGTCCTTTACTTGTGCCTGAAAATCTATATCTCAGAAAGGGGAAGGATTATATATTTTATGTCAACAAGAGACTGTCCTGTTCTTTGTGTGTGTGTGTGTGTGTGTGTGTGTATGTGTGTGGCCTATACATGTGTGACTGTGAGTGGCTTACCATTGTGCACAGTTGGTCTGCAAGCACGTGTGTGTGTGTCAAACTATAGGTGTTAATGTTTGTGTATCTGTAGGAGACTTCATTGTGTGCTGTGGGGTATCAGTGTTTCCAGTCCTTTATATACGCAGGTGAGGGTCTTCATCCTAACTGCAGCTGTAATCTCGTGTACAGTTTAACATTTTCACAACTGAACTCTTCCTTTCATTTCTCTTCATTCAGTCAGTGTGAGCGTTACATTTTCTAAACACACATGGACAGTTTTTCTTTTTGGCAGATTTTACAGGTAAACAGAAATATTTTCTCGAAAAAAAAAACAAAACAACCATCAGTTTGAAATTCTGCCAAGCTTAATCAGAGAACGACAAAGTCAAGATTTCAACATCAGCCAATCAGAGATAAGATCATTGATGGGTTAATGTGTTTCCAATATATTTTAAAGATAACAGTTGGATTTTCTGTTTGTTTCTACCTCTTTGTGTTCACACATGATAAACACAAAGAGGAAACGCAAAGAGGTTTCAGATAAAAGCCATGCTAAAAAGTCAAATTACAACATTTTTCAGCATGAAATTGCATGCCAAGATTACACCGCAGGCAGCAATATCTTTTATTTTATTAATTTCCACCTCTCCGGCTGTCATTCAGCATTACCTCTTTGGCTGGTATTGTATTAGCCTGTGTGTCATCACCTCAACATGCATTTTCTGAGGAAAGAATGAATATTTCAGGTCTTATCGTTCAAATGAATCATTCAAACTCATTTTTATTCAGAGGAATGCTATGAATCGGTCCCTGTCCAACTGCTCGCATGCATGAGTCGACAGTACGTGTGTGTGTTGATGAGAACTCCACAGTGAGTCAGTGCAGGTGAGTGTATGAGAGTGTGTGTGTTCACAAAATGTGGAAATAGACAATGCAACATATATATTACTCATGATTAATTACACATGACACGGTGAGTACAGTACACACAGGACTGTTTGAGTGTGTGTGTGTGTTTGGGGTTGGGGGGGGGGCAGGTGGGAGGATTAGTAGGGAAAGTGGCTGGGGTAAGGACAATGATAGCTGCATCTAAAAGAGGATTACACGGGTTCCCCCTGTCATCATGTACCTGCCATTATGGGATTACGGACACCACTTCCACCTTCTCCATTCAACACTGCAGTGCAGGGCAAAGCCTTGAAAATACCTCCGCACTCACACAGGCTCAAAGCCTCAACAAGGGAGGGAAGGAGGGTGGTCCTGTTTAGGTCAACAGGGAGAGTGCAGTACTAAAGCTGCCTGCTGGAGTTTGGAGGTTAAGACAGTATGCACTTGTGGTGTGTGGATGAAAATGTTCGTCGTACGACACGTTTGGTGATTCTATTAGTGAACAAGATTTAGGCCTGGACATACAGTAGATGTGACACCAGGTGATAGAAAGTGCAATTTAAACCCATTGTATGCTCAAAAACACATACATAAGTGCGTTATAAAGTTCACTGATACACACATGAACACAAAACATGCTGGAGGCCTGCTACATACTGTAGATACACACACACACTTTATAGGAGAAAAAAATGAATGGAGCTGTGATTGCGCCACACACATACACACACCCTCTTGGTAACAGTGAATACTGATTTGGCACAGTCTCTCATGATATCTATTGTTCATTAGTCATTGTTATCCCACTTTGATGTAGCTGTAATGGGCTTTAGATGTGTGGACCGGCTCCATAAAGACCCCTGTTTAGTAACGGCCACAGTTTAAATGCTCTTAATGTGCTGCCGAGGTGTGGGGAGGGGCCAGGAGCTGTAAATCACAGAGAAAGGTGGGGGGAGCTGGGGGGAGATTGGAGGTGAAGAAAGGAGCGATTGGAGAAGAAAAGAGAGGAGAGGGGAGACGAAAGGAGAGGCGGGGGAGGGAGGGGAGGAGGTTCAGGGTCGAGGGAATGGAATCTGTGTGTGTGCATTCTGACGAGGCAGAGAGCCTCCCTCCGAAACTGCAGACGTGTTTACAGAGCACAGGTTCACACAGTCGCTCGCACAAGAGCACACACACACGTGTACACACACACACACACACACACACACAGTTTAGCCTTCCCTCTAGTTAAGGTGCTCCTGTGTTGTGTGTATGCTTACACTGAGAGTTTAGCATTGAGCTCAGCAACAGGGGATTAACTTTCGTAACTGTGTGTGTGTGTGTGTGTGCGCGCGCAATCTGCCTTGTTCCCAGTAGGGACAGAGCAAACAGACAGAGACAGCTATCAGCCTCTCCATTGTATTCATCTGATCACTAATCTTCAATGGTTAAATCATTATCCATCCACCACCTTAGCGAAGGGCCAGGCAAACACTACTGGGCTGTCACCAAGCAGCACAAGCTTTAATATGTTACTGACACACACATGCGCACACACGCACACACACACAAACAGACATGTACAAGGGTGTATACATGCACTGAACTCCACAAGTGTTACATTATATTTATGTTAACGCTTGTTGTTTGCACAGGAATGCACACAGAGGTAAAAATAGCAAATACAAGCATTCTATACATGTACCAATGCATGAAATACACAAACACACACACACACAGAGCGAGAGTTGTTGCCATCTCCGGGTCTGAGGGGCCTCCATCACTCCCAGCAGGATACTCGGGCAAATCTAATTGCAGGTAAATGTACAGTGCTGCTCTCTGTGGCTCCTGTGTGGAGAAGATGGGAGGAGAGGCCCAGCGACATGGTTAGTATTGGTCGGGATGACTGATCGGCCCTGCCCTAACTACATTAGACTGTGGAGAAGTGGCTGGCTCCCTCTCCCTCCCCCATACACACCACTGCTGCTACCCCGCTCCCTCCCAGCAAGCTCCTCCGCTCCTTCAGAGATGGCAAAGGTAGTCGGCGGGGCTTTGGTGGGGCTACAGCGTGGGAGGCGCTGGGTGTGACCCGTCCCCGCTGCGGATCCCTGCGTATCAACCTCCAATAGAGATGCCCACGGTTGATTGGAGCGTATTAGCAGGCTGTTGGGCTGGAGGTAGTCCAGGCCCAGCGGAGGGTTCTGCCATCTAAAATGTGATCAGAGGTTATTAGCAGTAAAGAGCCACTGTGGATGAGGGGAGGAGAGACATCATTTACAGGGTCAGAGCCTGGCCGCACAGAGTCGGCCGGGCAGTGCACACACACAGAAAAAACACACACAAGAGGCTACACGCACACACTGGACAGTAAAGGGCGGCTCATTACTCAGTGAGAGCTCAGGTTTCCAGCGTAGACCTCTCCATTAGACCCCCAGTTAGGGAGAAATGAATGGCTGCAGCTTCTTCGCACTCATAAACCATCCAACCATCCACAGCAGGAGAAAATGAGATACAAGTAAAAGGAGGGAGGGGATCTTAGTAGTAGAGTGTGTGTGTGTGCGTGCGTGCGTGTGTGTGCGAGAGAGAGCAGAGCTGAGGGGTCCTCGGGGTCTTTGAGATGGAAATGTCCAGCTGGCCGGCCTTCTGCTGCCTGACCCCTGCGCTCAAGGTCAAAAGCCAGGGCCCCCAACCAACCGGCCACTGACCAACACGCACACATACAGTACACACACGCGCACACAAACAGCCACACACAGACTCAATATCCACACATGTTCGTATCCTGCTTGTGTGTGTATGCGTGTATTTTTGTGTGTGCCCTCAGAGAAAGGGAGAGGGAGCGTGCACTCTGCTGTGTGCGTGTAATTGATCATTTAATCTGGCTGACATCATAATCCCCGACGCGTGTTTAACTAACTGGCTGACCAGCGGAGGAGCAGAAGGGCTGAGTAATTATCTCATTTGGATACATTAATAACGAAGCATCACTCACCGTTACCTCAGCTCCACCGGTCCTGAATCAATCACAGTGTGCAGCGAAGTGTGTTTGCATGTGTGAGAGAGCGAAAAAGAGAGAGAAAAGAGAGCACATGCATTCGTGTGTATTCATTCTTGTGTGTTCACACGCATGTTCGAGGAAGCTGCATAGATGCGTTGCACCTCGAAGCAGAGCGTCGGCCATCACACAGCCCGACCTGCAGCAGGAGCGAGCTAAAATGGAGACCGGTGCATGTGTGTGTCGGCTTCTGTATGCATCTGCAGTGTTACGTCGGTGTATGGATTTGTAGGAAAACCGAAACGCTCAAAAAATGAACCGCAAATCAACAATATCGGCAGGGAAACAATCAAAGAATTAAATCGAGAGATGAGAATATGAGAAGGATATGCGGTGCGCATCAAGGAACGGGCATAAGTGCACATTCAACGCCAATTACTCAAAGGATGGAGATCCACACAAATGGCAATCAAATTAAATGGCAGCTGAAACAAAGAGAAGTGGACCCACGCATGTGTCCTTGTATTTGCGACTGTGTGTGTGTGTGTGTGTGGTGCGCGTGCATCAGGGTCTTAGGAAAATTATTGCTATTGATTTAAGGCGGAGAAACGTGGAAATGTTACCAGATGGGACATTTAGCTGTGAGTGGCTTCAGATGAGACGAGTCATCCTCGAAAGGCCAGGGCAGAGAGATGCAGCGAATGCACATCAAAACACCAAATGCTGTCCTGACCTTCCCTCAGGATGAATCTACAATTCACCGTCAAAACATGAGGTATATCAATTTATGTGCATGCAGATTTTAGCTTGTATGTTGGATTCAACATGTCTGAATTTGCTTAAATGTGTACGTACGTTAAATTGGATTTCTGCTCACAGTCATTGTTTTGACTCATTTTACATGTTAATTCTGATGTTGAAATGCATATAAAACACGTGAACAGTCGCTGCAGTGTGTCTGATGTTCAGACTGTGAGTGGGTTTAAGTAAACAGAGTAACGCAGTGTGCTTACAGCAGGCACTGCACCAAACAAAAGAAACTGGACCTAACATGCACTGAAAATCACATACACACATTTCTGAAAAGGTAACTCTTTAGAATTTGCCACCAAAAAGTCAGACTAAGTCTTCAGTAGTACTGAGCTAAATTTAGGGAAGCACAAAAGAAATGTAAGGTTTTCTCTCGCACCTTTTTCCCTTTTACTACTCTCTTTGGTATGCAAAGCTGTTACACAGGCAGAATTGTATCTACACTAATAAACCAGTGTCGGGTTAGACTTTCAAAATAAAGCTTGTTGAGAAACATTTCAGATGATGGTCGGAGATTGGTTGAGGCACCAGACTACTTGAATAGGTTTGAGAAACAGTGACAGTTTGGTTTAGAATAATTATGTCCTTCAAACAGTTCTGGAATCAAACCCTGGTCTCCTGTGACACATCCATCCACCTCGACCTCGTCCCTTTGCACACTTTGTCACTCGTGATACTACGTTACTCTTTATTAGTTTGAAAGTTGTGCTGAGTGCCACAAAAAAAAAAAAATACAACATTCGTATCCACACAACTGATATAGAATTAATGTGAATTTGTTATCAAGTTTTTTGTAGATAATTTTTGAGCTACTACATGCAAACACACATATTATATTGTACACTTTCAGACCTGTGAATAGATGACTAAAGGCACAATATCTAACATTTCTGCTTCAGAATGTCTTAAAATAAACTAGACGTATGCTATATATTTAGTTGAGTTCTGTACTTACATTATTCCAAATGTTTCCAACAATGTTCCAACCCATTTTCAGTTTTATTCAAGATAACGGTGTGTTTCATTTGGTCGCCTCCAATGGCAACATGGGGAACACCCGATGATGATGCAGAGAGAGAGGAAGGAAGTCAGCAAACGTGACTAAACATGACGTGAATAACACTTTGATGCATTACCTCGTCCATGAACTTTTCTGCCTGATTCAAGTCAGATCATCGGCAATAATGCCTGTTTAACAGTGAAGACAACAGATCCCATGATCCCATGCTACTTCACGACTTCATCTAATTAAGTCTTTTGATTTCATTGTTGTGACAGAGAGACCCCCAGAGGCAGAAAATGACAGAGTGTGCTTTTAACTAATGTTTGAAAATTACCATCAGAATGACAGAAAACTGACAACCTGTCAAACACGTTTACTGTATCAAGTGCAAATCACAAATCCCTTCGTTTGAGAGCTTTAATTCAACCTAAGAATTGTTTCTCAAATCACAAACATATCCACACTATTCAGTCATGCAGTGCAGTTGTTTGAAATCATCCCTTATAGCAGCTCCCACCAGCTTGTGTGATCGTCACTGAGGTGGAGTAACAGGGGAGCTCAAAGGCTCTTCTCAAGAGGCAGCCTGGCGGTAGAGGCTCTAACCAATGGGATTACAGCTTCTGTTACATCTGCAGGGTGAGTTATGTTTTCAGAGCAGATTGTCCCTTTAACTGTCCGTTCTCAGTGACCACTGACTGCTGTACGTCTGTTCTGGTTCAGGTTAGGAGCCTCTCAGTAGAGCTGTTCAGATTACACAAACAGCTCAATAGAGACAAACTCAGCATGCTGCAGCAGCGCGCGCGCACACACACACTCGCACACGCATGCACACTGCACAATCACAGCAAACTGTATATGAAGACACACATGCCTGCACATAGACATTAATTCTATTTAAGTGCACCTAAACACATCTGGGAACATGCACACACACACACACACACACACACATGCACGCACACACGCACACACACACACACACACACACACAGACAAAGAAAGTCTGGCAGTCTGGTGTTCTTCAAGTTAATTTGACACAGAATCGATTTGATCCCTCGTCATCTCAATAATGATAGAAAAGATGCTAAATGCAATAGAATCTCTGAAATCTAATATTTTGGGGTCAAATCGTTTAATGAAGAGCAATCTGACTCTGGACTCTCACTGTTTGTACGGCATGCTATCTATTAGGATGTTGTTTTTCCAGATGCTTTGTTGAATTACGGTCAGCTTAAAACGATACTGCAAAATTGTCTAAAGGAACTCTAACAAATCAGTACAATTACATTTCAGACATACTGCTGATGGAGCTCTTACTTAAAGGCTCAATCTGCAGTCTGAACGGGGTCAGAGCAAACATCAAAACCAGCTACCGCTCTCAAATTGATTTACACATTTTTGAGAGGACAAGAAGATACCAGATAAAAATGTTTGTTTACAGCAGTTATGTTCTTAAGCATGAAAACAGGCCTGAATTTTCCGTTATGACCAGATGAACACACACACACACACACACATTTAAAAAAAAATCAATAGGTCAAACTCTCAGATTATTTATGTGATTAGATGCCACATTAGATGGACAGTACAGTAACAGATCAAAAATATTATGAGTAACTAAGAGACTCTTTTTGCAGCCATACTCATTACCGCATTAATATTACAGTAAAACAGGCTCAATGTAACACTAGAGTTGTGGAGGACGATGGCTCTAACTTGTGCCGAATTGTTCCACATTAGCACATTTCTTCTGATACGCACATGATAAGAAACATACAGGGTGTCTGCACCTACATTATTTGTGACAGAGTAAGAACTAACCCTCTGACTGACATCTATTCCTGTAGAGGCTGATAATGACTGTGATTGTGTGTCAGAGCTGCAGCTTAGTGAAACGAGACCTTTGAGTTGTTTATTTTCACCATCACGTGCAACAATCATACTTTAACCTTATATGTGAGTGCTTTGCGGTTCCTTACGTGTGTGTGTGTGTGTGTTTCTGTGAATGTGTGTGTGTGTGTGTGTGATTACCCATGCTGTTATCAGCAGCAAGCCGCCATTCACTCCGGCTGAAATGAAAGGTTTTCCTCTGTCACAAAGCAGTTTCTTTGTTTCCATGGCGCTATGATTCTGTCAAAATCCCAGAGAAAACAGAGGGGGGAGAGAGAAAAAATCAATGTCCCCCATCACCAGCAGCCGTCTCAGCCTAGCAGGTTGCCGCCATGCAAGTACACACGCCAACATATGCATTCACAGACGGTGGGAGATACAAAAGCAAAAAAAAAAAAAAAAAAGCAGAAAAAAATCAAAAAGTTGCCCTTGCGATGTAAATACGTTTATTTTATTTTCTTCACCGAAGGAAATGGACGACAGTATATCTTGGATATGTTTGATAATAGCTTCTGGAAAAGGTAATGATCTTGAGAGGTGACAAAAGAGAAGTTTTCTATCTGTTTGTAACTCTCATATAACGAGCAGATTCAGAACATACTGATGATCTTTAGTCGCTGCCTACGGTGAGCCAGAGGAGTAGGGAGAGTAATTTACTCTCACATCTCTCAGCAGGTCTTTGTTATTAGTGGACGTGTCTATTATGATAGAAACAGGTCAACAGAATATTGTGAGAGACATTCACAGTTACAGGGTGAGGCATCATCAGTGGCATCCTGTGTCGTTCGATGGGATTTGTCATGTTGTTGTCAAAATGCAGTACGTGGTACGTTAAGCCAAATCGAGTGGCAGAACATACATGAGCCTTAACAGAAGCGGATGTATTCCAGGTCTTTAACAGCCTCTGTGAGACTTTGAAAACTGTGGCGAGAGGTAAGACGTGTGCAGCACTACGCAGAGAAAAACACCGGATTCAGAGGGTGCAGGGTGGAGATTCTCAAAGGCTTTTAGGATTATTTTAAAAGGATTCTCCTTTTGATACCAAACAGAGATAAATACTAAAATGCTGCAGAGAGAGGGCGGGGTTGACAGGTGAATAAAATCAAACTGCCTCACACTAACACAATACGCACCCTTTGAATTGTATCAGGAGGGGATTTTTTTGAAGCTGGTGCCAGCTCGTGTAACATGCAAACATCACCCTTCATAAAGAATCAGATTAGAGTGGCTCATAGATGATGAGCTTTCTTGAATAGAACTGAGTCAATCACGTTTCAAACTAGGAGTGAATCGTCCAAGGCAAACTGGTTGAAAACTGAGCAACTGACCTGAATTTGAATCTTAGATATCTGTTGCATATTTCGGGGTAACACTGGACCTCTTGTGAATCTGTTGTTAGAACTTTATCTCAAGGTGCATTCAGACGGAAAGCAAAGCAGATCTTGACCTTGTGGCTTTCATGTGAAGTTCACAGCTGGACTGTTGGTGCTTCAGTGCTCCAAGAGCATCTGCACGTTAGCTGTGAGGTAGCTGGCAGCAGCGTCTGTGGGACTGCGTTCAGCTCAGCCACTGACTGAACTCAGAACAGGCCAGCTCCTTGTGTTATTTCTCTGCAGTCTGTCTCCTTTTTCCTCTGCTGTCTGCATGTTTATGAAGCACATTGACAAGCCCCGGGATATTTACCTTTATGCTCAACTTGAAACATTTTCAACTTGCACCGCCTCAAGCCAATTTGTGTCAATCCCAATTGCCACTGACTTTGTATGCAATCTTACAGCCTCTAAGATTCACTTTGCATTCTGTCTGAACTCACAGAAAGAGTTCCAGTAAAGGTACCCTGTGGAGTTGTTGATATGTTGTTCAGGGGGTTCCCCTTTTCTTTGCCTGATGTATGTGCATGAACGCAGATCTACAGGTGGTGGTAAGTACATTCTAAAGGTGGTGCCAAATAACGTTATTCAGTATTTATTGACTGCGTCATGTTGGTGGTGATATTTTCAGAAGTGCTGCCTGTTGCATCATATGTAAATATCATCAATGGCCATAGTCCTGCATATTACAGTTTTTTCAGTCGCTTTGGTGCTTTTCTCAGATCAGAATGAAAATTCTCACAACTCTTAGTTCAACTTCCACAACATTTAGTCATTTGTGCACATCATAGTAGCAATTTCTCCTTCCTCTGAAGCAATTGCAAATGTTTTTGGACAAGTATCAGGTGCTTTCAAACAATTCTCTGCTGTTTTAAACATTATCATTCGCTTTTGTCATGTCAGTCAAAATGAACTATACTCATGGATGCTGAATAGTCATTCCCAATAAAACATTTTATTGCTTTCGTCATTACAATCAAAATTGTTGAACTAGTTCTGTCAAGCAAATTTTATACCTTTCTTTATCATTTTCTTCCTGGAAATGTCTCCTAAATTCAACAATTATATTCCCAGACAGACAGGAAGGTCTGGATGTGTCGGAATGATTTACCTTTGTTCAGTTACAATATGTACTGTTAGATTGTTCACATTTGTGCACAGCTCTACCAAAAGGGTGTTTCTTATGTTTGTTCTAAATAAGTGACTGCAGTGTATTTTCCTTTTACACAATGCTGTAGAATTGCAAAGCACATATACATAAAATGTGAAACGTACGTATTGAGTGTCTTGTACTCACTTACTCCCCTAACTACAGCAGTGTGTAACTTTACTGTTGTTTCCTGTGGTTGTACAAGTAGTGTATAGTGCTGTCTTGAGCATTTTCACGTAGTGTCAAAACCCGACAAAGCCATTTGACTATCTTGTTCACACACGATGGTGTCAAGACTTCTCATTTTGATGACGCTGGCAGTTTCATTGACATAAATACTTGTTTTTAAGGGATGGACTATCCATTTTTAGCAAGCAACGTGCTTTTGCAGGTTATACACTAGGTTTTGCCGTTTGCACTAATTGTTTTAAGAAAAGCACTAACTGTTGTGCAAATTTTAAGAGTGATGTGAGAAAAGCACCAAGGCGATTGAGAAAAACTGCAATGTTCACAGATAACAGTGGTCCATACTCACTGTGTTTTAATCCAAAGTGCCTCAAATAAAGAAAGTGCAGCAGAAGCTCTTTTTTAAACTACTATTGGTGCCATAGTGTGAAACTGCCATCCATGAAATATATAGTACACAAAAGTAAGAAGCTCTTTAAGAGGTCAGGTGGGAGGTTTTTTTTCTTGCATGAAAGTGCATCTACTATTTTATTTCTCAGAGCTAAACTGATGTAGTTCTAAGATTATGATGTAAATTTTCATGTTTCATGTCTGTCTTGTAACATCCTGGGACTACACTGGAAATAAGTGTTCTTACTTTAACATGTGAACAGTTGGACTGGTGTGTTCTTGTAGATTCATAAATACATCAAAATGTCCTCCTGAAAACACTCTTATGTTAGAGGTAACTCAATCTTGCAGCCCATTAGTCAGTCATGCATGATTAGCCTCTTTGGGAACGGGTGATGCTGCAGGAATGAACAAAATGTATTGGTAGATGTTTGCCAAAGTATATGAAAAACATCACTATTGTTTTTTTGTTCTTTACCAAGCTCAATTCAAATTTCTAAAAAAAAAAAAAAAAAGTAGTAGAAGAGCAAAGCGTCCTTGCTGTAGAGACCTAAGGGCCTTGACTTTATGAAGAAAGAAATGCTTCATATTTGTTGCTCATTGTCTGGAGTCATTTAAAGTACTTTGTAGGAAATGAGTTTTGGGAATTAAACCATTGAAAAAAAAAGTCATAGAAAGCACCGTACGACATCCTTTCATTTTCATCTGATCGACTCAGCGTCTGCAGATTGTTCCAGAACTCAGTGGCACAGAAGTTGTTATATTTAACATGACGAGATGTAGGGTTACTGTCAGGGCTAACGGGGCCAGGGACACAGTTTGAGATTTTTGACCTTATTTGCAGACATAAAAAAACGAGACAAAGTAGTTCAAAAGAAAACCCCAGAAGGTCCTGTTTTGGGAGTCTTTTTGGAGCCCAAAGAAATGGTCCAACCCTCTTGAAGATTAAACAGAAGAAAAGACTCTGTGAAGTGTGTGTGTGTGTGTTTGTGCGTGCGTGTGTATGCATGTGTTTGTGTGTGTTTGTGTGTGTGTGTCTGCCACTGGCGGCTAATGTGAGGCCATTAGTGTGTGTTTTTATCTGTGCATCCCTCTTAGAACCCCCTTCATGCTTTTAAGACACTCCTCAAGATTCTTCAAGGCTGCAGATACACACAATGGACAGTCTGGAACATGGGCTGTGTGTGTGTGTTTGTGTGTGTGTGTGTGTGTTTCTATGTGCGTGTGCTCGAGCGTGTGTATATGGCCGTTCACAATATTTGTATGTGTATTTATGAAACGCCACTTGTTCGTCAAGGAAGCTCTCCATGAAGTTGGAGACAGGACATCAAACCCAGTCATTAAAGAGGCTTTTACAGAAATAAAAAGGCAGGTGATGAAGAAGATGATGATGATGATGAGTAATTAGGAGGAGATGAGAGGAAATGGATTCGCTGCTTTTATGTCTTTAGCTCTTCAAGGCTACAGTAAAGTTTGAAGAGTCTGGAGTGAGCAAATAGGAGAAAAATAAGTGAAGAAGGAAAAGGACAATAACAGGATATGCAACATGCAAGATAGATAGACAGATAGACAAAAAGATAGACAGATAGATTGATAGATATAGAGAGACAGATAGATACTGTACAAACACTCAACACTGTCCAAATACAGGATGTAACATCTGTCTCAGGCAGTCTTCCTCCTATATTACATCACAGCTATAAATCTTGATTTCTCTCATTGATCACAAACAGATTCTGCAAATACAATTTCAAATTTAAAAGCTAATGCACCAAAAGCTTAAAAAAATCAATTTTTATTCCACTAAAGAGGGCCCATATTGCGAGAAAGCAGACAAAAATCAAAGCCGATATATACGTTTTCCTGTGAAATCATTCCTTTCTGGGCCAGCGTAACGAAGTTCGAGAGAACATAAAGCGCATAGTTTTTTGGAGAAGTAGCGATGAGATGTAGGAGAAGTTTCGACCATTAGGTTTATTACCCAGGGGCCACGAGGAAAAAACGCAGGATAGGAAAGTGAGGCATCCCATCTAAAAGAGATTAGAGACGCGTGAGCACTCGTCGGTGGGTGAGGTCATGCCCAAAAAACATCACAGACACCAAACTACACATAATAGCCCCCCCCAAAAACCTCAGCCACACACACACACACACACACACACACACACACACACACACACAGTCAAAAGCTCACTGTGCTCTCGGTTAGATTTGACACCGGCTGTACAGTGACTCTCTTTCAGTGTGGTTTAAAAATAAAAGGCTGTTTTATTCATACATGAATGTGCAAGAGAGAAATATAAAGACTCGAGGTAAATTAATGTTAATAAATGAAATGTTAATAAGGGTGTTTTACAATTACACCGTTGCTAATAATAATGAAAAACAGAAATAATAGTATTATTCATATTAACGATGATTCAAAGACAAGTTACAAAGGGGCTTTACAGTGACACAAAAACAAAAACACCACATTTACGTTACTTACGGTCAATAATATCCCCTTTAATCAATTTGCATTTGTGGTGCAAGGTGCTTTGGCTCAGGTGGCAGAAGGCCTTGAGTGTGTTGAGCACGCTCGCTCTGTCCCCCTCCCCGGCTCGTACCTTTGTGAGTGCATGAAGGAGAAAGAGGCATTAAGCGGTGGAGAACGTGAGTGATGAACGGTTAATGAGAGGCAGAGTTGGAGCTCTTTGGGTTGGGTCAGTGGGATTTGAGGGGTCAGTCTACAGGGGGAGGGTGGGAGGGTGAGTGGTCAGTATTCAGAGGGAGAGAGAGGGGACGAGAGAGGAAATGAAAAGAGAAGGCGGAAAAGGTGAAGGAGAGCAGTCAAAGATGGGAAAGAGGAGGAAGGATGAAACAGATCATGAGGAAAGGAAGTAAAACAGAGGAAAAAGAGAGAGACGGCAGGAGGGAAGAGGGGGAGGAAGAGAGAGGAGGAGAGGAGAGGCAGGAGGGAAGAGAGGGAGAAAGAGAGAGAGAGTCAACATATTGATCGATCAGACCTGTCGGCAGCCAGACAGCCAGGGAGACGTCTGTCCTTGTGCTGCCACTCTCTGGCCTGTAGACACCTAACCCCCCCCCACGCTCCTACTGGGGTGGTGGCGTCAGACCGGGGGAAGTGCATGTGTGCATGTGAGTGTGTGTGTGTATGCACTTGTGTCACGTGTGTGAGGCTCATATGTGCATGTTTACGTGTGTCGTTGTACATTTGTATTTGGCATTTAGCTACAGTGTCCTTGTGCGTGTGTGTGTGTGT
The DNA here is from genome assembly GCF_017976325.1 of Chelmon rostratus. Classification (NCBI taxonomy): domain Eukaryota; kingdom Metazoa; phylum Chordata; class Actinopteri; order Chaetodontiformes; family Chaetodontidae; genus Chelmon; species Chelmon rostratus. The sequence goes on along the minus strand of NC_055658.1, from coordinate 23,379,649 downwards.
GTAGGTGGCCCTGCCCGTGCAGCCTGTCTGTCGCTGCCCTCTGTCTTCCAGGGCCTCAGGTGTGGAGCGTCTTCTCCTCTGTGGAATTAACTAGGTTCCAGTCAGGAAACTAATCTCACGCTCCCTGTCGCACACAGACGCATCTCAGGAGTATGGATTTTATCAATACAAAGAGCGCCGTGCACTGAGGCAATGCCAGCGCCATAGTCTTCTCTGGAAGAGCGACTGTCAGCCACCAACTACAGCCCCTCCTCCTCCACCACTCTCAGCCCTTTTGGGATTTTGTCCCTATATAGAATTCCTTTCCTGGACAAGAAACATCATTTCCAGTGAATCTTCCTTGGCAGAGGAGGAAAAAGTATTCACACCCTTTACTTTTGTGAAAGAAGCAATACCTCGATGTAATAATACTCAAGTGGAAGTCTTATGGTCAATATTTAACTTTAGAGAAAATATGAAAGGATTATCAACAAAATGTAGGTGAAGCACCAAAACTAACAGTTCTTATAAATAATAATAATAAATAATTTTACAAAAAAAGTATTGAAATATGAAGTGCAATAATCTCCAAGATGTATAAAGCTGCTCAAATTGGTGGTTCTTAAAATTGGTTAACCAAGATGATAAAAACCACACTCTTCTTTAGGTTCCTCCTCTGGTGTCCACCCATGCAGCTACTTTTGGTTTTATTTGTCTAGAACCTGCTATCAACATATTTCATCGGGACCTTTTCTTCAATAGAAATTAGTTTCAATGAAAACCGTTTATCCAGAATAATGTGGACTTATTTTTAATGTCATATTTCATTGTATTGAAGTGGAGGCAGAATTTTTTTTGTAAGTTGGGTGAACTCACCCTTATATTACATGACATATGTGTGATCTGCTTATATATAATATAAATAGGAAATATTCTACACTTCAGAAAACATTACAGGGTAAATTTGATTTGATATGAGGTCCATTCTCTCCCTGCCTCTTTTTTCTCTCTGTCATTCTGTCCATCCATCCATTACAGCTGATCCTATTGTTCCAAACCAGAGAGCTGCAAGTTGACCTGAGAGGTCAGATAATCAGATGCTCTCCTCTGTGACCTGCACTAACCTGCAGTTCAGGGGACAGTTTCGTATAAGGCCGCGTCTCTCCTCAGCCTGAGAGACAAGCTCATATAATACTGGGATGCTGTGCTGTTGTGAAATTGATAATTGAAGTTTCAGCATTTCTGGGATGCAACACAACACGCTGGTGAAAGTGCAGTACTGAAGCTGCAGTGAGACAGCACTGTCATTGTAAAAAAATTAAACATGTGCAGAAACAAACAAATCTGACCGTGAATAAGAGGAATATCAAAACTCCATCTGGCCAAATCAATATCACTTTGAAGGATGCAACTGCCTATAAATTAAGAGGTAATGGGATGTTTCGAATTATATTTCTCCATCCAACCTCCTCCTGAAGCCGGATACCTGCAGCAAGCTGGAGTGTTAATATGGATTTTTTCTAGTATTTGAAACAACTGATTTAAATGTAGAAGATTCCTCATTACGGTTTGATCATGACCAAAACATTTTCAAGCTGTTTTGGCAGTGTCTCGATATTAATGCTCATCTGTAACAGTGTCAGAGTGAAAATGCAGCAGACATGATGAACTGACAAAAGCAAAGCACAGAGGAGACCCCAGAAAATGGAGGCGAAAGACAGGTATAAGGGAAAGATTTCGAGGGAGAGAAAGAAGAAACGAGTGTGGGAGAAGGTGAATCTGATTTCTCCCGGTAAATTGGACTCCCCTGCTTTCTCTAATTCATGTTTCAGAGCTACTGCATCGATGGGGAGATGGAGAGGGTGAAGAGAGAGAGGGAGAAGAAAGGAAGGGAAAGGGAAGACAAATCCATGCAGGGGAGAGCAGAGGGAGAGAGGGAGACTGCGGCCGCTCTCCCACAGGCAGACAGCAATCAATAAATCAATAGGAAACTGTGGTTGGCTGGAGAACGGCTGGGGCTGGGAGGATGGAGGATGGAGGATGGAGGATGGAAAAGAGAGAGACCTGAATCAAAGTAGCTCCAAGATGGATGGAGCGAGGAGAGGAAGGGAGAAGGAGGAAGGGAGGGAGGGAGCGAGGGTTCAACAGGGGTGGAGGCGTTGAGAAGGATGCAGGAAGAGGAGAGGAGTGCGTGCAGGAAAGGTGGTTTTAGAAGGAGATGTGAGGGCAAAACAGGCGGAGGTCCAGCAGGCTTTTGGGGTCCCCTCCCCGTCCTGCCTCCAGCACATCCTGCATCAGTGGTGCAGTGATAGGGCTTGGCACTGTGTGATGCCCCGCTGTGGTCTGCCCAATGAGCCCAGTGAAGCGCGGCTGTATCTGGGGCCGGGGGAAAGCCGTCGGCCCCCTCTGCCCGCTGGGTGCAGCCTGGTTGACTGGCTGCTTGCCTGGCTGCCTGCCTGCTGGCTGCCTGGCTGGCTGGACATCGATCTCAGTGGGTTGGAGAGTACAGCTGGACGCACACTGAGAGCTGGGGCTAAATCTGGCTCAGGCTCAATCAACGTTTGCACCTGTCTTTTCCAAAGGGAATTAAACGTAGTAGATAGAGAGAAAGAAAGAGTAATGGTGTGTGTGAGCATGTGTGTGTGTGTTTAGGCCTGAGTGTGTGTGTTAAGGTTAAGTTTTGAAGGTAGAGTGGGAGTGGAGAGTTTGTAAGGAACATGCTGGTTTTGTCATTAGTCAACAGGGTTTTACTGCAGCAGGTGAGGTTGTAGTTTGATGTGTGGTTGGGTGTGTGTGTGTTTGTGATAGGCAGTGTGTGTGTGTGCATGCCTTATCTACGTGGCTTTGATGTGCAAATGACAAGGTGAATGAGAAGAAGATAGTCGCTGAGCTTCACGCAGATCAGGCAATTTGTTCAAGTTAAACAACAGAGATAGTGAGATCAAATATCATTCCTCCCTGAACATCTCCCCCCACAAAGATTTGATCAAAATGTGAGGCTTATTATGCCCAGTCGACTACCCATGCATAGACCTGTACTGAGCAATGAAGACAGAAACGGAAATGATAACTCACAAGTTCAAACGTCACACATCTCATCTGCCTGAGGCCCCAAAACCACCCATAGTGCACTGTTTTTTTCATTTTCAGCAGTACAGAACAGTAATGAAAAATATGACATCTGCTTGTGCCCTTCAGTCTATTTCCCTCTATCTGGTTTGAAACGATGATGCTTTGTTAATACCACGGTCTGGGCAAATACTTGATTCTGATTGGCTGCAGGGAATCTATTAATTCATGATAATGGACACATTGTAAGTAGTTCAAGTAAAATCTGTCTGTTCACCGTTCCAAAATAATGCCCTGGCTACATAGTAAAAGCCTGTACTTAAAATGAGTAACCATAGCAACAGAGACACAGTCAAAGCCCCTGTTCATAATTTATCGCAACAAGCTCCATCTAATTAACAGCAATGAGTGACCTTAACATTTTTTTAAACCTGTTTCAAGAATATGACATGTTTGATGAGTGGGATGCAGCAGAAGAAAGAGAAAGGCCTTTCAGGGCTTCAGGACTCACAGGCAGAACACAAACAAAAACTGAAGGCGAGCTCAACAGGCTGGTTTATTAAAAAAGTTATTTCTAAAAATCAGACAACAAAAGGCGCTTAGGCAAAAAGGCAACTAAGGCAGAAGGGCAAATAACAAAAGGCGGTGAGGTTCAAAAGGCAAAAGACAAGACAAGACAAGGCTCTGGTATTAACTAGGACTGGGGTAGCGACCGCAAAAGGGCCCATTACGTACAAGACGATCTGGCACAGGACAAAGGGAGGCGCGGACTATATATACATGAGGTAACAATGAAAAGGTGGAGACAATCAGGGCGGGGCAGACAATCAGACAGGCAGGAAGGACACCAGGAAGTCAAGGGTCTGAAATGAGAGGAGAGTTTGGGTTTCACAATACAACAGGAAGTGCATGACAAGACATGACACTGTGAACAGACAAATCAACAGACATTGATATTAACTTGGGGACTATGACATGGCGTGTTGTTAAACATACTGTCAAATTATATTTATTATTTGTCAGCAGTACACAATGTTGTTGACTTTGAATCTTGCTAGCCTCGTGTTAGCGTCCTGGCTCTAGCTGAGCCAAAGGGCTCTAAGAACAGAACAGAAGTATTGCCAAGTCATATCCAAGGTTTGTCCTGTTCACTGGAGTGGGATGGTAATGTGTGTTCCAGGTATGCGTCAAACCCTCAGGTGTCACCGGGGGAACTGAGGTATGGCTTGTGAAAGACTTTTTTGATTTTGGCAAGTGACCATGTTATAAGTGGAATAGTGCCTTCTGAGTTATAATTCCTGATTATGCCATCATTTTTTCCTTAAAATAACATCTTCAGAATCATTTGGATGGTACACTGACTTGTGATTAGGAGAATTGAACCTCTTTCATTCCCATCTGTGCCTCGAATGCCTCTTCTTTCATTTTTTAACTTGGGTTTGAGGGGTATGATCACTTACGTCTGCTATGTCCGATATCACCAACACTGGGTGTTGAGCTAGCTATAGGAAGAAGCTGAAAAGGAATGTGCACTCTGAAACTGTAGGGGTGCAGCTGCCAAGTTGCAAAAAACCACACATAAACCCTGTAAAACAAAATTATTTTTTAAATTTTTGTATGGATTAAACAAACAAGATAAAGTGTGTTAATTGCTGATTTTGAGAGGCGCTTTATGCTAAGATAAGATACCCATGTGGCTTTGGCTTCATATCTAACGAACAACCATGAGAGTGGTGTCAATCCTTTCAGCTAACTCTCAGCAGGATTGGATAAGAACAGATAAGTATATAAAAATACTTCCCAACATTGACAATCCCTACAAATGTTTTAGATACACTGTGTAAATCTCCCTTTTTTTTCAAAATCGTCATATTCAGAAAGCACCATCAGCGTGTGAGAAGCATGAAGGTTACCCAGCATTCACAGGTTTAAGTGCTCGCGAACAGATTCAAGCATTAGAAAATGGAACCTTAAGACGATAGGATCTCTATTAGCTCGCTCTGGCAAACTCTTCATGTTTATAGCTGTCAATAGTCATTATGCAATTAAGCTGTTTGCATTGATAGCCTATTAGACTGTCGGAGGACTGTCAGAGACTTACTGCACATTTATAACTAACAATAACTGTCCAGCAACTCGTTAACTGTCTGTAACAAATAACTAGTCCTCTCCTGTGTTTCCTTTGCTCTCTTCTTTCATTTTTCTTCCCCCTGTGTCCTCCCTCCCATCTGCTATATTTTTCTTCCTTTCCTTCTTGCTCCCCTCATCTCCTCAATTTTCTTCTCCCTTTGACCTTTCCGCTCTTACTCTGTCTCCTCGTATCCTTTCCTGTCTTTTCTTCCCTCCTCTTTTCTCCTCTCCTCTCCTTTCCTCTCCTCTCCTCTCCTCTCTGGGGTCCCATCCTGGAGAGGCTGCTCCCACCCAGACACAGATGGCCCCCAGATCAGATTTATCAAGGCCGGTAGAGCCCTCTGCAAAAGGTCACTCTCTTAAAAGCTGACCGATCAATGGTCCAACTCCTAATACTAACAGCCATGCTTTTTCGTCCGTTTTCTTTTTCTGTGTGTGTGTCTTTGACCATGAGTGTGTGTACTTACATACGTATGTGAGTAGGTGTGTATGCTTTTAGCCATGCATCTACCTGTGTGTGCGTGTGTGCGTGTGTGTGCAGCTCTGAGGACCGCCAGAGACGAGGGCCCTGGGTGTTACTAATCGAAGGGCCGTCCCTCAGACAGTCCTCTAATGACCTCTCCCACCTCTAATAGTGCAACCTTATTGAGGCTCTACTAAATATTTCAGCAAGTCATTAGCTCATTACACGTCATTATCTACAGCGCGTTCAGCCCGCCAGGATTAGCTGCGAGACTTTTAGCAACTTCTCTGCAGGAAATCAATAATTGGCAGACACTTTCAATCACCGGGCTCATCGGTGTGTGGCTCAAATCTGAAATTCACACAATCATACGTTTGTGCGCGCATGCACACACACTCCTTCTTACAAATGCAGTGTGTCTGTATGTCCTCCAGATTTGCTGAATTAATCTTTAATTATTTATTTCGTATTATCTTTGTATTGACCTCGATGGGAAGCAGAAAATTACACTGTATTTATTGGATCGGCCCAGTGGATAAGAGGTTAAGATGGTGACCATGAATTGCAACATTCCTGGTTTGACTCCAGCTGGGGAGCATTGTTGCATCGCCCTCTGCCTCATTTCCTGTCAACTCGTCAACAAACAAATAAAAAGCCAGATGTATATTTTCAAATATTCCTCCAGACATTGGTCTAAAAATTACTCATTCTATGGCTGATCATAACCCTTAGACATTATGCAGCTGTTGACAATCATTCAAGCAGACATTGCCTCACTTTAAAGGGTCACAAGCCGAAGTGACTGCCACATGGTTGTCCTGACAACACAAACACACAAAAAAAATGAGTTTGAGTTCAACAAAATTTCTGTGATATCTTTATTGACATTTCAGGGTCTTGAGCGAAACCAAAACTGTAAAAGACTGAGAAGCTGCTTTAACACCTATAGAGGTTTTTGCACTTATTTTCACTGGAGCTCGATCTGTCATGTTAGTTGCTTTGGGAATTTGCAGTCACTAAAATACAGGCTGGTTATATGGGAAAACTGAAACGCTTGTGGCTCATATTCTGTTTTCAACTGACCTACAGGCTTTCAAAAATAAACACCAGTACACTAGACAGACATTTGCAGACTATTCTCACTGTTTGATACTGAGTGCTACAGTGATTTGGTATTGCACTTCCTTAATCTCACTCACAACAGAGAAATAGGCAGCAGAGCCCAAGATATGCTGACTTTCTGTAACATTTGTAATAATTTTATAGGTTTGGCTTCTTGTGAAATAGTCTGAAAAATGGAAATGACAGCCATCACATCTGGGTCACCATTCACTGTTTGCAGTGTGCGCAGAGATTACCAGGAGCTTTTGTTTTTAAGGGTCACGGGCCAAGGTTGAGTACCTCGGCTGTAGTGTCGAGAGGGGTTTGTGTGTTGGACCTGAGCGTGCCTGCTGCCTGGGAGGGAGACGAGAGCTGTTTAAGGCAACCATGAAACCTCTTTGACACACTTTAGGAGTCACTTAACAATAGGCAGGGTGTGCGTGGTTAAGTGTGTGACTAATTTCCTTTAACACAGTGTGAGATTGAGAGACTCAGGGCCAGAGGGGGGCGGTGCTGCTCCTTGTTAAGAAGGTCAGAGGTCAGCTCTTCTTGAATAGACCCAGAAATCCCCAATCAATTACGCAAACACATACACAAACAGAAACACACGCCTGCATGCGAATGCGTGCACAAACGCGCACGCACGCACACGAGAATCAGAGGAGTCTATTAAAAGCTGATACTTATTTTGTTTGGTGCTGCATACCAAAGCGGATATAATTCTGTGGGGGCAGTGGATCGACAATCAGTCAACGACAAATGGGAAGCACGGCTTCTGTAAACAGTCCTAACAGTTACGACCCAAACAGCAGCTTTCTCTGCTCCAGCTTTTGCCTTAAACAACGTATCTGTGGGTCCGTGATCTATCACTCTCTCCTCACCCGCTCCTCCTGCACTGAGACAGAAGAGGGGGATGTTTGAATCAGCTAAAAGTTTAAAAGCTTTATTATAAAGAGGAAATACAATTGCTCTCTTTCGTTGCTCATCTGTCTTCTCGCTGCTTTTGTGCGCTGTCCATTTGGACAGCAGCAGCATTGCTCAGCAGAACAGCAAACCTCGTCATCGGAGAAATTAATAAGTGAGATATGATCTAATCTAAGTCAAGGTGGAGGACCAATCGAGGGGAGTGCAATGAGTTTACAGATTGTAATCGGATTTCTGATGCTTCACCATGAAGGAGTTTTCTTTGAGCAAAATGCTGTTTCTAATAAGAAGGAATTGGTTTAAAAAATGGTCTCAGCAATTATCTCATGCTCACTTGCATGAGACTGAAATAATGATTCCTTGAGCATTATCTCCACGCAGGTAACAACCGCCATATTCCAACATTTTGCTTAAATGTAGGTGTTAGGAAACAGATTTACACTGTTATTATGTCCAGAGATTGTTAGGATTTTCTGTAGTTAATAATAAATGTGCTGTGGTTGTGTGGCTGTATGATTGCAGCAGACAGAATTTAGAATCATGCATTTTGCATGCACTAGCTGAAACGGTTTCGTATACCTTTAATAATGAATATATCCTATCGTACTTTGTCATAATACAGCATGTTTAAAATGTGCTCATGATGCCTCATTACATCCTCCAAGCTAAACATCAACCTAGATCAGACACGACTATCCTATATTGTACAATATTGTACAATGATTTTCTGCATTTTCCCATTCTCTCTTTCCCTCTCTCTCCTCCTCTCAGTTCTTCCCTCTCCTCCCTCGTACTCGTCGCAGTCGTAGGCTCATCCCGGCATCCACCCCAACAATATTTCACATCCTGATTTATTTTGGTCCTGGAGTCATGTGACCCTAAATATTGTAACTGACCCTGGGCGTATTGATCTCCCTGTGTCGGCTAGCACTGCGACTTCCTGCCTTATAACGACCCTATGAAACCCTCCACGATCTATCATTTTCAACATCATCATCATCATCATCATTTAGGAAAAAGAGCAATGTGCGCCATATTTATCTCTTTGCATGTGTGTGTTTATCTGTAGATGTGGGTACCTTTATGTGTGCGCTGTGTTGGTATGTCTCTCCGCATCATGTTTCTACATTATACCTGCATCTAAGTCGGCTGTGTTTTTGTCTGTGTGTGTGCGTGGCTTTGTTTGGTGTACCCATGTATGTTGCGACCACTGTGTGTGTGTGTGTGTTTCCCTAATGATGCTATTTTGCCAGAGGAGAGAAGAAACCCCTGTCACCATTGTAATGAGGGGTATTTATATCAGTTACCTGGCACTGAACCACTCTGATCTCCTCCCCTCATGTCTCATTCCCACAAGACAGGTGTGTGTGTGTGTGTGTGTGTGTGTGTGTGTGTGTCAGCGACAGTGCTAGTTTGCATTTGTGAGTGCCAACATTTCTCAGATTAAAATAGACAACTCTGGTGGAGTGTGTATGTCTAAGTGAACATAAATGGGTAAAGGTACAACAAATGTACAGGATATCATGGACACAGCACAAAATGGTGTGTGTGTGTGTGTGTGTGTGTGTGAAGGAGGAGTGTGTCGAGAGTGGAGGAGACAAAGAGAGTAAATTGAAAGGAAATGATGAGCAATGAGTCTGTGTCGCACATTAGTGTTCTGCAGTTTTTTTTCACCATGATTGTCTGTTTCCTTGGACCTTACTGTGTGTCTGTGTGTCTGTGTGTGTGTGTGTGTGTGTGCTTTGTGTAGCCTTAGGGTGCAGTTTTTATCCTTATCTCTACGTCCAGAAGAGTGACACGTCTAGAAACGCCTTTAAAAATTTTGCCTCTTTTGACCAGAGGCCTTAAAAAAGTGTGTGTGTGTGTGTGTGTGTGTGTGTGTGTGTGTGTGTGTGTGTATCTATGTGTTCTTTACACCTACAACCTACGTTGGGGCGCTGCATGTATGTATGTGTGTATATGTGTGCGTGTGCGGTGGATATAGTGTGGAGGGGTGGGGGGGTGAGGCCGTATCCATGGTAACACCCCACTGCCACCCCCACTGGGTCCTAAAAGACAAAGCCTCACGCACACACACACATACACACATACACACAGAGCACTACAGGGCCAGCTGAGCCAGATCAATATTTCTCCCCATTTAAAGAACAGAATTCAGAGAATGGCTTTTCAGCGCCCAGACTGCAGCCGTGCTTTAGACCTTGGGTTTTTACACTAAACACCCAATCTGCAAAGTGGCGAGGTTTTTTTTGTACCGACCCCAAATAATTCCTGGCCTGAATCTTTTTCTTTTCATTCTTTTTACTGTATTGATGGATCCGTTCAGCCCTGCTAGGACCTCTGTCTTGCTCTCTATCTTTGTCTGACTAGCCCAGTCTTCCTCTCTTTCTTCATTTCCATCCTCTACTTCTACCCTCTCTCCAAAGCCTGTTTCCACTGCATGAGTGACAGGGTCAGATTGCATTCAGCATCCCCGCTCTTTGTCCCACCCTGTGGCTGACCACAGCTCAGGTCCCGGCAGGTCCCTCTCTGCTCCCCTGGGGCGTCCGAGCCCATCTTTGTGGCTGAAGGGCTGGACTGGCCTTGGCCCAATGGCCCTGCTGGCTGCCTGGAGGCTGTGGGGAGGGGGCCGAGGGGCTGCGGGTGGGGGGTTGGGTCCTTGACTGCTGTCGATGGGTGAAATGGAGGAGGGCTCCCTCTAGCACTGCTGGGATGTAACAACAGGGGGATATTCTTAAAAAGAACACAACCCTCGAGGATACACAGAGAAAAGCAGACTGATTATATCATATGCATAAGAGAAATTCCCTCCATGAAAATATAACATGTAGAATACAGGTGCATGAACATGCATCTAAGACATGCATACAAGCAGGCAGTCAAACTCTGACACAAATAAATGCACAATCACACATAGAGAATTGCCCAAGGCTGATCGGTGCATCCTGTTTCTGAAGCAGCCACGGGAGGTTTCCGAGGCCTCTCCGGCTCGATATCTTGACAGCCCCAGTGTGTGTGCGAGCGTTGTGAGCGCCTGCATTTCATTAACCACATCCCACGTTGGAAGTCAGATCTCCCATTGCCAGTTAGATGGAGGCTCTCAAAGCAACTTCCATGATCTCCCATCTCCCATCTCACATGATTGGTATATTTATTGTCTATTCATTTATATTTGAGAGCTCTGTAATGTACAGTGAGTGTTTTTGTATTGTACTGTATTTGCATTGCATAAATTACTGGAAACGGACAAAAAACACATCCCGCATAGCGGTTTGTCACTCTCTCCTCCTCCAAACGGAATACTTAATTGATTGCTTGATTTTGTTTGTTTGGAGTCTTCACTGGCACAATCCTTTTGGGTCTTTTGCCATCGCCGTGGAGACGGCGAGCTGATTGAGGAAACTGATAATTGATTTCATCAGGCAACAAGGCTGTGAACCACTCGGAGCAGAGAGTGAGAGATTGGCGGGGACTTTACCTGAGTGGGCCCATTTTCTACATAATCCTCCACAATCATCCTCCGGTCATCACCATGTTACTGGAGAGCCTGTGTGACACATTGAAGATTACTGTGCAATGCTCTCATTAGATGTTAACACTCAGTGACCTGTCAAGTGCTCTTGAACGAAGCTCCAGCAGCCTGTGGTGGCACTAATGAGAGGACGGTGCATACACGGACTGAGGAGAAAGTCAATCCCACACTGTGGTGAACCTCGACCACACTTTTAAAAAAGGATGAGCCAATTTTTAACAAATCACTGCAGTTTGACACAAGACACTTGAAAGAATAAAGACGTGGTAACAGCCTGACATGTCAAAGCAGCACATGTTGCTTTCCACACTGTAATCACACACATGTTAAAACCACACAGCGTCTTTTAAGGGTTTTACTCAGTCTGAGTGAAAGAACGTACACATATTCTGATAAATGTCATATCTGAATCTTGTGTGGCATTCCTCAACTCAGTTCACCTGTGTGTGGGAGGGAAACTGAGCAAGAAAGAGAGAACATTCAAAATCCACCCAAAATCATCTGAGTTTCACTCACGCTCTGCGGGTTGGGAAGGTAGCTCAATGACTGACGTTGAATGCATTTCATAAACTGATAAAAGCAGTCCCACTGTCCAACCGCATAATCGGTATGTTCCACTTTTTGGTAATTCTTGTGAAAACATTTCACAGCTGGAATGCTGCAGTCTTTGTGAAGAATGAACACTCTAACTTTTAACATCCACAGACAACCCTACAGGGAGCTGGAGAGTGTTAGTTATTCAATGAAAGAAGCAGTTTCACTTCAATATCATGTGTAGGATAATGTAACCATCCCTGCTGCAGACTCCTTGCTGTTCTATTTTCTGCATTGTTTTTGGTGTTTTCAGCAAGAATCATCAATTCACAGCAAAATAAGCAATGAACAAGGAAAGTGAAATGAAGTGCTTTGTTGTTGCTGTGAAATGCAGTAATATGGCATTATTACTAAAGCGAAACACCAAGTGATGACGGGCTGAGGAACAAATGTAGCTGGCACTGTGGCAATAACAATCTCTTCAAATGAATGAATCAATTGATAAACTAATGTGATCTCTAATAGGGTTCAGACGTCAGATACTTGTCAACTCTGTTAAAGATTCTTAAATACCTTTTATGTCAAGGTCGCCACAGGGCATGCACCAATCCAATATGTTTGATGCTACTTTGCATAAAAATGACTTCCACGAGTTCTGCACCTCAGATATTCCTCAGATACTAAAGGTGGGAAAAAGAGAGCACTGGTATTGCCAGTGTATCTGGCTTTGTCATTGTCGCCAATGTGATAAATCTGTAAGCAGGACTGTTTATTACCAGATAGAGTGAAAGGATTTTTTGCAGGAATGCACCTGTTTTTGTCATCAATATAATATATTAAATTCACTTGATTGTGCAAAATCAGTCATGTTTATCAGGTTATTTTATCTTTGATTTGGTTTTTAACTGAATTTTGAGAAAATGTAATTAGTATATCATAACATACTGTATATGGTCATCATAAATATACGAGGGAGGAAACTGTGACCCATAATGGGTTGGACTGCATCCTAGACAGAAAGAAACACTCAAAGATATAATGTCTACTGTATACTGGTTATTCACTGGTTATTAGATTTAATATTGTTTGATTTCATTCTTGTAACAAACATAACCTTTTATGGTTTGATGCAGCAGCCTCCTTCCCTGAGTAATGGCTCAACAGAGCATGGATGCAGCCCACAAGTGCATGCCTCCCTCATTTTGCCGTTGACCTGTTTGAGTGCCGTGTCTCTGAGCTATTTGTGGTGGTGCTTCTTCCATCAGCAGCGACCAAGGTTTTCTGCTAAAGGGACGAGTCAAGATATACAGACCAGGCAGACACGGCCATATTTCAGACGGGAGAGGGAGACGTGTGCGCACTCACACTCCAATGCACACACATCAAGGCACACAGGGACATGTATATCAGCGCACACACACAGACAGAGGAGGGAGCGAGGGAGGTGGTGGTGATGTGGCAGGCTAAGGGACAGAGTGAGGTGGGGGCAGGGGTTGTGTGACAAGGGGACAGGGACACGCTGTCGGTTGTGTGTGTCAGGGGTAGTGATGTTTTGGGTGTGTGTGTGTGTGTGTGCTTGGCATTCACACAGACACCTTGAGGTGTGGCAAACAGCCACCAGCTGCCTGTAAATAATGTGTGCTGGTGGAGGAAAGCCAAAACCTGGAGAAAACGTATCCAATGGCTGCACAACCCAGAACAACAAGTAAATAGTAATTGTAAATTTGTAATGCAGGCATACATCATGCAGCCTTTCTAGAACGTGACTCCGCCTGTGGCAAATTTAATTTGCTGGACATGATGCAATAATAAAAAAAAAAAGCTCACAGTTCACAGAAAATGTTAGAGGAAAAAGCCAACCCATGAAATCTATGAAGACTTTGAAGAAGAGTTGGGCTGAAGAGCACACTTAAGGCATGGTTTAAGAGCTCAGAGGCCACCATCTCTGAAAATGGAAGAAGTCTGAAACCTCAGAGGCTCTGACACTGAGAGTCTCTGTACACGAGTGCGGCTGGAGAAAGAAGAGCATTGCTGAGAGCGACAAAAACAGCCGACAGAGTTTCAGAGTTGCTCTGGTGAGATAGAAGGAGCTGTAGCTCTCCCCTCCGTCTGGCCTTGAGGGTAGGGTGGTGGAGCAGAAAGCACACTGACTAGAAGTACACATTGTAGCTGCGAGTGATGCTACTGAATAAATGATCTAAATATGTGTTACTAATAACATTAGCCATGTCTCTGATTTATTCAAGTGTCACAGTAAGCTGTGAAAGTGTGGCAGTGAGGCAACATGTGCCACACCAGGGCCCTGAAAGTGAAACATAGTTGATTTCACACCTGTGCTTTCCCTGCTGTGACATGTCAAAACTTCTTACGTGAAAAATGCCGATGACGTCATTCTTGCAGGTGAGGCATCAGCGGAGAGGCATCTGTATGTGACTACACTAAGTTATGACCTGTCCGAGTGCCCTTATCTGGATTCTACAATTGGATACTGACGCATCAGTTTCCAATATAAATGAGCAGCCAATATGTGTCCTTTAGGCAGATATATGTTGAGACATAATTCTTTGAGCATTATGCAAAGTGTTGTAATTAAGTAGCATTCTCAGTAGCCTACTATAATTATTAATAATTGAGCCCAGTGAAGAGAGAAGACCTGATTCCTGATCAGATTTTTCAAATGTTATATATCTGAAGTCAAGGGCTTTTCTGTGTGGGAATAAATGGCCACTATACATGTTGGAATTAAGGTCAGGATATACTTAAAACAAATTAATGCGATGAGTCAGTTTAGTTTGTGGCTCTTCTGAATGGCTGCACTTGAATGTGACGGGAGGAGACACCATGCTATTGCTTTTTTATTGTGCACACTGTCAGACAGTTTCTTCTAAAAGTTGTCCAGGGAGCTGCAGTCAGTTGCACACATGTAGTTGTGTAGAATGAAAAAAGAGATCATTTTTATCTTATTTTAAGGGGGAAGTTAAAATCCTGCACACCTTCTCACCTCCCCACACCTGACCAACTGCTGCGTGAACAACTGACTAGAAACACCTTAACTTCCAATTATCCATAACCATAACCTCGACTTGCTGAACCCTAACGTTAACCTGAACCTAAACCTAACTCTTAACCTAACTTAACTCAGGTCTTCACCCTAAAATTTAATGATTTACATTACAGGGGCTTGTGTTTGTCCCCAAAAGGAAGCCAAAGTCCCACAAGGTGACAGTGTTAGCTGATTTACGTCCCCACAACATGACAACATGTCCACGCACACACACACACACACTATAAGTCCTCAAAAAGGAAGTGAAAGGCTTGCCTCTCACTGGGCAGGTAGCCAATCATATTTCAGGATAAAGGGGTGGCACTCGGGGTGGCCAGTCACCATGCTTTCAGGGATGGGCACCCCAGACCACCCCTGGACAAGCCCCTGAGTATGGATAAGCCCTAATCTAACATGTCAGTTATTGAACAGGTAGATTAGAGCAAGTGGTGGTTCAAAGGCCGCTGAGTGTTGGAGAATATAGTGGAGGAAGTATTTTTCCATTTTCAACAATTCCTACAATCTAAATGCGTTCCAGCTCCATGAAAAGCCCATTAAAAATGCAAATCAGTGTAATTTTGTTCGTTTTTTTTTTTTTGCATTTTACATGTGTGACTTGTATGTTCGCTGTGGCTCATTAGTGTAATACACATGTCAGTGTTTTATTAAAAGCCCCTTTCACCGTGTCTCTTCAAATGGATGTGGATCATTTTACATGGCAAAGAGTAATGTGTGAGCAGAAATCAACGCTGTCATTTATTGGCCTCAGTCTTGTCCCGCAACAGGAAGCTGCAGCAGGCGCAGCAATCATACTTTATTGTTTTATGGTTCTCAAATAAAAACATGAATCATCTGGCTTTCTAAAGTGCAATGTCTAATAATATTAGAGTGACTGTTTCTGCCTGCGTCTGCACTCTGAGGGAATCATTGTGTGTGTGTGGGTATGTGTTCACTTTATGTTTGTGTGTGAAAAAGAGACTGAAAGAGACACAGAGAGATTGAGTATGTGAGTGAGTAAAGCCAAAGCAAGAATAAAAGAAGAGTGAAAAAGAAAGTTGTAGTGTGTGTGTGTGTGTGTGTGTGTGTGTAGGTCTGCTAGCGTGCATTTCTGCCAGTGTGTGTATTGTTGCCTATCAGTAGATGCTGGCTGATTAAAGTGCTTCTGTGTTGAGTGTTGAGCAGGGAGGAGGACTTCTGGAGTACCGGAGGCATCACACAAACTAGATTTACACACATGGATGCTCTCTACAGATGAGTACTAGGTGTCATTCCTTTCAATATGTCATCCCTGTACCTCTCCTTTCACTCTTTCACTCATTGTAAGCCTCAGCTGCATGCCTGAAATGTAAATATATGCTGGCCATAGAATATGCACCAATGTATACAGAGCAGCTAACCGCGAGTTTTTCTTTTAGAGGACTAGACGGTGTAGTGCATGAAAATCCAATTAGGAGGTCTGTTTTGTGAGATGGAGCGACCGCGCTGTCTGGCACCAACAATCATACCGCGTTAAAAGTTGTCTGGGCGAGACGTCTCTCTCACTTAAATGTTTATGGGCCTGCGTTTTTTTTTCATGGCTGCTTCCCTTTCAAGTTTCAGTGTCTGACGCAGGCTTGAACGTCTAAGGGGTTATCAGTTTTCATGATGCCTGTTTGGAAACATTTTCATGTTTCAATAGGTCAGTTTATTTACATGTACTTCTGTGTGTCTGTGTTCACTTTGTGTTTTGAATAGTGCTTCATACTTCAAATAGTTGTACAGGTTACAGTACTGCACCTGACACATGCTCCTAGACTACATGCTACCAGCCAGATGATAGCCTGATCCCCTTGGCCCACTGAAATGGAAAGCGTTCCACAACTTTCCCAGCCTTTTGTTGCTCCTTTAACTTGTTTAAAATGTGTTGCTGCATCAAATTTAGAATAAACAGATATTTGCAAAAATCAATGAAGGTAATCAGGTAAAACATTAAATATATGTAGTAGATGTTAGAAAGGATTCTGTTTTGTTTATGTTTTACATAGCGTCTCAACTTTTTTGTAATCAGGGTTGTGTTTGTTCTGCAGCATGTTCCTCTTCACAGTCAAGGAAAATTCACCAGTAGTCTGTCTGCCTCATCACCTACCTTTCCCTGCTCTCAGTCATTTCTCTGCCATCTCCCATTCATCAGCCTTTCTCTCTCTCTATCTATCACTGTGTATGTCTCTCTCTCACTCTATCCTCCTCTCCCGTCCCTCCTCCCACTCCACTGCTGAAACAATCATCAATTACCCTTATCCCTCTGTGTTATCCTTCCCTCAATCTCCCTCCATCTTCCCGGCCCATCCAGCAGAGTGGTTCCTCCTGGTTGGCTGCGGGCCACCCAACCCCGTCCCTGTCAGTCACCCTGCTCCCGGTCACTGAGCAGAGACTGACAGCTCCATGAGCAAATCAATAATAATCTCCAGCCAGTGTAATCCTATACCTGAGGACATCCCTCAACGCACCAGCAGCTTCCTGGTTTCATACATTCTGCATATTCAGTGTGGTGCAGAAATGAGCAGTCCCAGAAAAAAAAAAACAGAAGGTGAGCTGAGCGTTACGTAGCCAAACAAGCCCAACTGTGTGGAAAAACAGTGCGTGAGCATGCTCTCCCACACACAAGTCTATCTGTTATGTGCATGGACATCACAAATACACACTCGTGCCTACACACCGTCCTGTCCTGACTGTCACCGAGGCTAAGGTCATCTCGCTTGATGTATGAGCCGACTCATATGACAACCTTCATATAACTCCAGCCTCTTTCCTCCCCAAGAAAATTAACAGGGAGGGCTGCAGGACTGAAGGAGAAGACGTGATCTTGCTCTTGTCTCATAAAAAAATAAACCATAATAAAGCAAACTTTTTGTGGTAGAGACTTCTTGGTATATATCCTCCTCATTTGCTGTTGGATGCTTGTTGCGCTGCTGGAAACTGCAGGAGTTTAATCAAATTCTCTCACCGTGTGTCATTCTGGGATACAAATACCTGCTGTTTGATTAAAATGGAAATTTAAATTGTCCTTTTTTTTGTATTCACCACACTATGATGGCAATGAGAAGAAACCAGCCGATTTTATTGTCAGCATGCTGCAGCTCACACAGTTTCCATACTGCAGTTTTTCATCTGGAAGATCTAATAACAGATGAAGGGAGATGAAATTCAGTATATGAATCCTCAACGTATGTAGCTGAAAGGTTTTGTCAATAGACCTGTCTCTTTGGTTTTAAGCTTACTTAAAAACATCACATCACACTAGGGTTAAATGTACCTTGCACAGTTTTCCTGCAGTAGTTGCCAGGCGTTCAGACTGAAAACAGGCTCGCTGTAAAAAAAATGTAAATGGCTACATTTGTAGGTACTGGTGAGACAATGACAAATGATCCAGACATGCATTGTTTACATCCATGTTTACATATCAGCTGGCATGATGCTCCTTCCCAACCTTTTTCTGGTGCCGTGCCGCATGTCTTGGTAAAGTACCTCCACCAACTGTCAATCAATACCAATGGTCTGAAATGTTATGCATGAATGTGTTTTGCATCACCTGCACATGTGCATCCTTGTGCTCGTAGAAACAAAGATAAAAACAAAAGATTGCTCCTAACTGCAGTGCATGGGCCAAAACACTGCAGTGTACCCTTAGATACAGTATGGTACACATTGTAAATTGCTATCATCACCAATCAGCAACTCTGCATCACGTGTCAAGTGGATTTAAGAGATGAAAAGTGAGACAGGGGATCACAGCCCTCACCTGGATCAGTCTGAGGGGAGGAAGGGGCTCTGCTGCTTCGTGAAGCAGAGTGAAGAGCTGACTATACAGGATGAACTCCTTCAGTGCTCTGCCTTCTTCACACTTCTTCCTTCTCTTGAGTTAATCCACTTGCCCTCACTCAGCTTCCCCTGTGTGCAGGTCCCTCAGATACTATCTCCATCTGCTGTAATTATAGAGACCCCCACCCTCTACTCTCTCAGCCTCGCAAACACACACACACAGAAGACACTGCCCACTGGTGTAATTCATGCTGCCTAGGGGGTCATAGGAGATTATGAGTGGGATCGATCAATGTGATGGTTCACACACAAAAACGCTCACACTCACACACACGCACAACCTCATCATCGATGAGGTCCTCCTTACCTCCCCTCTCCTACTGAGGGACATCCTGCAGCTAATGAGGACACACAAACACAGTTGACTATATCGACCACCTTAGCTTAACAAGGTACTTCATATATATGGACCTGCTGGAAGACCATCAGCACGAAGACTCCCTGCTCTACACCTGCTCCACCACCGGAGAGTGTAGCTAAAGACACAATTAGCACACAATGAGACAATGTACAGGTGGAGTCTACACTCTCTCCCACTGCTCTCACTTCCTGGACTCTTCTTGGTGTTTTTTTTAATCCTTAGTGCAGGGGTCACCAACCTTTTTGAAACCGAGTGCTACTTCCTGGCTACTGATTAATGTGAAGGGCAACCAGTTTGACACAAACTTCTGAAATAGCCAATTTGCTCAATTTACCTTTAACTATATGTTATTATTACTAATTAATGATATGCATCTATGTGAAGACACTGATCATGTTCACAATAAATATCAACAATTATTTAACAAGATAGGAAGCAGATAAATCAATAGGCTACACTTTATTTCTATATTTTCTTCAAACGCAAATGTTTTTCAAATTGAACTGTTTCAAATGATTGATTCTACAACAGTCCTAATATAATAAATAATAAATCATGTAAAATACAAAGATCAACTTTCAAATTTTTAAATAAATCTGACTCGTCACACTGGATGCTAAACCACCTGCACCTCTATGATCACGGTCCAGCTGGTTGGCCAAGTTCCTGGACATGGCAGACACTCTTCTTACCGTTTAGTTGCCCCCAGTTGAAAATCGGAGAGAGTGGCGATTACATCGTTTCCATATTTCTCGTCTTCAAGTACAGTTTTAGCAATTAGCACCATTGCTTCTTTGACAACCTCCCTGTCTGAAGAGGCCTTCTTCATCATGAAAATTATATGTCTTCTTTCTTTTTTCTGCCATCTTCTTGGGGGTCAGTCATCCTCTCATTTTCGCTGCGCCCGCTAGCTTGTTTCCACCATGTTTTTATGCTCTCCATCAAACGCTACATTTTGCTCGTGCGCACTATACTGACCTTTGAACTATACTAGGTCAGAGTTCATTTATATTAAACATTTTTAAAGTTTTTTTTCAACATATTGTCATTTCCAGTTTACATGTAAGTGCGATTAAAACAAGAATAACAACTAAAAAACAAAACAAAACTGGTAAGTGGCGCTATTTGAGCTATTTTTAGAACAGGCCGGCGGGTGACTCATGTGGTCCTTAGGGGCGGCCTGGTGCCCACAGGCGGCGTGTTGGTGATCCCTGCCTTAGTGGGTGTTTTATAAGACAAGAGAATGTGCATCAAATTTCTAATTTTAGCTTTACACCCAGCAAATCACTTCCATAAAAACGTTACTTTTACATCTGTCACGCTGACAACCCCAACCTGGTCTCACACCTGGTCAGGACCCCTTGATGTCACTTTTTTAAGTCAGTCATTTTTCAGTGCACAGTGTAGTCTTAGGCTTATAGACAGCCTGTCCCTCTCTCCCAACATGTCGAATTACGTAGTTTAAGAAGCAAGAAAATCCACAGTTGGAGGAGGTTGGATTGGTCAACTTTCATGAAGTGAAGTTTGGCTTCTTTTGTAAGTGAAGTAACATGTAGCCACTCTGTGACATTTTTGGAAAAGTAGCAAAGTAGTTTTTTTGCCTAAACCTAAACAAAATGCAACCGTGTAACAACATGACAGTGTAACCTGATGTTATTCACTGGACTTTGTATATCTATTAGTTTCAACTTAATCACAGAGCCCTGCACATTGAATAATGACACTACAGAGGTACTCAGTGCTTTAAATTTGCCAGGGTGTCCTGACCAAGTGCCTGCATGTGAGGAGTTGGGAGTGAGAATGTGTTGTGTAGTATTAACACTTAATTCAACTCCTGCACAACTGGAGAATTTCTTCTCTATTGAGATGGTAGAATGCAGGACAAATCAGTGCTGACAAATTTCAATTCTCACTTTGCACCAAATCTATAAAAAACACTATCACGAGTTAAAGAAGCTTCCTGGAGAGAACAATGCATTGTGGATCCAGTGTCTTCAGGTCTGTCCATTGGGTTTACCTCAGGTTCAAACATATGCTGGCATAAATACCACATTTTCTATTTATAAGATAGCTGTAGAAACAATCATGAGAGCCAGACAGCTGAGGTCTTTCAGCATAGCCTGGATGAGAGGCAGGGTACATTCCAGACAGGTCCACATTGTTGTGGACATTGCAAATATGGTGACGGTCTGCAACGTTGTATTACCCTGAAGCCACATGGCCTGCTGTCAGTGTAAGTGTAAACAGAAGAGAATGTGTTCAAAGACTCCATACACAACAACAGTGTGACCAATCAATTTGTCCCAGAATATTGGTGTCCTGCAAAGTGTCGATAGTAGTGTTATGTCTGCACGTCAAGGTGTGTGTTTGTATACTGAACATTGCAGCTGTGGACATGCGTATACATGTGCCCGTGAGAGGATGCATGCGACTTGAGTGTTTGCTTTTATGCGCGTTTCTGTTTGGTGTGTGTGCGTCCATGAGTGTGTGTGTGTGCGTGCGCGCGTGTGTATGATGTATGGATTATAGAAGCTGGCTGCTGGGGTCCAGAGCAGGTGTCAGGTTGCTGCTGGGAACATGAAAGAGTCTCTGAGGGGCGGAGGGGACTGGTCAGCAAACCTGACCTACAAAATCAATGTCCTTATAAAAGAGCAAGTGACAAGATCAGAAGAATGGCTAACGTCACAAAGACACAAAGAGGAAGAAAACTATTTGACTCAAACATATAAAGGCACTCATGCACATATTGTGCTGCAAAAAAGTCTCATCTTTTAAAATAATGTATGCACTCTCCTCCTTAGTGCTGTGTGTGAAATTTAACCTGGTTGTAATGACAGTGCAGAAGTCATGTGGATTTATAGCATGCATAACCCCAGTGGAGAAAGCTGCTGAAATGGCCCACATACACCCTACTGCAATAAATCTTTTTCAAGTAATGAATACGGGCCAACGTGTTCAGCAAATTAGTCATTGTGAAGCAATATGACTTGTAAAAATCATAAGAAGTTGGTATTTGTTCATACTTTGCACTAATATTTACATGCAGCACTGTCATAACAGGGCCCACTTGTGCAACGCACTTATTAAATGATACATGAAGATGGAAAATGATGAATCACTTGGTGAAACAAGTAGAAACTGGAGTCTGTTTCAGCCCTCAAACACATTTGAATTTGGCTCAATAGAGGTTCAATAAGTGGACATGTCTCTGGTTGTGTTCACACTGTGGACTGGGTGGGAGACATGGTGGTAACACAAACGCTCCCTTCACAAATTCACAAACCACCACCAAGTACACAGCGTGTAATGTGGATCTCGAAAAGCTCCTGAAAGGCTCAAACCATTTCACTGAAAGAAAAGTGCCATCTGCATGAGCTGTCATCAGGCATGAAGTTCATTCAGACCTGCTGAATGTGACATCGGATCACCACACAATGCACACAAAAGGCAACGATTCAAGACACTCAGATAAAGACCTACAGACCCCGAGTGTGCTCATCTTCAGTGTGCTGGTGGGGGACCAGAAGACCACTCCTCCTCCAGTATCGACATTGTGTGCCCTTTCAGAGCCCCCCGCCACCTCGGTTTCCTTTATCACTGGGTCGGATGGCTCTGCAGCAACCAGTGGGGTTCCCCCACTACAGGAGCTGGGGCTTTCTCCACCTGAAGGTCAGCGATGTTGCCCAGAGGCTTCCAGTACTCGGTGCATTCGGCTCCTCTGTAGGCTGTCCAGCTGCCAATCCAGTTCAAACATGACTATAATGCATTTCTTTATGTCAACAAAGTGGAGGTTGTGGGTGAGTCAGAAACTGAAGGCCAGCTCTATCAACACTGTCACAATCCAAGGTGTAGCGACAAGGAGCTGTAGGTGATGCAGTACACCTGCGAAGAACTCTTTGCAGAGAAGGGAAGGTGTAAATATTCTGAACTGCAACACAAGTGGCCTTGGGAACTACAGCACTTCAAAATGCAATTACAAGTCTGGAACAGGGTTATTATTTTCAATTCAGCATCAAAAACATTGTCAAAACACATAAAACTCCTTGGAGGAAAACACCATCTTCAAAGGTAGAATATGAAAATGGGCACCAAATGGACAAGTAGAAACATCCACTTTTTTGATTTTTCCCATTTTACAGGCCTGTGTTAAAATATGCTTCAACGGTGAAAAAGGCTGGAAATGTACAACAGCAGATTTGTCTGCCAGGCTGGTAAAAAAAAAAAAAAAAAAAAAAATAATCCATGGATTCATCTAGTCAACCCTTAAAAACCCTTAATTTTACTGGAGTCTGTGCTGCTTTTTCAGGACTTTGTGTTATACTCTCAGTTCAATTCACTTTCATTCAGTTTGCTTTAGTGTCACAAATGTCAGGTGAACAATACTGCCAAAGAGGAAAATGGCAGAAAACAGTAAAAACATGTTTTGGGCATGTGTGGTTGTGTGTGTGTGTTTGCGTTTTTGCACGTGTGTGTTTTTGTGGAAGATTGTTGGATGACTGGCCAGTCTAATCTGTGTGTGTGTCCCCACACTCCAGTAATGTCTCCAAAAGTGTGTGTGTGTGTGTGTGTGTGTCACACACTGTGCCTCAGGTCGTGTCATATGTTGGGCAGCATATAAACTCTGAGATTACAGAGTTAAATTTATTGAAGCAAATGTTCCTCATTTCATTGAATGTTAATTTTGAGCATGTGACCTGACAGTAATAGAGAGAGGAAGCAAGTAAATACAGGTAGCTTGGCGTTTTGCAAGCACAGCAGTTGTAATGAAACAGCCTAGTTAAGCGAACACGGCGGTAATGAAGAGCGGTGATTAGCGAGCGAGGCCCTAACGAGGGTGTGTTTATTGAGAGGCAGTTGGATGAAAGTGTTGCAGAGAGAGGGGGAGAGAGGAGAGGGGGAGGAAGAGGGAGAGAGAGAACTTATAGGCTGAGTGATGCTGCCAGAGCCAATTCATTACGACTGCAGCTCTGTCAATCCCTGCTCATCTCCCGTAGCACTAGACCACTAATGGAATTAGTCCCTGTCACACACACACACTCACACACACACACACACACACACACACACACACACACACACACACGGCAAGAGAGACACAGCGAAATAAATACACATACACAAACACACACTGCATTAACACAATGGGTCCTGCAGATATATCTCTGTGTCAAAGCTCTCACACTTGCAGCCCATAAATCCTTGGAGGTCAGCAGGGTAGCCACACACACACACAGCACACACACACACACATTCTACACATGATAAAAACAGGAAAACAATGAAAATATTGTACCATGCACAGAAAGTGTCCCGTCACCATCATTTGATAGGTATCATTTGTGTTTTAACATGTAGTTCTCCCTGGCACACCTACAGTCAATCCATCTGAAAAGTCTGAAGCAGAACAAATCTCCTTAAACCAGCATGACGGAGAAAAAGGTTCGTCTTGGTGACAGCTCTCTGTTGAAAAATAATGGGTGAAACATTCAGTATGGCCAGTCCAGGGTGAATCTGAACCTGCATTAGGTTTTCAGTGGCACACGACAAGACAATGCCTTTGACTGAGAGCTGGTTATCTGATTTGATCGAATAGAGGTCAACCAGCCGGCCAGTCCTGAGGACAGAAGATCACCCGCCCCCTCCTTCCCTCCAAACCTCATCACCCATCCTTCCTGACCCCCCCCCCCCTCTGTACACTCCCCCCGTGGCCTCACCCACCTCCTCCTCCTCCTCCCCGCTGCTCTGAGTGAGCGGTCATTAGATTACACCAACGGTCATGACCGTAAGGATTCTCCATCACTTTCCAGTAAAGTCCATTCCCCGAGACCTAACCAGACCAGCAGGAGGCTATAAGTCAGGAACATACATCCCAACCTCAATGTATGTTCCTGCGTGCGTCATATAGCGGCCTTGTTGATTTTCTAAGCTCAGATGGAGCTCTTTGGTCTGTCTTATGCCAATTTACGCTCATCACACTTTTCAGCTCATACTGTGTTCCTGTTTAACACACACACACACACACACACACACGAGGACTGCAGGCTGCTGTGACAGAAAGCCTACAGATCTGCCACTGATAGGCAGACGCTACAGCATATGCTCCATCACAGCAGGATGGTATGTTTTTATGGTCAGCTTCCCCGGCGCCCGTAAGCCCAATCTCCCTCCCTTCGAACGTAGGGTCAGACAGTGAATCAAAGCGCATCGTGATTGGCTGGCTTTGACTGGGCGACCTCAGAGGTCAAGGGTGAGTGACCCCACAGGCCTGGTGAAGAGTCAATTCTCTCCAGGTCAGAGGTCCCCCCCCCCCCCCCCCCCCCCCAACCCTCCCCACACAGCAGCTTCAAGAGCATCAGGGGGATGAGCTGTGTTTCAACATGCAGCACACACAGGCACAAACACACACACACACACACATCATAGAGATTGGAAGAGGAGAGGTGAGTATGAAGAGCTTGATTGGGTGTGAGCGAGGGTGATAGGAGGCGGTGTTGGAGGGAGGCGGTATTGAGGAGGATGGGGAGGGTGGTGTTTGGTCCTCTGAATGCCTTTGACCTCTGCACTGACCCCCTGCTGAACGCTCTCCCCCTGCACTGACTGATAGACAGAAATGATTGTGTTTGTGTTGCCGTGTGTTTGTACACATGTTAGCCTCCACAGTGTTTACATATAGCTTTAGGCATAGAAAGGTAGGCTTAAGTGGATCTATCTATCTATCTATCTATCTATCTATCTATCTAGCTGATCAACGCTAAACTTTGCTCAAAAACACACCTTTTCCGTCTCGACCATGAACGTGTTTGTCCTGGACAGAGGGTTTTTATACTGGCAGCCTGATGGGAGGAGTTGGAGTGAGTTATGGAGGGACTGTGAGGGGTCAAACTCTCTGTCCCACTCTCTCCTTCTCGCTTGCTCTGTCTGTCTCTCTCATTTTTAGTACAGGTGAACCGAGACAAAACCAGTGAAACCTAATACAGCAAAGAGCAACAGGAGGTGGTCAAAGCCAACATCATCCCAAACAAACATTTCTCACTCGCTGTACAGTACAATTTTATATTATGACAAGGTGGCAATTCAGCTTTGTAAGCTACTTGAACTATAGCAGAGAGGTGCTGAGATTCTAGTTTCCTAAAATGATGCAGCTGCATATGTTT
Organism: Chelmon rostratus; assembly: GCF_017976325.1. Taxonomy (NCBI): domain Eukaryota; kingdom Metazoa; phylum Chordata; class Actinopteri; order Chaetodontiformes; family Chaetodontidae; genus Chelmon; species Chelmon rostratus. Next base: position 23,353,501 of record NC_055658.1, on the reverse strand, counting down.
CACTTTCATCCTGGAGGTGCAGTCAGTCTAAATGTTGGGGTGTCATCAGGTGTGTTTTATCACGGCATGATAAACGTCAATCTTTGTATCTTATGTTATAATTGGTGTTTCTGATACATGCAGGTTTTTAGCTGCGCTTTTGGAGAAAAAAAGAGGTCCATCCATCCATCCATCCATCCATCCAGCAGTCGTCCACTGACCCGGGCTCAGGGGACTCCTTGTGGCAAGTAGGAGGGTAGGAGGTTGTTTTTAAATCAACCGCAAGACACAGTTGATTGAATAATTAATGTGTGCCTTCGTGTAACAGGGAAACCTCACACTCACCACAAAAAAGAACACATTCAGCCTCCTTCCCCAACCTCTATTTCCTCTACATTTCCAAGAGATGCTGCCAGAAACCATAAACACACATCTATCTATCTATCTATCTATCTATCTATCTATCTATCTATCTATCCATCCATCCATCCATCCATCCATCCAGCCATCCATCCATCCATCCATCCACAGGTCCACTGAGGCAGTATGGCTGACTGTCCTCCCCTCCCCCTCCGCTGGATTATTTCCTGCTCTGGCCATTTCTGTCTCTCCTCCCTCCTCATGTGATCAGTTCCACTCCCCCCTTCCTCCCCTCTTCTGGTTAGCTGTCTTTGACCTTTGCCCCCTTGTGTGATCATGCTAACGCGGCACACACTCCCATGCACCCTGACAAACAGCCTGACACACTCCCTGACACACACACACACACGCGCAAATATCATCTGAGTGACTGAATGTTCTTGACAGCGTGGAGGAACACAGCTGGTTTAAAACACAGTGAGATGAGACTTTAATGTGTGTGACCAGGGACTCCTGCTGGCATCCGAACACTAACTACTAACAATGGAAACACACATAAGGACAAACGCACACACACAAAGACGACAGTCACGTGTGCACAAAGCATCAATATACAGTACATTACACATGTCACTGACACACAACCACATATAGATTTTAGTCTGGTTAATACACACTCTCACACACACACATGCATGCACACACACTAACACACACCATATGTTCTCACACACTGCATTCACGACAACTAATGTTGTCAAATTCACACAGCAGGCTCATAGTATGAGCACACATAATGCATGCATTCATAGCAAGTGCTCTGTCCTTGTGCTCCTTTCCTTGTGTATGCGACAGTGTGCATGTATGTATGTATGTTGTGTGTGTGTGTGTTTGTTGGGTGTGTGTGTGTGGGTGTGTGTGCACGCAGCCTCCACAGTGAAACACTGCACCAGAGAGAGATTGGAATCAATACTTTCTGCTCCGTCATTTGTCACATCTTTACAAGGCTGAAACCATCTGAACACCAGTCTATTCTACTTTGGCATCATTTATCAAATTGCCCCACCTTGCAAAGGCACACACACACAAACATATAAACATACACAGTCACGTACTCAAGCTCAAACACATGCAGCATTCACAGAGGCTCTTACTTAAACAGCCACCCAATAAGGCCTTGAGTATATAACAAACATATACCTGGACTGTATGTTTGCTGGTTAGACTTTGCACATTTATGTCAGGTTCTAGATCAGTATCAGAAATCACTGTGAAGCACATACATGAAAGCTGTGTAGGAACTGTGTGATCACGAACACACGCACGCAGGCTCTTATTGAAACAATATCCCAAACCTTCTGGCTATAATTAAGAGCACAGAACAGATGTATACTTGTTTGTCGCCTGAACATGGATGAGAAGGGATGGGTAGAGGGTCCCTCTTTCCAGTTTTCCTGAAAAAAATAAAACGTTGACAGGAGGCATAACTGCCTATCTGATGTGTTTCATTCCCCTCCAGTACAGCAGGTGGCAGTACATAGAATATCATCTGTAACATCTATTGACAGGGAGATAAAGAAGAAGAAGAGGAAGAAGCTTGATGAACATGAGAGGGATGGATTACCTGCCAAAAAGGCAAAAAAGTTTGTTTTTGTTTGCATAAGTATGTCACCAGATGGGAGGAGGCTTACCCTTACTTAATAAAGAGCAATGTTGGTCAAAGTCATGCTTTTTGTAAAATGTGCTACACGGATTTCAGTGTATCACACGGAGGGAAAAGCAGCAAATGTGCCATAAGCTCACCCAAGAGGCTCAGAAACATGCTTTACCAATGACTGTATTTATTCTATCTATCTCTCCCATCTATTTTCATCATCAGCCTCTGCTACCAAGTGTCTCTCTCAAAATAACAAGTGGCGCATAATGTCTAAGTGATGTGTACGTATTATTCAAGTGACATATATTTAAAGTAAGTGCTGCATTTTGGAAAATTTCCCTTATTTTCAAATCCCAGTGTTGACAGGTATGCTGATGATCTACAGTTCATGAGCAAAACATTGTCCAACGGTTGGATTACTCTCTCATACGTGTTGCTGGTGTGTCCCTTGTCTTCCGGCTTTAATTTTTTTTAATTGTCTCATCCTCTTCAACTATATCTCTGTCTTCCAGATTACGTTCAAAAAATATGCTCCGACTTTGTATGAAGTTGCACTTGTCTTTTTCCAGGCCCATAAAGTATTTTTCCTCAACAGCCTTGACTGAGTGCATGGTGAGTGGATAACAGGATCTTAGAAGAAATTGCTCCACTAACCAATTTCCCTGAACCCTGTGGTAACATTCCAAAAAGCCAGATATGACTTTATTCAATTCATCCACAAACGATAAAGCAATTTGGCCCCGACCACTTTCCACTGCCTTACACATGGGCTGCCACACACACACGCGCACACACACACACACACACACACAAAGAGAGAGAGAGAGAGACTTGCAACACACTGTAAGTGCAGTTAATCCAGACAGTTCTACAGTAAGCGTCCTCTGGAGAAGGCTTTTATTCAGCTCAGTTTTCCAGGAAGGTTTAAGCAACACTTAAGCCTCTGTGATACATCTAAAACATTGTATCATATTTTTCTACATTTTGATAGCTCAGCATTTGACAGCATTAAAGTTTTCCAATAAAAAGACATTTTATACTAAAGTGCATGATGTTAGATACGGGTACAGTACAATACAATGAGCCTATTAGCTCGTGATTCATGTCTTTCTTCGTCAATACAAGACAGTTTCCTTATGCTGCAGGTCTATCATTTGCTGACTGGCCTGCTCACTTTTTGTCATTGGTGCCTGATGGTCATGAGACATAAGGAGCATTTTCAGGACAGTCTGGAGGAACTGGGTGTTATGATGATGTGTACAGAGTGCTTTCTAAGATGTTGATCCAAAATCTCCCATAGGCATGAGTTTGGCTGATTGTGAAGGCCAAGATCACTTATAAAAGTCTTCAGTGAGTCCTCACGTTACAAATTTGCTTCAAGGGGCTGTACAGCATTCCACACCCTCTATCTTTAGACCCTTGTGCCCCTGTAGAACCATCTGCATCCGTTATGACTCTCCACTCATTTTTTTCAATATTTTTTTGTATAAAGTTTGGTTACAACAATCAATACACAAATTAGTTATATTTGATGCAGATTAAAAATTTTGAGGCCCTTAAATAATGTCACTGTGAGAAGCGTGTACCTCCAAATCTTTTAATTTTTTTGATCAAACAGAAGAATGAAATTGGCTTGAGAACATTTGTCTAGCTGTCAGGCTAATAAAATCCTTTAAAATCCAATGTGACTAGATTGAAAATGCTGTGTCACGATGCTTGTAACTTAGCTCATGAAAAGTTTACATTTGGGAGATACATGGCCTTGTACATAATGTAATTTAAGTTTAATTCGTGATATCAGGGAACAGTATTTGTGTATGTGAAACCAACCACATCTGCACAAATCTAAGTGCACTGCCACCATCCGCTGTGGGGGGAACAACACAGACAGAGAGCAGGAGAAGATACGTCCTGACTTGTTTCTGTGAAGCCGACTCCGAACAGTGGGAGGAAACCCAACCCAACACATCGACACACAGCGCTCCACCTACATGCTTCACAGAGTGAGACATGACGACTACAGTGTTTGAAAAAAAAAAAAAAAAACATTCTCCCTTCCTCAGGGCAATATTCAGACCAGTCCTTTTGATCTGCCCTCAGGCCTGCTGGTGGGTATCTTCTAATGAGGAGGCGGCCACTGACCATATCCACTGCCTATTGATTCTGATTGGTGACATGCACTAATAGGATTCTGCACTTCTGGAATTAAAGATCAATGGACAAAGGCTGGAGTAGTTTTAAGGTGAGGGATGTAAAGCAAGATGGTGGTTAATTCTACTAATAAGTGCTAAATATGTATTTGGGGATTTAGAAATTAAACACGCACTTATCTGAGGTTACACTTTAGAATTAGTGAAAATTTACAGATGATCATTGCAAAATATAATAAGTAATGTTCAGTGATCAGACTCATGGTAATAACATAATAGTCACATAGAACAATAATGACGAAAAAAAAATCTTCACAGTACATGTCTACACTGCAGTTTATGCTATGCCACTTCAAAATACAGTTAAAGCAGTTTGTTATGGATCTAGTCAATATTAAGTCAAAGAGTAAAATATAAAAGCGTTATTTGAACAGAGGGAGTTACAACTTTCACAAAAACAAAAACAAAAACAGAATAATTATCTCGAAACTCAACAAGTTAAAGGAAGCACATCCAGCACTCTGATGGACACATTTGTCTGTGAATAGTTTGTCTGGATCACTGCCACGCTTGACAGAGGATAGAGGGATACGGTAGCTACCAAACAAGCTAAAGTGAAGGTAACACCTCAGACCACTGGGACTGCGAGCGAACATCTCACACCTCTTCTTTACCAGGACTGGAACAAGACGACAGGCTTTGTCCATTTACACCCATTGATTCTGTCATTGACATGTGTTTGAGTCTTGTTTGGCTAAAAGTCGAACTTCAGGACACATCAAACCATTCAATTCATGTTCTCAACCTCCGGGATCGAAAACTGTCCTTTCACGTCCTCGTGAGGGAGACAATGGGAGGACTCAAGACGCGACAACGTCAAACCAAAATGGTGCTTTTTTTTTTTTTTTTTAAATTGAAGGTGACCATATGCATAGAAACCAGACTTGAATGGTGAAAGGTAATGGAACTGGTAGATAAACATGAATAAATATATAGAAATTGATCTGCAACCCTGGCCTGCAAATGAGACCGCCATTAAAGCCTCTGTGCTACATCTGCTCTTCTTACTGCTCAAAAGGAAGAAGGTGTGTTTTTTCTGGAGTTAATTAGCACACTGACAATAGAAGAAATCGCTTGTAGAAGCAGTTTATATGATAATGATTCGTCTGTATTTCATGATGTAAATGGTTCAATCCGAACATGAGCATCTGTTTTTTTAGGAATAAAGATTTTTGATGATCTGATATATCCTGTATAAACAGGCAGAATACTGATAGCTGACCAATCTGATGTGTGTGGTCATTCTTCAGTAGCTTGGTTTCATTTGCATGGAATTCAATAATTTGGAGGCCATCAGCCTGAAGGTTGCCAATCTTCTTATCTTCTAAATTAATGACTTGGTAATTTGGTGAGTGTGATTTATGCACATTTGTTCTAACTGTTGATATTCCCACACTTCAGCTGTGCTTTTAATGCAGCAATATTAAAAGCTGCATTGCCCCAGCTCTTGTGTTTGAAGGAGGCCGCGGTGGTGGTGGTGGTGGTGGTGGTGGGGTGCTCAGGCGTGACTCTGTAAAGTGGAATCATCTTTCCTTTGAAAGGACAGATAGTTAGAACTCCTCTTTGAGAGTGATCGTTAAGGATAACCACTAACACCACAGCCTGAGAAGAGACAATTACCCGCAATCACATGGGCCGCCAGTGGAGTGGCATTTTATGCAAGTGTTTGTGTGTGTACGTGTGTGCGCGTGGAGGTTTGTTCGCCCCTTCGCCGGGCGTCTGGATGGCCCCCGTCTGCCCAGCCAGTCATCTGTCACCATTACAGGACAAAGGCAGCAGCGTCTCAGGGCCATTACTGAGATTGCTAGAGATGATTTGGAGTGTCCTCCTCAGCACCGAGAAAATCATTTCCTCACAAAGAGGCTGCCCCTCGGCTCTGCGGGCCCCTGGCAGCCTACGGGACAAACTACAGAGCCCTTCTCCTGCCTCAGTCGCCTCCAGGAGTGATGGGCATGCACAGAGAGGGACGCCGAATCAGACGACAGACGGAAAAGAAAGCTAAAGAGAGCGACTGAGGCAGTGCAATAAGAGCTGAGCAAAGGAGAAAGCAGAGAGACAAGGATGAAAAATTAGTGCATCTCTTAATGGGGTATAAGGGAAGAGGACAGTTAAGAAAAATGGATATGAAGTAAATGCGGCCAGGCTGGAATGAGAGAAAAGTAAGTGTGGAATGAAGTTGAATTAGCCAATCTCTAACACACTTCCTTGATTTGGTTCATGCCCTGAACTCTCTTCATCCTCATCTCTCATCTCGTTCTTCCTCCCTCACTCAGTCTCTTTCTCTCTCACAATCATGCACACGAACACACACAGACTGCCGGCCCGATACGTAGCTTCATTTACAATCTAGCTGACCTTGGCTGGAATGTGGATGAGTGTTTAAAGATAAGCGTTGTGAAGTGAGTACAGTTTGTGTGTGTGTGTGTGTGTGTGTGTGTGTACGACTGGTCAGTGGCTGGAGTGTTGCAGTCACCCCCTTCCACCTCCTCACCCCACCAAACCCAGACCCACTCACACACTCACACACACACACACACACACACACACCTCTGACACACAGAGATCATGATGAATTGTCCTCTCTGCAGGCCCAGATTGTTTTTAAGGTTTAATTCAGTTTCTTCCTGTGCTTGGATGAGCAGCTGTGTGTGTGTATATGCGTGTGTGTGTGTTTGTGTGTATGTGTGGATGAGTGTTTTTGCACCTCTGTGTAGGTGTGTCACAGTATGTGTGTGTGTGTGTGTGTGTGAGAGAGAGAGAGGCAGAGAAGAGAGGGAGAAAGAGAGAAGGAGTGAAAGAGAGAACAAACAGGCGTTATGGATCTCAGGTCTAATGTACTCCAGCAGGTCAGAGAGAGGGGGCCTCCAGTCGCCATGGAAATGACAAAACCTGATCAATACTCAAGGTTGCGACCTCTAAACTGCGACCCCTCCCCCAAATTTCTGTCTCTCCCATTTTTCTCCTATCCCACCATCTATCTATCTATCTATCTATCTATCTATCTATCTATCTATCTATCTATCTATCTATCTAATTGTAAATCTCTTCTGCTCAGCTCTGCTTCCTCAAGGCCTCTTCAGTTGCACTTGTTCTCTTCTTCTCTCTCGCAACTATACCATCAATATGCAGTCGCCAACCCAATCCAACCCTACACTCTCCTCCTCATTCTCCTGTTCAGTCCATATTTTGTTGTTTTTGTCCTTCTATTTTTTTCCCCACATTTATATTTCGGACGGGGAAACCTGGTCCATTAAGACAAAACCGGTTTAACTCAATAAATGGCAACAGGACATTTTAAAATTCAGCATAATGATGATGATCACGGTAAAATTCAGCTTTGTAGATGGCTGTGAAAGGCTGTGAGAGGTTTTGAGATTCCAGGTTGGTCCTGGAACAGTTGTTCCCACAATAAGTGCCACATGTTCAACTCCAAAGGTTAGAACATTAGAAAACACGGCAAAATTTACAATAACCACATTTTCATATTACATTTCATATGACAGACAAAATAAATACATTTAACCTCTTAGCATGCTTTATTTTCATTCATTTTCTATGTTAAGTTCAATATTTATCTGCAAATCTGCACGGCAACGTTGCCTGAAACGGCTTCTGACTTCTTTCTTTCTGAGTGACTGAAAAAAGGCCTTTTATTATTTCCCCTAATAGTGATGTGAGTGCATGTATGTCACGTATTTTACATCAGCGCTATTTGATGTGTTAGTTTTCTCACAACAGATACCCACGGTGTCATTTCCAGCTGAAAAGGTTGCCCGTGTATGCGTGTTGCATCTACAATGTCGCAGGAAGGAAGGTATATGCACACAGTTATATCTGATATCAGCACCTTTGCTTGGAGAGAGTTCATCTTATTTCCCCTAATAGCTTTGACACATGCAGATTTTTAAGCTTTTGGGGAATGTGTCTAGTAAGCAGAGAAAAACAGTCAAACAAAGAGGAGGTAGTGAATGGCACAAGAAGAAACACAAAGGGGAAGAAAAACTGATTAACTGTCAGAGACTTCTTGGCTTTGCAGAGTGTATTCATCAATACAGAGACAGCACCCCTTTCCGTCTCTGAGGGCAGGAAAAGTGGAAAATGTTGGACATCTTCCAGTCTGGAAACCACAGACCTAAGCCTCCATTTGAAGTTATCAATATCAATCTATCTTGGCCTTCCTTCAAACTGAATAAAAGGTATGGGCCCTCTTCATCAGTGCTACTCAATAAACTGATACCATCTGGCCCAAAAAGGAGGACAAAGCGAGGAAGAAGAGGCAACAGTGACTAATCACAATAAAATCCTCTGGACACACTCATATACCAGGTGCCACTTCTGACATAATCTTGTCCTGTGGCTTTCAAAGAGAGCATTTATTACCCAAAGGTGGGGCAGAAGAAAAACTGTCTCTAAACTTTTATAGTCTGCTGGATGTGTTCTTCAGAAGCAACACATTCTCACTCCAGATGCAGATGATTGGTCAGGACCCCTGGATGTCACTTTTTAAGACACTGGGTACCCGTTTGTTAGCAATAATAAATATCGTCTGGTTACATTTTCAAAATAAAGCCTGCTAAGAACAAAATTAAACATGTGGTTAATGTTGTGAAACTGGTTAGGTTTAGGCAGTAAAACTGCTGGGTTGCCCTGCTTGTTCGGCAAAATGTTTGTCTCTTGCTTAAAATTGTGTCTGTAATGTGTCCTCTCTGCTTCAGAGATTGCAGCTGTAAGGCAGGTAGAGTTCCCTCAGTTTCAGAACATCTTTCATAAAACATCAATTCACATGAAGCAAAGTTGTGGAGTTACCGTAAAATATCAATAAATGATACACAATAATATTTATATTTTAATTATATGACAAAAAAGGCCATGCAGAAATAGCAACTGACAGCAGCAATGTTACTTATTATGGTATAATAGAAATGTCTATGCATTCAGATACATAGTTTTTCTCTGAAATCTAATTCGACTACATTTACATACAAGTAATTTGCATCCTGCCAAGATTATTTTCAAAGTTAAGCTCAGGTTTAGGCTACAAAAGCAAGGGAAAGATTCGGATTGCTGCTGATGTTTTCTGTATTAAAACAGACCATGATATTTCCTTAATGTTAAACAAGTGCCGTCAGTGCTTAAACATAATAAAAAAGTCAATTAATACTGTAGTCACTGTGAGTGGACAGTGTCTGGCAAAATTTGCCTATTTCGGTGGAAAACAAATGAAATACACTGTCAGTGGAACACACTCGACACTTTTTCGTCTTGCCAGGTAGGTTCATTAAAAACATTTCCTCATTATGTTCATACAACACAGATATTCGACTGGCATTACATTTCATTCAACATGCATTTTCTGGAGCTAACTATTTACATACAAATTTAATTTCTAGGAGAGAGGGCTCTTTAACCCCTTGATGCCTGAATTTATTTAGAATTATATTAAAAAATTAATACTTTGTGTTTTTTCCTTTCAAATTGATCCTTAATTAAGAGGAGTTTGTAAATTTGTCTGTAGCACATACAATAGATATAAATTTAGGTATGATGCAAATTAGCGACAACAGGCGTTAATGCTTAAATGCAATAATTTTTTTTTTCAAAATTCATAAACGTGCATCATAAAATCCGTTCAAAATTCATTTATTTCATCAAAACTGCCACAAAATTGGCTTACAACCATTATATTGTGACATTGTGACAAGAAACCAGTGCTCGCGAAAGGTTCCTTGGTGTGTGTTGAATATGCACAAACTGGCATTAGAGGAATGCATGCGCGATTTGGCTGCCATGTGGATTAAAGCGGTATAATGCGAATTCGCGACAACTGCGTTAAGGGGTTAATGAGAGTATAAGCAGGCAGAGGAACTCTCAGCATAGACCTGTGTTAAAAAAATGAACCGAGGCCCGCAGTGGAAAGTAATGAGTGGAAGGTGGTGGGGGTCCTACAATGAGTGACTTTAAACCCGTTAAACCCTCCACAGATTGTGCTAGTGTTTTGACAATGGCCAGTAAACTATCTAAATTGCAGTGTTTTAGCACCTGCCTTTTTGTGCTGCGCTGTGTAGTGAAGCGTGAGGCTGTCAGCCTTGTCAAGCGGCCTTTCTTTCTCTCCTTTCTCTCTCTCTGCACGGCTGCTATCATCATCACTGGCCTTTCAGACACCAAACTTTGTCCCTTTATCTCCGATTGTGCCTCTCCCTCACTATCCCGCTAAAATTACCCTTTCATTTTGTTGTGCCATAAAATTACAGCCTGGTGAAGATTGGCAGTGTTTTTCTGCAGAGGGAGGGGGGCAAATCAATGTTTTTGTTGCGGCTGTGTGTGTGCATGTGTGCATGTGTGTGTGTATGTGTGTGTGTGTGTGTGTATGGGCGTCTTCAGAATGTCAGAATGTAGTGATGTGTGATCGATGTGCCATTGTTCGTGTGACTGTGTGAGTGTGTGTGTGTGTGTGTGTGTGTGTGTGTGTGTGGTTATGTCTCACAGCTATCAGTGAGGATAATAGGACTCTTGGTAATGCCAGGCTACAGGGGCAAAGACCCCTGTTTTACTGGACACTTTTAGATTTTTTCAATCAGTTAGAGGAAAATAGCAAAGTAGTACTGGAGGTGAGGACCTGCAGTGGGCCAAAGAGACAGGGGAGTGCTGCAGTTGATCTCTGTATGAACTAATCATATTCATACTAAATCCCAGTGGAGAAGACATGGATTTCTCAGTTCTTTATCAAAGTTGAGGCTCTGCTCCAACATGGAAAAGACTGAAATAAAGCAATCTCCAAGAGGCACACACACCCGCAGCTTTAAATTCTTTGTCCATGCAGGTGCGTGTGTCACAGCCTGGCTCAAAAATATTATTCTTATTATATTATCCAAAATATTTTAAGTAAATATATGAAATACGAATAAGATACGTCTGCGAGAAGTGTATGCCAGAGTGCATGAATGCATGGATGTGAAACACAAATCGCAAAGAACAGTGTCAGCTGGCTGGCCAGAGGAGGAGCGTGAGAGGATCTTGTAGGTCTGATTTAGAGACTCCTAAGTGCATCTTGCACAGACGTGCTGCATCTCTGACAAGCCCCTCCTGTCATTTCTCCATTTGTACATCCTCGATCCCTTTCCTCGCCTCCTGTCCTCACTCCTCACTAGTCTTAAATTCCTCCTACCTTAGGATTGAGCAGAGGAGGCAAGAATGAGACAAGGGGACAGAAGTCAAGGCAACAGGCATTCAGCAAAATGAGACATCCTTTGGAGCGATCATTTTAAAAAAGGTATGATCACAGCTGCATCGTCTGTCCATTGTTCTGTAGCCTTCCACTGTATTTTATGGGCTCGGTCAGATGAGCGTAACAGTGTTCATGTCAACTTTTATCAAACATTTTTATTTTTACATTAAACACACACACACGTCTGAATGTCTAAAGCACTGCAAATGTTTGTATGAAAAGTGCTCTACAAATAGACTGTGTGTTTGTGGCTAAATGACAATTACAACTGTTATCACAGGTCTATCCTTTTTGACTGACATTTGCAGACTGCACGATGAGCACTGGACAGCAATAAATACAATTATATTAGTGCTAAATGTTTGTTCTTGTTGATATAATAATTTGATGTTAGCAGCTGTTTGCACACGTAAACATAATGTCATGGTTATAGCTGTTGAATTGAGGCGCTTACGAGGTGCTACTCCAATGCTGTCTGATCATGTTAAATAACTATCACAACTTATGAATACAAAAGGAACAAAACAAGGACAAGGAGAACAGAAATCTAACTGGGGGTAAGGTCATGCAGAGCATTATAAGCAATCAACATGATCTTTTACCGTATTCTGAGACTGCAAGAAACTGAGTGGAAAGGATATTACCATGGATGAAGTTAGATAGAGTAACAAAGAAAAGGGCACCCGCCATAATCTTATTGGATGTCCAGGTTGCGAGGCTGCTAAAACAGAGCCCACCCCATGAGCCTTTGATTTGGATTCTGAAGGGAGTTCAAGACAGTGAGCGTGTTGTGGTCAGCACAACAACTGGCCTCTCAGAGTCAAGGTGCACATGGACGTGTCACAAAGCCGACATTAAATCCAGCGCTTCTTTTTATACCACTGAGTAGTTCAGCTGGTTGGAGCTGAACGCCTTAGAAAAGAAGCTAACCGGAGGATCGATACCTTGTGTGTCAGCTTGAAGGAGTGCAGCATCCGCAATGGCTGGCGTCCGTGTGAAGCTCGAAAGGCTGGTCCCGGAAACATAACACCACAATAGCACAATAGCGTCAATAGCTGAAACTTTGGCACCGACGGGTGACCCTAACCCACATCCAACCCAGATAAGCCACAGTGGCTTTTGCAAATTTACATTTAGCTAAATTTACCATGTGCTAGTTGTTAAAACAAAGCAATAATATGACTCATATGATCCTCTCAGGTGTTATTACCCCGTTGTCCAGTTATGCATTACAAGCCCCAAGACTGTTAACAACCATTTTCATGAGTTATGACAACAGATATATCCTGTGCTCTTGTGGTTAAAGGCATCTGCCAGGACCCCTTTAATAGATCGAATCTGCTTCCATATTTTGCTGCTCCAACTTATCCCAAATAAGAATGGATTACTCGTTATTAGTCCAGTCAAGCTAACAAAACATTTGAATTTGAAGTGGGCTTTCAAGCGACTGCACAGTAAAGAGTCATCAGGCACTGCCACACTGTCGCTGCAATGCGTCATTCTGGCATTTTGACAGTTTTTGCTTTGCCAGTTGAGCAGTCATATAAAGCCTGTGTCACAAATCATTTACATAACATCAAATTCTGAGGGGGTTCTTTTGTTTTCCACTCATCCTGAAGGATTATCAGCGGACCACGTACTTTGTGCCCAAAAACTAGGTCATTAGGACTGAACCCAGTACCCTCTTGACACCCCTCTCTAGCAGCTAAAAGCAAGGATGGCAAACCTTCCTCCCAGTCCTTGTCCATATGTATATGCATGCATGAAGGACTTGATGAAGGGAAATAAAGTGCGACAAGGCTTTGACAGTTGATAGGCACCAGGGTAGCGTGTAACCTGGCACATCACAGTCAACAGATAGTGAGACCCAGACTTGGACAAAGGCCCAACACAGTCGACGATTGAATGTCCATGGGGACTGCACGAAGTGGGGGAGGGTTTAATGGGCTGATTTGGCTCAGTTACTTCACATGTATGGCAGGTCTTAACGTGCGCTGCAACATTACACGAGGTCAAAAGAAGGAAAGCAAAATGTGACAATATGTTTTCCAAATGTGAATCTGGTTATGAGAACACTTGAACACCTCGTTGTGATGGCTTTTCTTTTCAATTTATTACATAGAGGAACTGAACAGAATAACAATACTACCAGCTGAAAACAAACATATATGTGCAGCCTTCTGTACTGCATCTCAAACAGGGTCTGAGATCCAGCGTGCGACTTCCTGGAAGAAAAGTAACAACCAAACAGACAAGTCGAGATGGAGCCAATCCTGGGGCAAAGGCACAAATGTTTTATACCTGTACTCACACTCTCACCTTGACCTTAAGAAGACCCTGTATGTGTAGTTGAAACATTGAACGTATGCCAAAGCATTCAGTCCACAGCTCACCATTCACATCCAGCACCAATGCAAGAAGTTTAGTGTTTAGCCACAAATGTGTATGCTTGAGGTTTGGAGGGAGATCATGTCAGCTTTAACTGTTGCACATGCCTAATCTTAACCATAGTTTGTTTGAAAAAAACATGATCTTTCTCTAACTTTAGTGTAGGTGTCAGGGGTGGCGGGTGCAAGGAGCAGGTGACGGACCCAAATGCAGATGACAGAAGCAGGCAGTGCAGTTCAGTGATTTACTTCTCAAAAGCAGGTACAAAGGTTTACAAGGCTGTGTAGGTAAACAGATAAACAGAACACATGTGCCACAAAGCTCCACAGAAAAGGTGTGGAAACTTATGATCTGACAGGGAACAAAGGAAGTGAACTGGGGAGTGGGAAGCAGGTGGGGAAATGGGTGGGGAAGACTACAGGGCTAATGAGAAGTGGGGACAGGCGTGTGGATGGGTGGAGCGGTCAGGTAATCAGTAAAGGAGGCAAAGTCCGAGGACATCTAGTGGACAGCTAGAGGGTGGCGGGTCTGAGGAGTTAGAGCAAAGTACGTGGCCTGGGAGAGTTGAGCAGGGGCTGGAGCCAGGGGACGAGAGCAACGAGGCTCAAAAGGGGAACTGAGGAAAGCATCAGCTGTGGAAGTACAAATCATCATCATCCACGATTTGTAGAATGTACTGATATTGTAAGCAACAAAGGCAGAAATGGTGATTAATGGTAAATGGCGTCTTAAACTTGCACACAGACAAAAGGAGAGTTTTGTGAACATCAGCTCATTCCTGGACAGCCTCTCTTCGCTGTCTCTTTCCTGCTATCTACAGTGTTTGAGAGGCAGAGACAGCGTCTGTCGTTATCAGTGTGAAACAGCCTGCTTCCTTGGATGACTCTTTGTCTGGTCAATTTATAACCAGCATCGATATTAGCGTGTTTGCGTAAGGAGCGAGAGAATAAGGGCATGCGTTTCCGACTCCCCCATTTCGTTATCTCTCCTCTTAGTTTGCGCCGCTGATACTCTGACGCTTCCTCGCTGGCTGGAGAGTCGAAACAAACATGGAGTCCAGTTTGCACACAATCTGAGAGCTATCCATCTAATTGGGTAAACATTGCTTCTTATGTGGATTTTGGTCTTCAAATGTGTTTTCAACATGGGTATAATCTATTTTAATGGAAAATATACAGCAAGTCAGTGGGCCCCATGCAAGAAGTACTGGTATGAACTGATTTGTTCTTATATGAGGAATTTTAGAGTTTTTAAAAATTCACAAGTGGATGTAGTCTTTCTCAACAGGTGAAACACTTGACTATAATGCCTTTTTAATTTAGACATTGACAGCTAGAAATAAGATTTCTCTCCAGGCATTGTGTTTTCTGTCCTCAGGAACGTCTTGAGTGTGACCATATTTCACATTTGGTCAGGCGATGAATTGGTGACACTAATCTTCAAACTGTGCTGATTGTAGAGATCTTCTGTGCAGCCGGGTTGAAGATGTGTGTGAAGCGTCCATGTTTTACAGTTTGTAGCGTCATTGCAGCAGCATCCATATTTGAAACATTGTAGTCCAGCACGAGCTCATTGGTTCTGCTGATATTGAGCTTCAGGTGATTATTGTCACTTCATGTGATGAAGCTGTTGAGACTGATTAAATGGCTGGACTCTAAATGCAGGACACAGATTCGGATGGTTTGAATAAAAAAAAAAGATTTATTGTCGCAAAAGAGACCAAATTTATCACTGGGAGACAATCTGATCCAGGAAGGAGAGGGCAGCAGGATTTCAGGTGTTGGACTGGAGCTGGGCAGACTTGGCAGGTAGATACACAGGGGAGATGATTCTGACACACAAGAAGAACACAGTTTAGTTAATCGCAAAAAGGTGAGGCAAAAACTAGAGCCAAGAGCAAGCCACGAGGAGAGCTAAATGGCCTAGATGGGATACAAGGCTCAGGAGTCCGACAATCTGGTGAAGAGAACCAGGTCTTTATCCTGTGGCTGGTGATTTGTGGATTGGCTGCAGCTGTGGTGGCTGATCAGGTGTAGGTGAACCACGATTGAGGTGAAACTGCCCAGTCCAGGCACACACACACACACACACACACGCACACACACACACACACACACACACACACGCACACACACACACACACAGTTCTCTGTTCTCTGTGACGACAGCAGTAATGTTTCTCATTTCGCCACTACTAACGCTGTTAAATTATTTATGTTTTTCTCTGCTACTTTGTGAAGACAGGACTTTCTAATATTCAATAATAATATTTGTGGTGTGAAATTCTTCTTTTAACTTTGGCAGTTAAGCTTTCCTACAAAGTGAGTGGAACAGGTAGCCTAACAGACAAATCTGAGGGCTGGATTATGCAAATGATCACATCTCAGGAACAGGCACCTTTTCACGATCAGGATGAAATGAGAGAGATGCAAGTGTGTGCAGTTAAGAGAGTTTGGTGAATCCAGCAGTGCACACTCTGTGAGCAAAACTCACAGAGATAAAAGACATACGATACATAAATATAAAAATGTGCTTGCATGAGGTCTATTGAGTCTAATGCAATTTGTTGACCCAATTTTAACAAAATCATAGATTTTTTTTTTGTCTATCTATCTAGTTCAGTGACTGTCTGAAAATGTGCTTAGTGTGACAATCAATGGCTCAAGCCCGGCAACACTGAGACAATTCTGATTCTCTTTATTTGTTTTTGCTTATTTTTTCCTACGTGCCACCTTGCGATTACAGAATCTACAATGTGGGTGCAGAGACTCCTAACAATGTATTTATTGAGCCAATCCACCTCCTGACTCATAACTCACAGCCAAGCTGTGATATGAGTAACATCAACATCCATGAAGCAGATTGAGTTTTGTTACTGTGGTGAATATACTCTATAATAAATCTTTTGATATCTGCTGCTATCCTCTTCTCGCTGAAAGCGTTCTGGATCCATACCAACTCCTTTTCTCCGACGTATAAGGAAGGAGGGTGACCTTTATGGCTTTTGAATAGTCTAAGGCCATCGAGACGCGTTCACCCGGAGTGTGTGCTCTTTGACGCAGCCAGGCCTCTCGGTATGGCTAGGTCCAAAAGTATCTGGTATTGTATCAAAAGAATGCCACGAGAATGTTGAAGGCATTCACTTGTGGAGAGGTGAGGGAAGAGGCAGAGTGAGAGGCAAGCTGCAAGGTGCCGTCAGTGCAGAGAAATGGGAGTGAAAGGGATGAAAACCTATAAATGAAAATCAATACTAGAAGGCAGGAAGGCATAAGAACTGGGGGGAAGGTAATAGAATAGACTAAAGATAAATAATGAGGACAGGAGGAAGGGGAAAGAAATGAGAAGGGAGAGCAGAAAGAAGGAGACAAAGAAAAATGATGGCAGAATACAATCAGAGGAATAAATTTGTTATTGTGTGGCTGTCCTTCCCATCAATAGACTCAAGCGAGAAGACGGACGAATTTGCCCTCAGTAGCTTTACGACTGAAAAGTTCTGAAGTCTCCGCTCTTGTTTTGTGCTTCTAAAGGACTCTCTGATTGCACACTGAAGCCACTAACTCCTCATTTGAAAACTGCTGCTCATAGACAACTGATTAAACTTTTTCACGCTCACATGGCACAGCAGCGCAACGTTTAATAATCTAAACTGCTTCCAGGCATTCTTATCTTTTTTTTTTGAGCATGCTTGAAATGAATGATTTCATATGAAGTATCGTCCAACCTTTGTTGCGTGTCCTTCCTGCATTGTTCAGACCTTGAAACTGTCTTTTGTTGTAATGTTCTGGTACAGAGCAACACAGTTCATCAGGCCTGTGTCATTGAAGCCTGCTGGGGACTTCGGGCTGAACAGCCTGTGTACAAACCTGTCCTGCCTGCGTGTCTTAACAAGTCACTCTCCTTCAGTTTCACGACTGTTTTCTTCAGTTTCATCTGACCTCCTCAGAACCAATTAATTCCCCTTATTTATTACTTTATGTTGGCCTTTGAAAGGTAATGTTATTTTGACTGGTTTCACACTCAGTCTTAGAAATGTATCTGTTTCCAGCACTTAATTGTACTGTATCGAAGTGTCTGCTCAGTCACTTAATTTACAACACCAGCTCTGGCATTTGCGCAGTACATCAGGTGTGATATCTATTGCGGTGTGTATCTATTTGTATGAATGTTTGCTTGTGCACAGAGTGCTGCATTGTGTAAAAGAAGCTATTTAATTGTATTTGGAAACAGAGATGATGGGTGCGAGCGTCCAGGCTATTGATATGTTTCTGTGCCTGCGCGAACGCAGCATCCCATCATACCCTGAGATATTTCAACACAACCATCGATCAGCTTCAGCAACACCCAGATCAGATGATACTGGGCTGGGTTACAGGAAGCACGGGTGTATAAGTGTGTGTTTGGGCCAAGGACAAAGAAGGCTGCAAGGAATGGAGGAAGCATCACTTGATTTCTCACATGCGGGGTAGGAGGATGAGGGAATTGATCAAAATGTTAAATTCATTTTTAAAGAGCTGGTGACAGATAATGATGATGATGATGATGATGATGATGATGATGATACACATGTTTGTATGTGTGTGTGTTTGTTGAGAAGGGATGAGAAGGGGTGGGGGTCTTTAGCCAACCCTAAACCTCACCCTCAATCATGAATGAGAGCAGATACTCCAACATCACACTGTGCAACTCTCTGGATGCAGGCCAAGCAGGAAAGGGAGGCTGGCAGCAATTACAGACACACACACACAGACACGCACACACACACACACACACACACACACACACACACACAGGCTGATCTCACAGCACCGAAAGCACAGTGCAGTGAGGCCAGTTCCATCTGTGATTCTTCAAAGAGTTTGGCTGATATTGATTTGGTGCCAAGGTTAGCAGCTCATTCAGGCAGAGTGGAGCTTTCAGGAGCAGCTGGAAGGAGCTGAGACCACAGCCGGAGACGGAGGCTGAGACCTTGAGCTGAAACACACGGCAGCAATCCTCTGCTGGGGCTAACAATGTCTCCAAGCACACCATCACAATCACAATGTAGACAAAGACAAATAAACACACTGACACATAGGCTCACGCACGCACGCACACACACACACACACACACACACATGCAAACACACACGCACACACACACACATGCAAACATACATGCACGCTCCCTCTCACAGTCATGAGTGGGCTGCATTGAATGTAGAGTGGGAAAGAGGGCAAAAGAGTGTGAGAGAGGGAAGAGGTGTTTTGTGTGTGTGTGTGTGTGTGTGTTTGTTGTGGAGAGACAGAGGATTAGTTGTGTTTTTGAGAAAGTGATTGAGGCTCTTAAATTCAACTCTCGTCCCTGGCCATAGGACCTCGGGGCTAACACTGTGTGTACTGTGTTGTGCAACATTTGTTTGCGTCCTCTGTGGACGTGTGTGTGTGTGCGTGTGTCTGTGTGTGTGTGTGTAACTTTGCTTTGTGCAGGCCTCGCTTTCTTTTCACTGCACTAATTCAACATAATAACAATAAATCTAGCTCTGCTAACAAGATGTGTATGCAGGTTTAACTGCTGCGATGCGTGTGTTTGACACGTCTCTCATTATGAGAGCAGAGACACTTTGTCCCTGTTGAAGAAATCATTCAGAAAACATGCATAGACACAGGAAACTGCAGTGTTAAAATACGGAAAAAACAGTCGTTGTGGCCAGACACAACACTTACAATGTGTCTCTGCAAGAACAAGAAAAACCCACAAACATAAAATAAACAATAACAATGACAACAAAACAAAGTTACAGTCTATATGGAGAATTTTGTCCAAAACAAACCTGACAGAAAACTTTTCCAAAGTAAATTTGGGTTTTAAGGTCGTAGTTAGCAGAGTATCAAGATTGATGTTACTCATCATCATTTAGCACATATGTAAATGTGAAAATATGTTATTAATAACTTAAAATAAATAAAATATACTATACCCATATGTATGTAACAGAACAGAGCTTGCACGCTGATACGAGTGTTGGAGTTGCTGTTTGATCAGCGTTAACTGGGTGTCCTTTGTCACTTTAGCATTTCTTCTTTTGGTTCATTCACCAGCAAGGTCAAGCCTTGGATTGGGTCATAACCTCGTGTTAAAAAAACACTATTTCTCAGTGATATTTGGTGCAAAGTTAGAAGGCAATGGTCTGGGGGAAAGGGTTTCTTAAAATTGCCCAAAAAAAGACATTTATTAATATTTTTTGTTCTTTAAATAAACTGATGTGCTGAAGATGCTGCAGTTCCCTGCAGCCGCTCCCTGCATTTATCTCACAAGCATCCTCCATTAGGGCTGCTGTTAAGACTAACGTCACACAGTAAGAAGACGATTATAAGTGAAAGAAAAAATAAAACTAAATACCAAGCCATTATTTATAACTTCCAAAGGCTGAAAAGCGGGGACATTTTTTATTTCGTTGTCTTGGGAAAAGCACAAAGCGCTGAGCAAGGATGAAGTAAAGAGGGTGACAGTGATCACAATGAAACAGAATAGTGAAATAACACAGCTCATCTAGTAATATGTCATATTGGAGTCAGTGGTATGGAAAGAATTCCTGAGCATACCGGCTGTCATCTCATAAGTAAGTATCTGTCTTTATGTCCGCTCCTGAAAAGATTGCTTTACAGTTACGAGGTTTTAATATGACAAACAAACATACGTGCGTGTGCATGTGCGCGCGCACACACACGCCCACGCGCTCCACCGCCTCCGCCGTCATCATTCAGACTAATCCCCTCACAGACCCCTCGTGTTGCTCTTTGAACAGAGTACAAAGCGTGTTCTGGGCTTAAAACAGCGCCACAAAGACACAAATAAAAAACCTGCTGAGACTTTTGACCTTTCGGCCGGGATTACAGTTTTCAAACAGCGTTCAAGGAATTCAGCTTTCGCATCCACACAGCTTTTCAAACAGTCTCCCTGCTCCCTTCATCTCTGCTTGCTCGCCAACTTAATGGCCCTCATTTTTGTTAAATACCACAAACATGCCGGAGTGAATGTGCCCTGTCTTAGTTTCTCCCTTGGGTGTGGTGCTTCGGGCTGCCGAGGAACACTGCAGTCATTAACTTTGCTATTCTTTCCAACTTTGTTTTTGCTCTTGTTGGCTTTTTGTCTTCAAACAGAAGTAAAAATGGTATTTGCTTTGCCAGTTTTTACACCAAAACTATAAACTACACCTGTTGTGGCACGAGGCAAAGGTTAAAAAAAGGCATGAAATTTACCACAAAACTGAATGCAGAAACTTGTAAGATCCTGGACACTTTCAGCCTCGTACGGCTGAATACATGCTTTAAAACCCACAACAGCAAGGCCACGTCACGTTGAAAAAATAGTTTCTGCAGCTGCTTCGCTGCAGACACTGTCATAATACCCACGGACAATTTTGGGCCGTGCATCATTTCAGGTTCAGGCAGGGCTCTACAGTTGTGGAAACAATGTTTCTTACATTTCAAGTGAAACATTTCCCTGCAGGTATTGTCAGAATCATTCTCAGATAATTATCGGTGATACAGCTCCAGGCTTTGTCTTTTGATTACATCACAGACCGCGGCACTGTTTTTTCTGGTTTCCGGCTTTAGGAGACAGTTTTTCATCCACGCAAATATTGATTAAATTGTCGAGCATACAAGGAATAACACATGTGAATTCTGTTTCGGGCAGGATCTTTTGCTTTAACTGCTGTTTGCCTACGAGTGCTTTTCAGAGCTGCTCTCTGTGTATCGGCCCATAGAAAGTCAGCGTGCACTCATGAGTGAACATCAGAAAAGACACTCACAAACACTCCGATTCTGCATTATGTGCAGTCGGAGGCGACGGGGGAGTCTTACATGTATTACTCAGGAGAGGAACTTCAAAACAAAACAGGAACAAGATATGTTTTGGAGGAGCAAAGCTGTGAAGGAACCATCCCATGAAGGTATACTGTGTAATGTGTGCGTGTGTGTGCGTGTGTGCAGCAACACGAGTCATTGTCTGGTGATTCTACTCCAACCCACACTCTCCCTCTCTTTCCCCTTCCCCTACAGCCCCCCCAACAACACACAGACACACACACATTTTCTTCTCACTCCTGCTTGGCCGTTGACGCCTCTGCGAATCAATATGTGCAATTCTGGAGAAATACTGCATCACCATGGCAACCAGGCACCCTGTCCTATGGAGAGAAGAGCTGCAAACCGTACAGTCTGGTGTCTGTCCCACCTTCTCCCCTCTCCCTCGTCAGTCTTCTGTCATTTTTTTGGGATTTGGCTAATAGTGAACTGTTGCTGTGTTGTCATTAATACTCTGTCACGCAGTTCATTTTGCGCCCTTCCACCTTTTTTGATTTGTCGCCTTTGGTCACAGTCTTTACATTATTTTTTACGAACACTATACCAATACCGTCACTGCTTAAACTAAAGGAAAACTTGACCACAATTATTGTTGGGATCCATGCTCAAGGTCTCCTCACACTGCTGGTCAACTTAAGGTCAGGATCTCATACCTGTGGACTTTCAGCACCCTTAGTAATTGCATTCTGCTCTGGAAACACATCATAACAGACATGATTGTGTTCTCCAGGACAAATGTGGAGGTCGTGGTTGTGACACAACAGACAAGCAGAGAGAAAGAGGGACCCAGTAACAAACAATACTGATCTGTGGCTTTTGTGGTTGTTCAGCCATCACAGCACTGCACTGCATCTTGGCATTTCTTGTCAAATAAAGAGGCACACTGGTGTATTCACTGTAATCCGACTTTGATTATAATGAGGGGGTCTGTTAGTGTAAGCTACAAGAACATCCCTCTCTCTGATCTCAACCCCTCCATCCTGCAACATGTCCAGAGAAGTGCTCGCATTCACTCTCAGATCCAGCATTGTGGGAAATGACCTCATGAAGGAAATGACCTCACTGAGCTTTTATGCAACATCTCTTTAAACACTTGCAATGGTTTTCCTTTTTCCCTTTGTACTGCTATTTATTATCTCAGTACCTTTAACTTAAACACTACTTGGTACTTATTTGTCCTTGTAAAGCATTTTGAGCTGCATTTATTCTATATATTATTCTAGATGAGCCAAGCTCTATTTGGTCAACACTTTGCTGTAGGGTTAAGATGATACATAGATATACCAACAGTGTGTCTGCCAGTGCGTGTGTGTGTGTGTGTGTGTGTGTGTGTCTGAGGCTAATGAAGCAGGCTGACAGGGAGAGGGGGGATAGCTTTCCAGTGTCCAGACTCTCAGTCTCTTCCCAGGAGGCGAGCTGCCTGACAAACCCCTGGACCCTAAAGACCAAAGACAGGGAGGCCTGTCACGCTATGATCCTATAGGCTGTCTGTAAGGAGAGGGCGACAATGTTTGTTTATTGTTTATTATATGAAAGCTCATTTTGTTGGTCTATCATTCATGAAACTTTACATTATTCTATTACAAATTACAAATGTTGCTCCAGAAACAAACATCTTGACATCTGTCTTCCTCCTCTCTGCTTCCTTTCTGTCACTTGTTTTTGCCATTTCCCTCACCTAAGTGCCTAAGTAGGTGTGTGTGTGTGTGTGTGTGTGTGCGTGCGTGTGTGTGTGTGTGCACGCACATCTCCTCAATGCAGCTTCAAGGCTGAGGCTGCCACGCTCCAGGGATCTGATGGACACCAGCCATCAAAGGCAGAAAGACGTGTGACAGATATGCAGCTAAAAATACACTCATGTCTCTCTCGCCCAATTCGTCTTTCCGCCATCCTCCCTTTCCTTGTTCACTTCCTGCCTGGATTTTATTTTTTACTAGGAAATTGCCAAAAATAACATTTTAAAATAATTTATCAAAGCTATTTTATTTTACCCACACAACACAGTTAAGCTTCTTAATTTTCATGCAATTGAAAGTATAAAACCTGCCTGATTAAACCAGGCAAACCAGGCAAAATGGCACATACAAAGGGTCATGATTTTTTGATGCACCCATATCCGAATAATCTGTATCTCCACTAAGGCTGTTCCATTTTTATAAGGATTATATGACAGAAGAAAAGGAAAAAAAAAAAAAATTCAAATGCAGTTTTTATTTTAGCGGCCTCTGTTTGAAGCAGCTACCTGTAGCTGTTGTTGTCACATAGCCTGAGGAAAACCGCTTTATGGAAAAGAAAAAAATCAATGGCAAATTCATGAAGGACATTCAATGACATTCACATTCAGCACTCTAAAGGAAGGATTAAAACACTCAACAGTAGCTCTCCGGGCCTTAGGAGAGCACGCACATGAAAAAAAGGCACAACAGTTCGATTAAGTGTAGAATAAGGGGGCGTCGTACGCTCCTACGAAACTTTTTAAAACATTTTTAAAATACTGCACAGAAAATGCAGAG
The DNA here is from genome assembly GCF_017976325.1 of Chelmon rostratus. Lineage (NCBI taxonomy): Eukaryota > Metazoa > Chordata > Actinopteri > Chaetodontiformes > Chaetodontidae > Chelmon > Chelmon rostratus. The sequence goes on along the minus strand of NC_055658.1, from coordinate 23,329,321 downwards.
GTTACAAAAAAAGTTTTCCAAAATGGTGTTCATGAATCATTGGTCATGGCTCATCATCCTCCGTTGACACATACAAACTGGAATTACTCAAAGGCTTATCAAAAGGAAATCAATGGCGGCACTGCGGAGGAAATCAATGACAAAATCATCAAGAAGATTCAGGGACTATCACATTCAGCGCTGTGAAAGGGGCCTAAAGAGAAAAACAGCCAAATGTAGGTGATTATCCTGCACTCTCCAAAGTCCTAGACCTGCTACATAATGATCAATACTTTCTCATCCTTTTGTTGCTGTAATGCAGGATACATAACATCTTGTAGCACTTGATTCAGGAAGTCTCAGCATATGTTTCCTCATTAAAGAGTGTAGACAAGAAAAAAGAAAAAGATTTACATTCAGATTAAAGGTACAATGATCTAAATGTAAACGACTGAATCAAAGCTGAACACACAGGATTGGAGCCTGCTGTCACTCAGAAATTAACACAGCACAAACACTGAAATCTGAAAAATTGCTGTTTCATTTCTCTTGCAGTTAAATGTTTGTAAACATGCATAAAACATTAATATGGTTTCAATTATTAACATCTGAAGAGCAGAAAAAAAATTCAATTGTAAGTCAAATATTTTTTATTTTTCATTTATATTAACATTTTCTCACTGGTCTTGTAAATAATTTTAGAAAACCATCGAAACTAAGTGTGTATCACTGTGAAGTTATGTTGCCAGCGGCATTCAGTATCAGTGTTTACTGAATATATCATGTAGTTTAAAATCAGTTTTTATCTGTCGCGCAACCACTGCATCAGTGAGCCTTACTGTTTTTATTTGTACAGGACTTAGACGGATGGAGGCGCATTTCTCATTTTGCATTTTCTCCTCATTCATTTTCTCCGCTCTTTACTGCAGCAGTCTTCTTACTTTCTGAGCTGTGTTCGTTGCAGAGAACCCTGCTTACTGTAAAGTGTGGTGGACATCAACGACCTTTAGCTATGTGGGGACATAAAATTGTGTTCTGCCCCAATAACATAAAATAAAAAAAGCCACTGCTCATTGGTTGTCCTAAATGCAAACAGGAGAAAACAGTGACTAATGCATATTATTACTACTATAAAAACAGCCCAGTCCAACACTTTGTGTATCTGGGGGTGGACAATACCACAAAACTGGTTCAATACCAAGCAAAATCTGGACCAGACCCACAGATATTGATCCTACTTTTTATTATTCAAATCATGTTTGTGTGATATCATGTTATAAGAGTTTAAAATGATCATTAATAGGCTTCTGACTACATTTTTATTACCACTGAGTGAACTGCAAAACATTAGCACTTCCTTTCACTTGTCTTGGTCCCACGCATATTAAAGATCAATGGTAAATAAATGGTGATTTTTTTGAATCAGTAGCAGAGACTGCGGCACTAAGCGCTCATGTGGCCAGAATATGATCTTTTACAAATACATTTATATATTTAAGTTATTGATCCTTTTGATGCTAGTGTTGATACTCAAAACAACATTTCTTCTATAGGTAGTATGGATACGTTCAATATTGATCCGCCCATTGCTGCTGCTTCTTTCACAGCAAACAATCTACAACAACAATCTATAACAATCTAAATGAGTTTGTTATACTCTTATATTCTCAATGGCTGTATGTTCTCCAGCTCAAACTCAACACACACGACTGTGTGACGGTGCAGCGGACCTGCAGAGTGAAGGAGTGATGCACCGATGCTCCAGGTTAGGCATTGTGCCCGCGCAGCAGGTCTGGCATATCCAGCGCATACTTGTACATTTTACACGTGCCCATTGCTGTGATTGCCTGGTTATGGAACAGAGAGCAAAGCTACTGTAAGTGAATTGGGTGTCTTCAATCTTCCCCAATCACTTAGAGCCTGTGCATCAGCGCATGTCATCCATCATGTGGACGAGAACATGCCTCAGACAAATGGTGCATCAGCATTCTGCGGGAGCCTCAACGCAGCGATCGCTGGTCACCGGGGCTAGTGGTCGAGGCTACAGTCCCTCTGACCACCCAGAAGAGAGACGACCCTGTGATTACTGATATCACACGCTTAAACTGACCTCTGGCAGCGCTCTTAAGGCGAAGGCTTTTATTTTGCTGAGTGTCGAAAAGGCCACGTGAAACTCTCCTGTCATCCTGCGAAAGGACGGACGGGGCCTTGTCGGGACAAGCCCAAGAACTCAGCGAAGCATGCAGCGGAAATGTAGAAAGATAGAGTTAGAGTAGAGGGTAGATGTGCAACCATCCCTGAATGTGTGTGTGTGTGTGTGGATGTCACCTGTGTGCGCTTTGTCACGGTATCTGCAGTGTGATGCAGGAACTTGGAGAGGTGTTGCTAGGACAGGGTCAGCCTGGTGACCTTGGTAACATGTCACTATGGGACAGTTGAGCTTATTACTAAATGCTTGACCCACACCTCGGCACACCTCTCTCAGAGAGAAGGAGCCATCTCCTGATGGCCTAACCTAATCCGTTGATGGAGGGACGGTTTAATGGATTACTACAACTCTCTCTCTCTCTCTCTCGCTACACAAAGGCACACACGTGCCCACACACACATAAAACAACACACGGACACACAAACACAACACCTGGAGAACCTCTCAGAAAAAGGATCAGTAATTGTACTGAGTGGTTGATAAGTAGTTGGTTTGTTACTAATATTGAAAGATAGCTTGACGGTGTTGAGATAATTGGTTTTTCACACCACACAAGGAAATGGATATTGAGATTTCTAAGGAAATCTTTGTCTTTTAGTCATTTAATAATAATTAATAAACAACTTTGGCTAAAATCAAAACAGAGCCTCCACTGCCAACTGGTCTAAACCGACTGAGTACACATGAAGTTTCAAATGCTTTATCTCACATGTTGCCTGTTACCTCTTAAATGTGAAGGTGTCATCAGGTGAAGTTGCAACAAAAAAAACCCATCAAAATCGTGCAGAAATATGTGGTGCCTGCCTTAGTGAAAGAGCAGCCTCATGTTTGTGTTCATGTCTGCCTGCCTCTGTCGTGACATAGCGTGGTGATATTTGTGAAGGAACCTATAGAGCCATAGCTCCCCCTGTGTATTGACACTGTGCTGCAAAGAAAAACCTGGCACATGCAGCCTTCACTGGGCCACCTGCCCAGAGCTCTGTTATACTTTTCCACACGACAACCGATCACAAATTACACAAGGACACGTAACATTCACACGAATTTGACATGTGTGAGAAACGACCTCCCTCCACACTCCAAGTACGGAACCATTCAAGGCACCCTCCAGTTTGCGGGCGAAGCCACCGTATATCGGCAGGCCACACAGACACGCTGGAGCCCGGAAAGATGGATGCCCCCACATACAGTCGGACAGAATGTTCCCCTGAGCAAAGCTATCGACAGGACAAACATCAAGGAGTCCCAATCGTCAGTGCCTCTCTCTCCCCAGTATGTCAACGCGCACCCTCTTGACCTCGAGACTCCAGATCCTCTCCTCACACCAGTGGTCACATCAAACATTCAGAGGCTACAGCTGCCAGGACATGAGACAGACACACGCACACACATACAGGAACACACATGTGCACGAACGTGTGCATGTGGACTCGAACACAGAAACAGATTACAGATGGGTGGGGGGGTCACCTGATGACTTGGAGGGCATATCATGTGAGCTGTACATTCCTTCAGTGTACTTCAGTATCATGAAAACACATAATTGATTGTTGAAAATGTCACTTGCCACAACCGGTTCATCTTTTCAAAATAGCATTGGCTGAGTGGCCAGACTTTGATCATAATCTAATCAAATCAGATTGTAATGAAGTCAGGTTTTACTCTTCTGTCTGGCATCGATTTTATTTGAACAAATTCTCAAGACACGCCCATGCTTGTGCCTTTGTGCCACACTGCACGCGGCTGCCGGCCATATAGGACGCTGTTACATTAGTGCTGTATGACAATGTAATCCTATAGTGGAGAAACAGCACACCCCCATCTTCATTAGCAGGAGTTTAAATTCCTGCAGCCACTCTGAGCGCGCTCGACTGGGGGAACTGTATCCCACGCCACACCGGGGCAGACGGAGGTGGCGCCTCTGCAATTTCATTTTGTTTAAAAATACTCCCCAAATGTTGTTAGGGCTGCATTAAAGGATCCTGTGTTAAAACAGGCAGGAGGGGAGGATTGAATCAGCTCACCATGGGCTGGCACTCCTCACAGCTCCACTCTGCATTAAAGGCCTGTTGGGTTACACTCTCAGCAGGAGACAGTGCTACAGCGGCCCACGCTAACTGCATTAATTCCTCTGTGTTGTTAGATATACAGCACCTGTGGATACAACTCGCTCCGTTGGCTGTAATTACTGTCTGAACAACAAAGCAAATACAGGCTGGCAGCGGCTACTGGCTCAGGCAGAACTGATGAATCTCCCCTGACAACCTTGAGCTTGTAGGCTGCGATGGAAATCTGGCAAACTTAAGGTTTGTCAGCGCTGTGGTGTGAGGCCTTTTTAAGCCAACTGGATAAATAAACAATTTCGTGAATGTCAAAAAATCAGGACAAAGGCGGGCCTACACTAGAACATAATTGGGCAAATTTTGGGTCTGATTGAGTCTGAACAGATCATCTGCCCAACTTATCCTGTGGTGTGAAACGATTACAGATATAATCTTAAAGGATAACTTTCGTTTTTTACAACCTGGACCTTATTTCTAGCATTAAATACGACGATTTACTCACCCAGACAACTTTGGTGGCATTTGGAGTTGTTTTGAAGAAATTAGCCCCAGAGGAGCGGCGCGTATATCCGTATAATGCGAGTACTCGGGGCACCCGTGCGTAGCCTCTATAAACGCATAATCTGCGGCAAAACTCGTTCATATTCCACTATTTTGTTATGATATGCTGGTGCTATTCCCCTCTGAGCCGGCGGTCGGCTAGTTTAGCTGTAGTTTGGCACAGCTATGGTTCGTTATTGCGTATTCGTAGCCGACCGCCGCAGAGATAGCCGTGTTGTGGCTGGCTGCTCGCATCATCCACGTCAGAGGTAGTTGTCTAGAGACGCCGGATGTTGATGACATGCCACCACGGGCTCAGAGTACAACACGCTTTATTGTTTTTTAAAGACATGTTTGAGCGCGCAAGTTGCTGATATCCAAAGTTTCTGGAATCGCCACTCTGAAATTGCTTAGTATGAACGGCTGGTGTGTGTTCTTATGATTAAAATCTACCTGTTGGAGTCCTGACCTCTGACGCTTCTACTTTGCCTTGGACAAAACCGTTCAAACAAATCGTTCACAAATCCAAATGATGTTTGGTATGGATATAAACGACAACAACAATGATTCTACTGATATATGAGGACATGTTTAGAAGAAAAGTATTAGTGGTGGACCACTTATACCTCAGATACAGACCACACACTCTGTGATTTTAGAGTACATTGAATTCATATATTGAGGCTGCAACTAACAATTATTTTCAGTGCTGATTAATGTACCGATTATTTCCCAGTTAATCATTTAGTCAATAAAATGCCCAACAATGGTGACAATTGCTCATCATCGCTCCACAGAACCCAAAGTGATGGCTTCAAGTTGCTTGTTTTGTCCAGCCAACAGTCCAGAAACCAGAGATATTTCTTTTGCCATCACACACGAGAGAGAATAACAGCCGATCCTCACGTTTGAGAAGCTGGAATGTTTAAAAAATGGAAAAAATTAATCAATTACCAAGAAAGCTTGACAATGATTCATTTTCTTTTGAACAGCCCTAAAAGATTTAAAGTGCGTGTGTTGATTTGTTGAAAGAGTTTTCACGGCAAGGTGTCGGCGTGCGTGGAGATATGTGCGCTACACACTGCACTAAATGTTTCACAGATAAAAACCTTCTGCACTCGGGGCTGAAACACGTAACGCTATTGTTGCTTATCATTCATCATTCAAGGTTTAACAGGCCATTCTCTCTCCAGATGTAGAAATGTTGAATCCTTCAGCGGAACTCGAGCCCACCCTGAAAAAAAAAAAAAAAAATCATCTGTATGTGCTGAAGAAAACTATTGATTTCCCTGCAGTCTGAATGGTGGGAATGTGCTCAGACAGCGCAGCCGAGTACAAGTGGGATTTTCGTCTGTCCTAGCCGCCGTCTATTTGTCTCTCTATGTTTTGTTTGTACAGCCTGTATCCTCTCTGGCCTGATTTGCATCTGTCCGGTTGGGCGCTTTTCACTTCTGGGCAGTGAACTGCATCTGAAACGTACTTTTCCATGAATAAAGGCAGAACACCGGCAGATATATAGAGCCTGTATAAGTTTCTGTACGTAGTTATTTTTTGTCTGTCGGCTGTGAAGTTCCATCCACTGCGCTGCTGAAATATAAAATTGCTTTATCACTCACGGTCACACCACAACACTGATGGGAGTTCAAGTCTTGCACTTACAATATCAGTGACATTCAGCTCTTGAACTGAGGTTATTATTTTGGGGTTAGATGTAGACTCAGATGTCACTGATTCGACTTTATTAGACTCATCATACCAGAAACATGCCTGTCTCCTCCGTCTTCTGTTCACACCTACATGGCACTCCATTACAGCCTCATCGTCACGGTCAAACAAAAGCCTCCTCTCTCGGCCTTAAACTGAAAACACATCTAACAAAGGCCATATAAGTAATCATTTAGCCTGCAGCCTCCTGACAAAACCAAGGGTTGCTTTATAAAGGCAGAATGAGCAAGAAATCTCCTTTCACAAGGCTTCGCTGGGATTTTACTCTCATAATATCAACCAGTGAATACACATTTTTCTGTCGCCTACCAAAGCACAAGGACGTGGGAGCTGTTGAGAGACCTGTGTACATCTGCCGGGATTGCCGAGGAAGAACGAAAATACATTAGGGCCATTATTGAGGGAAGGTTTTTATCAACAAGACCGAGCTCCAGCATCTAATAGAGACAAGACGCCAGCAATTGCCAGCATCTTTTTCATGTTCCTGCAATCAAGAGGCCCTTCAGGACTCATTATGAAGTCTGGATCACTTTGAATGTCTGTGGATGCTGAGGGTGGGATTCTTTCAGCGTAGCAAGAATATGTGAGGGTGTAGGGAAAGGAAACAGAGAGGAGGGGAAACAGTGTCAGTGTCTGTACTGTTGGGTCTGAATTCAAACACACACACACACACACACACACACACTGTGTCAGGGTCTGAGGTCAGTGGTCTGTCTTTCCTTTCGTGCAGGCTCAGTGTCACATCAAGCTAACAGATGGACGTTGACCCTCCCCTTATGGACTCCGATGGACTCCTGAAATCAAGATGGATCTCGGCTTGCTCACATTTGCACTCTGTGAAAATGCCCCAGGCATTCATCAAAATGACATGCAAAGAAGCCACGGTTTGTGTATTTCCAGTGTGTTCGAACACAACGTCGGCCGAGCTCTCAACTCAACTTCAGGCAGTTAAGACTTAGCCATGCGTACTCCCGCCTTATTATGAGCAGGACTGGGCAACTTATTGGTTTGAGCTTCAATCAAGATAATACACAAATAATGTGTATTTTGAGAATTAGCAAAGCAAAATAGTATTTCGATTCTCCGACTGACGGCTCCTGGTTTTCATTCACCTTCAGGGTAAATCGCTCAGCTTAATCAGATAAGGCCATTCATCACAGCGGAGCTTTTGTTAAACCTATTACCCTTCATCTTTTTATGATTAAGAGGTTTTTAACTGATTTTTCTTTCCCTCCTGCGAGCCCCAGGTGGCGATGGGAGCTGCTACAAACACAGATATTGCTTCTCTGCATGTACCGAAGCACGCGTGTGAGTGCGGCTAGCATCGTGCAGAACGCTGAGTGCATGCATTACAGCTGAGGCGAGCGAAAGAGAACAAAACCCGGCTGGTTCCGAATGAGTCCTTTTATCAGGCGATCGGTGACCGGTGGGAAACCTTGAGAGCCCAAACTGTGTTTTAAGTGAGACTGCAACTGCTCGGGCCATTATCCTTTCACTCTTAAACCTTTCTCTCTCTGTCTGTATGTGTGTCTGTATATGTGTGCATACATGTGTGTCCATGCCTATGTGTGTGTATGTGTGTGTCCTTCCCCTGCCTTGAAAGCCCTCGGAGCCTCGGGGAGCTGTGAAAAATCAATACTCTTCGGCAGCTCTGCCTCTTTATTCATTTAATAACTCACTACCATTGCATTACTGTTCCACTGATCTCCCATCACAGGGCCCAGATTGACACCTTTGTGCTCTTTTACCACACTGGAGTTTGATGTAATCAGTTAAACCTCCACCTCACGCCTGACACATGCATCAAATGGACCTTGAGTATGAACATGGGTGCATCAACAACAATGCAATATGAAAAAGAGGAGTCAAAGAGGAGTCAAAGTGTGTGAATGTGAGGGTGGAATCTGAACGTGTGCTTGATCGTCTGATGGCGAGCCGCGCTGTGATAGTGGAGGCGGGCGTCGAGCACAAGTTGCACCGCAAATAACGGCAGCAATGTGAGAAAGTGAGGCTGGGAGCAGAGGGACCACCTAGTGTGCATACTGAAAGACTCAAACATCAGCCGCGTATACACGGAAGTCAGGAAATGAGAGCATTATTAATGTACAATAGGCAAGGTGAGACACGATGACAGTTTTCAGCAGGTGAGGTGTTTCATCTGTGCGGGAGTCATGGTGGGAATGTTAAAAACTCTGGTATCTGACACAGGAAGGATGTGTGTGTGTGTGCTTGTGTGTGTGTGTTTGCATATCTGTGCGTGTCTTTGTGTGTGCACATGTACAGTGATTGTGATGGTGGAGGTGGGGGTTGCCTCCCTGTGTGGGACTCGGAGCAGAGAGCAGGTGGGCTCGGGATGGAGCAGAGAATCTGTATTGATTGTTTTTGTGCCTCAGAGCTGTTTAGCCGTTGTCAAAGCTGCCTCCACCAGCTGAGAGGCAAATTGCAGCATTTACACCGGGAGGCGTTTTCTTTTCTTTTTTAAATCTATTTATTTTTTTATTTTTTCATTTTACAATGGGAGATGTGTCTACAATCTACAGTGTCAGATGATTTTCTCGCTGCTTTATTCCCAATCTTAACAAAACTGCCAAAATTAAAGCGAGACAGCGCTGACGAGAAAGGCAAACTGGGCGAAAGCTGTCTTTTCTCGGCCAGAATTACCGAGTTGTTCACTGAGACACACAGAGAGTTGAAAAAAAAAGTTCAAGTACACATTCAAAAACTCCACAGTTAATCAAAAATGGAAATTTCTTTTTAACTTGGTTGAATCAGGAGCGCTTTACTAAGAGTCGGCACACATCATCATCTAAGTAACAGTGGTCTCGAGGTGCATTATTGCTCATTGGCAAGTGCAGCAGTGCTCTTTGTTTCATAGGACATATATGTTTAAATGTGACAATGCTCACATTTCTCCAGACGTTTTTCATGATTAAAGCAGATTTTACAATTTTGATCTTTCATTTGCTGAAACTGTGCTCGGTCAGCATCTTAAAGGGAGTCCTTTAAGCGTCCTGTAAAAAAGCGCCGATGTCTCATTAGAGCTGCAAACAACAGGTTTTAGTACTTGTGACATCGGTTTCTCACAAAGAAAGAAAGGTGAGCACATCACTTATACTTTGTGTGCTCTAAGTTTACACGTCAGAGGTGATGCACTCTAACTTATGTTTTGGCTCACTTCAGCCTACATGCTCGAGAGGGGCATGAAGAGTAATAAACATGCATACACCATTCGAGATGAGACTGCACCATTCTGCAAAGAACACTGAATCCTGAACACGTCAATTTACTTGCTGCAAAAGCATTTGTTCTGTGAATAAGACATAATCATGTGATGAAGAGCTGTCTTTTCCATTACATCTTCTTGGAAAATGAAAACAAAAATACAAAAAAAAAAAAAAAAAACCCAAAAAACAAAACCCAAAAACCCAAACGTTTGCAGAAATGAAAAATTTCAAGGTCAATGACATTTATCTGCAACAAAGGAGAGAAAAATAAACTGAACCATAGCAAAGCTTTTGAATTGCAGAGAGTAGAAGGGAGAATGGAGGGACGTGAGCAATCGGAAAGGGAAAGAGGCAAAGAAAGAAAACAGATGTTTACAGTGACCTCAGAGAGGTATGGCTCCATTATGCAGCTGGAGGATCCTGCTGGCAGACAAAAGATAAAGATACAGAAAAACAGACAGAAAAGCAATACGTCCAATGTTTTACCACCATAAAGCACTGATTTAGGCCCACAGAACTTTACAATGCCGTGTTTTACCTGATAGGTTGAGTCATCGGTGCAGAGGGCTAAGTGTATGATTTTATGACGGTGCTCGAGCAGAATACGCACACTACAGTGTGTTTGCTGATCCAATAACAGGGAAAGTTAATGACATGAAAGGAGCTGCTGTTTGCCAAACAGACTGAAACACATGATTGATTGATAATCCAGGGAGCCTCAATGCCATGTCAGTCAATAATATAATAGCATATAGCTGGAGTATACTAAAGTGGTGCATGAATGCAGCCACAGAAAAACTCAACAACAGGCTATTTAGCACTAATTGATGGTGGGAGAAGTGTTGGGGTTGCAAAGGGGGCTGGTGGTGAGAAAGCGAGTGCTCACAATCTCACTAATGGCTGGTTAAAACCGGTAAGAAAGCTCAGCGAGAAACACCCTCCCCCACCAACATACAGCTACCACTGAGATGCTGCTGTGCGAGGGCTTCAACCTAAAATTGCTCCAATAGATGTGCTCATTGGGCAACATTAAAAAAACAAAACAAAAAACTAATGAACACAGGAGCTAGTCAGTTTCCAAGTGTGAAGGAATATTTAGCAGCAGGAAGTAGAGTAGAAAAAGACAAATCTGTAAAACAAACATGCACGGTATGTCATTGTGTAAATGATGAGTTTAACTGCTGGGTCACATATTCACTCACTCATTGATTCGTTTTTTGGGATTCATGGCGCTGCTTTTCAAAAGTCTGAACGCTCTGCTCCAGACTGCACAAGGTGCTTGCACTGATCAGTAGCTTGTGGCTATTTTTCTTTCTGTAACAAGATACTTTTAGTACTATACCATAACTCGTAACAAAGAACAGAGGATCACAATTGCAAATAGGTCAATGAATAATTAAATTATTATTATTATTATTTTCTTTTTAAAGCCAAGACATTTTGATGAACTGCTGTCATAAATGAATGTGGCATTTGGAGCTCATTCCCACTCCTGGCATTTAAATAGAAATAATTCTCCCCTTTAGGGAAATTAAAAGAGAGACAAAGAGACAGAGAGAGAAGAGCTGGAGAGTGAGAGAGAAGAGTTAGCGTCTGTGGCGTGTTGCTGCTTGGCTCGGCTCCATGCAGAGAAGCTGACATTAAATCATGCATTGAGGTTGTTTGTGTGTGTGTGTGCGTGTGTGTGTATAAATGTGTGTGTGTGTGCCTATTGATTGGCTTACACAGCTTTATAGCGCTCTGTTGTAAATGTCATGTTTTTACAGGCCACTGTTTGATATAAACCTGATTAAAGTATTTGCTTGCTAACACAGATTGCGAGCAGCAAACGGCTACAATCAGACGATTACTCAGCAATTAGGAACCAACTAAATGACTATACGACTGTCCGATCAGGCAAAGTAAACAAAAGTGTTTCCGTCCTCCCTCCCCCTCCTCCTCCTTCTCAATCTTTCACCGCTCTTAAAAAGGCTGCCATCTTAGAAACCCATATGTGTCTAGATTTGGACGTTATTATTCTTCCTTTTTGCAACAGTGTAATATCCCCAAGTGGATACACAGATATGAAACGTAATAGAGGAAATGCCAGTTGAATCTGAAAATGTCTTGACCCTGAGGAAGACTAGTGTGCTTTTGACAGTGGTTGAAAATAACTAAGTGCATTTTATTTATTCAAATGCCATGCATGAGTTCAATATTCAGGGTTTTTTATACAATACTTTACATTTGTACTCCACTAAAGCCGAAGGAAAACCTTGTACTCTTGTCATTACATTTATTTGACAATAATAGTTACCTAACAAATTAAGATTTTACCAATAAAAAGGTATGACCAGCTTCTAAAATCTCTTTTCTAGCTATTGTAGATATGAAATTTAGACACAACTTTATTCATACTGGGGGGATTCACGTCGTAAAGAGCACAAAAGAGAACTGCTAAAGAACTATTTCAATACATTTCTTAAAAATATGAAATAAAAGAAATTAGTGAGATGGCATTATTAAACTACAGAATATATTTGCATATACAATATTTTATACAATTTAAATGAATGGGGAAAATATTTGTGCAAATAAAAGCCGGAACAGATGAGTGAAATGCCAGCAGACATGATGTGTGCAAGCTCTATCTTGACCTCAAATGTTGCTTATATGTTAATGAATCAATAATAATCATAATGATCAAATTATATATATTAAATATGAACAGAACACTTTCTGCACTTCTAGTACATTTTGTCCAAAGTTTAATGACATTTTATTTCTAATACTTCAGCACTTTTATTTTGCTGGTAATTTCTAATAAAAGTTCTAAACACTGCTCTTGTTTTTTTTAATCATGCACCCGCGTGAATTAAGACTTGCCATGTTTGCATGACTCAGCAGCTCAACGTCAAAGAAGATCCTTCTTTCGAGTAGCTGGTGAATGATTGTGTCTACAGAGATGAAAACAAACTTACAAATCTAATCTAAGGGTCTTTTGCCGTTTGCAGTGACAAACCCACAAAGGTCTGTCATATCACGCTTTTTTCTTCAGGTTGTGGGAGCTTTCTAGTCACCTAAATTTGTTAAGACATGGGGACTGAGACACTGTCTGCTGTAGACTGTTTCCTGTCTGTTCTGTTGTAGCCTTCTGAAAGGCCATGAAAGTGCACTTTAACATCAATTTACTGGTGTTATGCAAAATTAAAACTCCATATTCAAGATACAAGTTTTCCGTACTCTTCATATTTAGCCTTCCTTTAGAAATATTCAAACGCTCTGTCCTCCCACAGAGGAGCGTCACATCCCACATTTGGTATTAGAGTCATTGTGTCGTTCCTCAGTATTCCTCATGGACATGTTCGAGTGAAGCTGTGCTTAGCGACAACGCAGGACTCATTGATTTGGTCTCACAGATGTGTGAATGTGTGAATGAAGCACCCCTGATGATAACTGTGGCTTTCAGAGCTCATGCCTTTTTTCTCGCAGGTGTTTGACTATGTTGTGATCTGTTGTGGACTTGCAGCTACACTTAGTGGCTGAACTGTAGAATTACAACAACAACAGAGAGAGAGAGAGAGAGAGAGAGAGAGAGAGAGAGAGAGAGAGGGGGGGGGGTGAAGTGTCTCTGTTGTAATATTTTTCTCTAGAGTAAAGAAAGACACTAAAGGTTTTATGGGGGTATTACTGTAAAACCATATGTATATGTATGTATGAATATGCAGGACTTTGTCTGATGCACGGATCCACCAAATTCAGTACAACTGACAGAATACAAGGAACCAATGTGTATGAAGACATGAAGATGCTATAATTAAATGTCCCGAGAAAGGTCACAACAATGCAAAAACAATGGCCTGCTGGCCTGGTACTATAGCAGATGAGTGTAACTAATAAGCACAGACTCACCTATAGGCTTTGTCCCCTTTTTGAAAAGTGACTTTTTGGTTGATGCCAGCACTGAGGGCAGAACACGCTCTCTCTCCCTTAATTAAATGCCAGCCTCAGCAGGAGTGTGCTGCTGGAGGTGGCCTCCCTTCACTCCCTCTCATTTCTTTTTTTCCCCATGTGAGGTGAAATGCTTATTGCATATAACCTATGGTGCAAATGTATATATGTAGTATCAAAACTGAAAAACCATTTCAACAATACAGCCGCTTTAAATGGTGCTTATATAAGGTCTAAGTTATTATTATTATTATTATCATTTTTATTATAGACTATATTATACTATTTTAACACTGTACTTGAGTAAATGTACATTACATTACACCACATCCCCATGTTTGTTATATTTGGCGACATTCGGTCAAATGTGGTAAAATGATTGAAAATCCTCATTTTGTTGGTTGGTCAATATAATTTGAGGATTTCAGCAACAAAAGGCGAGAGTTTGTTCAATTGTCACCTGTCTTCTGTTCCTCTTGTATGAGTCTAACTGTATGTGGCAAAGATAATAAAGTTTTATATTAGGTACATGTTGAATGATGCATGTCTGAAATGTCACCATTCCTCTGTGCTGTTTGAGATCTTGGGCCAGATGACGTTGTTTTGATTCAATTAACTGATGCTAAATAATGATGTCTAACCATAAATGTCCAATATAGCCTCTTGCCAACATGTAGCATGTTAAAGGCAGAAAAAACATGATCACAAACCAGTTTCAATGGCTTTTAGCAACACAGCAAATGGCCATGTTAAACATTTAACGTTGCCTCATAGGCAGTGACATAAAAAGCCCATAAAAAGTGAGTCTCTGTGTGTGTAATTATCGTGTGTGTGTGAGTGTGTGCGCGCGTGTGTGTACCTTGCCTTTGAGTGTGCATCTGTCTGTATGTTGAGGACTCCCTGGGAATGGATTCCTGGTGGCTTTGTGAATATGCATGGCTGCCAGCATGCATGATTAATTTCCTGAGCAAATGTCAGCGTATGGGATTAGAATGTAAATCCAACTGTACGCCTACAGTGCACACAGCTGCAGTTTACCTTTTCAACTTGGCTCTCGCACAGGATTTCTTCTATGTATTTACATTTTCTTAAGAAATATGTAAAACATATTGTCAACATCAAAACCATTCAGTTGTTTATATCAAAGAATCAGTGATCTGTGTGTGTGCGTGTGTGCTTTGGCATTATTGTTATATGGCATATTTATATTTCTAATCTTTATTTCTGTTTGCTATTTGCTGTTTTCAGGGTCAGTCATAACTGAAGTGATGCTGGCCTTCAGATGGTTAGCTAGCAAGGCACTTGAAAATGAATGCATTAGTAATAACTCAAGCCGCTCAGATCTCAACCGCTGGTGATCAGTATGAAAAAGGTTTTACTCAGTTTCAGTGTTTATAGCAACACAGATGTGTAACAGGTGAATTGTATAAGAGCGAGCATGCTCAGCAGGTCATCACTGAGTTAGTAAATGATAGAGAACTAATAAGCATTGTGTTAATGCCACCTAAGGTTGCTACATAGCAGGACAGCTCCTAAACAGTAAAATAACACTTCAAACTTTTGTACGGAGACAATGTTAAAGCCTTTTATGGCTGATTAATTATAAATACTATAACTTCTTTTCTTTTATAATGAATAATAATGTGGTGACAGCTTAAGGGCAAAATCTCTTATCACTCCCAACCAGGGAGATCAAAGTGCACAGTAAGCTGCTCAAGATATTGAACCCCCACCATCCCCAGTCACTAGATCTTTAACCATTTGGCCGTCCAGCTGTACGAGGGATGTGTGGCTGTATTATAACCGATGTTTTATTTTTGCTGTAGAAGAGGTGGTCTTGCTGCAGTAGCATTTAATTGCTGGGAGAGCTCAAAGGAAAAGCTGCATGTCATACAGTACAACACTGGTTATTATACTGCAGAGCCGAGTCCTCTCTCCAGTGGATATAATGAACCAAAGTAATACTGGTTATGAAGAGATTTTCTCTCTGCTGCTCCATTTGAACTGTGAGTGAACAAGTGTTTCATCACTGCTTTCATTTTCTCTCATTATTTGAAAATCAATTTGATTGCAAACATCAACAGTTTCCTACAGTTTGAAAGGACACAAGGAGCAGTGTCAGTGAAGGTGACCATCTTTTAACTGAGGGATTAAAGGTGTGAGCAGAGGAACAACACGACTATCAAGACCATCGAGAAGTACTGTATGTGTTGTGTTTCTGTATCCATAGGCTGCTTCTCACTGCAAACTGCTCATAGCAGTTATCGTAAATGTAAAATAGATAAGGTGCCACAGATTGTGTTTATTAGCCACAGTGGGCACAGGTTGTGTTCACCGCCTCAGTGGTGTGCCTTTGTAGGAACGCGTAGGCAGAAAGAACCCTTGTAATCCATGAGCTCTGGGGGTGGGAAAGAATGCTCGTTAATGAACCATGATGGATGAGGAAAACAATTCATTCAGATGAGAAGAAGCTGCATTATACCAGCTCTGTCAGTGAGGGAGCAATTGGACTGGAGGCACGGGATAGAGAGAAAAACAAGTGGCCTGCCCTTGTTGATTCCAATCAGATTCATGCTGATCATTAGTGAAGCAAATCTAGACGATTTAATTCCTTCATTTCTTCATGCTGTTGCCATGTCATCGTTCTCTTTTGGCAGCGGCTGTGCTTTTTCTAAACTGCAGCAATGTATGATAATACATACAAGGCTAATAAATAAGTTATGATATTCAAATCTGCATAAAGAGGGGATTGAAACATCATTAGAATAATCTTGCCAACAACATGCTGTTGCAACATTTCTGTCATCCATATCTATGGCCTCTGCACTCATTTTACAAATTTTGTTCAAAACTGGCATGAAATAAAATGCTGAACCGGCCCCAGCCGCCAAAGTCTCTGTAAACGATATGGTTGTTGGGTGATGCACAGTTGGCAAAGCAAAAACAAATGTGTCCATTAAGTTTTTTGCAGGAGAGAAATGATGCAACAACGTAAGTTGAGCAAATATCAACAAGGTTTTGGATGGGATGTCATAAAATGGGATTTTCTGAAGACCACTGCAGACCACTGTCACGTCTCCCCAAACTGTAAAGCCTTCCTCCTTGTCCATCAGAGGGCAGTATTGTCCTGTCTGCTGCTTTCTGCCAAACACCGCTCGGGGCGTTTTCCCAGGCCGAGGAGCTTGTACGATAAAGGCCTGCTGCCGGGTGCGTGTCACAGCTCAAGGTGTTGCCTTTGTAAACTGTAACTCGTCCAAGTCCTGACACACTTCTCTTTTGTGCCTTTCAGGAGGCAGCTCAGTCTTACACTCCTCATCGCACCACTGGGCCTGATTGTGTCGTGTGAATCATCATCTCTATTTGTGTGTGTGTGCTATACAGTATGTGTGTAACTCTTTTGTGTTGTGATGATGATGATTCACAGTAAATGATGGTGGTTTTACATGAAAGTTTAATGGTTGGTATATATGCTGGTGATTTTACTCATCATGATGGTTTATTAGAATGCTGACCATATATATATATATATATATATATATATATATATATATATATATATATATATATATATATATATATATACCAGGCCATATACACATTTGCTCTGGTTAGGGCAGTAAAATGTCTTTAACACTGGTTGGACCTATAAGCAGAGTATGTTTCCAGCTAAGGTAGAAAATACATGAGCCTGATGCTTTTTTCACCAGCTGACTGGATTCCCACTTGGGGCCAATGGCTCTGCCTGTTTGTATTTCTTGACCTTATCCTCAGCCTGATCATGCAGTGACATAGGAGAGCCCTGCCTTTTGGGCTGAGAGGATGTCTCTCCAAATAAATGTGGTAGAGCACTGTGCACTGAGCACACACACCTGCTGAGTCCATGCTTCTTCTCTTGCGGTGGAGGGGCTTGGAAGAACCGCTGTCAGCTTTATCTTGTTTTTCTGCTCTGTAGTGCTCCTTTTCTGAATACATGTTCATGAAAAATTGCCTCGCTCATATCGTTATACATGTGTAAACATACAGTATTGCTACAATGCCAGAATGAGACAAGGGATATAGCAACATGTGCTAACCCTAACAAACATTTTCACACATTCACGTTCCTGAATGTGTAATAAACATTAGCAGCTCTTCAAATGTTTTGCAGAGGTGTGAAAGGTTTGCACACAGATATAATTTGCACACAACAAACAATAATATGAATATGAAGTTTGCACCTGTGAACATCAACCATGTGTCATTCTGAGCTTCTGTCCACTAGTTTCAAGTTAACAGGAGCACCTAGCATCATCACAGCTAACGCTAAGAAACACAATAGAAAAGTGTCCAGTAGGGTCAATTGTAACACTGGCAACTAATGCAAAATGAACTGAATTCATTGTGCATGTGGGAACTCGTCGTAATAAGAAGTGAATTGAGCAGCAATAAGAATAGTAATAATAGTAACAATTATTCTGCTAAAGAGGTTATGTTTTCTGTGCTGTGTTTGTATGTCTGTCTACAGATAGAAGTACATGGACATTAGTACAGCATTCATGCCTATATTAAAATCCATAAGTGAAGGAGACTCCAGAGGCCACTGAGAGGCTGCAGGCTTCTGTCAGGAGCAGCATGCAAAAGAAAAGGGAAGCAGACAGAAGTAAAGAATGTTCAGATGATGGAAGTGCTCAACAATTTATTTTTAAAAATACTTGAAGGACCCATGTAAGCCTGCTGTTTGTGCAAGCCACTGCATTACAGATCTTAAGTGATCCACATGATACCTGAGAAGTGACGTCACATTGACAACTGGCTGGACGACTTCCCACACAGCCAACAGCTTGGAGTTAGATGATGATCCCTATTTGAGCTGCTGTATAAAACATAAATAAAAACAGAATGCAATGAGTTCCAAATTATTTCCAATCTATTTTCAATTGAACATAATATAAAGACAATATATTTAATGTTCAAAGTGATGAACTTTGTTTTTTTTATAAATATACACTCATTTTGAATTTGATGCCAGCAACACATTTCCAACAAGTTGGGTGCTCCAAAAACACCTGTTTGGATCATCCCACAGGTAAACAGGTTGATTGGTAACAGGTGATAGTATCATGATCGGGTATGAAAGGAGCATCCTGGAAAGGCTCAGTCGTTCACAAGCGAGGATGGAGCGAGGTTCACCACTTTGTCAAAAACTGCGCAGACAAATAGCCCAACATCTTAAGAGCACCATTTTTCAGTGCACAAAGAAATTTTGCAATTTCACCATCTACAATCCATGATATTGTCAAAAGATAGAAGAAGAAGAGAATCCAGGGAAATCTCTGCATGTGAGGTCAAGGCCAAAAACCACCCTTTGATCCCTCAGGCAAGCACTGAAACAACCAACACGATTACATGCATGATATTACTGCATGTGCTTGGGGATATTTCGTAAAGCCATTGTCGGTAAACACAGTTTGTTGCTGCTAAGTTATGCCATGTATCAATAACATCCAAAGATGCTGCCGACCTCTCTGGGCATGAGCACATCCGAGCTGGACTGATGCAAAGTGTGCTGTGGTCTGACGAGTCCACATTTCAGACTGTTTTTGGAATTCATGGGTGTCATGTCCTCCGTGCTGAAGAGAAAAAGGACTGGCCAGATTGTTACCAGCACAAAATTCAAAGCCAGCATCTGTGATGGTTTGGGGGTGTGTTAGTGCCCTTGGCGTGCGTAACTTGCACATCTGTGAAGACACCATTCATGCTGAAAGGTGCATACAGGTTTTAGAGCAACATGTGCTGCCAGCAAGACATTTGTAAGCAATTCTTACAACATTGTAGCTTTGTATGTGTGTTTTGCAGGCACTACACTGGCCTCTCTCCAGGCCAGTCTCCCTTTGAAAATGTGTGGCACATTGATTGTGTGATTAAGTGCACAATACAACAATGGAGCACCAGGACTGTTGAGCAAATGTAGTCATATATCAAGCAAGAATGGGAAAGAATTTAATTCAACAGTTACTGTCCTCAGTTTCCAACCTGAGTGTTATTAAAAGAAAACGTGATGTAAAAGTGATAAACAGTGGTTTGGATCATGTTCCGGGCATCAAATTTCCAAATTAGTGTATAAATATCTTGTTTTTGTACTGTATTCAATTGAACATTGATCAAAAAGTATTTGCAAAGCATTGCATTCTGTTTTTATTTATGTTTTACACAGCGCCCCAAATGATTTTGGAATTAGGGTTGTAACAGATCTGAGACCAATGGAAGTTAGTATTATACGTCAGTCCATCTCATTCATGAACTGGAGGGCAAAAGGCAATCCATGGCAGTGCGTTGAACGTACCTTCCAATCTGCAGTCAATAACATCCTTACTGCTCCCTGCTAATCCCAGAAACAGCAGAAGTGGTAGTAATTAAACTCAAAAGAAAACTGATCTACAGAGGAAACTCCATGTATAAATATGATTGTCCAAGGCGTGTGATAGAGGTGCTGTGTTGGCTGCAGCAAAACAACACACTGCATAAGAACATTACCATTTGTGAGGACTGGAAGGTCAATGATGCTAACTTGTGGCAGGCTATTACAAAAGAATGTGAGGACAACATGGTCCACGGACCAAGCGGGGGACGTGTTGGCTATGAAAATCCTGCCCTCTGGAAACCACTTTGCAAAAGTGGCATTACATTACATGAAGATAATGGGAAAGTCAGCATTTTTCAAAATACAGGACACTTGACACCGTCAAGCAGTCCTGGTTGCGATTCATGTGATAATTATGACAAAATTCTTAGCACATTTACAAAGGAGAGAAAAATGAGGTGATGACATTTTATATCCAGAAGGTCACAGTGGTTCTGCTGATGTTGAGCTTCAGGTGATTGTTGCCGCACCATGTGATGAAGCTCTCTATCAGTCCTCTGAAAAAACAGTCTAGTTTCTCAACAGAAATTATTCTCTGGAATCAATGTCAATAAAGTGATCACCTACATTTCACCAAAAAATACACTTAATAGTGTTCATTAAATTACTTCAATGTCTTATATAGTCAGAGTCTTATACTCATACATTACATGGGTCAGGACAGACATGGATGTAAACTGTAACTTGCTCCACTAAACTGCAGTGCTTACGTCAGTAATTTTATTTGTTTGATGGTTTTTGCATTTCATTCTGTGTTCAGGTGGGCCAGCAGAATGGGTGCTCCATTTTACTCCCTTAGAGCACGGATGTGCGTAACCACTTTTGTCCCAAAATGGCAGCAAGCTATAATGACGTCTTTGTAAGTACTGCATGAAGTGTCGCATTGCACATGATGTTATACTTGAGGGGCCAGAAATAGCTGGTAAGAGGTGCAGGCCATATTTTAACACACAAAGCATTTTGAGAGAGAGTGCTAGGGGAAGTTGTAGCTTGGCTTTAGGTTTTAAAAATCAGCAAAATCCTGTGCGAGTACAGATGCCATTGTTTACAAGGACGAGCCATCCAGTTCTTTCCATCTCACTGGAAGGATGAGGCCTCTGGCAGGGAGGAACAAAGGGAGTAAATTATTGTGAAGATCCTGCAGAGAGTGGGTCCCTTCCTGACAAGTCTCTAAAATGCATGTGCATGAATCTAAATTAAGCTAATACTTGTTTTTCACTGTCTGGGTCCACAGCTGAAGTTGAGTCCGTTCACATCCACATACTGATGTGTGCTGATGTAAGAGATGCAGACTGTGAGAGATTCATCTTCATTCAGATGGTTGAGGTTGATTTGATTTTATCTATTCCGCCCAACCCTTATATAATTAATGAACAAACACTTCATTTGCATACTTGAACTATTTCAGTATTTTTTTTTTACTAAAGTAGTATTTATTAATTTTCATTTTCATTTGGTCTTGATATACATAGACCTAGATTAGATTAGAGAGGTGGGATGAGGCTTGCAGCTGTCATAAAAGTTAATTAAAAGATAATTCTACTAATCTAAAGACACTGTCATATTACATATTGACAATTTGTCAAAGATTTGATATGGACACTGCATGGACCCCTCATGATACTCTTAAGAGCGTAACTGCTCTCAATCAACCAAAGACCAGCAGGTTGTATGTGAACTAAATTATTGTCAGCCTATGATACTCAGGGAGGTGTTTTCTTATTTAGGATGGTCTGTCTTCCACATCCAAAGTAAGTCATCCTGAGCAGTGTAGGATTATGCAGCAGTCTGTGGCTGAAGGAGCTGCTGAGGACCACCACCGTGTCATGTAAAGGGTGAGAGGGGTTGTCAATGATAGATGTCAGCTTGGCCACCATCCTCCTCTTGTCTACGTTTTCAGTGGTGTCCATAGGGCAGTCCAGGACAGAACCAGCTCTCCTGACCAGTTTGTTGAGTCTCTTTCTGTCCCTCTCAGAGCTTCCACAGCCCCAGCAGACCACTGCACAGAAGACTGCAGATAGAAGCACAGAGTCATAAATGTTTAAAACAGTGTCCTACACACTCCAAAGGACCTCAGTCTTCTCAGGAGATGGAGATGACTTTGGCCCTTTCTGTACAGGGCATGTGTATTGGTGGTTCAGTCCAGTTTATTGTTGAGGTGCATGCCCAGGTATTTGTGCGCCTCCACAATCTCAATGTCCAAACTCTGGATGCTAACCAGTGTGATCAGTGACACCTTCCTGAGGAAGTCAATCACCATCTCCTTGGTCTTGCCGGCGTTGATGTGCAGGTGGTTTAGTCCATACCAGTCGACAAAGTTAGTGATGACTTCCCTGTATTCCAAATCGTTCCCCTGTGATACACATCCAACAATGGCTGTATCGTCTGAGAACCTCTGGAGGTGGCAGCCGGTTGAGTTGTGTCTGAAGTCTCATGTGTAGAGGGTGAAGAGGAAAGGACAGAGCACAGTACCCTGCAGAGCCCCAGTGCTGCGAACTGCCACATCTGACACGCAAAGCCTCACATACTGTGGTCTGTCGGTGAGGTAGTCGGTGGTCCAAGCAGCCAGGTGGCAGTCCACTCCAGCTCCCTCCAGCTTCCCCCTCAGCAGTGCTGGTTGGATTGTGTTGAAAGCACTGAAGAAGTGGAAAAACATGACCCCAACTGTGCTCCCAGTGCTTTTCAGGTGGGAAGGAGATTTGTGTTAGTCAGTATGGTCTGAACTCCACAGCTGAAGTCAAAATTCTAAAATGCACCATGAAAATAAATGATAACTGCAAATCTTCACCTGAAGTTGTAAGCATCCACCCTGACTGTAGCTACCACTGAAATCTACTGACCAGGGGTTGGTCATGCATTATTTATATTTGTACATATTTATTATTGGTCCCACATTAAGTTGGTGAACTTTTAATTTTTATTTACCATTATTTAAACTTGAAAGACATATTTTGTCATGCCTGTTTTTGTTGTATCTTATCAATATTGGATTGTCAACTATGTTTTTGAATGTAATAAAACTGAGCCCGAGTGAGCTGTGAGTTTCTGAGAGGAAAAGCTCCCATTGGCATCTCTAGCTAACATGAATTTTGTTGTCACCTGTCTATATCATTATTTTAAGTATAAGTGCTGCTTATTGTTCATTCATGTGTTCACATTTATTCACAGGAGCTAATTATGAGTGAGAGACAATGTCAGTTGTCACCTGTGATTCGGCCACAGCAATGGAAGGTAAAAGTTTAGCTTCGTAAAAAGCAACCAGAAATGACACTATGAACTCGTGGGCTGGCTCGCTGCTGGTTGCCTCTGGTCAAATTTATGGGTCAAGCTTGTGCTACATGCGTGTATGAAGCGCATGCATGTCCCCGTGCTTGTCTGATGGGAGAGGCTTGGGACAGAGGGGGGAGCTCTGCAGGAGGAGCCCTGTATTTTCAAATTCTTCAAATACAAAGTCTTTTTTTTTCCTGTTCACGCATCTTTAATAGAGTAAATTATACTAAATCTGAAACTGTGGCTCTTGGGAATTTTGGCAGTGCACGTTAATTTGCAAATTCTACTTTCAGATGAGCCACCTCAGGGTTTGTTTATCTTGGAATAAAAGTGTCATCCAATGTTGAGGATCAGTTGAAACTTAATTTTACACCCACAATTAGAACAGTCAAAAAATGGCTGGGAGAGCTGGCATGGCCTCCCCCTTTCTTGGATCAGCAGAATTAGTATGATGAAATGAACTCCCCACATTACTTTATCCCTTGGAGTTGTTACCTTTATTCATATCAAAGACAGCTATTTTGGACCTGGAAAAGGCATTCTCTCCATTTATTTGGTATGATTAAAAGCTCAGGATGATCTTAGCATTAATTAGCTACAACTGACAGGAGAATAAGGAAGTTTAGCCCTACCTAATTTGATGTTTTATAATTGGGTTGCCATATCTGCATGGTTTGGGAATGGCTACAGTCCAAGAAACTGGCATCAATGAATGGTTATTCACACCACTCCAATCCAGCAATGATTTGAGACATAAGATGTTTTATTAACATTTACTGCAGTCGTGTTTTTCTCCTAACCTTAACATAAGTGCTTTTGTTTTCTAAACCTAGCCACAGACAGGTGTCTGGGTGCAAACCCTGGACTCCATCATCCACCTCGACCACCGCCCTATGACTCCAGCACAGTAAATAAATGTACTATTTCATAAATATGCGCAGGCATGGAAAAAGGGGAAATTCATGTCCAAATTCATAATCCTATAGATTACATTTCATGACAGTTTCACAAACTGCTGTGATAAGATCATTTGCAATACTATTAAATTCTGTGCAGATTTGAGAAAATATACAGGGAAAAACCTTCCATCATATGCATTATTGCCACTGAGTTCGCCCGGGGAGTTAGAAATAGTGTTGACTTGCAAAAGGGATCAGGATTTTCGGGGAGTTATGTCAGGACAAATCAATGACAGCAACCTCATCAAAAAAATTTACATTTCATCAAAACAGTTGTTTTCATGTCTGCCAGTTCATCAATGGTGAAAACCTCCTCACAGACCTCATAGAAAATGTTTTGTATCTCTTCAGATCAATAGAAATGTATCTTTCACATTCCTGCTGTTGTGTTCTGTAGATCCCTCAGATATATGCAGGGTCATAAAGAAATGATCTTGTGGATGAGAGGACGACTGAACCACTTTTATCTGCAATTGAATACACAGATCTCACATAACACCCATTAAACTTAATCAAATGGATGACCAGACTTCTCCTCTTTAAATGTAAGAGAAACACTGGGACGTGCCATTACAATTTGTGGGAGTGTCCCTGGAGTTACAAAGCACAGCAACTGGAGATGATTTTCTCACAGAAAGGAAGAAAGGATCCAGTCCTCTTTATACAAAGCTTGCTTTCCAAACACTGTCCCTAAGTAGATCTGACTTCCAACTATGTGATAAAGTGCTGCTTCTCGATAGAAGATGTTTTTTTAGAACTGTGGATGAGTGACAAGTCTTTCTCAGTCACAAAGTCGTACCACAAAACTTAAAACTTAAACTAAAGTTTTAGCTTTAGAACAGGAGGTGAAGAAACATCTTCCTTTCAAAGGCCATTTCAATTTCTATAACATCCTGAGGGCCATACTAAATTACTGAACACATACCACAGTAACCTCTGTGATGGCTGAACTGCTTCTTTCTGGCGAGGTGTATGATGTCAGATGGTAGCGATGATGATGATGATGATGATGATGATGATGATGGTTTTCCTGCTTTGGGTAAGTCAGTCTTGAGCAGAACTGAGTCTTTGGAGGTGTTAGCTTAGAAAACAGCTGCTCTCAGTAGCAGCTTGTTGCTTTGCAGCTCAATGATTTCATGTTGTTGGTTCTCAGGCTCATCAGCTGGTTCCACATTATACAGCAGATATGTTTACTTCCTTTGTCCACTTTTCATGTCCTGAAACTTGAGCAGCATATTCAGATGTCATAGCAGGTTTTGTTCTTGCAGAGCAGAAAACTGCACAGTGTTTGCTTTCACATTTGAAAGCAGAGAGCTGAGAAGCTGCTGGTGCTCCAGGTCCAGCTCTGAGCGGTTCTTGGTAATGTCCACCATGAAGGTCAAAGCACAGAGACACTCATCATTGAGTGTCTTCATCAGGTTTCCTGCATCTCTGCAACTTGTGTTTCTTCTTCCCACATTTTTTAAACCATGTGAGCATATCTGGATGACTCAGCCATTGCACCTGACGATGGTAAACCATACTCTGACTCCAGATCACTCAGTATCTCCTGAACCGGTGGTTGTTTATCCTTCTGCTTTGGGAGTTTAGGTGGAAATGACAGTTGTCACTACATTGTGGAGCTTCAGGGAATGTACACACAGACTCTCGACGTATAATAGTGGCATACAACTACACCACTATGATCGACACTGACACAGCTCAATTCTTTTTTGTGGTTAATGTGATTAAAGTTTCTAAAATGGAGTTATGAGATTATATGTGTGGCTGATGGTGCAGCATGTATGGGAGAATGAGGGATGTTGAGGTAGATCTAGGTGTCTGGTAAAAGGATACAGAGGCAGGATTGGGGGATTTGGCAAAAAAGGTGAAATATGTATTTATCTATCTCTGAAGGGCACTCTGGTCATTAATTTCAAATGTAATCATAAAAATCAGTAAAATTTTATAAAAGATTAATCCATGTTTCTCATCATCAGCAACAGCAGAGCCTTTTTTTTCCAATAAAAGCACAAAATAATAAACCAGTGACATTTTCCTGTTGACCCTTCAACTGTTGCTTGGTGCCTCTGTCACAGTGAAGGTAAAGCTCCTCTCCCTGCTGTCTGAAATGTGGGTGAACAGCATGACAGAGAATGCGTTATTTATTTTGTCTGTTTTTTCACTGAATTACGTTAAGCCAGAGTCTGCCCAGCTCAGTTTACATATTAGTTATTGTATTTCTCTATGGAAACGGACTGAAGGAAGTGGTTTACCAACGACAAAAGCTCACCTAATGAGGACGGTAACTCAGCGAGAGCAGCCGCACAACAAGAATCAGCTACCGCCAGCTGTTGTGGATTCCACTAATGAAACAGGAACTAATGTTGACATTAACACCAAGCTACCAACTGCAGCAGAGATAAGTGCATCCACCACCAATCTCTCTGTCCCGTCATCTCCTTTCCCTCTGCTCCACCTATAGACTGTATAATAAGAGGACAGAGCCACGTTACCCATTGGTTTGTGGAATAGCGTTTTGAAGCCTCGAGTTTGGCATTATGACCATCACCATCTTGGAGTCAAAAGTGACATTTGGACAAGAGAGTGGAGCTTTGAGAGGACATGCATTGTTGCGCCTCTATCCTGATTGGATCTGGCTGAGAACCTGAGGACATGCCCTGGTAGGGATTTGTCAATCATGAGGTAGCCACAGCCTAAAGCAACCCCAGCTTTATCATCTATTTCACTGTTAATGGGACCATAATTGACAAAATGAACATCATGCTGTGTTGAAGAAGACCTGAAACTAGAAACTGATACCATAAACTCATTAAAATACTGTTCACTCAGGTAATATATCAAGTGAAAAGAGGAGTCATTTTCTCATAAGCTTTCATACAATCAGACTTATTTTTGCAACTAGTGGAGTTGCCCCCTGCTGGCCGTTAAAGAGTTTGTAGGTTTAGACTTTAAACTGCACATTTAAATAAAGGTGGGAGGGTACACGACTTCACCATACTTTGCCATTCTTATAATTAATACACTGCACTATCAGGTCACAATTCATATCAGCAGGACTGAAGTTTAAGTGATGCATCATTAAAATAGACAGTAAATGAGAATATCATTTCATGGCAGTCTTTTAACATACAAGCTTTAGTGTCAAAAAGTTAGAAAAAACATGTATGGGCTCACCCGGACAAACCAAATGCCTGGCCAGTTACTTTCCTCTGGGCCAGGGCTGTCTGTTGTGCGAGGTAATTACCTTCATTGTAGAATGAAGAAGGTAGAAGGATGAAGAAACATACAACTCTTGCATTCAGTGGACTGAATGGAGTGTGGGAGGGTAGCGCCATCACCTCCGATCCACCTGCATCACCGCGGTGCATCACTGGCTACATATTCATTCCATCGTCCAACACATTAGTTTAATCTGTAACAACAATGAAAACACATGTCCTGATGATGGAGTGATGTATGTTATTACAGTAACTGTGACAAGAATTAAATGATCATCTCTAAAAATGTAATATTTTTATTCTAAGAATTATTATCCTTATGTTACAATTTTTCTTGTCTATTTCTAGATCTTTTTTGGTAATGTCTACTTTCGCTTTATGATCTCCCCTCTTTAACTACCACCTTCAAAGGTCACTACACTTAAACAGTATACACAACTTGGCCCTACCATCATGGTGGTTGACCTTGTCCCTTTGCAGTTTACATTGATCCCATAAACGTCTTTGTGCATGTGTACATATACACAACAAACCTGAGTCACAAATTACACATTTGTGTTTACCAACGGATACTGTATTCTTGCCTTGATTCACGTTTGCTGCATGCACAAGCAAAATGTGTTGTAATGGACTGTTTACTATATGCCTTCAGTCAACAAGAGGTCTGAGGATTAAAAGGCTCACTTCAGCCTTGTCGTGGGTTTTTGTAATGGGAATAGATGAGTAGCCCCAGGTTATTTGTGTTTGTTTGCTGTGTGTTTGTGTGCACCAGCGGCTCCTATACCGTAAAAGCCATAAGGCCAATATACCGTGCACTGGTGGTTTTGTGTGCCACACTAATACATACTCACTTCCACACACTCTTCTTCGTTGCACAGGGAAGTTAACCTTTTCTTTGTTGGCATACACCACGTCTTGCTTTTCACACACATGATTAACCATTGAGCAGGAGTTAGGTATTACTCAGTCTGACATGAATGTCAAGTGTGCATGTACACACACACACACACACACACTCTGCTTATTCTCTCTTTTCCTCTACATCTACTGTACGTACATTCAGAATCTTAATCTTTGCTGCAGTGATTCAGCGACCCACTGGAGATGATTAAGGTCATGGAGGTAATTAAGGTTTCATCTAATCTTATCTGATCTAATCTAGCATAATGCAATATGACATAATATAATCCCACACACACAGCAGAGCAGTGACATGGACCTGACATTCTAATTTATCCGAAAACGCAGTAGAAAATGGATTTAGATAGGACATTAGTAGATTTTAGCACAGATGTGGAAACACCCCACAGTAACAGTATATGGTCTGGGAACTTTTCCAATATGGAGAAGTCAGACTCTATGTTCTTTGGATGTATTTATACTTGTGTTTGCTCCGATCCTGACAGAATCTTAATGCAACTAACATTGCAACAATCAACAGGTACTCGGATTGTGATTTCCAGTTAAGATTGGGTCATGGGTGTGTTAGGGAAAACAAGAGTTACTCTAAGGAATCACAGGAGGAATAAAAGGGATGTTAGAGACTGCAGGTTTATCTAATATATAGAATTTCGATATCAGCTACAAACAAACACTGTATCCAGGTAGGAAGCCTTCCTATAATTGACTTTATATGTTGTAGGATGGATAATGTCTCATCCATTACGCCCGCCTGTAATTTGGCCCTGATTAAAGTGCCATCTGGAGTGTAGTCGCTGAGAAATATGGCACTTTATCAGCCGCATCCCACTGCAATACTAAAGTTAAAAAAAACTTACTGTTAGAGCACTGATTAGGGTGTGGCCAAACATGTGTCAAAATCAGAATGGCAGCAGGTTTCTGTGTTTGTTTACTTTTTGATTAGAGCTGTCCAGACGCTACCAGATGCATTTATCTTCTGTGTTACAGGTGCAGCGGTAATCGGATGATCCAACTACCTTTTGGTTTCACCATTAATCATACCACATTTACATGCATACTGTTATCCTGATTGTGACTACCAATGATGTTTTTGGTCATTAACCATCACAACAACAACAAAGCAAAACAAACCATATCCTGGTTTGGGATCTCAGAGGAGGGTATTCCACAGTTTAAGGCCATAAAACAGAAAGATGCCTGACCTGATTTTTTTGGAGAAAACATTAGTAACATCAAAAAGAAAATGATGGGATAGCATAGAATAAAAGGCTGGCTTGAGGCTATAAGGCTTTAAAACAAGTAAAAGGATCATACTAAAAGCTAAAGGTAACCAGTGTGGTGTCATGAGCGGAGTGGTAATGTGATCCTTGCTGCGGCATTAACTACAGTTTTCTTCAACACATTTTAAAGAGAGAGTTGCAGTAATACAAGCGACTTGTAAATGTATCAGCAGTTCAGCATAATTTTGTGTGGAGATCTGCAGCCCCCTCTTCCTTTTTACCTTTTGTGCTCCTGTGGTTTCCCTTCCTCTTGTCTCTTGTCTGTCTCTCCCCTGTCTGTCTGTCTGGTGGAGTGGCATCATTCCAGGGCGCGGCCGGCAGGTCGGGCCAGCCTCCTCCTACAATCAAGGCCACATGGATGCACAGTATAAAAACCCTGGAGAATCAACCACTATTTGTTGAATCGTCTGCTAACCAGGGCGGTAAGGACAAAGACCTCTTCATGTGCCTAGTCTATCAGTCTGTCTCATATAGTTTTGTTACCTGACCTGTTCCTGTGTTTTGTGCTCAGGTGATTCCAGTCACCTGCTCTCGTTTGTGCGCTGCCTGTCTGTTCTCTTGGACTTTGTAACATTGAACTCTGTTCTACTGTTGGAACTCTTACCGGTTTGTTTGCTGAACTTTCTTGAAAACATTTTACTCTATAGTCCTGTCTGCTCTGTCTGAGCTCGACTCTAGAGTCTGTTAAACCCCCTGAAAAAACAAAACATTTTGAGTTCAACGCTGTCTAACCTTGGCAGTGTTTGAAGATGAAGAAAATTCTGTTTTCGCTACCTTGTTAAAGTGGCAAATGAAATCGAGGTCAGAGTCTGAATCTACTCCCAGATCTGCAACCTGAGTCCTAATCTGTTTAGACAGACACTGAGACCAAACACTGGCTGCAACTTTGTCTACTTTTGATCTTATATCTTGTCTCACTGTCTGATGATCTACATATTTTTGATGAAAGTCTAGCTTCCACCTTCCATTAAAGTCAAGACACAATGTTAAAATGCAGCATTGTCGAGGCAGCTACAAACCAATCACTTGCTGCAATAACCCACTAAGAAATGATTAACATCATATTCTGGGAATATAATTAACCAGGTAACTTGTTGTTCCAAAGAAATGTCCCGAATATCATTAAAGCAAGATATGGTTCATAGTTGCAAAACTAGTGCATATAAATGTAGTCATTATCGAGATTAATTTGCTGTGGAGAGAGGAGGAGGTAGTAATTAGAGACAATTAAAGGATGTGCAGCTCAGCCTTAGACTGTGGGTCTGACTTAATCTCTCACTTCCCAGTTCTCAGTGTCCACCAGTGTATTGCAAGCCAAAGGTGACTCCCTGTGGGGATCAGGCATCCAATACATTTTAATCTACTTTTGTAAGATACTTTTAAACTAAATTGTGTTCTATAAGTAGAAACTCCTAACAGTGAATATGAACGTAGCAGGCCAGAGTGTGTGTACAGCTTGGGCTATTTGTCAGTAAATAAAGCTCC
Source organism: Chelmon rostratus (assembly GCF_017976325.1). Taxonomy (NCBI): domain Eukaryota; kingdom Metazoa; phylum Chordata; class Actinopteri; order Chaetodontiformes; family Chaetodontidae; genus Chelmon; species Chelmon rostratus. The sequence continues at coordinate 23,298,115 of NC_055658.1, read as the reverse complement.
AAGACCTCAAGACCCCAGCTTGACCCCTGCTGATTAAAGTGGACGGGGCTTAATCCTGATGACTGGATGGATGTCACTGGTTTGATGTCACTGGTGCCACATTATCACAAAGCATATGATAAAGTACAACAGAACCCGCAGTACAGACTTAAACATCCAAGTTTAGTACCATAAAAATACCACAGCAAAATATCACATAAAAAGTACCATAGTATGTACCTTAAACACAGAATCTGTATTTTCCCAAAGGGAACTTTTGTAAGGGAGAGTTATTATATTTAGCTGTGGTTGTGTCTCAGAGGGTCATGATGTTGAGGCCTCTATAATTAACTGTGAGCCACTAGAGGGATCAAAGCTGCTGACTTCGGGTTTTTACTTGTGTCGCATCACTGTGCCTCGTGTGATCTTTTAGTAATACAGAAAGTCATTTTTATCGAGTTACATGGTTTGAATAAATGATAAAGCTACAAATCTGTAGAGAAAAGATTGCTAATTACAGTTGAGTTTGCTGGTGTAAAAACAATTAATGGATTAGTTGATTGCCAGAAAATTAATTAGTAATTATTTTTGATAGCTGCAGTAACTTATCAAGCAAATTGCCCAACATTTGTTTGAAGCTTCTCAGATATGACGATTTGTTTTATCTGTTTTTCTCTGAATTGAGCATCTTTGGTTTTGGACTGGTAGTTTCACAAGTAAAGCAATCTGAAGATGTCAGCTTGTGACTGAATTAACTGAAAAAAGAAAAATTCCTAATGCAAAAATATTGGTTGCAGACTCAGATTTAGTTAGAGGTAATACATCAAAAAGCCAACTACTTGAAAGAAATATCATTTGCTGTTTGATTAATTGAGATTTGAATGTTTACTCACACTGCTGAGGAGTTTAACATGTAAACACTGTATCAAGAGCTGATTAGTTTTAAAATGTACATTTTGGGATCTTTATTTTGAAAGTCACAAATCACAGCAGAGAACAAATCATGAAATTATTTTTTATTCACGTGTAAAATAATCAATTTTGTGGCAAATGCAGCGGACTGATCCAAATATCCCTTTGAGAAACCTCTGCTGGCTCGGTATTGTACATAATGCAAAAGCACAATCCACCAAAATATCAGGTCAAACAATAACAAACAATAAATGCTTTATATTAAAAAGCAGAAGCCACAAGAAAATGACAAGAGGAAAGCACGTTGCAGGTCACACAGTAGAGTGTAATGAATGAAAACAAAATGTTACATACACATTTCTTTTGCGTAAAGAGTTTGTCTTGTTATTGTAGGCAGGGATCGACAGTCCACATGTCTTGTCAAAGCAACTTCAAGCTTGAACACCATCAGTCAGAATCAGCTTTACTGCACACAGTAAAGCCGATATGTACAAACACAAAGAATTTGAATTTCCGTTTTAATTGCTGTCAATATACTAGCATACTAGCATAGGCATACAGGTAACTTCTGACCCTCCATTTAATTTCAATTCAATTGTTTTCATTTTGCAAAATTAATTGAAAGGTAGAGACCGATAATTTCACAAATAAAAACCTTAAAAGTTGAGTTAAAGTCATTAAATAAAACCCTCCATATATGGTAGCAGTGCAGGCTGTTGTGTTGTCATACGCACATTTGAGCAGACTTGATAGTGTGATGTGCATATCTCACCAGGATGTATACACCATCATGGTTTCCAAAGGACACATCCTAACAGCTCCGGTCATGCACTGACTTTTCCTCTTGCGCCACTGTGAAGGCCACTGTGAAGTTGACGTTTTTGGTTTTGAGCAAAATATCTTGACAAGCATCAGTTGGACTGCCATGATGATGATCTAGTAGTATTAGAATTGCTTTATGCTTAGTGCTAATAAAAGAATGTTAGCATGCTAAGATGGTCAACATGGTAAACATTATCCACGAAACATCATCATTAGCATTGTCATTATGAAAATGTTGACATTAGCATTTAGCTCCAAGCACTGTTGCGCGTCAGTGCAGCCTCACTGAGCCGTTAGCATGGCAGCATATGTTAACATTATGATGATTCTCACGTACAGTGGACTGTGTATTTAAAGAATAATTAATAAAATCTTAAACAGACAGAATAATACAGGGTTGCACCATCTTTTTGAGCACTACAATTCTTGCTGAAAGAAAAAACATTTGGATCTTTAAAAGAATAAATACTGCAGCAGTAAAGGATAAAATCAAATGCAATTACACTCTGCATTTGAGGAAAAATGGTCTGTGGCTTTTAAAGTGCTCTGTTGTCAGTCACTGATTTGATTCAGGACTGCATGTGATTAAAGATGTGGTATTAAAATACTGAAGTCAGACAATCAAGGTGAGCTGTGCGTTTTCCTGTGCCATTTCAAGGACAATACTCACAAATATTACACCTAAAGATAAAACTCCCATTTATAAAGTCCCCTTAAACATGTAAAATCACTGCATAGAGGTAAAAGTAAACCACTTAGTAATACTTAAAAGTGGGCTAACAATACAAAAATTAAAGTAGCGCAGCAGTGTAAACATTTACTTTCTGCCTGTTAATAGGTGACATTACTTCCTCGTTCAAAGCAGAATTAATTAAACACTGATAATGAGGCTAGACCTTATCTTGTGATTGACTGAAGTGATACTCTCTCCCAGGCTGTGATATATTACTCACAGTGTCTGCCCGGTCAAAGACATGAGAGGAAATGAGGTGCAACATTTCTTTCAAAAACCTGCCTTAAATGTGAATTGCTGTAATTTGCAAAGTAGATTCAGGATGATTTAAACGTTAAACGAGAGGGAAAGTTTGTCAAGACTTTTGTGTCAGCCAGTGTGAAACATGACCAAAATCTGTCTCAGTTACTTAGTGTTTCAGGATTTAACAGAATTAGCATACAGAAGGTGGTAGATTGAAAAAAAAAAAAAAAAAGAAGACAGTTTTGTGTCAATGGACTGTGTGCACTTCAGAATATGAGTTATTCAGTATGTAAACTAAACATTTTGGAAATAATATTAAAGGGTCGGTTTACCAAATTAAAAACATATCTATATTTTTTCCAACTTTTCTCTTGTGGTGTCGCCTCTGATATTTCTGCCTCCACCCCAGTGCAACTGATGTGAAGGGAATGTCAACTGTGGAGCTCAAAATGTTGAGAAATGGCATTTAAAAATGTGTCCCCCTTACTGTGGATAACCCACAGATCCGACGTGGCGTCAAAGGTGTGACACATACAAACCTACATACAAGCATAGCTAGAAAGAACATTTACTCATTGCTTGTGAATGGTGGTTGTATTATATTAAAGTGCTGAATGACATGTTTTCAAATGACTACAATTTACACACATTACATTTACCTGAGATAATTAAGTAAGACAACATGAACCTTATGTACAGTAACTCTGCAGTTGCCATGTTTTTCTGATTGACAGACGCTGGAACAGACAGCTCCTTGCCAGGAGTAAAACAAAATACCATGTCCACAAATGTGATTTCAAGGTGGCTTTTATCTGATTAGAAACAATCAAGTTCTGCTTTTTTCTGCACTCACATGAGAAAAACATTTTGTTGTGCATTTGCACTTTTTTATAGTAATATATTTGTTTGTAATATGCTTCTTTAAATGTAGAGGCAGGAACTAGAGCTAGAGGAAAGACATTAAAGGCACACTGAGTAAAAATAAATAACAGAGCATTTACCAGGCCGATTAAAATGGATTCATAAAAAATCTATTAACAAGTTAGTTAGTCAAGTTATACTCAAGTGGATTTAAAAGCAAGGATAAAAGGCTAGTTTTAAGAGATGATTTCAAAGACGAATGCAACGGCTTTGTCCCTTTTAGTCTTCAGGACAGATTCTAGTATAGACTAGATCTCTAGTTCAAGTCACACAGGGTTTTCAGAGTTTATGCTTCGCTGTGTGTAATGACCATTTAATAATGAGAAAACTGATGGGTGGCCAAAGGTTAGAAGGCCAGCACAGCTGAAATGTGGAGACAGCATTTGTTCTTGGTCAGTAATTTTGTTGCAAGCGATACAACGCTCTACAACACGGCCAATGTGTGTTTCCCTCAAAGGCTAGAGGCTGATTGATTTTATAATTATGTGGTCAATACTGATATCTGAGAGTAAGTTTATTCTAGCGAGGATCCAATTCTACTCTCACTTACAAAGATTTGTAGAATATATAAATGTTGAACCGCGGTGTTGGATTTTCCTAACTTTTATTGAAAAGAGTGGAGGTGATATTATTAATATTGTCACTCATATGAATTCTTTTTTTGAATCCCCCCCTAAAGGAAACTCATTTTTAATGTAGGCCGTAGTCTCCTTCCTTGACTCTTGATGCACCTGCTACACACACTGCCTTTGTTCATACTATAATCCCTGAGTCACCTCAAAGTCACTGAAATACATCATGGCCTTTCCTTTGAGAGCACAGCACAGGGGAATGCTCAGAAAAGTGTTTAAATGCTTTTCAGGTCTCAATCTTTGAGGTTGTCTTGCTCGGGGGCCTCTCTATTTTAAATTCAATCTTCTGTTCTTGAGGGGAAGAGAGATGGCAGATGAGAGAGCGAAAGAGGAGGGAGGCGAGATAAAGCCAGAAGGAGGTGGTGTTACCTGCTACTGTATGTGCTGCACCAAGCTGATTCTGAACTGTGATGGGAGACGACGGCTTTCTGAGGCAGTAAAAGTCCCCATGAATCACACGGCGCTCACCCTGTTCTCTCTCTCTCTGCACGTCTTAGTCTCGCTCTTTATCTTCCTCTTCCTCCCTGTGGGATTCAGCCTGTCTGCGTGACTCTCTCTCCCTCTCTTCCTCTGTTTGTTTCTCCGCTGTCACATGTACCTGTCTCAGAGCACTATCAGCGACATGGGATGTGCCGGAGAGGAACGAAGTGCATTTGTCAGTGTTTTCGCATTTATACGCTCTTCCCGCCACATGCTGTTTTATCTCCCCCCTCGTGTCTCTGTTTCCCGACCTGGTCCCGGCTTGCTGCTGGGTCTCGTCGCTGCAGTTGAAGTGTTGTAGAACAAACAAGCACTTCATCAGATCACAATAATAAGGGACATTTTGCTGTTCAGAGGGCGGCACATTGCTATTATCTCCATTCAGACGCAGATAAAGATTATATGCTATTTGCTTGTGTGACAGATGTTAAGGCTTCAGATGGTGAACTCAAAGTTTTATAAAGTATACCCCCCTCCTCATACACCTAAGTACCAAAGCATGAATTATGTAGACACAAATTTAAATGGCCATGGAAGCTGCACACCCGACAGACACTTTCAGGCCAAGTGAGGGGGCACAGCAGTGCGTTCCTACTAGCGTCACATCTTCATGAACAGATTTCAGCAGATTACATTGAAATGACAAGTGTGCGCTTAGCCTGTGTTTCTGCGCTCACTTGCAAAGAGGAAAAACAGATCTAAAATAGAAGCTCCTGGAGCAAGCAGTGAGCGGTGCTGATAATCAGAGCTGACATGCTACTTCGTGTGTGCAGGGGCAATGGGAAAGCCGCACTTCAGGGTCCCGTTGTGCGAGTGGGAGTGTGTGCACGTGCACGTTTGTCTGTGTGGTTTCATGTATGACTGTTTGTAGGAAGGAAAAGGAAAGCCTCCTCGCAGGGAGAGAGAGAGTGCGGGGACAAGGATGTTGATTGATGTGAGGAGATGTGCTCGGTGAGCAGAAATAGGCTCCGACAACCCCAAATTCAACTCTTAGATTTCCCCAGTGTTTGACCCTCGACAGTATGGTCTTGGGTCTCTAATACAATGCATTCTGAGCTGCACTTATATTGTTGATTGGGTCACTGACATGCATCTCTTGTTTATCAGGCCTTGGCAAACCAGGACGCACGCAAGACAACATAGGGCAAGCTGAATGAGCCTCCGAATGCTTTCGAAATGAACACGATTTTTACAGGGATCCTTTCAAATACTCCTCTCTGGGTCAGACACGGAAAGCGGCACCCTGAAATAGACATTATGGCTAACCACGCTTACCGCATCCACGCTCATTCACACGCGCCGGTTTGTGTAAGGCTGACTTTCGTGATTGTGAGTCATTTCACTTTAATGGCTGACCGTATTCTATTCGAAAAGGAACACACAGGAGAGGAGCTAAATCCGATGTAAGACGAAAGGCAGAATGTGGAGGCAGCAACAGAAAGGCAACCAGGCTGTCATGAAAGACAACGCACTCAGGAGACGGATGGTTATTGCACTCAATGCTCGCCACAGCCAACTGAGAAGGAAAACTTTTTTTTTTTTTTTTTTTAGCAAAGAGTGGAAGAGAAAATCTAGATGTGTCCACAGATGACAGTCATCCTACCTGTGCAAATACAACAAATTAATTTGCGGCTCTTATCAACATTGTTGCCATGGAGACTGCTTCGCCTCCCTAAAATCAACTGGAAGAAAACGCAGAGGACAGCTGGACCAAGCGGCTAACGCTCCACATGGTCAGAAAAGCAATTACAACATGTAAATAGGAGATGAGAGCATCTAGTATTTAACATCTTCAAGAAATCTATCAGTCAGTCTATAATCAGCTTAATAGGGATCACCTGATTCCAGTCAGGGAATTTCTGTGTATCATCAGCGAAACAACGAAAAGTGATGTTTTCGAGAAATAAAACCCACTCCGAATGTATATGCTGTATATGGGTCACATAAATGTGTGGTCCTGTGCAGTTTGGCGGTGATGTGTAGGGGACGACTGTTGCAGACTGAAGCCTCTGTGGCCGGCAGAGACGGTCAGCCTCCATAAGAAAGAGGTACCAGGTAAACTGTGTCTTTACTTATTGCACAAACTGACTGCTGTTTCGTCAGGCATGAAGATGCTCAAAGGTGATAATAGGTTGCCTTGTGGGCACTAGCAGGTGGAAATTGTGAGGAAACGCAAGCTGCCGTCCTGCCATCCCAGATGATTTTTACATGTGAGTATGAGAAGCTGCAAGAATAGTAACCAAATATTTGGAATTATGAAGGGTGGACGTGGTGGGATAAATTTATATGTATACAAATGTTAACTTTTAGTTAATGTGTGTGTGTGTGAGTGTGTGTGTGTGAGAGAGAGATTACACAGCAGCTTCCTTTATTACTTTGCAGATTGGCGATCCCTGTGTGCATCCTTTGTTTTGATTTAATTAAAATGCTTTTAGAGCATTTCTTCAAGCTAATTATGGATATTCCTTTGGGCCTGTTGATGTGTCAGTGGATCAGGAGGCTCCTTCACTGTCTCCACTCTGGACTCCACTTTGCATCACAGTGAGTTTTAATTCTCCAGAGCCTGGCCGCACAGACTCGATTGCTCATGGATAAGCTCAGAATTAATGCGTCGCTACATTCAGGATGGTCAGCCGCAGGCGACGTTGAACCTCGGCTCTTACAGATCTCCCAAAGTCTCCTGTCGCTCTAACTATGCAAGGCAGCGGTTACCCTAGACCGGAACACACTTGCTCAACCTGCATATTATCAAGTAGCAGCACTAATTATTGGAAAAAGCGGGTTTTGGCAATGTTTTATCAAGCAGGACAGCACTGGATATCACACACCCACAAATCCATAATCAGTCCAAACATCAAATCCATAATCCAGCTACGACCCCTTTGTTTTCTAATGCAGCTCCTCCAAACAAATGAGTGCCTTAATTAAATACATGATGGATACAGGTTTTTAACAGCCAGAATTTACCAGCATTTGGCAGGTGGTTTCTTTCCCACTCTGTCTACTGAAAGTATCTCTGACTCTGCAGCCAAAAGCTTGAGTGGATTGGAGGCTGCAGTATCTGGTCCAGAGTGAGTCATCACAGAGGTCGTGGTTGAGGCCTTTCTTGACTCAGGGCTTGCGATCAAAGGCTTTAGGTTAGGTTGCTCATCTAGTGGCTGATGGGGACCGTGATGATCGATCCTCTGAGAGTGTATTGATCAGCTGAGACTGAGTTATGTTCTCTTCCCAGTCTCATCCACTCCCTGTCCTCCACTCCCTTAGGACTGAACTGATGGGAAGTCTACTCTACTTTGTCCAGGTATTGATAGAGCCCTTTACTTGAGACAGTGTCTATGTCTATGTGTGAATCAACCGCTTCTGTCTACCTGTGTGTCTGCCTGTGTCCTGTCCTGTCTGTATCGGTCTGTCTCCTCATGCAGCCAAGAGACAGGATAACATGCAGGACTTTGCAGGCTTGCATTTGGAAATAGTTCTAAAGACACTGACACCTGAATTATACAGTAATTTCATTTTAGATTTACACAATTTGCAGAAGGATCACACATTTTGTAAAAGTTCCCAACACAGATGAAGTCTTTCTCAAGTTGTGAATCTGTTCTATTGTCACTTCTTTTTATCTTCTATTTTATTTTTCTCTTTTAAATCATAGCTTAATAGTTTAGTTTTTTATGTATATTGTTTTTATATTGGCTCATGTTCCTTTTCTTAATGCCTTTTATGTCTTACGTAAAACAATTTGAATTGCCTTGTTGTTCAAATTACAAATAAACTTGCCTCGCCTTCTTAATTTGCTGCATAGGATGTCATCATCACAAACAAAGCGAGTCGTTATATGATCTCACAGGTTGTAAACACAATCCCGATTTACAACCCAATTAACTATGCCATTTATTTGGAGGAGAAACAGAAAATGAACCACTCCAATATTTTCCATATCACTGAAAAACTCAGCCCCCAATTGTGACAATTCACAACAAGCAAATAACATGAATAATTCAAATAATATTGCTGTTTCCCCCAAACTCAGAACGAAGACGTCAAATCATGTTGGTGAGTAAATTGTTATCTTAATCAGTATGAACGATGACAACAATGAGAATGATACCTGTGTTAATAAAAAAACAATCATTCCTACAGCATAAATCGGCAAAGCGTGATATACAGCAGATTTATGTTCTCAAAAACATATTTATTTTACTTTGAAACACCACCTAAGAATATATGTGACCACTGAGACTGATGACACTCACAGCCTTTTAGTCAACAAAGTCCTGATGTTCCAAAAAAAGCTTTTAAAAGACTTCTTACTGTCCATTAGCTGTCGCCTCTGCAAACATTGGTCTTAAAGGATACATTAAAATAGTCAACAAGATGACACGGGTTCCCACAAGAGCTATAACACCACATTACAGATATCAATATTATGACATGAATATCAACAGGTACAAGATGCCTTTTGAAGGTGATCTGTTGTACGTGAGGGGGACTTAAGCTGGAAAAGTAAGATTGATTTAAACATTAAAAGGCCAAATAGTAGATACTACAGTTTTGTTGCCTAAGATGGATTGCCTTTATTTTTAGCCCTAATTAGCTAATGTCTGTGACATAGCTAACGTTAGGGGAGAGGAATTACAAATCAAAATCCTCTGCAGTTCCTATTTTGTACGTGGGGAGAGCTAATTGATGAACAGGCATTATCAGTGGCTACAAATGCAACTATATACAAAGGAGTTTGTCTCTGTATGTACATGTTTTTTACCTTATAACATCCCCTACAGACTGAAATATTTTGATCCCAGACTTTCAGTTCAACCATCCTTCATTTTTGAATTTGTGCTTGTTTTAGTGAATGGAATATGTTTTTTACTATTGAAGTTCACTTCAACTTGGATTATTTTATACATGTGACTTGTTTAATGTAACACCCAATTAGAGTCCTGGAACTGAGTTCCACTGGTCTGATTAAAAGGTATAATTTATTAGCTTCTTCTTATTGATGGATGATTTTCATTGTGTCAAGTCTTGTCATCTTTGAATATTCACATTAGCATCTCTGAGATGAGCATGTGCACTGTGTATTCATGGCCAGGGGAAGAAAAACACATAGCCTATGTACATAATGCATGCATAATGCAATGCACTGAGCGGTTTTTAAGATGGAAGAATAAGGTGCAGTAGAAGGAGCGAACAAGAAAATGTTGTTTGCCCTCACAACATCATCATCTGTTCTATCTTGTATTTGCTGCTGTGGGGCTTAGTGCTCTCTCTGTGTGAGGTGAAGGTTATATTTGTATGTGTGAGGAGCACAGAGAGTAAAAAAGGGAGACAGTTGAGCACCATTGCTGCAGAGGGTGTACAGTTAGGATCTGGGTGATAAATACCTCCTTCATTTTATTACATTGGAGCTGAGCCCTGGAACCTGCATGTGCATCGTGGAGGCGCAGATTGATTCTTCTTTGATGCTCTGCAACTTGGCAAACTTCCTCTCAGTGATGAGAATATTAATTATGTCCTTCATTCGCTTTTAGTGTGAAGCTCCTCCAACTGAAGATGACTTCTGAGGTGTGCTTGTTGTTGTCAAGACAGAGGGCTTTCTTTCATCTGTAATGCTGTTGTTCTTCCTCTGCAGAAGTCTACTCATACTCAAGGGGGAAAATCGCCTCCAAAACCGAATTCATATTATTGCTATGATGTGTCACACAGCAGCGATACAGAAATGAGCCTGTCCTTGAGTTAAAGGACCCTGGGAGAAGAAAGGGAATGATGTCATCTACTTTTGATCTGATGAACTCTTCAGTCAAGCAAACTTGACGTGGACTAAAAGAGTTTCTTTGCAGGTTATCTGCATGATTACCAAGGTAAGCACTGAGTTGGCTAAAGGCTAATTCTAACTCCTGGCTAGATTATTCCAAGTGACAGGATGACCTTACCTGAGTAACATTATTGTACTGTTAATTAGCATGGACAGTGCTGTTCTGAAGGCGCAGCTGTCAATTTTGCTGTAATACAAGACTGTCCCCCTCTCACAAACATGAGTTTTAAATATAAGCTGCTCACTTGCTTCAAACAGTCATTGAGCCGTTGAATACAAATGTAATGGTCTCGGCAAACAATTACATTATGACATCTAGTGACAAAAAAATAGATCTGTACACTTAAAGTGATACCCAAGTTAAAATCTATCTTGCTGGTATCAAATAATCACTCCAAAGGCTTGACATGTGGCCTGATAATTGTTTTTTTCACATTTATAACTTGTCACCGGTGAAATCCATTGACACCATCATGAATCTGGCAGTCATTGTTCTCTATGAAGGATGAAACAGCCACCTGCCAAGTCTACAAAGGGTGAGCTCATTCCTAAATGACAGGTTTTCAGTGGAGCATCACATGAAGCTCCTTGCATCAGAGCTGCATCAATTAGTTGATTAATCAAATAGCTGATTGAAACAAAATGGATTACAAAATATTTTAATAATCGATTCATGGATGGATGGATGGATGGATGGATGGATGGACGATTCACCGCTCAGTAATTTTTCAAGCAAAAATGCCAAAATTCTTTGGCAATATATTGAAGACGTAATTTTCCTGCTTTTTTTTTTTTGTTTGCATTTCATAGACTAAATGATTGATTGATTTATCTGGAAAATAATAAAAACTTAGTTGCAGCCCTAATAAATGCACTAGATTTGACTTTTACATTTGTTCATGAAATTTGTTATGGTATTTGACATTGCTACTTGATGTCATTTATCATTTGTTACTTATTGCCTCACTATGCAATGATATCATATACATGTTCCTGTACCTATAGCTCCTTTTAGGTTTAGGACTGTGATCATGCATTTTATTCTGTGTGAAAAAAAAGATGAGCCAATATTTACAATAATAGCTTAAAGAAATCACGAGGGAGCCAGACCAAATAAAAAGATCCTGTGGTGGTGGTGTATGTGTGTGTGGCGGTCGGGAAGGCCTCTCAGTGGTGTCCCACAGAGACCTGACGCTCTGAGGCATGACCAGGTGTCGCTGTGCCGGGAGGCTGTCTGCACACTGTGCCGAATATTAACAAGCCTGACCACACGCATACAGAGGCACACATGCAGTGCACACACACCCCAGCGTTACTGCACATATTCAGATACTCAAAAACATACTCACAGTCGTCATGCATGCCTACACACACAACACAAAAATAACATGGAAACAAAAACTCAATTTATATCTGTGTGTGTATTTATAAAAACGCTTTCACACACTTGCCATAAGCACTCATCACCCTTTTGAATGTGCATACACACACACACACACACACACACACACACATGCAAAAGTCAAGGATGACAGCAGAAGTCCTCCCGCTCCCCTCCCCCCCACCAACACATTGTGATAACGTAGTCAGAGGAAGAGGTTTTTCTGTGCTCTCGTTTTCTGCCTGGGATTGATGGGGGAGTAGACGAGGAGAACACTTTACTGTCGGTATCTGCTGGCAGGAAGCTCCTCCAACACATTTACTCCCATAAATACAAGAAGCAAGGGCGTACAAGTAGATAAATTTCTATACATGTAAAGACAGACCTTGGACATGATGTTACAAAGAGACTCACATGTAGAGTATATAAGTATACGCCCACAAAACACACACACACACACACACACACACACAGATGAGACAAGGATTTAAGAGGAATACGGCTTTATATATGCATGCGTGTCTATATATATACATACGTGTATATATATATATTTTAATGTTTTTTCTGTCCTTACGTGTGTCCAGAATATCTTTGCTTTATGTGAGCGAAATACTCGTGTTATGTCTTCTACTGTTTTCATCATGGAGAAGCAGCATGACTTCATTAGAGCCAGAGGCAGCTAACCACAGATTACAGTAAACCCTGTGTGTTGGTGTGTGCATGTAAGCCTTCGAGCATGCACACGGGCACGTGTACTCTACAGTAGGGCCGTGCTGCTCGCTGTATGTGTGTGTTACATGTGTTTGTGCATGTCAGTATAAATCCCCAGTTTGTAGGTTGGACTTACTCAACATCTCCCATTTGTAGAAGGAGAGTGGGCTTAATGTCCCTGGATTATTTCTTCTTTAGATCCGTGAGTGTTCTGTATGTCGACGGTGGCGTGCTGCACACGCAGCATACTGCGCTCTTTGTTAGGTAATTGTATCGATTACCATGCACCGAGCAAATGTGTCCTATTTTAGAAGCGTTTCTCGTTTTGTTTGTAGTCTTTAGGTGGGAAGAAAGTGGAGGATACACTTTTAGATTGGGTAGGTGGTGGTCAAAGTGAAATAACTCAATTGCTTCTTTAAACAAATAGATATTTCAAGTACACTCATATGCACACTGACTTTAAATATACATCCGCCAATTAATTTGTATACAGTTAACACTATGAGTGACAGCTTGTAAAGCTCGCACTAATCATATCCTTGAGGACATAGATTAAACATAGATTAGTAAAATGCTCCCTGTCAGTTTTTCTACTATATATGATCCCTCAAGAGTCACACAAGGCAACAACTAATAAACTGCTCTGGATGAGTAAAATAGGCAGAGTTTCTGTGTAAAGAAATTAAAATTGTTAATATAAACTAACATATTCAGTTCTGCAGACTGCATTTCAGCTGCAAAATGATGTGAACAGCACAACAGATTTACCTCATTTGGTACTCTATAGCCTCTTTATACACATAATAACCATAATACATTTTTCTAACATGAAAGCAGAACTTCCATGTAATTGTGGAATTACAAAGAATTACAAGCCCTCATCTGCTTTTGCCATGTCAGCTTGAATCATTTCACTCAAAATCAGCCTTTAGCGATGGATGCCGGAATGAGCTGTAATTTAATAACTAAGACGCGCTCCTTTCCAGATTTCTGGTCAGGGAGGGAGGCTGCAGTGAAAGTCAACGCAAACACGATAAACATCTAACAAATGTCAGCCAAGATCAGAATAATTCAAAAGATGCTATAATCAAATGTGTCTGCATCATTTTTACAGTTGATATCAGAGTGGGAGGAAAATGTCTGTTATCAAGATGGCCTTTATGTTCAGAGCTCCAGGTATGATTGGAAGATTTGTGGATTTGACAGCAGTGATGGTATAATGAGCCAACAAACAGAACATTGTCTTTTCCCCTTTTCCCAATACAGAATTTAAGGGTTGTGCATATTAACATTTCTGTTCCCAGCCTATCACACGGTCCCCTCACTTGTAAGCCTTGTCTCTTTCATGGTATGCCAAATCCTGCAGCTTTAGATTTAAACCAAAGTAATGATTTCTGACAGTGCCACCTGTTTCAGGCTTTAGGAGAATCCTCACTTTTGAATGAAGCTGTAAATCCTTCACACAGCAGACAGCCTCTGAGTCTCTTGGTGATTGAGGGGGCAGATTGATAGCCTGTGTGTCTCTGTTTTGAGGTATTATTGATACTTTAGAAGGAATAGTCATTTCCTCTTCACATTGATTTAGCGATGCAGATGATATGTGCACATGTGAGCAGGTGCCACTATGAGAATGCTGTGCTTCCTGCAGTATATGCATTACAGCTCTGCTCTGTGTGCAGGCTACAACAAATGCTTCCTTCTTATACTGAATCATACATTTAGATTAAATTCAGATTCAGATTTAACACTTTTTACGTACTCTCACTTTCTGGCCTAAGAAATGAACGGCACAAACATTCACAAATGTTCATTTTCACCATAATTTACAGGCATTTGGTTCAAAATTGGGTCTGTTGAATATTTCGATGCCTGGTTTTGGCATTACATCAAGCTGTTTAAAGATAGAGTGCTGCTGTCCTGTAAACGGCGGTTTGAATGGTCACATCCAGCTGGGTGTAAACACCTCAGGCTGCAGACATCAGTGGATTTATTGTTATGTTTACTTCTTGTGTTGATGCTTTTGGGAATTTAATGATGCCAGACACGAGATGTCATAGCTTGCAAAAATTCCAACACATCCTACTTACAATTACGTCTGAGAGGTTGTCATGAACGTCTTTTTTCAAGTTTGCAGCTCACTGGAATTTAACATCAGAAAGATCAGTGATGACCTGAATGCAGCACCGAGGATCTTCTGTCCACTGCTGTAGTCCTAGCAGGTGATGGTGAAGGTGGTGCTGCACTGAACATGAAAACAACATTAAAATTTGTTTGTCTCTGTGCAGCATTACTGTCATTGTGTATAAAGCTTTAAGTGACTTCTGAGTTTAGGGTTAGGTAAAGCTCTAAAGGTCGAGAACAACCACACTTCTCATTGGAAATTACATTTTTTATAGTTACAGTGGAAGCAGCAGAGGAGGAGGTTCAACAATAACGCCTCAATCAATAGAATTCCCCCCAAAGTCGTGCTGAAAGTCAGATACTGGGCCAGGGGTCAAGCATCGATTCCTAGGCCAACACAACACTTGGCTGGCCCACAGGGGGATGATGAACATCAATATCGGTGTTTTGTGTCTTTTTAAATAAATCAGTCAGCTGTATCTACCACAGCATTTTTATCTCATAAGGTTTAAGAGTACTTGTGGTTTCAAAGTCTATCCCACAGACGTAAAATGTGGCGCAAACACTCAAAGTTCATTTTGAAGGGAGACAAATAATGTGTTTATTGTGTGCCATTTTGCTGAATCAGCACAGAATATGTTACCCTAACCCTGACCTTGACATGAATGAAGTCTCAGTGGTTAGCTGCATCGCTGTAAGGCCCTCGGTTTGAACAGAAGCACAAGCCCAGGCTGGTACTTCTGTGCTTTTCTATTTGATCATCTAACAAACACAGACAATTTTTACAGGACTACAAAAAGACAGTAAAATTGAATTGAAATTAGTAGTGTTGGGCAATAATGAGTTATGGTCAGATAATCGTGAGTTAATGAGGAGCTACTAATTAACTACTCATGGGGTGCGCATCAAGACTAACTAATGATTAAGTAACATGGTCCGCACATGGTAAGTTTGTCGATTCACAGATTTTCATGAACTAATCATTACCTAATGATTCCCTCCTGTAGCATCTCTCAGTCTGTTCTCTCATCATTATGAACTGTAGTGACACAGTCAGTGATGTTCATGACTCCGGCACCCTTTCGGTCTCATTTTCCATCCGTCCACCACGTGTCCTCAGATGATCCCTCCTCTCCACCTCACCTGTCTGTCCCAATCATTTACACACCTGTTCCCACTTCCCTCATCTTCTCAAACTTAAACGGCATCTCATGGTCAAGATTGAACTATGCTCAAAATTCATCATGAATAAGAGCAACAGGTCAGACCAACTGCATGTCTTGTTCCATTGGTAAAACCAGATATTGGTCTTCACAAGTGCATAATGGAGACAATTAGCAAGCTAGGCTCAATGGATATTTATGGCCAAACTGTCAAAATGAAATGCCATAAATAAACTGACATTTCGGAATCGTGGATGAACAATGAATAAAGCCAATAAACAGTGCTACAAATACAGTATGTTTGATTACGGCATTCATTAGAAACTGAACCATATTTCCTCGGGGAAGTGTGATTTATCACTGCCACGTGTTTGATTAGCACCAATGTCACCAATGATCTCGGGCTTCATGTCAGTGGCACTTAATATATTAGTGCAGGCTGGTGGGGTGATGTGTGTATGTCTGTGCTTTGCAAATGATGCCTATTCATTACTGTTCACATGGTTGCTGTCCCTGCATTGTGACACTGTGGTTCCCAGACGTGCGCATGGGTGTGTGTGTGTGTGTGTGAGAGAGAGAGAGAGAGAGAGAGAGAGTGCGTGTTAGTGTGATTGCACTGGAGCCCGTGTCTCTGGCCTCCACCACGGGTGATGCTGTCGAGGATAGGATGTCACAAGACATTACATCACTTCTAATCTCCTTAAATCTCCTTCCATCCAGTTGAGGAAGAGTAGGCGGCAATAATGAAGAAAGAAAATGCCACCTCTAACCAGGAACACGCCTGAGGCGCAGCGATGTCTCACGATGGAGAGTTGACCCCAAAAGAGTCAGCCTCTCACCTCCCACACACTTACAGTAATCCCGAACTTACTCGTGTTGTCAGCCATGAGTTGCATCACATTCAGATCTTTCACAGTCAGAGCGCTGGTCAGAGATTGAAAATCAGCGAGTGATCTAGTCAGAGTACTTGGCTTTCAGCGCTCGTTGTGAAAGCAGGTAAGTGTGAAGAATGTTAACTCAGCATTAGGTGTGCTGGCAAAATAATTACTCTGGTCAGTTTGAGCCTACAAGCTCAGACAAGCGTACTGACTGCTACCTGCCCCGGACAAAATAGTGGTAATCCAAACTGAAGGAGCAGCCGGTGAACAAACATCCAGCAAGCGAGAGAGCGGTAACTTTGTGGAGTCTTTGCTGGTGGATTGGCAAAAGTTCCTCAACACAAATCCTTGTAAAATGCTAATGTTGTATGGATTAAACAAAGAGCTCTAACGTGCCAATTAGAGACCTTTACAGGCGCTTGTAGGTTTGTTTCCTTTGGACAGAGCCAGGCTAGCTGTTTCCCCTTGTTTCTAGTCCTTATGCTAAGCTAAGCTAACTGGCTGCTGGCTGTAATTTGCCATACAGACATGAGATTCTCCTCATCTAGACTAAACAAGAAAGCAAATAAGTGTATATCCCCAAATTAAATGTATTATTACAGTGCTTGTTGCAGCCTTATATGTAACAGAGAGTGGTACCAATATTGTCATCAAACCCTTGAGAGAAGTGTGTCAGCAAAATTCCCAAAATGTCAAACTATTACTTAATAGTAAGTTGTAATAGCAATAGTAAAAGTAAAGTGGCAAACTGATGAATGTAAGTCGAGTGCTCTTTGTTTTTTTGGTGTCACCAATTCTGAAAATATCTGTCTCTTTAGTTGCCAAATGTTACACTATGTTCTTTAGCTAGTTGCTAATTTTAATTTAATTTTTAATTTTATTCACTTTGTTGATCCCAAACTGGGAAATTATTCTTTGCATTTCACCCATCACTGTACTTGAAACACACACATGCAACATGCAGTGAACTCACAGGAGCAGTGGGCTGCCGCATCAGATGCCTGGGAGCATATAGGGGGGTTAAGTGCCTTGCTCAAGGGCACATCAGCCGGCTAATGGAGGGGGGAGTGGATACTCCACCACACCCAAGTTTCTCTGCCAGTCCGGTGGGGGGAATTGAACCGCTTCTCCAACCTCTAGGCCACGGCTGCCCCCCAAAGTCTGTGTCTGTGTGCTGTAACTATAACAACAAGGTTGCAGGCCATAAAAAGAAAAACACAGTAGAACTGCAGAGGTGCATGTTTGCTACTAGTGCGTCTGACCTACATACAGATAGTCATTTGATCCATTGTTCATATGAAAAATGTTTATTATAGCAGCTTTAAGCAACTAACACGGGTTATGGCGAAGAAAATATTACCTACAAGGTTAAAAGAAGCTGACTGTAGGCGGTGGGATGACCGCCTGTGTCAAAGTGAAATGTGAGGAAGGACTGCCAGGGTCACATGTCAGAAAAACATAGCAGGTGTTGTTTTGAGCATTTGAACATACGAAGACTGCTTTCTGTCTGGTGCATATAATCTCTGTTTCAGCCTGGCAAGAAAATCTCTTGTCTTCTAATTAAAATGACGCATTTAGCACTTCAAAGGCTAGAATAGCTCAGAGATTGGCATGCATGTCAACCTACACACCTGTGACTCCACAACAGGCTGACAGATCACATGCATCAAACATGTTGCCTCAGTGACATTTCACAGTCCTGACGCCAGTGAGTTGATTCAATTTAAATGATAATAATTTTTTTGTTACTTTTGCTCATGCAATCAGTTTATACATTTCAATTACAAGGGGCAAACAGTGTGCATGCATCAGGTGCAATGTGTACAGTGTAAACTGTCGGGGAAACTGTGTTTCTGCCCTGCATCTGAACTGATGAACGTGATTTATTTATTATCTTGACTTATCTGGCACCCTGCGTCCTTTAACAAAACCAACACCACATCATCCATGGCTTTGTGAGGGTGATAAGTTATGACACGTTGGTAAATGCCATGACCAAGACACATTTTTATTAACTTAATCTGTGGGAGCGATCCCTTCAATATTTTGCCTTTGTTGAGATTTGTGCATGTGTACACACATCTCTAAATGTGCACAAGATTGTATAGATACATGTGTATAAGAATCTGTTCCATCAATCTTGTTGCTGTCATGACCCGTGCCATGCACGCCGGTTTTTTGTTCAGTTTTCTCTTATTGATCTCTGCCGTTGCCCCACTCAGTTATTAAGTGTTTGTCCATGTGCTGTCTTTGTTCACATCCAGGTCACGTTTCATGTTAGTGTATTCCCCTATGTCTTCTAAGTCATGCCATGTTTTATGTGCTCGAGTTTCTAGTCTTGTCTTAGTCTATAGTCATGCCACGTTTTATGTAAGAGTTTTTGTATTGTCTTAGTCTCAACCATTGCCCCGTTGTGTTTGTGTTTTTGCCATTGTGTGTTGTCTTTGTCTGGGTTTTCTCACATCCTGTTTTATTTTGAAGGTTCATGTTATGTGTCTTGGTTTACTTTACTTCCTGTGTGTGTCTTTCTGTGTTCCACCTGTGTGTCATTGGTGTTTCCTCCTTGTGTATTTAAGTACGTGCCTCCCCTCCTGTGCTTGTTGGGTCGTTGTCAGCGCTAGCTTGTTGTCTTGCCCCCTTGCCTTCTGCCACAGCCTCAGCCACAGCCTTAGCCACCGTCCCAGTCATGGCCATAGCCCCCTTAGTAAGTGTTTTTCCTTGTATTGTCTTGTTCATGTCCGTGCCATGTTTCATGTCAGTGTTTTCCCTTAGTTAGTCTTTGTTCATGTCCGTGCCATGTTCCCGGTGAGTGTTTCCTTGTATTGTTGCTAGTCCTGCCACGTTTTGTGTGAGAGAGAGTTTCTTGTGTTGTCTTAGTCTTGTCCCCAGCTCCATTGTGTCTTGTGTTCATGTGTGTTCATTCCCTGTGTTGTTTCATTGTTGTGTGACTCCTTTTCCCATAGTGTGTCTTTATCATAGTTCCCCGAGTTTTGTTTTTTGTTGTATTATCTTTGTGTTTAATAAATTCGCTTATTTTTGAATCTACGTCCCCGTTGTGTCTGCATCTGGGTTCCCTCATAGTTTCCCTAAGTCCCCACTTCCTGACAGTTGCATTCATCAGTACAAATAGAGATTTCTGTAGCTCCAGCTCAGGTTGGCTGTGCTTTCAAATTTGACCTCTGCTACACTCTTGCCATGCCTGAGATCTGCAAATGTGCATAGCAACATATATATATATATGGCTCTAATACACTGCCAGGAGGGAGCGACCAAAGCAATGATGACATGTGGCAATGCAGCAGAAAATGTCACTGCACTGTCACTACTGTAACTGCTCTGACAACAAGCAGAAACAGGCATATCTACGTTTTCATGACTTTCCACCTGAAGCGGGACTGTGGGGCTGATCCCACCTGACAGGGGGCGATAGGCTGGGTATACCCTGGACAGGTCGCCAGTCGATCACACAACTGGATTGCCGCAGGGTTTATTCTAAAACAATCGAAAAATAAAAAATGTTGTAACCTGAAGAGCTGTACTGTTTTAGGCTAGCTAGAAATTGCTATTGAAAACACAATGCACATATCGACTACTTGCTTCAAATATGCTACAAGTCTCAAGATCCTCGTGAGGAATGCTTCTGGACAGAGGTTTTGCCAGAATAAATAGTTTTTATACTCTCATGTATGTTAATGGAACCTAAAGCCCTCTCTCAGTGCTAATGTTTTCAATATATCTTCATTGTAAGCTTTTGACTCTCAGTAGTCACACAATCTCAGTGTTATTAAAAAGTTGCCACATAGTCTTCTAAAATAAGAATAACAATACAAATATATTAATTAACAGGATGTCTAAACAGTGCTTTTTGGCTTAAATTCAGGCTGTAATTGTACCTCAGCTGGTCCACATCTGATGACTACACCGGGATTCTGGAGCGACTGTCAGTCCAGGGATGTCAAAGTATTGATGACACTGAATGCAACCTGATTTTTAGGACAGAGAAAAACACTGCAGCAATCATCACCAGTCAGCACAGACACACTACAATGATCACATGTGTTGTTACTCTTCTGACAGGAGGTAATCATGAAAATGATAGCGAGGTTGCTGGAATGACAAACATGAGGAAAACTGGATGATAATAATAAGAGAATAATTGAAAGGTGCTGATGGGTTGGCATCCTGTTGTTTATGTAAATTGCATCATGGATTCCCTCAACACAGACGTTGAAACAAATCTTTTAGATTGGAACCAATGAATAACTGTCGCTGCTGCTCGTGACAATGACATTATGACAGTGATGACAGTGGCGATGACAACTTTGATGATGACTTGACATAAGCTGTTCAGAGCCCATTTTTGAGCTGATCCACACTGATTGGATATCCAGCCTGACCTCATCTAACCCCTTAACAGGAAATGGATTTTCCATAATGAAATTCCACTGAACTAAACCTAGGCAATGAGACTCATTGACAGGCTTTCTTGAGCACTCTCACAGGGAGCCACAGCACCGCCATTCTGATCCATCCTGTCACGCTTTGGAAACCATTTCTATGGCGATGGTTCAGCAGGCTTACTGTTTCCTTGGAAACAGCATTACCTGGCAGCACTGTC
Organism: Chelmon rostratus; assembly: GCF_017976325.1. Lineage (NCBI taxonomy): Eukaryota > Metazoa > Chordata > Actinopteri > Chaetodontiformes > Chaetodontidae > Chelmon > Chelmon rostratus. The sequence continues at coordinate 23,276,703 of NC_055658.1, read as the reverse complement.
AGGACCGCTTGCCGCTGATGTTCATGGACTGACTCCCCAATGCATGAGAAGTCTCTAGAAACACGGCCCCTTCACTATTGGCATGGTAGAAAATGTAAAGGTTGGAGAAGTTTAGAGAACTTGTTCTGTGGCCGTTTCTTTCATTCCATCAGTGCCACCAGGTGTGAAAGGATCCTCAGAGAGTCACCTAAAACTGCTTAATGAGAGTTTGTTCAATCCTAGCTGTTTTATTTGACGGGCTATCACGTCAGTGCACCACATCATTGAAAAACTGACTGATTCATTTTTTCCTGGAAGTATATCCTGAGCTGCTTGCCACACACTGTTTACTGTAAATTACAACGAAGTGAAGGCAAAAATATGGAGATGGAGCAAAGGAAATGCTGATTTGTAATATGGCAATGATTCAAAAACGCCCCCCTTGTTTATTGCTGACTTCCAAAACCATAACAAATGGCCGTCACAGAAATGATTAATGTGAGCATTTTCTGCACTGCCATCATCACAGTTAAGGTTTAGTCGGGTTTAGGCAACTGAAACTACTTGTTTGAAATGTCACGCTACTTCCTGCTTTTGTTCCTGACATAAAACAGTCATAGTGTAATTCACATGGCCACAAGAGGTCCTTGTCAGATAAACATAAACATACTGTGGGTTGTAGAGGCATTTGAACAAATGACAGAAGCTGAGTACAGTAGTAGGAGATAATCGTATTCAAATGAACAAGAGATGTTAGAATATACTTTCCTGTGATCAGCTGGATCTCGGCTTGTGCAGTCCTGCTTTCTTTCATCTCAAGCTGCTCATCTACATTCCACTTTCAGGAGCAGCTCACTTTCAAGCACCAACGATAATGGGCCTTCTCGATAGAGATTTATAGCGATTTCCTTACAAAGAGGAGAGGAAATGCATTGTAAAAAGGTGTCATTGCCTGCTCCTGTGCAAGTAATGTGACGTTGTTTCACATCAATTGATCAAACAGCAGCCCAGCAGCTGCAGAAGTGGTAATATCTGCTTATCACAGCATCCTGCCCATCATTCAGAGGCTGTTAGTGAGCTAGAGATGCAAGGCTTATCTAACCTCCAGGAGACATGACAGACAGTAGCCTGAGCCAAGGCCGGCTGCTGCAAAACTGTCAGGCTGGTAAAAGGTTTGCACCAAATTAATTTCCACCATCCTGCCTCACGCCTTCCTCTTCACTCCTTTTCCACTTCTCTTTTATGGCTGCAAAGCTATCAGGGTGAGAAGGTGTTGCAGATATCGCTCCTTTTTTGCCATTAATGCACAAATCAAAAAGGAAGCAGGGTTTAATCCTGCGTAACGTCTTCAAACTAGTTTCTCAACTGCTTCCTCAACCTCTTCTCGCCAACCTTCTCTGTCCTTTTGTGTTCCCAGTCTATCAAACAGTATCAGACGGTGGATAAGAGAGCGAGGTGTTGGTGTTACTCCGCCGTTCACGCAGCAGACTCAAGATTTTTACCGCCGCTCAGGTGGGATTTCACAATTTGATGGAATGTCAGACACACAAGCCGAGGCTTTCCATTTCTGTTCAACACATAACAAAGGCTGGAAACCATTCGTTGGTGATAAAAGTACATGCGTTATCAGTGTGGATGTGGATTGTGTGAACATTGCAACTGCTTCAGAAAAAAACATGTTTGTTTCATGTTTTTCATATTCTCTGTCGGCTTAACACAAAAGCAGTTGTGGTCATTTTAACTGAGCTTGAGTGACCTTGATGGCTGAATGTACAGCATTCATAGGATGTTATTCAGTTGCTTTTCAGGTGGGACACTGAAGACAAAACATCTTATGTTGTGGATTCAATCAATAAGTCTTCCTGCCCCTTCCTGCAGGTCAGTATCCATTAAAAAAAAAGCCCATATAACCATTCCGAAAGTGAATTATATTCTCATCTGCCAATAGTTTGTTGGCCTGGTTAAGTTTAAGCAACTAAAACTGCTGTCTTAAAGCTGCACAAATCAGTAGTCCTATATTAATAAGGCATCTCCTGAGTGTGTGTAATTTAACTCATAATAAGAAATCCACAGGAAATGACCTATGGAGTGTTTTAGTCTATTCTGAATCTTTGTTTCGCTTTTCTGGCCCACTTTGCTTTCATTCATTTTTCAGACGCAGCAGCCAGCAGTTTTCAGTAAAAAGTAAGAGCTCTGATGAATTGACTGTGTGCTACATGCCTGGCGCCAAACAGCAAACACAGTGAACGACGACCTTCATCAGCAGGCCAGAAATACGACTCCCAACGGATGTTTCTGCCGGACATGTTAATTGGTGATTATTTGCTGATGCTTTCACTATAAGACCTTTTTGAGGTGACACCACAGAAAATGATCTAGTCTTTTCAGCTTATTTTACTAGCCCCAAGTGGTCAAGAAAGAAAAATCTGTGTTGCTTTAATATTCGCAAAAGACTGCGGTCATTAGGGCTAGAAAAATATTGAAGTCTTGGTTTAAAGGAACCAATGTTGACCTGAAAACCCACCCCAACCTTCTTCCTAACATGTTTTATGACAGGATAACAATGACACACTGCTACGGCAGTCACAACTGTGAGAGGTCACTTGCCAGGAAAGTGTCAACAGAGGTTGTTTCAAGTGTTTGAACAAATGACAGATGCTGTCATTTCTGTGGTTAGGAGAGACTCGGGCTCATCGATGTCAGAAACTGGCTGCTCCCTGTGGTCCTGCACTATGTTCACCATACCAGACTTCTTTTTTCCTTTGTAAGCTGAACCGCAGCATTTGAGACATTCCCACTCTGATTGGTGTTGATATGTTATTGGTGTCATCCTCCCAAGCTCTTCCAGTCAGTATGTTGTTTGTTCTGTCCAGCACTTCGATTCGCTGTGTGTAATCAACACCCTCGCCTCTAGGGGCTGCTAGCAGGGCTTTTGAGCTTTAGTCTTCTGTTTCCCTTCAGTGTGCATAGCAAAACGAGCTGAAACCATATCCATGCCTTCCTCCTGTGGAAATGGTATACTAGCGGTGTGGTGGGGGAGGGTGAAGAAAGTGCAGAGGCAACAGGAAACCAGAGCAATGATCTTCAAACCATTAATTCATCTTTTCCGATTGGAATATCCTTCCTGAAACAGAGAAGCACTATGCTTGGCCACCAGGGATTTGGAAGAATTGGTTAAGAGGATGAGGAGGGAAGTGGTGGAAGAACGGGCGGGTGGGAATAAGAGTGAGGGAAGAGAATAGCTTATTCCCCAGAATGCTGGGAGACTATCAACCTCTGAGGAGTGTGCTCTTAGAGAAATGTTATCGCCTTTATGTTGTTATCTTTGTAAACAGCGCTTATCTAATCTCACCTCCTTCTGTACATCTGGAAAACTGGGATCAGTTTTTGCATTTTTATGAGCTGCATTATAAAACATAGCAAATCCATTTATGTACGCTGCAGTTGTGTTAGCCCCACTCAGTCATGCTGCTTTGTCATTGCGGTCTGAAATCGATTTTTTCAAAACTGTAACTCTCTTTTCTCTGTGTGTCTGTCCCTTGTTTTGTTCCCTATGTGTTCCTGCTGTTAGTGTGACTGTGTGTGTGTGTGTGTGTGTGTGTGTGTGCATGAGGCACCACGTGAATGTTGATGCCACGGAGTTGGGGAAACAAGATGTGGGCGAGTGTCAGCCCGGATTACACCAAACTGGTCTCATCACTCTGGCACCCACACAGCACATACTTCTGACGTAATGTAAATAGTCATACTGCCTAAGGATGAAGACTATAGTCATCTTCATCATTATCATCGTTTTTATGATCATAATCCTCCCACCTCGATGCTGTGGCCCCTTTAGGTCTCCTAGGCAGAGTGTAATAACTCTCGACAGAAAAAAAAAAAAAGGTTTTGTTCACTGGAAAGAGGGCCGCAGAAATTTAATATCACATTTATGTGATATGAAATTTTTGTGTTCTGGGTCCTTGGCAAGTGGTCCATGTCTCATGTGAAACTACAAACACAATACACAATGCAATAATAGCCAAACTGTCAATTTCATTGCACCTTTAGTATGAAATTTGACATACATATCAAAGAAAGCCAGAAATGAGCAAATAAATCAGCAAGTTATGTTTGATTGAGCAGCATTAAAAAGGTATAAATCCATCACATTCTCTCTAACGGTTCAGAGTGCACTGTAATACAACTGTAATGATGCAATGGGGGGTGAATGAGGAGAATAACATTCTCATAATCAGAGTGGCAATTCCATGTTTCTTAAATGTTCCATGAAATATCCATGCTGCTGCTCTGAATCCCTGAGTGTATTCTTCACTCATGTATTATTATATTCCAAATGTATGTGCATATGACAAAATTGCACTTTTGCATATTCCTCTTCTTCCTATAAAATAATGTTTTTTCATGCATTTTGCACCCATGAGGCATATATCAAGTAAAATGCTAATGAAAGAGCCTGCAGGTCAACCAAATAGCACTATCAGCAACAGCATGGGCCAGTGAGTTGTTAGTTATCAACAACATTCCCAACATCACTGGGAGCTCTATTTTCAAGCTGATATGCAGTACACATCTCTTGACACTGGGGATTAGAGCATGGGCAAGCTACCCTGTTTTCACCTTCCTGCGCCTCCTGTAAGTTGGGGGTGAGGAAGGAGGTGGATGATGCTCAGTATCAGAGTAAAAACTCAAACATTAGTAACATTCGTATGTCTGAATGTATATCTCGTGGCCTAACATCCTGTTTCATCTGGGAACATCAAACCACAGCAGGGAAATTGTGATGTGAAAGGCCTTTTATGGAGCCTTCCATGAGATGAGATGAGAACTGCATATATAAATGCAACATGCAGGTGTGCACATGCATATTGTACACATATGTGCATGGTATTGGATGCCATTAGTAAAAGGTGATAATAGATTTTAGATTTAGCACACAGAGAGAAAACAGAATTGTTAACAGGCGTAGCAGTGGCATTTGTTGTTTATTGCTATGCAGGGTTTAAGCAAAGGTGAGAAAAATGCATTAGTATTGACTGCCCTTCTAAGGAGTCCAAGCCACTTTAAATACAGTCGTCTTTGTTTAATTCCAGTCTGTCCCTTTCAGCAGTGCGTGCTCTTTACTGTGACCTCTAATAAATGATGTCATCAGCCATCACAGCCACTGGTGGGAGGGTACTCCTCTGGGACATCATTTGCTGTTACAGCGGAACTAGGAATGTCCTCTCCCTGGGTCCTGGTTACCCAGCTTCTTTTGCATTTTCAGAACTATCCAAGCCCATGAGCAGTGTAGTGCATCTCTGACTCTGTGTGTTTGTGTGTGTGTGTGTCTCGCTCTCTCTCAAACACACACACACTGCTACACAAACATTGTTATGTAAACCCACCACGTGAATATCTTTGTTATCTTGTCACATAAACATCCACGGCCTGGCTGCATGCTCACCCCCACAAACACACGCATGCACAAACACTTTCATGTATCCATGCATATTTGTGCCTGCGTATGCCCCCTGCTCACCACACACACACACACAATCTTCCACTCACATTCGATTCGCACTGACAAATTGTGTGCTTCAGCAACAGCTTTTACGCTCAGAAACAAAGCGAACCTCCTGCTGTCACCAACACAAACAAACAACACACTCAGTGTGATTTGCTCGAAGTTCAACAGGAGGCAGCAAGACAAATTGCTGCTTTTGCAAAAAATGTGACGGTAGAGAGGCTGCTGAATATTATCAGTGGAGCAAAAAAAAAAAAAAAACAACCCCAAAATGTGTTTGGGCAGCCGTGGCTTTGTAGCTTGTGATTTTCAGTCTGCAGATATAGTGCGATATGTGACCTCAGCGGAGGGTTGCAGCTCATTCATGCAGTCTATCATTTCTCTGATGACATCTCGCTGCACTCTCACCCAGAGGGGACAAATGCAATAAACAACATAATATATTGTATTGTGCAGTTACCAAGGCATCAACAAGTCTGCAGTGGAGAATACTCCTCGGTTTATTTTACTTTCATGACTGAATTCATTGTTTGTTATGAGTAACCAGGCATGCCAGAAATTCAAAGCAGTCGGTTTCGCCTGTGGAGTTGTTGTGACAAGGAGAGTAATTGCATCATGACTAGCATGACGTGCAGTTCAGTCAAGGAATAAGTGTATTAAAATTCACAAGGTTCGATGGTCAGTGCTGGTCTCACAGACAAAGGCGCTCATTGATGCTGAAGAAGCGTCAACAAACATGACAGTCAGTGGGCAGAGCTGAGTCTCTGAACTAGAGCACTGTGTATTCTATCACTCCAGTAAGTGCCACAGAGGAAGACTCTGAATGAACAGTCTGAATTCTTGGATTGTCTAGCAAAGGTCCAAACGTGAGTGACTAAAACTGTCTGCATCTCATAACAACCAAATCATCCTCCGTAAAAATGAAGCATATTCAGCTTTAGCTTGTTAAAAGGTGGTTCAGGTGGTGTTTTTCTATCTACCAGTGTGTCACTTTTTAATTTTCAATTAAAAAAACACAGCTCTGTACCAATGTATTTTCCAAATCTTCTTCTTGTATCACATTTGTGTCAAATTGCCACCATTGAACTTGTACCTTGTCAGCCATAGTCACTATCTATCTCAGCTGACTGCTTTCTCAACGATTCTTTGATTTCCAGACACAATCATTTGTGGAGTATGGTGCCTGAAATGTGAAAGAAGAATACGCTCTGCCTCACTTCAGGAGGCCTCATTCTTTTCTGAGCATGTGAATGGCAACTTCATTTTATGTGTTTGAAATCTTGAAATCACCAGCAAGGATTACATTGTAAATTTTTTTCAGTAACAAGTAGTGTAGAGGTTTATAAATTGAAGTCATGTATTAAATTACAGTACATCACAATTTCGGGGTCCTTTTCGCTACGTCGAAGGTTGATATCCTTCATCTCTCAGTGCTCAGACTGATCTGGGATGAGCTAGCTTGATGCAGGGACTGTCATGCGTGCAGGAATGTATTTTCAATTGTAATTGTCGCGGCTGATACATGCATGACAATTCATGTGCATGTGTTAATGTTAAGAATAAACAACTGACAGATGGAGTACATTCTCTATCGTTAAATCTTAAACTTGTAAGCAAATAATACTGCAGCAGAGTAAACATCATTTTTATGATTGATGAACACGTTACTAGTGATGCGTCATGTTTCGGTTACTGTACATGTCCATCCTGTGTGTCTTTCATCTCCTGACCTCCACAAGTCCGTAGTGGGTTAGGAGCTGCTCTGTGTGCGCAAGAGGATGAAGAGATTCAATTTCAACAGAATAACAAACCACTGGATTTACAGGTAAAAAGCCTCCATGCAATATAAATACGTAGATCCTGAATACATGTGCCTGTGGACATACACATGACATGCAGGTTGAGTGAAGCAGCTCATTTTAGCTGGAAAAATGGCACGCCTCAACCGAAGGAGAAATTAATTATTTATTTCAGACAAGTAACTCGCCCAACACTCCGCATTGTCAGGGACATGCCCTGAATAACAGCTTCCACTCATATAAAAACCACCCACACTCATTTTTGTACTGGTCTCATAGTTACCCAGAGCTTTCTTAAAAAAAAAAAAAAAACACAACAACAACAACAACAACAACAACAAAAATTTAAAAAAAGTTTCCCTTTGGAAAAATAACTGTTCTACTCATCCATCCAGTCCATTCTTCACTTCATTATCTCTGTTTCTGACTAATGAGTCTTTTCAATAAATGCAACTTAAATGATCTTCCTTTTCACTGGACTATGCCAGATATGTTCTGTGTGGGAAACTTCATAATGTTGTTTATTATTAAATTCTGAAAAGTTAAAGTATGACCAAACATGGTCCAACTGGTCCAGTCAACCATATTTGTCTCCATTTGGAAGAACACACGATTTTAAAATGAAGCCATTCTGCATATTTAAGGGGATAGAAAGGAAAGAAAAGCTAGACAGAAATAATCAGTGAACAACTCAGTTTCTCTCATTATAAACACTGTTATTCAAGAAATGTCTGGCTCTATTTGAAAATCAAGAACCTTGTTCTCACTTTTTCAGTGAACTAGAGCGCAGCAGAAAAATGTAGATGGACCCTCTTAACTACATCATGCCATTTCTCCCTGACTGTCATGAAGCATCATCATTTCTCTTCCCAACTCCCTTGTTATGTCAGGAAAGAAGGACAGCTTATTCTCTTGCACTCTCACTCTACACCGTTCTTATCTGGCTCTTTTTTATTATATTATTCATTATATTTCTGTTACTGCAGATGACATCATCTCACAGCGTCTCTCAAAAAAAACGTCCATTGCAACTCCACTAAGTGGCTGTTTGTTTCAAATTGCAAGCCATCTGTGGTCATATGCTTGAGGCTGCTCTTTTTTTAAGAAAAAGGTTTTCGTTACCTTTGCTTATTGAGTATGAATAAGTGAGATGTTGAGAAACTGTGGGAACTTTCAGCCTCACTAGTTTAAATGTCTACAGCAGTTTGCCCAATGAATAAATTAATGTGAATAAGCAGCCACAGCTCTTGCATGGACACGACACAGTCTGTGGCGTTTATTTATTTAGCATTCCCATCTACGTCATGCTAATTTAGGAGCCAAAAGCAGGACTTGGATAAGACGCTTGCAACAGTTCCAATGGCAGTTTTATTTAGAAGTTGGTGAGATGGGGTTTGGAGAGCTGGACCAGATTAGAGGACCAGTAGAGGTGGAGAGCTGAGATGACAGATGTAGGGCACATTGGCCAGGGACTGAATGAGGCAGGCAGACAGAGATCACCAGAAGAAAATGAACCTGAGGACAAGAGAAAACACCGAGTAAATTAGGGTTCTGGCAAAGAGACAACAATGATGACTTGGAGCTTAAGCTTGGCCTTAGCGTTAGCATCATGTTGGCAAACAGACAACTGAACAATATGGTGAGTGTCTGAAGAAGCAGGGCTGATATACTGCAGGGCTGATGAGCTGATGGGCTGCAGGTGAGTGGCTTGGAGCAGGTGTGTAGACTGAACAGTAATGAGCAGGAGCAGAGGAGCGCCACGCCCACAGCACAGACACAGACACACAAGCACTGTGCTCAAAACTGCCTGGTACTGATTTGACCAAACTGTAACATGCAGTATGCAGCGTGCAAACAAAAGCTAAATCTGCAGTATGCCAAAAATGGTGTCGCACTGATTCGGCAAAACTCTCTCACTCAAAGAGGAGCAAACAAGGCAGCACAGGAGACACATTCAGAACCACATACCATACTACCAACGAATGCAGCTGGCAGCACTGTTTTTCATAATAAAATGTGGTTTGAAACCGTTTATTGATTTATGCTGCAGTCTGCTCGGTCAAGCTTAGCTGGTTTCTGGTTTAAGAAAGCAGAAGTAAACAATAAGACAGCTAATGTTAAACCACCACTTCTGTGTAGCATCCCCCAATGCACTAAAAACAAAGTCATTCTAAATGTGGATTTTCACGATGATGAACATTTACCTGAGAGATGGGTAACGCCTATCTGATGACGGGAAGGAACCAGATCCACCAGCGTTTTGACGCTTTACTTCACCTCAGATGAAACAGTAAGTTGGAGCTCGTCCTCTCAGTATTTCTGTTGCTGTGGAAGCAGATTGTCATCCTTTTATCTTTGCTTCAGTCAAACTGGGCGCCTTTTCATAAAACTTGTTGACTGATTGTATTTTTGTTCCTGTCAACTGCATAGTTTGAATGAAATACATAAAAATATCCAACATAATGAGAGAACAACAGGGGTACGAAAATTAAAACTATCACTCAGTTGTGGGCCTGGCTTTCCTCTGCCATTGCTGCTGAAGTCTACTGTGTTGGCTGCACAGGTCTGTGTGACTGTAGGTTAAGTGAAGTCTGTGAGCGTGACTGGCCGCGGACACATATGGAGCATCCCAACTCTGAAAGCTTTGGAGCTCTTTTTTGCTTCATCACTTTTCGTAAAACCACCAAAATAAAAAATCTACTTGATTGATTTCTCGCCTAAAAAACTCTCAGAAGTGAATTAAGTGACGAATTTGCATTGAAAACTGTACAAAATTTTCAGTTGACCCAGCTGGTTGTTGCAGATTTTCCTTTCGTTTGCATACTGAATACTCCATGCTACATTTTGGCCAAATCAGTACGTACTGCTATAATAGACGGTTTCAAGTACAGCCACAGACGAAGAGGAAAAAACAAGAACCACAAGGAATCCAGGAATTGGGGCCTCAGGAGAAATAAGCATCAAATGCACACAAACTGATGATGAACTGAGATTCTGTGATGGTTGAGTGTCTGGGATTGAGCTGGTGCTTGACACTCAGTACTGCGGGAGGCTTGTTGACATTACTTACTTTGAATACTGATTCTGTTCATCAAGACAGGTCAGACACTCTTTAACCCAGTCAGTCTCCCTCCTCTCTTAAAATCCACTACAGGCCTGTCCGCTCTAACTGAGAATAAATAAGCTTTCTGCAGGTGACTGTTGTGTTTATGCATGTGCCTGCAGGCGTTTTCATCAGACTGAAGAGCATATTTGTAAATGAAGAGGTCTTCAGGCTGTGTAAGGCAGAGACAAGAGGGTTACTAGTGGTTTGATGGTATTGAAAAGCGAGGTACCACCTGAAACCAATAATTGAATACACCAGATGGAGTAATCTACATAAATTCTAAAGCACAGATTATCTCATAAATGAGAACCACAGACCTTGTAAATACACAGTTATGGGTCTTGAAAGATAAGATTTTATGTTGTTATTTTATGTTTATATTAAGACAACGTGTGATGTCAGCCTCTGTGGTCTCAAGGAGGTGGACTTGATTAAACTGAACATATTTTCCTTATTATATTGGTTATAGCACTGTCCTTTCTATGCTAATGAGGCGTAAAATCAATACTGTATTACTTAGAGAAAATGAAGTTGGTTTGGTATAATTTGGAGATGTTTTCAAGCCCAATCCACAACTATTCTGAATCTGTGTCTCAAAACCCGACTGAAATTTGACTCATCATCCCTTGATTACTGTTCACAACTCGGTTATTATGAAGCCTTCATTTTCACGCTCATCCAGCAAAACAAAACAAACATCTGAGTGTTCTGTTATTATTTTACTGTATTATTTATATTGCAGAGATTTGCTTAACAACCACATATCCTGTTGTCTTTCCTGAGGGCTGATAACTGAGAATATCTGGGAGCTTGAACTGAGTAATCTGGTTAAAGAAGCCAAAAAATGTTGCACGCAAACACTGGAAAAAAAATAATGGGTATGAAGTGCAGTGAGATTTCTGTATAAACAGATCTTATTTCCGAATGTCACTGACATGCATGAGTCCCCTCGTGTCAGGCCAATTAAAATGAATAGATGAAGAGAGACCTTCAGCTAAAACAGCTTGCAGGAAAAATCAATCAAAATGTAAGTAACAGACAGTTTTGGCTGGAATATCTATTTATGGTGCCAGTTAATATGTTGAAGCTGGAGGGGCATTCTTTCCCCTGGACTTTACGACAGCTGAGACTGGTCGTGCAGAGCCTAACTGCACTTCGACTGTAGGTAATAAACTGACTAAGCACAAGCACCTCATACAACTACAGTTCAAAAAACCTGAACTATCCTTGTATTGCAAAGAGAGAGAAACTTTTTACAAGAAGTGCCGACTAAAAAGGTGCAAAAATGCAACTGAGATTCATGCAAGCAATATCTGATCACCAAATCTGTCTGTGGAATTGATCAGGGACAAATGTGGCATGACCACAGGGAGCATTTTCAGTTCAAAGTGAGCAAATATGTACACAAATTAATGTCCAAATGTGAGGCAGCGCTGATATTGTCTCCTCAAAAACCGATTAATTAAGAAAAAGCTCAGCTGAATTAGTCACTGACATGTATAAAGGCTTTTAATAAACCTGGGGAGCTGGTGGTGGAGTTGAAAACTACAGTGCCATTGATTGTTGAAGGATTTTAATTAAATACCTGAACATATAAAGGACCTGGGCATTAAGGGATTGGATTGATTGAAAGTTGAAGGTCACTGTACTGGCCACAGTGCACATGCCCTCATCATATTCATTGATTCTATTCAGCCTATTAGGTAATGTGCAGAAAACATTTGTCAGCTGAATCTGTTTGTTAGGTTGTTCCACTGTGATGGATTCAATCCGAGTTCAAACTGACAGTATGGATTTTTGTGGGGAAATGAGAGCATATTCATCTTAGAGTCAATGGAGCCCATTGTTCTGATTGAGTAAGCTGGTAAGCTCCTTTTTCCAAATTGTTGAAACAGTGTGTGTAGTGTGGTGCAATCGATTGATCAGACATCCTGGGACGTGCTCACTTTATTCGCTGCAGTGTTCTAAGTGGTGGCGACTTTGGAAGGGGATCTGTGACTATTTGGTGTAGTGTTCAAGTGTAGTAGCTACCTGACAACAGGTTGACCATCAAAGTTTCTAAGAACAAAACAAACAGAATTTGGACTGAGGAAGAATACATGACAAAAATATAATATTCTTCTTTTTTTCCCTTCCAAAATCCACTTAGCATACAATTAAATTGTTAAAGGTGAGTAAGTACATGTTACAAAAGTAACTTGTTACCACCCACCTGTGTTGATTGTTCCATGTGTACTTGTTGGTAATAAGTTTCAAAGTTATTTGTAGGGAAAATTGCGGTGGGAAGTTGTTTCTGTTGCAGATAATTATTACAAATCTCTTTATCTGAAAACAAGTTTAGTTGTGGCCTCATGCATCACTGGTTTTAATCGAAATGCAAAGAAGTTTTCAAATGATTAATCATAATTTAGAGAGCTCCCTTTTGCTTTGCTCCTCCACAAAGTCTCGAAGAGGAGTTGGTTCAGGCTGAGAGACTCTGCAGGCACCTGCATTGTGATCTTCCAGCCTCAACGCTGTGCAGTGTTCTATTCAGTTCCTTCTATTTCTGCAACAATACACAAGAGCTTTAAGACAAGGCTTACAATTAGTATATGTTAACGAGGGGAGGTTAGACGTTCAACGAACAAGCTAATTGCTTTTTACCCTTGTGAGGAATTCCTCAGATCTCTTGTTGTATGTTCTCCAGTAAAAGCTGATTAATGGCAGAATGACAATAACAGAACACATTCTGACTTGTTCAAATGAGTCACCTTTGACTATTGGATTTAGCTGAAAAAGTGAAGGTAATGGTCAGGATGGAGATCAGCTATTGGTGGGCTCAATGTTGATATATTATGTTGGAATATTTTTTTCTTCAGAGGTACTTTTCACTTGCAATGATATTAATAATACGCAAAAGCAATTTTATAATAGTAATGAAGGATCAGCAGACCAGTCCCCCCGCAGCTGGGAGGCTGTCACGGTTTCTTACTTTCAAACTAACAGCAACCTTGAAATCCTGGTCATCTGTGATTCTCCAACAGGCGCTTTTAGAGCTAGAAAACTGGCTGCGAATATGTGTTCGTGAGAGTGTGTGTGTATGTGTTTATGAAGCCTATGGATGAAGTCCAGAGAAAGGCCATCTGTTATCTCACCTCGTCTCTTTCTCCCTTTCCACACCCCTATTGTTAATCCACCCACGACCTACTCCTCCGTCCATCTCTCAGTATCCTCCTCAACTACTCCCTGCCTTTAAAACGAATGGAAATGACAAGCTTTCCACACACACACACACACACACACACACACACGCACATATAAGGTCTGTATATATAAACAAAGACAACTAGATTTGCTGTTGTAGTCTTAAGGATGTTTTTGCCAGTTACAGGTTTCGTCACTTTTATAACTCAACCACTGATCCCGTATTCATGATGAAAACAACAAATCCAGTTGTCTTTCGCTTACACACTATAAAAACTGTTTAAAACCTGTTAACCTGACTCAGAAAAAACGATCTCCAACCATTTTACACAAGTAAAATTAGTTTAACCCTCTTCAGCGAATGGATAACAAACACATTTGGTTTAACTGAATACATTTGTTTAAATTAGCTATGTACTGTAACTCCAGATGGTGTAAGCGTAGAGCTGTCACTATTCGGTTTATTCCTGGGGCGAATGTGCAGTCATTTAGATTGTTCGTACCACCACTGTACACTGTACATTTGCCTCTCTCAGCTCCTCATGTACAGATTTAACACCGACTGGACCTGAGCTCTGCTCACAAAAAACAGTGCTTTCTTCAGGTAAAGCTGGTGGAGCAGGGGGGTCTGAGACTGCGTCTATGGTCATAGATTCTGGAGTTACAGTATATAACTAATGTTCTACTACATTTAGGCCCTCTAAGAGCTGTTGCTGTTAAGTTAAGTGCTGCTGCACAGGGGTGGGACATTGATGACATACCGTAATGGTCACCAATAATCCAAGATGATTAAAGGTGCACTTTCGAGCATGTGCACAAAAGCAGCAGGTCTGACAGTGCATCATCTGCTGTTAAGCACGTTAAGAACTGAATGAGTCAGCGAGAACTCAGACACATTAGGCAGATAGAAACGGATGAGAGGGCTTGGAGATGTCCAACATGCGTTAGACCCAACAAATTAGTTGAGAAATCGCCAGTATCATTGTTATCGTGTGTGTGTGTGTGTGTGTGTGTGTGTGTGTGTGTGTGTGTGTGTGTTGTATTGTAATTCCAGATGACCTCAAAGTGGATAAACCCAAACAGGCACTCCTGGATAGTTTTCCATCCTGGCTCTTCTTTGGGGAAGAAACACACTCGTAAATCTTGAAATGCTGTGTACTGTTTCCCTTGAAGACAGTTTGGGGCTCGTGCATCATTGGGTTTAACGTTTACAGTAAAAGGCTGTGAGAACTCTTTTTCCACTTTGAAAAATGTGTTCACTGAGCACTGAAGAAGCATGTGACACTCCAGGAAAGCGCATTCATTCAACTTGGAAGGAAAGGAAATGCAAGGCAGAATGGAAAGACACTTTACTGAGGAGGTTTCATTCATCTGGGAAACAACTGCTGAAACTTTATTAGGCCCAGCCTGAGTTTAGTATGGACACCATTATGTGTAAATTGCTCTCCTGAATTGTCCTCCAGCTTTCAGGTGGGTAAAAATATATATAAAAAAAATATAAAGTCTTTTTCAGTGTTTGTTTGTCAACTTCAAGTAATATATGAAAGTAGAATAAAATGTCTTTTTGAGCTACATGCTGTTGTAGTCTTGC
Organism: Chelmon rostratus; assembly: GCF_017976325.1. Classification (NCBI taxonomy): domain Eukaryota; kingdom Metazoa; phylum Chordata; class Actinopteri; order Chaetodontiformes; family Chaetodontidae; genus Chelmon; species Chelmon rostratus. Next base: position 23,261,539 of record NC_055658.1, on the reverse strand, counting down.
TTGTTTGATGTGTAGCGCTGTCTGTCAATTGAACATTATCATTAAAATATAGAGTAAATAAACATATCATTTTCATGGTTGCCATTTAACATAAACCTACATAATATTGAACTATTCAATTTGAATAAAAAATGACTTGATTGTCAGGACCCAGCTACAAAAAGCAAAAAGCCTGGCCAATTATTTTCCTCTGGCGCTATGACAGCGCTGTGTAGATGTCTGCCATCCTTCTAAGGAGGCCTGTAGATGAGGAAGGGGCTCTCATGGAGCGCGCCCAGATGCCCTGTGGAGGCCCCACTCCCACTGCCCTGTAGGTTGTGTGATAGCATCACACAGCCAGTGAGACAGATGCTGTTTTGACAGAGCCACGCCTTGCGTGCCCTCTGTAATGAACAAACAGCTGCTCTGTCTTCCTGATATGTATGTGAAACATACTGAGACAAAGCGCACACTGGGCAGAGTAAGTGAGACCTTTCTCCTGCCTTGTTTGAGGCGGGGGAAAAACCCCTCAAGGGAAGTAAGCCTGAACTGAAAGGAGTTTGCTATTACAAGGTGCATGGATTACTCTATAATTCTGTGATCAGACTACACGAGTCTAGCCTGATTTTGAGATTATTTTATTGAGGCCGATGATTTACCAGCATCGTGGCCGATTTTGAACAACAATTGGACATCTATACGTGTGTAGTTTGACATGCTAAACGACCTGTTGTGCAACATCTGCGACACCCTGACTTAAAGTCTAGCATGTCTTGACATGTCCAGTGTGACATCCCCATGATTTGTTCCATAGTGTTTACCAATCAGATGCTCTCTCCAGAGAGCAGTCAGGTAACAAACATGGCAAAGAGGAGGAGGAGGTATGCTGAGGTTCCTGCTATCAGGTGGGACAACAAAACAGAAGTCAAGTTTGTTGTTCATACTGTCCTCTCCGTGCCACCCAGGAGTGCATCCACAGCTGTTTTTTCTCTGTTTTCTCTTTTCCCTAAACAAGACCACCAACATCACACACAATGCTTCTGTGAGTTTGACTGACAGTTGATTCACCTGACTCCCCGATGACATCTGAACTTGAGCATGGTCTTGAAATGAGCTGTGATTGGTCGGGGTCATATGTGTAGTCCTACCGGTCGCCCTAATAGGACACAGCAAGAGGTTATGGTACTGTGAACGTTAGATCTGACATGGTGACTATCTTCAAAGACAAAAATATCATGTTGTCTGATCCTAGCATTAGCCAACGTCAGGACTATATATAATGGATTACATTTATCTAGTGCTTTATCATGATACTCAGCGGTTCAGTGAATGGGGGAAACTCACTTTATCCACCACCAAGATCTAGCACCCACATGGGTGATGCATGGCAGAGATTTGTACTTACCACACACAGGATTAGGTGTGAGGGAGAGAGAGTGTGTGTTCAGCACCAGGGATGAATTCTACTGTGGTGCTACAGAGTAGGCTTCTGTTGTCTGACTCCCTTTGAAAAGCACTTACCAACCGATCTCTCTCCATAGCCTTCATGGCAGGAGGAGAGGGCTGCAGTATGTGCTTTAGTCATAGACAGAGCTAACTGTCTTTCCAAGTGCTCCCGTTCAGTGGACAGGCCCACAGCTGTTGGCCTATCACTGGGAGTTTGGGAACCAAGATGACCCATAGATTCTCCTCTTGGATGCGCGCTAAGAGGCAAGGAATCAGGGGAACTGGGGAAAACAGGTAAAGGGCCACGGCCAGTGAGAGAAGGCATCCACTTGGCTGGAGGGCTGTCTCGTGCATTCATGGAGAGAAACAAACAGATACACCTTTGCCTTTCCAAACCTGTCCCACAACTGAATGAGTGTGGGTTTGCACTTGTGGGCAGGACCTTCGTGGGGCATCAATTCCGCAGCACAGTTCTGTACTCCCAGGATGTACTCTGATCTGATGGAGAGCAAGAGTCTGTGTGACCACAGCATGAGGCTTCTGGCTGTCTCCAGCAGCTTGACGCACACCGCCCTGATGTATGCCCCTGCTGTCTCGTTGTCTGTCCTTAGTACTTTCAGTACCGTGGACAGCTCCAGACAGTTTATGTGGAGGGATGGAGGATTCTCTCATCTTCCCCTCCACCATCTGAGACTCAAAGATGCATCTGTGTCATTCGATATGTATGCTGTCCCAGAGGGGATCCTCCATCAACATAACATAGGGAGTTTTCCAGAATGTCAGGTCTTGCTGCAGTGAGGGACTGATGGTCAGTATTCACCTCTTGTGCCGAATTGGGTCGAAGCACAGATGGTCGAACCACGTCTGGATTTTTCTCGTGCATATGAGCCCTGAGGAGGCAACCACGTAGCTTGGGGTTTAGCAGATGCAACACTGACAGCACTGTCACCACCGTGTGGGGCACGATGCAAGAGACCAGAGAGTTTAGTGAATCTACACCCAGACATATTAAAAACTGAGTGAAAAGTGGAGAGATCAAAGGTTAATGCTGGGTCAAGCTAAAACGACCCTCTGTGTACATCTGTCCTCTTTATATCTTACAGGACAGATGGCCAGTCTAATGGATCTTATAGTTGTGCTTCAACTGTATGTTGGGAGGTGGCATATGGAATATCAGTGGATGACGCTGCCATGTCACTGGAGGGAGTAGATGCCCCTGAGGTCTCTGATGATGTTCCCTAGGCAGCAGTCTTCAGACTCTACCTCCTCCACAGAGGACATGTTGGTTGGGTTCTTTCCACAGCTCAACAATATCTCCAGTTCCGGTCAGCAGTTTGCCTCCCCTGATGAAAGCAGCCTGAGCCAAACCCTGGTTTACCTTCCTGAGCTTTTGAATAGCTTGCCAGAACTTCCTTTTGGCCAACCAAAAGCCTTTTTCCAAAGCTTCCCTGAATTCCTCCAACACCTGGGTTTTTGCTTCAGTGACTGCCAAAGGTGCAGCCCTTCTGGCCTCCCAGTACATGTCTGCTGATTCAAGACACCCCTGGGCCAACCAAGCCTGAAAGGCCTCTTTCTTCAGCCTCATGCTTCCATCACCGCTGTAGAACCACCAATGGGATCTTGGGTTGCTGCTGCGGCAGGCACTGATGACCACCAGCTGCCTCTACACTGGAGGCTCACTCAGATTCCATGTCCCCAACCTCCACTGGGATTCGCAAGAAATTCTTCTGCAGCTGGGAGTTGAAGACCTCACAGACAGAGGCATCTAAATATGTTACTCTTTCATGTAAAAACGGGATTGACTGTGACAGCTTAGGCACTGCACTGATGCTGTCGAGTCGAATCCTCCCCCGACTCCCCACTGCACCTGCCCAATAAACGAGCAGGCTCACTCTTTGAGCTGCTGAGCTTCTATACATCAGCTTATTTGTGCCTGTAATTATAGGCTCCAGTAAAAACCACTGGCCAGGAATTGTTCTGTAAATAACCACAGAAAGTGCTGTGTTGTCACAGCAAAGTCAGTAAAGAGATTAATAACACGAGTACATACTGTAGAACTGCATGATAATTGTTCTCAGGGGGAATTACACATTGCGTGTGTGTGTGTTTGTGTGTGTGTGTGCGTGCGTGTGTGTGCATGTGTGGGTGTGGGTGTGTGAGAGAGAGAGAGACATAGGAAAGATCAGCTATGAATACAGTGAGGGCAGCTGCAAGTAAATCAAAGCACAGGCACATTTATCACTGAGGCTGAAATGTAATTAGCCTGTTGTAGCGAGGGCAGACATATTCTCCAATGACAGACATATGCACAGACATTTACAGCTTCATTCTAGCAAGGAACCATCCAGGAGCATATACTATTAATCAACACATCCTTCATCTACAGTATGGTAGGTGTGCTTATACATGTTTGGTTTCTGAAGTACTGTACAGTATCTGCTGCTGCTATTGCTGCTGCTACAACAACAAACTGTTATTTTTGAGAAATAGTTGTGACCTTTTAATACTGAATGTCTCAGCTTTAAATCTAGCAGGCAGTGCAATTGCAGTCACATACATTTAAGCTGTGGCCACCCTAATGTGAATGAATATATATATCCTGACAGCTGGTGAGAATCTGACTGTTGCACTATTTAGGTTTTTATAGTTAAATGAGGAGGTACTGTATAGATAAATCCTCATTTCACCTTCCTGAACCAACCATTGCTCATTCACGACACAGCGCTTTAAAGACGAAGGACAGGAATAAATAAAAACAAGTCATCTGACAAAAGTTCAGCTCAGAATGGGGTGCTGTGTTGTGATTCCTTGACCTTTAGTCTAGTGGCAATTAAAATCTTAAGCTTTATGACCGAATACCTGCAAAGTTCATGTCATTCCCATCAGCCTCAGATGTATTTTCTTTTTAGTGCTAATCAGTCAATGTTAGCGTGCTCAACACTGACTCTCTAAAAAGGTGTGAGTGGACGTGTTTGGGTGTCGCAATTGTACACTTAACACAACAAGGAAACACAAGTGTTTTTATAGTCAACTTAAATGCATTGACAGGCCAAGGCATTCACCTGGCATCGGTCCAGCTGAGCTTGTGTTTCATGTGCTGGAGACTGAAGGCAAAACACTCCATAATGTTAACAATGCAGGCCAGTCAGATCATCACCATAGACTTTGTAGTCATAAAAAAGCTTTGTAATCCTGAAACTAAAAAAAGTGGACTGTGCATAAAACACAGTTCCCCTCACCCTCAAATTAAAGCTGAGAGTCAGCACTTTAACCTCAAAGTCGTTTCATTTCCGAATGCTGTATTCTGGAGTAGAGAGCCAATACAGTGAAAAATGTCTTACTGTCCTGTCCTGGCTGCAGTGCACAATATAAATAAGCTCAGAAGCAGAAAAATTATTCTTAGATTTATTGTGTATGACTCTAACTTAAAAATATCTTCACATCCATAACCCTTTAGTTTGTCTATCCACCCATGCCAACTACATTTTCATGACTTTCACGACCGTGTAACTGGAAAAGGAATTGCTGCATGTGTCTTGCTCAAGGCTAGAACAAATCAGACTGACACTCAAACTAATATGCTTTAAATTGCAGAACTTTTGTTTACACCTAGCACTCACACTATTCCTGTGTTGTAAACACCTAAAGAGTTCCAGAACATAATGGGCTACTAATGGAGACTTTTGAAATGCTACTGGCCCCGTTTTACTTTGAAAACTCCAGGATTACATTTTGGTGTGGATGGGCAGAAACAGAGACTTGAAATCCTGTCTATGATTGATGCAGACCAATTTCGCTTCCTGATCGAGTCTTATCAGTCATGACGTGTCCTTCCCTGTATAGTCACACACCAATCACATGACCCTATTCCTGGAAGAAAACAAACGTTTTCTACCAGTGGTTAATTCAACATTTAGAATGAATTACAGGCATTGCCGACCTTGCTGTCTATGATAACTGCTGTTGTGCAGTACATGTTAACTTTTAAAAGTAAATGTGACATGTGTGGGAGAGATTGAACGCAAGACCTAGGCTATCGTGACCTAGGGGCAGCCAAGGAGCATTGAAGTACCTTTGTTGGTGACGACTTTAAATAAAAACACTTTTTTTGTAACTTTTGCAAAATGTTTGATTTTTTTTCACTAAATTCGTCTCTGTTTGAGTGACAGTGTGTGTGCGTGAGGAAGATGAGGTTATTCTGCCTTTATTCTGAAAGGGGTCAGTGCTGTGTTCATTGGTAATGATGGAGAATTGGTGAATGTTGTTGGCATCAAATTCAGGACAAGCATATATTTACAAATATCAATGACGTCGATGAGGTAAAAAATTAAATATATTGGCTTTGCACTGTTTTCAGTTGAGAATATGTCAAAAAGGATGAGCTCATTATCACATTCTTGCGGGGATCCACACTTCCCTTCCTTTTTCCCCACTGTGTGTTTGTGTTTCCCCTTCCTTCTGTCTCCTGTCTGTCTCCCCCCTGTCTGTCATGTTTGAGCACACCTGTTCTTTATCAAGCAATAAAGACTCACCTGCCGCCGCAGTATTTAAGCACTGGTGCCTCACCTAGCATTCGTCGAATCATCAATTCATCTGTGTGTAACGACTGACAGCTGAAAATATCCGTAGTACTGTGGTGGATCTTTGTGTTCTGCTAGTTCTTCTACTGTTTACACCAGCACACACACGCCTAGTGTACATGAATCGTGTATGTGTTTTCAGGCATGTTGGTATGGATGTACATTATTTCTGGAACAGTGCTAAAATGCTCATCATTTCTTTTTTAGAATGAAAACATACTAGTTTGGATGTAGCATAAGTGGCAATTTAAGCACTCCACCCCCCACACTATTTTAGCAGATTTACTTGGGATTCAAATCTCTTAGTCCATCTCACTAGCCTTCGATCCGCTGTTATTCTTCACATCCTTTGGTTTCAAACAAGAATAGTTATCATAGAAATGAGATCATTCAACCACAAACATATGAATTCAATAGCGTGACACTTGTGGCTAAATTCAATATGAATTACCAAGTTTAAAATGACTGTAGTTGTACTTTATGTAAATGTTAAGTGAACTACAGCCTATGTTGACAGTATCACAGACACACGTCGCTCTCTCCTTCCCGCTTTGTCCATCATCCCCTCATTTGCTCATGTGCAGGGTTCTTTGAGGGAGTACCATTCTCAGCAGTAATACTGACGGATGCCACATCAGGCAACGACAGGTGCTATGGGAGCCCCAGCGCATTTTGTGGTGCTTTTATCTCCCAGAATGCTTTATGCTGTTGTTATCTGGTGCCTGCAGCCTGCTGCGGGACTAAACAGTAAACAGGAAGTGCTGCGCTGACACAACCATGCCGTTAACGCTGTATTGTAGAGAGCCTTTGCGACACTCAGAGCTAATTTTAATGATAATCAGCTATGCTCTCTCTCTCTGTGGTGGAGCATCAGGCATCCACACCTGAGCAACTCTGCATGAGTGAATGTGTGTGAAAGGGAGGAATTAAAGAGAAAATAAGAGATAGCTGCAGTATTGCTGTGTGGTAACTAGTATGTGATTTTTTGGCTTTTGCTTACTCTGTTTGTGTCAGTTGTAGTTATGCATAGCGTCTTTGTTGGTTTCATACTATTCATATAGGTGCTATGTAATTCTGGGTGAAATGTTTCACATCAGGGGTTAGGGTTGTGCTCGATCTATAGTAATATTGTGTGTGTGTGTGTGTGTGTGTGTGTGTGTATGCGTTTGCGTTGTAGTGACTCAGCTACAAGTAAAAAATCAGATGAGCTGAGGACAGGAAATCAACAGGTTGTCACCTCTGGGGTACTGACTGTTTCTGTGTGTGTGTGTGTGTGTGTGTGTGTGAACAAGACAGACAGAGCGAGGGGTGAAGAGAGGGAGAGACGGGCAGCTCCTAGCTGTGGGTGAGGTTGAATCATTCAGCGGCATCACCACCCAGAGGTAAAGCTGGCTCACCCTTGGTAGTCACAAGTTGTCAAATTTTACGTTCTTGTTCTGAGCCAAAGGGCCAATTCTCAAATTGAGTCTCAGGTCCTCATTTGTTAGCTCACATCAAGCCAAATCAAGCTGCAAGCTGAGCCTCGCCATCAAGTTGAATTTAATTGATGTTGTGTTTGCTGCTGGTGAGCATGTACCCAACAGCAGGTAGTCATCGGGTTTACTGGACTGGTCAGTTCCGTAGTTAACGTGTCAAAAATGCAGGTAATTTCAGTACATATGTTTTTGCTTTGTGTTGTATCTTAAAGGAATATTTAAATGCTGTGGAAACACGTGTATTGACTTTCATAGTTAGAGTGAAATGAGAGGATTAATCACCCTCACATCTGTTAATTCCAGCAAGCTACAGACAGCAGCTGGTTAGCTTAACTTTGCACATGAAAACATGGAGAAATGGCTAGCCTGGCTCTATCCAAGGTTACACTAATCTATAAAAAATATTATATGTATGTATCCATTTAAAATAAAAACTAACTTAAAAGTTAATGAAATTCAGAATCCAGTGAAATGAAATATTCTATTATTGATGGCCATTATCACACTCTCAGTGAGTAGCGGCAGCAAGCAGACTGTGTGAACATCACACAGGTGCCAGCCTCAGCAGGTCAGTGTGGTAGCCATCATGCACAGGTGGAGCCAGACAGTGTATCCTGGGCACTCATCTGTGCAAAAACGCAAGAGTAAAAATGTCAAGCTGTGGCTATATGGAACTGTGTGCTGGACTATTTCCTGGCCAGGAGCAGTGACTTCCTACAGTCTCCACTGGTTGCTTGGCGATGTCACAGAGATGACACAATGCCAAGAAGTCCCTGCTTTAATGGTGACATTTGTGACTGGAGCATAAATCACATAGGATGACACAGAAATTCTGCTGCCATCAACAAGAAGCCAGGATAGCAGAACCTTTAGTTCTTCGTCACCACTCGTCAAAAATGATATTATGTCTTAAATGCATGTAACTTTGACAAAACTGTATATAGTATTTCTTAAAATATGTCTACAATTGTGCTGATATCACTTCAGAAGCTTATCCATACGTCTCTGGAGGTGATCAACACAAACAACACGTCAACCTGCTCGTCTGATATATCAACCAAGAAAACAATCGTGAAGCCACACAGAGTTACCATCATTCATCTACTATTGTTCATTACAGTCTGACAAATGACCTCCAACTCCAAACTGATGGCTAATCCCAGTTTTAAAGGTGTAAACAGCAGCAGTAATTGAGACAATTTTGTTGTCTGGCAGCATGAGCAGCAAGAGTAATTATTGTGATCCGAGCTGTAAAATATTCCACTCAAAACAGCCAGAGGTTTCAGAGGAGCAGGGCAGTTTGGCTGTCTGGGGTATGACACGCTGTGGTCCACAGATAAGCTCTCGGCCCATTAAGGTTTTTAAGTGTCGAGCCTCACTCACTCTCCCAAAACATCCCAGTTCACCTGCCGCAGTCAACAGCAAAGATGATAATTAGCTTAGTGAAGCAGCTTAAAGGTACTGTACTGTAGTTGAGTAGAGACAAACTGTTTTGTCACATCTGAATTCTGTTGATATATTCATAATTCAATCTACAGATTCTCTCCACTTCTAGCTTAATCAAATGGCAGCTTCAATTGTATCAAACTTTTAATTCTGTAAGTAATAAAGCAGCTTAATAATGGGCACAGTTGAGTCCCCCCCAAAAAAATAATGTGTCAATTTTATTTCCCTGCAGTGATATTTCTCTACAATCTTACATTTCCTGCAGTTTTACTCTGTATATTGTCATATTAAATATAAGGCACAGTATTCTAAGGCTACATGCATGTCAGAATTAGATGTGTGAATGAAAACTGCTGAAGACATTAACACCAGCCCTTTAGTGATAATCCGATATCTATAGGTATATATGATAATGTTTTGCAGGACTCATTATTATCCACCTCAAAGTGCAATTAAGCAATGAAATAATAGTAGCTCATCCCCCAATGGCACAATGTCTGCTATAGTGCATGTGTTTGGATTTAAATTCATAAATGCAAATTGTTTTGAATGTGAGCATTTGGTACAATGCATAAAGAACTATTTCAAGCTTCTTCAGGTACGCCTTGAGGGCAGCAGCAAAGTTAAACAAGTGAGTGAGCAGGACTAAATAAGCACCATATTGACTGCTTTAGTGAAAATGTTGTAATTATTCATACATAAGGAGATAATTTATGCCAGAGCATATGTGAAGAAGGGTTAAGAAGATGTTTTAACCAGCAGCTGTAAAGCTTAAATTTTCAACTATGTCAATCTAGAAGGATAAAACCAGATTGAAAATAACCACAATTATTCTCAGATTAAAACTCTACAAGACTGTTTCCAATAAGACCAAAGATTGATTTCTATTAGAATTATTATCATGAAGGATTATAGCAGATTGTAATAATGATACTAAATGGGCAGTAATGTCAAAAGCTCAACATTTGTTTGCTTGGTGTCCTGTATTTTTCCAACTTCATGTATAGTATGAACGACTGATTGCAGAAAAAAAAAAACCCTCAAACTGATTTATTGCGTTTAGGACGGTAGCTGGTCCCTGTTGTGTGCAAAAGGTGTCTGGGCAGAGGAGGTTTTTTTTTTATCTGCAATGCAGCAGTTGGGCGAATTGAGGGGAGGACTCTGACTCTGCCAGGGACTTAAACACCCTCTGATTGATCCATTGCATCTCTCGACATCTTGCAAACCCAAAAACCACTCTCTCTCTCTCTCTCTCTCTCTCTCTCTCTCTCTCTCTCTCTCTCTCTCTCAAACTGTAGGCTGAAATCCAAACAAGATGTTGGTGTTTTGTGATCCTGCATGACAAAAAAAGAATAAACACGGGAGTGCAAGAAATCTGTATGAAAAAACTGAAACTGAAAAATCCTTGACCTTGACAGCCCAACGCTTGCTCATGTCAAAGAGCCTATCAGTGATTCACAGCAAGCTTTGTGCACTTCCTGATACCTTAAACATGAATTTTCACACTGAGCTTGAATTGTTTAGTGTTTAACCTTTCAGTGAGCTTTGAGGACCCACAGTATGTGTGCTTTGCTTACGTTTGGTAGTGGTGAACATTCTCTTCCACATGGTAAGTCTGTGCGATGGATGTGAACAAATGCTAAGATGTGTAAAACAGAACAAATGCACATGAATTAAATGGATTTTAATGACATTTGGTGCTAACTTTCATGTCCCCCTCAGGATCAACTGTAACAACTCTGGTGATGCCTTCACGCTACATCCAGCACCATCGTCAGGTTAAAATTACAATTTGTCCAATACCGATTCAACTTTCAGCCATCACTTGATGGGTGATTGGTGTGAGCAATATTTCACCGTCATCATTACTCTCCCTCGTCTTTTCATTTCACAACAAATTTTCTTTGGTATTCAGTAGGCCCCCAGTAACCATATTAAAGTCCCTCTGGTTCACCAGGTGCTAATATGATGAAAATGTTAATCCGCTGCTATGCTGAAGGCAGCGTGAATTGATGCCAGCTGTGTGTCGACAGCTGTGTGATCTGAATACACTCCTTTAATGTGCTCCATCTCTTCTCAACATAAATGAAAAGATATTTTCCTTCAAGCTGATGGTCATGTGCTAGATTTAATGCTACATCAGCCCAAGGCTATCTCTTTATGCTTCAATAGAAGGATTTTAACCACTAAAGGGCTATATAAAGGCCATCTGCCTGTCTCATTAGTGCAGACTTTCCTGTGTTCTGCCTCAAGAGGATAAAGGTCTGTCATGGGAGATGGTTGTATGATATTTTTGATTGTTCGGGGTTAAGATGAAAGCAACTCTTGTGCCGTGACGTTTCTTAACCATACAAATGCTGTATATGCAAAGGTCACTGGTGCTCAGGAGCTCAGCATTTTGTGTCAGGTCAGAAAACAAAGCAAACACATACAGAAACAAACACAAAAGCAAGCGTACATGCGTGCATTGACAAGACTAGCCAGAGGCACGGTTCTCTGGCTCTGTGTTTTACGTAGAGCAGTGAGTTGAGTTTATGGACCGGCTGTAGCTCAGGAGGTCGCCAACTTATCGGAAGGTCGGTGGTTCAATCCCTAACCTCAGCAAGCTACTGAACCCCAAATGTCTTCCAATGCTGTGCAATTGGTGTGTGAGAGCGTGAATAGTTAATGCTGGTAATTAGCAGGTGGCTTAGCCACCACAGTACGAATGTGTGTGTGAATGGGTGAATGCAGACTTGTGTTGTAAAAAGTGCTAAATAAATATAGTCCATTTACTTAGGAGGTAGTGGATTAAAAAAAAACATTTTCAAACGAAAAGAAAGAAATTGCTTCCTTTTTTTTATTTGAACAAACTTAGTCTCTCTGAGGTTTGAGAGATGTCCAAAGGATGATGATGAGTTATGGTGGCAAAAATGACACCATATTTTTAGCCTTGACCTTGAAACATCAAACAACTCTGAGAACCTGAGACTCTTTCATGTAATGCTTTGTAAATATATATTTTCTAATCCAATGAAGAAAAACATTAAAATGTGTGAACTATTGTATGACTTGTTTTTGTCAAAATGCTTGCTGTAAAGTTCATGACTGTCAGGCCCTCAGCTAGTGAAAAGTGAATTGAGTGTTATGGGTGTGATCTCTGTTTTGTCACATTTAAACAGCAGAAAATTTGGGGTTGTGTTTACATAAGAGATATAGAATAACAGTCAATCAGCCTAACACCACTAAAATTAAAATCACTAAATACGGGGAGCAAATACACAGAGCTAAAGAGACCAAGAATTGATCCCTGAGGCACACCACTGAAGGAGCAACTGGGATCACAATCATTTCTGATGTCCCAGGAATTTCTATAAGACAGGTATACTTCAGTGCTTATCCAGAAATATCAATACTGTGAAATGCAGCACTGATATTGAGTATCTGTCTCTCAAAATGTCAAAGGGTGATGGTCTCTGAATTAAAGTTGCACAAAACAGATACTATATATATATTACTTGAAACTATAAGTAATATCCCTATTAGCACCTAAATCCCTGAGATGACTGTAGCTGTCAATAACCCACTGAAGGTCAGTCATCTACAAATTGTGATTGGCTCGATCCTCATAAGGAAGAAGAGAATGAGATCCTTCTGTTCAACTCATACTGTTATTGGCTTCTCTGGCTGCTAGGCTTAGTATAGCAGATAGTGACTGGTCAATAAGGGTGTCATTTCAAAGACTCGCCAGACTAACAAGATAGTGCCCATCCTTATATGTTTCTGTAAATTCAAACAGAAAAAAATGAAAATAAAGAGAAGACAAACATATAATTTGAAAGGAGAAAACATCTTTTGTGGATTTTTATCATGTTTTGGACCAGATATTTTTACTGCAGTGGATCATCCAGACCTTTGTCAATGTTACCAGACCGTTTTTGTGTTATCGATCCGTGGATCACTGAGAGATGTGTCAATAGACCGGAAGAACAGTTACCAACAATACATTTTCTGAAGGCCCACGGGCGGACCGTTGGAAAGGATAAACTGGACAGTGTAAACCTCATCACAATACTAACTGAATCTGAATTCAATTCATGAGTGTTATTAAATCTCACATAAGCTGCTTGCATCACTTTTCAAGAAGCACCTAACGTTAGTGTTTCTCTGTCATTAAAGGAGCTGTGGCCGTGTCAAGGAGTCTGTTTGCTAGACAGCACATCAAAAACAACGCTGTCAAGCCATAGAGACAACTCTTTGTAAGCCGTTCTACCCTTGATGGTGTCGCACTAAAAAGTGTCCCAGCAGCTTTGCTGACTTGTGTTGTGCGGACATATGCCTATAGAAGACATTTTCTGCTCTGCGAAAAGATACAAAGCAACAGAATGAACGTCATATTCTACATATCAACTATTTACCGAAAACAGTGTATTTGGATGCAACCCCTTTGTAATCATCAACATTTTGATCAGTAACTGTAATTCTTTTTTTTTGTCAGTAACTTTAATGGATTACAATTACATTTATTTTGTAATTTCATTACATAATGGTGTTACATGTAACAAGTTACTCCGCAACACTAAGTACAGGCACTGTTTTTTCTTGGAATTTTGGATCGAAGTAAGAATCGAGAGATCGATAGTCCTGAGGGAGTGAGAAATTAGTACTTTGTTTTTTTCAATAGAGGTGCAGGGGTTGCATACCAGTGGTTGCTGGTAGTTACGGACACAGCCACAAACAGGAGAGCTTTTTCACATGACGGCTGGGACCATAAGTGTCAATGACTCTTTTCAGAAAGAAAGGCGGTACTTTGTCAGTGGACTAGAATATTGATTGATATATTATATAATATCTAAAAGATGAGTTAAATTTGCTCTGCACAACAGGAAAATAAGCGTTTTCTTATTGTTGCTAATAAAATGGCAAGATTGGATTGGATGCCGATAAATTGGGTTATTTTTAAAAGCCTATTAACTGTCTGGGAAAACAACAGAAATAACAGATGAGCCTCATGTTTGTTTCCCCCATCAGCACTTGGCTTGCATGAACTTGTGCTTCAAACAATGCTTTGGTGTCTTCATGGGGAAAGATTGACAACTGGAACAGACCTTGTTTCTAACAGCACACTGGAGTTTTAAGGCTGAGAAGCAATGCTCATTAAATCTCTTTACCAGGTCATCGGGTGTACAGAGGTTGCTTTAGGTTACTGTTTTGCAAATCGGAATATTCTGCTGAAAAGTAGAGAAAATACTCCCTCTTGTCAGTTGAGTCTACAATAAAGAAGGATCACAAACAATCAGTGATATGGGTGTCTTTGACGTGGCATGTGTTCAGTTTGAAATAAATACTAAACATTGTGAGTGATCATGGTCAGAGAGCGAGAAGAAATGGATTGTATTCGTTACACAAGCTTGGGCAGGCGAGGGCTGGAGAGAGGAGGGGAGAGGAGACGAGGGTGGGGGATGGAGGTGGAGAAGACCTCGGGAGTCTTGGCTAGAGCTGTCCCTTGGCAGCTGAAGGCACAAACAGGAGCAGGGATCTCTGTTTCCAGAGAAGGCAGAAAGTGGGAGTGTGAAATACACCAGAGACAAAGGGATGGAAAATGAAGCAGAGAAATGGAGGAACGGGAGAGGGGTGAACCCAGCAATGTAGAATTAGGCATTGTTCTTTTTATTATTTTATTCAGTTTTCTACAGAAATGTCTTTTTGTACTGATAAACTGTGACAGATAACAGTTAAGGATAAATGTCACACAGCTGAAATATTCCATAATATTTTCCAGACACAACTGATATGCTAATTCACCCAAGTCTTAGATCACATTAGTCTTGACCTGAGCCATGTCAAATTCCCAAACAAATCAGCGTTTGCTCTGTAGTCTTTGGCTGGACACAAGTGCGCTGCGGTAATTGATTCATTTGGGTCAGATTGGCTCTGAAAAAGCTGTGGTTTCAGGCTGCAGTTGCTTTTATCGCCAGCAGGGGGCGAGCAGCAGCCACACACAGCAACAGCATGTGCGCCCCCTCTTCTCAAACCCCCACCTGCGCGCGCTTGCGCACACAACCACACACATTTCCTCACATCCTTCTTGACACCCATGTGACAGAGGGAGAGCGAGAGACAATGAGAGAGAGAGAGCGAGAGAGAGAGGGATGTGATTTCGCTGGAAGGCCAGACAATTAGGGGCTGTTGGAGGAACGCATGACAAACATCTCAGCCGAGAGAGGAGAGCAAGACTGACAGAGGGGGGCAGACTCACGCACACGGGGGGAGAGAGATGGAGAGGCAGAGACATGGCTTTCATTTGAATGCTTAATCACCACCAAGGCTGGGGGGGGGGGTCGGTGAAATGACGTGGACTATCATGTGACACTCTACCTGCAATGTTTTCATTTCACTGTGTCCCTCTTCATTTGTCCCTGTCAACGGGAAGCTAAAGCCTCAATTTGCGAAATGTCACACAAGGACAAATTAAAGTAATTGGCAAAAATTGCCTCCTTCCTGCCATTTTGTCGCGAAGTTAAGTGTATTTTTATTCCAAATCATTGATCTTTTTTCACAGGTGTGAAATTCTGCCACGTGCGTTTTCACGACGCTGATGGCGTTTTCATACACTCACCCATCGATGACTAATCGGCAACGGGAATGGCCAGTCATGTATGACGACGTTTCCAGTGAGAGACGTAATTAGATGATGTGTGTGTGTGTGCGCGTGTGTGTGTGTGTAGAGCTCTGCCGTGTGTGATGTGCAGATGGGGATGGTCTGTAGACTCAGGCGGTAGGCTCGGATTATAAAGTGTGTGTTCGAAAGTGCGCTCCTCGCGCCCCACAGGTATGCCCGTGAACCCGTGCACGCGCACATTAAAGCAGTGGCGCGTGCACGACACGCGCACGAGCCCTGACGAAAAATGAAAGCCACACCGACGCGTCATAACATTGTTCTTCAACGTGGTTCTGTGGCGCTCAAGGTTTATTGACCGATGACATCACTCTCATGTTTCCATCGGAATGTGTAGCCTAGTTTTTGCAGTTGTGGGATCACACACACACGCGCGCGCGCACACACACATTTTCATCCCCACTTCACCTTCCCTCCTTTTCATATTGCTTCCCTCTCACTCAAGTCATCTCTTGCAATTCCTCTCTCACTCTGTGTGTGTGTGTGTGTGCGCGCGCGCGTGCCTGTGCGTGTCTGGACTCAATTCTCTCAGCCCGGCTCAGAGAGAGAGAGAGAGAGAGAGAGAGAGAGAGAGAGAGAGAGAGAGAGAGAGAACAGTCTTGTACAGGGGGAGGGATAGACATTCTCCAGCCGGGGAACGTAGCCTCAGTCTGGGCAACCAGAAGCAGAAGCAGAGCTGTCTGCCCCCCCATCAGCGCCACCCGTCTGCACCCCGTTTTGGACTAGACGCCCTGTGCTGTGACACTGTCTGCGAGGAGGGGTGTGTGTGTGTGTGTGCCAGTCGTGGAGCGAATAAAACCCAGCGGCTTGCGACATTAATAAGCAGCATCTTCGGTCCCCCACATCGCGAGCAGGGGAGCACAGCAGAGGAGAGAGTGAGAGGAGGGGGGACACAGAGGGTGCCATGGAGGAGAGGTGTGCATGCGTGTGTGTTTGTGCGCGGGGGCAGGGCAGTGGGATGTGTCGTCTGACGGACGCGGAGAGATGCTGTGAGCTCTGGTATTAGCAGGCAGCTGCGCACGGAGCCGCTCTCTCTCCCCTCCCTCCCCTCCCCAGCTGCTCTCCTCACACCGTCCATTCGCTGGAACCGGGGAATCGGCTCCACACGGCTCGCTGTGCTCACTACCGCTGGCGTCCTGCACGGGGATTTGACACAACCAGGTATGTGCAGCGGCAGAGCCCATTTGGGCGCTGGGTGCCTGTTTGCATGGCGGCAGGGGAGGGGGGAGATCTTGACTGTTTGACTTCATCCTGTATCTTCTTGTTGCTTCCCTCCCCTCCCTCCGTGGCCCTGACAGTGGATTAATGAAACGATATTTGGGGATGATGCGGTTGGATAGCATCATCTGTCGATGCCGCCGGGGTGAAAAACAGAGAGAATGGAAAGTGTTAATGTCATTCAGTCGTTTTGGTGTTTATTGTAAAATCCGCGTCCGATGCAAACTGCCGATTCCACAAATGTCCCATTGCTCTCATTCACACCTTTCCTATGCTGTTATGCATAACGCTCAACATGAACGCATGTGAGCAATGCTGTTGTTTCACACTGAGCAAATGCGATGAGACTAGTTCTCCTCATGCCGGCCAAAGAAATGGTAATATTTTGATTTATGAGGCGAGACAATCTGTTGTGATGTTGGCTGGTTTCCTAGGGCTGCAGGCAGATATTTCACTGTTGGGAAATACACAGGTTAGGAGAAGGGAGGTAGAATGGAGCTGAGGCTGGGCGTGAGGGCAATATGATCTGAGGATGCACACACCCTCACATGCTCATCCCCCCCGCTGGTAGGCTCCGCTCGTCTCTCAGAGCAGCAAATGCATGCTTCAAAGCGATCATGCACGGAGGCATGCATGTCGCACATGTGTGTGCACGCACGGCTGCACGCACAGCTGCACAGCCATGCACACACCGCCACATGTGCACTAATCCACACTCGGCCATAATCCATAATCATGTGTTCTAGAGACATGACGTAACACATGAGCATCTCTCATCTACATGCATCCGTTTCCAAAGGTTTGCACTAAATATTCCCCATTCTCACCCAGTATAACAAGAGAACCAACATCACAGCATGCAGTGTAATTGCTTGTAGCAGAATAACCCCAAATTGGCATACTTGGGCTTTCATTAGCAGAAAAGAGCAGATTGTACTATTGTGAGAAATAGGTTAGCATGCCTCCAACTGACACTCGTTTTCATTAAAGGAGAGTGGCAGAGATTGTACGACTGTGAGAAATGGAGTGTTTTAGAGCGCTCTGCTAATCAGATGTATTAGGATAAAGGGGGAAATGGGTCCCTGGGCATTAATGCAGGGCCTGGGGAAGCAGTGCCTCAGAGCATGGGGAGTGGGTGTGGCTGAGGTGCTCCCCCTTTCTCTGGAGGTTTCTCTAGTCTGACTCACAGATGGGAGGGACTCTACCTCAGGACCACAGGAATTCCCTGATTTTCTTTTGTCACAACTATTTTTGGGATGCTCCGACCAAGTTGATTATAAGTTATTGCACAGCATGCTAGACATGTTGTTGACGAGTAAGTGCACACTGAAACATTGGAGCAGTTGGTTCAGTGCCTTGCTCATGCACAAGCAGCTTATGGGGATAGAAAAAAATACAAACATCAAATGCCTATGGAACACTCACCGTGCTTGAACATGTCATGTTTACTGTATATTAAAAACCCAGTAATATTATGTACCAGGTCATATGATGTAATAACCTCAATAATAGCTCCTGAGACTGTACCTACCAGACAGGGACAGAGGGTGAATGTGTGTGAGCACATGCTACTAACATAAATTAATTGTTTTTGAAAACCAATAGCTGCTTCACTTATCACGTATCTCTAATATTATGCTCTCAGTGTGCATGAACAATGGCAGAGATACTGTATCTAAATAACCTAACATGTAATCTCATTCTCACATGTGCTCTTCATTGGTGGCTCAGAATAAATGAGACCATTTCATTTGTAGCGCATTTGCTGCTAAATCTGCTCACAGAGCCATTTCTTTGCAGGTTCTGTGTAAAATCGCTAAACTTGCATGAGTGGGATAAGGTGATCTAGTTATCTGTCATCCTTTTCTCCTAATTCTTGCATCATTACGCTCTAATGGGACGATACAGGCAATACCTCATGGGTGTTATCAAGTCATTTGCATATCAACTGTAGCTCTGGAAGACAGTGAATGCTTCATTTGTCAAACGTTAACATGCAGATGTCAGGATGTTGGCTCTGAAAAGAGAAAGGCCGCTCCCTAATTGGTGATCAACACTCATTAAGCACTAGTACTCTTTTAGTGTGATTTGTCCAGACAGAGTGCAGCCACAGTGCAGCACGGTGCTTTATATAAGTGATGTTCAGTCAATGGTACAGTAAACAGAGATATAACCTAGACCAGTGGCTCTCAAAGTGAGGGGGGGTATGGATCACTTAGTTGAATGATGACAGTGATTTATGTTGGGGAAATAAACAAATAGGAGCTTTCTGGTGCTATTTTGCTGACCTTCACTAAAATTCAAGTTGGATCCTTTTCACTAGTTGCCTCCTGCATCACTGCTAACAATTGATGGGGAGGGGTGTGGTCATGGGCCTTTTTTGGCTTCAGAAGTGGGGCATGCCAGAAAAAGTTAGACAGCGACTGTCAGCTCTGATTGAAGCTTAGTTTAGTACATTAAGTACATTAGAACAATTTGATCACAAATCCATTAAGATAATTGGTCAAAATTAACCAGCAGTTATTGTTGGGTGTACTTTGTGTGGAGTGTTATTTTATTATGGCCCTTAATGGTCGAGTCATTCAACAAGGTGCAGCTTAAAACAGACAGTGTTTTTGTTAACTATGCTTTCTAAAATAGCCTTTTAATTTTATGTATTGAATAATATTGGCTGAACGGGTAGTATCTGAAATGTAATACAAACCTTCCTTCCTTGAAGCAACATCTACTGATTACCCCGATTAGAAAACAGAATGTGGATTTATAGCTGCATGGATTATGAACTCTAGAGAACTTTTAATGCCCACTCTGCAACAGAGTCTGTCTGTTGACACCTAACAGCCGTGTGCTATAGCTGCTATGAGGCTGTGTCCAAAACGACACAAATCTGAAATTTACCACAACTGAACATTTGACTCAAGAATTAATTCAGCCATTTGGATTTACAGTTCCAAAAAGGAATTTACATAAAATAACAATTAGAAACCTGACGACTGAGCCATGTTTTCAACCCTAGTATAATATTCATGATCATATAACAACACCAAACGACACTGCGTATATATTTATTATTACATATTATTCATTATTCTATATTATATTTTTATTTTGTATTTTAATTTGCACCTATTAATAATGTAATATGCCTTATTTTACTTCCTTTCTTTTATAAACCACACCGAAACCATCAGCTTGGCTCAAAGCCAAAGTTTCTCAGCGTCCTGTGTGATAAGCTGCAACATACTTTGTCTCAATAATGTTATTAGTTTTGCTTTTTGAAATTTTCAGCCAGTTTTGTACCTCAAATTTGAAACTCTTTTACATAGTCTAACTGATAGTTTGGTTATATTCAAGTACTGTTCTAAGCCATTCAGCACTCTGCCTGACACTGACAGACACAGAGGAAAAGCAGCACATTTCTCCAACTTTAAGACTCCGCCTGTGCTCACTCAGAGACAACGTCCCCTGCTATCACCTTCATGGCGGCAAAGAGCAACAAAAGTGTGTGTGATCATACAGAAAGAGCCGCCAAAGCTAAGGAAGACCCAGCATCGCTGACCCAAGAACAGGGTGAGAAGTGCTTCATCTCAGCCCTGACCAACAAACAATCTAGTCTCACAGCCCTTTGTCTTGCAAAGGCCAAAACCAAGGCCTCACTCCATATAACACTGAAGGAAACAGTAGAGTTTGATGCCAAAGTTCTTAATCCATTATTTGCACTATTTGGCAATGAGAGGTTTGCGGTTGTTATTATCATCCACCATATTCCTTCAATTGTTTTGCAATTGATTTAGCTTCTTTAATCTGCTATCGGAGCCAACCAAATGTCTAACTCATTTATTATTTAGTAATATATTCCTTTCAATTTCACTTCATTTCATTTCATTTTAATTTCGCTGCATTCCACTCATAATTTATGTCTTATTCTTATTTCATGCCCACATTCAGTTCTGCTCATTATATTGTGTTATTCAAGTGTGTAGATAACAAATATTTTCATTTATTATGCTGTCATTTTTTGTGTTTCTTACGACACCCTACTGTACATGAAATCACTGACTGGGAAAACATCTCACTAATTTTAGATTGGCTGATTATAAATAAAGACTTGTTTTGCAGTTATGATTAAACGGTGCCTCTCATGACTGCATAATATCATTTTTAGTCTCAGTTCATCCTGCCGAAACCCTCTATAGTCTTATGGCTTTTCAATCAGCAAAGCAGTGTGCACCCACATAGGCGTTTCAATTACCCTGGCTGATTAGTCAGACCTGTGCTCAGGTTAAAGTTGGGCAGAGCAATGCTGGGAATGAAGAGATCTTAGCAAAATCTACATACTAATAAGAATGACAGCAGTGCAAGTTTTCCCACCATAACAGACGCAACAAAACTAGCAGGAGAGAGAGGGAGATGTCAGTCAAGTGTAGTCTGTAGGTGCCCACATACTCCCGAGAAGAGGTCTGATCAGGCAACATAAGTGAGACACCTGTGTGGGTGTGTAGCGGCTTTAAATCTTCAACTGAATTGCAAATGCAACTGTTCCTTAAGAAATTATTTTTACTGGGATGCCATACCACACCACTGACAAAAACAGTCATGTGACATAAAAAAAATGACTGACTCACTTATCCTGGTGGAATAAGTGAATAAGCCATCACTCTCCCACCCTAACAACCACACACCCGTAAGCAAGGCACTTAACCCTCAGCTGCTCACTGATTAACATAAGTTGACTGTGGTTGTGCTGTGGCACCTCTCAGTTTTAGCATGCAGATAGGAGTTTGAAATTAATATGAGAGCTAAAACTGTCAGCGAAAGTAGTTGAGGCAATGTCAGAACATATTTAAACAATATCTGATGTGATGTATTTATGGGAGGGACAGTTTTGGGTCGTGACCCATCAGTTGCAAAAGGCTGCTGCTGGCTTAAAGCCATTCTACAAGAGAGCTGAGTCATGAACCTCCTCATACCATACTGTAGACCTTCTTTACCTCACTGTGTTTTCATTCTATTTCTGTAATGATAGATTTTGCTGCTACTTTTTTTCTTATTTTCATGACTCACTGAGCTGTTATGGGATAGAATTCTGAAGGAAGGACAGTTCAGATTAAAGTACCCATTAAGATTGGCACTATTGCCAACTATTATCCAATACCTGTCAGTATTACATATAATAAAAATGTTTTACTTTTACAAAAAAATTCTGCCCCAGGCCTGCACCAAACTTTATCCTGGGATGTTAACAAATAGTTCTGGTTTCATTCCATCAAATGTGAATCTGGCACAGATTAATGATGAAAGATCTATTTGCTAATGACCGGTCTTTCTTCAGAGCCTAGCAATAAAAAGTAAGTGTGATGCTGTGTTTCACAGTTCATTTGGAGTGAGCATGTCTCTGTGGTCATGAGACTGTAGACACATCAAGCTCTAAACCCCAGAACTAATGTGGAGCAGCTGTCAGATCCCCCTGCACCACAAACATCCCTGTTTCCGACTGGCCAGGTTTACTATATAGAAAACTTACACCTCTCAGAACCGCTCCAAGCTGGTGAAGGTTTAACACTATGTAGCATGACTCAAGAAGTCTCTGGCCTCTTTTGCACAAACCAAAGATTTTGTCCACTTTTTAACTATATGGTCTGCTGCACATCATGGCACCTGCATGGTTCAGGTGCTAAACCATTCCAATTAAACTAATTGGGACAATAAATGTATGAAAACATAGGCCATTAACTTCAAATAGCCAAAACGTCTGCATCATCCTTATCGTTGTAATTAATTTATGCAAAATAGTCAACAGCAGATTTTTTTATGTGTTTGAATTTGACTTAAGAAGATTGGTGTGTCTAAATATCAGACCAAATATTGTCCAGGTTCTTTAGCTTCTGCATTTGTCATCAATCTAGATATTTATTTATGACAAACACGTTGTTGAAGTGCAACAGTGGTTTTGTACGGTGCTCTCGGTGTTTCACAGGCACTCTGACAAGAGCATTGTAGTGCTGAGGCAATTAGAATAATTGGCTACTGCTGTAGAAGCTGGATACATCAATGCAGCCAGTGGGTCTATTGACCTTGACTGACACACACATAAGCTACATGAGTGCACACACAGTCATATACGCTTGCAATTGATTAACCCTCTAACCCCCTGCTCACTCTCACACACGTGAGCACAAACAGCACTTACACATAACTTTCATTCTGTCTTTGCCTTTTCTTCTCTCTCTCCATCAGTTCCTTTGGAATACAGTTTAAGTGCCATCTAAGTAGAATGAGTGACTCTGTGTGATTTTCCGTAAGGCCAAGCACTTAAAGATAATTGGTTATAATATGTAAAATTTAAATAATAAAACATAAAAATTACCCTTAGTTTGAATAATCAGTTTTGACATGATGTGTGTTAAAGACATTTGTCTGTTTTCTTTGTAACTGCAAAGTAATAACTCAGGACGGGTTCTACTTGCTTGTGTTTAACTGTGATCCAGGAATCTGCATCCAAATTGTAAATGTTCTTTTTTTGTGTGTCTTTCAGAGAGATGTCCCTTTTCTGGAGGAAGGCCACTGGATTTAAAAGTATTAGCGAGCCTCTACGTGGACTGTGGTTTTAGTAGTTGTGAGCTGCCCCCACTGTCAAGCACAGGTTGATTGTGCTTGGCTCACCACTGCTGTATTCTCAGCCAACTTCTTTCACTAGATGATAAAAAACAGTCTGCAGGATTGCCATCCATGGTTTCTGCCCTAATAAAGACTATATCATCCTACTTTAATAAGATTTGCAAAGGAATGTTTACAAAGAAATTGGCAAACCCAATAAAGAAGAAAGAGAGAAGCGAAAATAAAGAGCCCAAATTGACCACTGATTTGCAAGCACATAATCTAGCTCTCTCTACCACACTGAAGACTACAGTTAAAAAGATTTCCAAATGCTCTTCGGCACGTAACATATCGCTTGAAGAAGACGACGGAAAGAACGACTGCTCATCCCTGTCCCCCACTTTCAGTTATCGTGTAGCTATTGCCAATGGACTCCCGAAAAGCTCTCTTCTTTTGAATAATAATGAAAGTATCTTTCCTGAGGTTCTTTCAATTGATAGTAGTTACTCTGACTCCTTGAGTGAGACAAAACCTGTCAGGAGACTGGATGAGCATAAATCCTACACTATGCCAGTAAGACGAAACAGGAAGAGCCTCATCAGTTTGGCTCCTTCTGATGGCAGTTCTGAGGGTGAACGAGTGGAACGCTCTAGTCTACACACACTTAGGCTGGGTGCTCTCCGCAAGTTAAGAAAATGGAAAAAGAGTCAGGAATGTGTTTCCTCGGACTCAGAGGTGAGCAACTGGAGGAAAACCTTGGGCATCCGGAGCAAGTCCTTGGACCGTGCTGGACGGCAGCAAAAGAGCTCGACCCTGGAGCCTGGCTCCTCCTCCACGGGTTGCATCAGTCAGACCCAGGATGTCATGGAGATGATCTTTAAGGAGCTTCAGGGGATCAGCCAGATAGAGACAGAACTGTCTGAGCTACGTGGCCATGTAAATGCCCTTAAAAGCTCCATTGATGAGATCTCTAGCAGTGTGGAAGTAGTCCAAAGTGAGATTGAGCAGCTTCGCTCAGGATTTGTCCAGTCTAGAAGAGAAACACGTGATATTCATGACTACATAAAACAAATTAGCCACCAGGCCAATAATTCAACCTTGCGGTTCCTCAATGTTCCTGAAGATAAGTCAGAGAAAACAGAGAATCTAATATATAAAATACTTAAAGACAAAATGGGCTTCATTGATGCCCATAAAACAATTAAAATTGAGCTTGCCCATAGGTTAGGGCAACAAAGAGAATGTTCTAATGCAAAACCCCGCCCTATTATTGTTATTTTTGTAACACCCCAAGATAGGGATGTAGTGTTGAAAAAATGCTATAAACTGAAAGGAACAGGCATTACAGTCTCTACTGATAGCTTAACTCATGATGGAAAGGAGAAAAAAGACAAAACAATGTCTTCTTCACAAACTTATGAAAGTATGGACATAAAGGTCTCAGGAAAGGATAAAGTAGTGGAGAGTGATGACTGGGATTCCATGGACAGTGATAAAGAATTAGATGAGTTAAGCAGAAATAAATATGCAATGGTAATTTCAAAACCTGCTCACAAGAGCAAATCAGAGAAGAGGCGATCCCATGACCATAGCCGGACAGGAGAGGAAGCAGGCTACTCAGGCGCAGTTCACTATGCTGATGACTCTTACTATGACCCAGACAAGCATGCAAAGGCTTACTACACTGATTTGACCCCTGGTTGGCTTTCCCAGAGTGACTATTCCACCCCTAAACTCAGCCGCTCTGAGTCTGACTGCTCAAAACTTTGCCAGTCATACTCAGAAGACTTTTCAGAGAGTCAGTACTTTACACGGGCTAATGGCTGCTCCCTGCTGTCCTCCTCAGATCAGGAACTGTGGCAGAGAAAACAAGAAGACATGGCCTCCTCGTGGTATGCTAGTCCCAGTCACCCACTTGGCCATGAGAATCAAACTTATGAACACAATGAAGTTGAGACCACAGAAACTATTGACAGTGGGGTGAGCAATGGACTTGTCTGCATGTCTGGGGACAGAAGCCACTACAGTGGCTCCCAGCTCTCCCTGCAAGGTGACCTATCACCCTGGAAAGACTGGCATCATCTGGAGCAGGGTGCTGACTCTGGCTTGGAAGCCTCCATAGAAGTTAGCAGTCCCTTTGACCCATCAACAATCCCCGGTTTTCCAGAAAACATCACTAAGTGTCAGGAGGTTGATTTACAATTTGAAGGAGATGAGGAATTCATGATGCTTGACAGGGAATCTCCCCTACCACCTATAACCACCCACATTATTCCTCCCATCACAGAACGGGAGTCCATCATCAAGACATCTGCCCGGCAGTCTAAAGAGGGATGTAAAGTTGGCACAAAAGAAAGCACGAAAGTTTTGTCTAAAGATGCCCCTAAAGCAGCTGCTAAAGTGACACATAAACAAACTAAATTGGCTCACAAGGAAGAAACCCCCAAAATATTGCCAAAGGAAAGCGCGAAGGTATCTGCTAAGATTTCACCTAAAGTGACCTCTAAAGCAGCTCCTAAAGAGTCACCTAAAGATATTCAGAAATCAGCAGCTAAAGAATCCTCTCAAGTCCTCCCTAAAGACATTCCCAAACCCACACCTAAAGATGTCACAAAGCCTGCTGTTAAAGAAGTATCTAAAGGGTCATCTAAGGTGACTTCGAGTGAGGCGTCTAGAGTCACTCCAAAAGTGACCCCGAAAGATAGCCCAACAATGACCCCAAAAGAAAGTCCAAAGGAGTCTCCTAAAGAGAGCCCTAAAATAACCCCATTTGAGAGCCCTGTCTCAACCCCTAAAGAGTCCCCTAAAGAATCCCCTAAAATCATTGCTAAAGAACCACCACAAGTTGCATCTAAACCAGGTGTGAAAGTTGCTGCTAAAGAGGTTACCAAAGAGGCTGCAAAACTACCACCAAAAGAAGTTCCAAAAGAGATGCCTAAGGTAGCAGCTAAGGAGACTGGTAAAGTACCCACTAAAGAAGTTTCTAAGATTCCACCAAAAGAAGCCCTGAAGGTAGCCCCTAAAGAGACTCCGAAGGTGCCCCCTCAAGAGACCCCTAAAGCAGCCTCAACAGAAGCCCCTAAAGAAGCACCCAAAGCATCCTCTAAAGATGCCCCTAAGGAACCCCCCAAAACACTTCCTAAAGAAAAATTCCCTGAACTGGATGTCAATCACAGCTTTCACCAGACTCAGAACAAGTCTTCAACTATGTACCGCAGTCAGAGTGAGATTCGAACAGACAAGGTTGAGGAGGTTCCCAAGTCTTGGAGCAGTAGGCTCAGCATAGATCTCAGTGAGAAGTCCTTTGGTTTTGGCTTTGGCTCTACACTACAAAGGGCCAAGTCAGCTCTGGAGGTTGTTTGGAAGTCTGGCTCTCAGACTACCCCTGTTCCTCCTGAGGAGCCCGCCAACTCCTCTTCCTCATTTATGGGGCGTTTCCGCACCCTGTCCACCTCCACTGTAAATAACTCTAGTTCTACAATCGACTCAGATGTCTGCACAGAGCCTGTCTTCTACAAGGCAGAGGAAGAGAAAACAGATGCAGAGGCAGAAGCTGGAGAACAACCAGTGGATAATGAAACGCATTATGTTGAAGTGATGGAGCAGGTACTGGCTAACTTGGAGAACATAACTAATGCTAATGAGACAGAAGAGATAGATGAGCCTACACAGGAGTGTGAGACATCTCAGGACTATGATGTGTCTGATGACATTGAGGCCACTCAAGACAATGATGACTCTCAGGATTTTGAGGCCTCTCAAGATTTTGAAGCCACAGAGGAATATGAGGCAAGTAAAGAAGCATGTGTTCTCGAGTATGACTGCAGTTTGGATGAGCAGTATGATGAAGAGTACATTGAGGACTATGAAACCCAACTCACTGAGGATACTGCTGAATATGACGCAATGGTGGAGTACGTGGACGTGGAGGAACCAGATGAGGACAATGATGTGACAGAGGAGATGGAAGAGGGTGATGAGGAGTTAGAGGCGGTAGAGGAGATAATAGAGGAGGCCATTGAGGTTACTGAAAAAGTGGAGCAACAGCAGGAGGATGAAAACAAAAATGTTCCAGAGGAGAAGCCCACAGAGGCCCCACCCAAGAAACGTGTTCGACCCACATTCAAGGAGGCAGCACTGAGGGCCTACAGGAAACAGATGGCTGAACTGGAGCAGCAGATCCTGGCAGGGGGTATGACTTTCCTCTTTGTTTGTCATAGTGACACTTTGATCTTGTACAATGCTTTACATTGTCAACACATGACAGGTCATAACTGTGTTTCTCTATAACACATATAAACATACTTAAATAATAGTAAAAATAAGTCATTGTCAAAACCAAGTCCCAAGCTACTGGGACTTCAAGAAATATATCAATCTTTTTTTGTAACAGTACATTAACTACAAATTGTGAACACTTTACATTCAAATTTGCTCTCTGAGATTTGTCAGAAAATATCAAAAAGGAAAACATAGGCATCAAGGAAAGGGCAACGTGAATTTCAATTGTGTTGCACTGAGAAGACAGACGGACAGAAATCAACTCGAAAGTCTCAGATCGTAGTGGATCTTAGTGGCAGTCTGAAATCTGTTTGATTTCTTTGGTGGAGAGAAGGCCAAGACTTGAAACTTGGTGGTTAAGTTTGTTGAATTTATGGGAACCTCAGGCTTTGATCTGCTCGAAGGATGTCTCTTTGAACTGGTGATTTATTTTCAGGCGAAAAAACTGAAGAGGGGACTCTCTCTCAAGGTGCCAGTGTTACTGGCTGCTGATTGACTGTATTTGTATTCCAGTGGTTCAGTGCTAGATTCTCTTGTAGCAGAATGTTGCTCAAGGGATAAGACTGTTGAAAAATGTTTCTGGAGGTTTATCATTTATCATTAAAGTTTGATAGACCTCTGCACTAGGCCTGGCCTCCTCCTCAGTTCTTTACCACAAATAAAAACTTGACGACAGTCTGTTATTGGGGTATCATCGCGGTGGCACAGATAGACAGTTAAAGCAGGTATGAACATGACGTTTGTAAATATTGACTTACCACTGAGAATGCTCTGTAATATTTAATAATAAATCATTCTGTACTTGTAGCTGAATATTTTGCCAATACTCACATGTGTCTATTTGTATCATACGTCCAGCCTCGCTGCAGTGGTTGCCTTCAATCAAAATGCTGTTTAGCTGATGCATCAAGGACACAATTTAAAATCATCACTGGCATATAAATGGTTAAAATTGATTCAGTGAAGGAAAAGTAGTCTTTGAACTGGAATGAAAAAAGAGACAAGGGATTTTCCACTCTTACTTAAAATGAAAAAGCTCTTGACCTACATATTTTGCTGTGGCACTCATGGTGAGCCAGGTACTGTAGTTCAGGGAATACAGGCTACACCTGAAGATTTGACAGATGTGTGCACTAACATTTTCAGTGGCCACTTTCATCCAACACCCTGCACAGAATAAATTCAGCCCTGTTATTTATGGAAACTCTTAAATTAGGAAAGCTTCCTTCTCTCATATGGTTGTATGTGCCCATGCCTCCTAACCTTTAAGACCAAGAAACCGCAGCTCATATGAGGCATTAGTAGGCGAGTTAGCTATGACAGAACACTATACATTATCATCAAAATTATCACCATTGACCTACATACGATAACATTTAGTTCAGTCCACTTTTAAAATGTGTGTTGACTCATGTCTCGCACTCCGGCACAGTGAGACTATAGGCAGAAGGAATGCACCAGTAATTCTTGTTGAAATTAAAGCCCAGTTGGAATGGATCTTTGAGACTATTACCAATATTGATATTTGAATTTAATAATCTGGGACAATTCATGGGCCTACATTTGTTTTTTAACTTGACACACAAAAGCAAAATAAGCATGATTTTGAAACAACTCCGACCAATACATACTCAGTGGGACATTTTACAGCTGAAAAACAAACTAGTCAGTGCTCTGTGGTGGTTAATTTATGTAATGGTGACAGAAATCTAAATCTCCACCAACATGCTGTAACTTTGGATTGTCTGCACTGAAAGTTGTTACTTTTTATTAACTGTTATTGTCCATTTTGATTCTTATACATTGCTTTTTCTGGTCGAATGGGCGAGAAGGGTTAGAAGTCAATCCGGCTGTCTGACTCATTGACTGATTGACTCATTTCTCACTGCTGACTCATGCATGTGCGAGCTTAGGCGTGCAGTAGACTCTGGGCATATGACTCCTTGTCCTCACCGTCCCGTAGCTTTTGGCTCTTTTCTCCATCTTTCTATAAATCAGTTAGTGGCCTTGTCTCTAGCTTTCGAAAGTCTTTCTATATTGCTCTTTCCTGGTTCTGTGCACAGTGATGTTTGAGTCCAGATGTCATAGCCATTATTAGTTTTCACTTTAGCAACAGTGCACAAACATATTGTCTGTCTGAGACAGGCCAAGATGAAGTGACAAAATGTGAGTCATAGAGTACCCTGGAGTAACTCTAAACATAAAAAAGGTACATGTATGGTTACATTAATCTAGTGTGAAGTCAGTGTTTGGGTCCACATATTATATAGCAATTAACTAGCCTTGTGTACTAATCCTTATCCTGATGATAAGACACCAATGTTATTATTGGTACTAGCCATTGTTGGGCATTGTTATGCACATTATTTATGGAGTGGCAAATCCTACATTTGTAGCATAGTAAGGAGAAAGTTTGTACACTTCCAACTATAAAATGATTGACATGCTGTTTCCATTGTCATCCAAAACACTCGCATGCTCATGTATTTGTTTGACACATAAAGTGTAGGCAATGCTATCTGACATTAAAGCCCTTAGCCCCTGGACAGTTTGCCCAGTTTTAATCAATCCTTAAATGCTACATTACCACACACTACCTGACATTTAACACCTTTACACATTTGCTATTGATAGAAACAGACCCAGTATGCATTTAATGAGCGCTAGTGACAATGTGTAAAATTCATTATGCTGCTGAATGAGATGTAGCCATAGATGGAAGCACACACAGGCATACTCTCTAACACCACCCCTCACCCTCTACCCCCCCACCCATTAGCTTTATGCCTTCATCTCTCGTAACTGTTATGTGCTCATCATGCTCGTGCTCTGAGGCGTGCTCGCTGGTCTGTGTTGGAGCCGTGAAGGGAGTCTCAGCAGCGCTGCCACTCCTGCCAGGCCTGTCTTCAACTGGCTACAGCAGCGTCTGTATTCAGATGCTAATTCACACTCCCAAGGGCATTCTGTAACCAGGTCAGCCTTGCTTGGAATATTTATAGAGGTCTGCTGCTAGTGAAGTTTGCTGCTTGCTCCTGGGGGAGCAAAGGAGGTAGACCCTCTTTATGCTTAGTGCACCATTTCCCGAGAAAGTGTGGATATGAAAAATTCAGATACAGGGAATGAAGACTCTCTGTTGTTGTTTTAGTTGATATCATCTAATTCAAAGCACTGACTGATTCAATATCACTGTCTTCAGCTGAGTGCTGTAAACAGGGAAAGCTTCTTCCCCACAGTTTACAGTCATAACTTGGAGGAGCTATGACTCTTGTTTACATTACATTACCTCTGGCTTTCAGATTAGATGCTTAAAATACAGTACTCTTTCTCTAATTGCAGTGCTGCCAAATCATCCTCATTATTTCGTGCTTGTCCTCTTCCCCCTAAACTTGCACTAGAATAATTTCATAATAACTTGGATTCAGGCAATAGTTTTGCCTTCATGTGTACAATTTAAATCTTTCAAAAACAAAACAAGCGTATTTCTGATTAGATGAGGGAAGATAACCCGTTTTACCCCACTCTGCTCTACTCCTGGTTCATGCCCACAGGGATTCTATTTTTGAGCTGAAACTGAACTAAATTAACCCTCTGACACAAGCCTGCTACAGCCTCAAACATTTAGTTATAGCTGGAAAAATGGGAGCAGAAGAATGTTACTGTTGCTCATGTACTGTAGCTGATGTGTCCTCTCCTATAGTAGGGAACGGTCAGATCTTGTGGTATTGTTTGAGTCATCAGAGGGACAAGCAGTGGACACGTTGGTAGCGCAGGCACCCAGGACATTCACATCTCACTCTGTGCTAGCAAATTTCATTACATCAAAGCCTGGAGGGCTGCAACCTCTCACTACACACTTCTCCCGTGGGTCCTCCTGTTTTATCATAAATCTGTTATCCTGTAAGTGATTTGTGAGATTATTAATGAAGCAGCATTTAGATTGGCTAATACATGATAATGTGAAATGTTTTTGGATTACATCCATCTGTAGAGGGAAAATTACCTGTTTTTACTGTCATCTAGCAGTAGCACGTATCAAGCTGTACAAAAGAGGTGCAAGCAATGAATACACAGCCTTACATAGTTGTAAGATGACAGATACATGTAAATGATGCATGCTGTGAAATGCATTACATAATAAATAAATAAAATAAAATAAATAGAAAAATATGTACAGGCATATGACTATACAGATATAATAAAAATAGTTCCCAGTAGTTCAGGGGAGTCACCAAACAGCACATCACAATAATCAGTATTTTAGTGGAAATGCATTATTTAGCAGTCTTAACCAAATATGATCATGCTGAATTGCACCAAAAAAATAATATATGATACAAAAATGTAAATAAAAAAGTGTAAAAAAGTTGGTCATGTAAATTTTGTCAGTGTCTTCCACAGCATCTGGCTGATCTATCATGTGCATTGGCGTTGTGATTACTGCTAGTTTCAGAAAGGAGTGGTGGATGCTCTTTTCGGAAGAATTTCAAGTTCAGGATTTAACATAGCATAGTTAAGCTGCAGATTGTATGGTGGGCTTGTTTGTTGCCTTGTCTGACTGAGTGGGGGTCTTGTTGAAAGTTGTCTTTTAAATGTTGTGTCTTCATTCAGGCTCTACAGGGTGTCCTCCTGACATTACCTTGGTTTTGGTTGGAGAGGGAAGGATGTGATAACCACCGTGGCTTTACTGCAAGGCTGGGCTGGACTGGGACGAAAAAAATTGGCCCTGGCACTTTTGGCCCAGACTGGCCCCCCACAATCAGTCAAACACCATCCTTAAGTACACCATCTTTGCGACCCCCTTAAATATCCGTACTATGCTATTCCCCAAATCCGTCGCGTGCACCATGCAGATACATTTGTCCAGTTTAGGCGACCAAAACTGGTTGTTGTCAGGGAAGGACTGTCCCAAAATAAACTTTTTGAGAGTGTCAACTTAGGGAACCAGCATATGATTGAGGAAAACCCATGAACTTGCGTAAGATTTGTGGTTGGTCTTGAAATGCTGTTTAACATTAAATATCTGGAGCACCTGTTTGCGGTTGAGGGAGATCATTTCATCTGTCCCCCGAGGTCTGATGAAGTACGAGTTGAAAACGCCTTTTCTCCTCAGCCACACAGCATTTTTCCATGGTGGGTTTTCCACCTCACTTCCACATTTACTGCTGAGGTGTCCACTGAAATCACTAACTTTACCTAACAGCACTAACATTGATGACAGAATGTAATTCCTTGCTCCCAGTAGCCATGCACCTGGTAGCTTTCTACATGTTGTCATTCCTAGCCTGTCAGACGCTTGTTAAGGGGATGCGGTTTTACACAGTAGCCAAGTAGTGCATTAAATGTTGGCTATTGGAAGTATTGAAATGGGCTGCAGATGATTAAAATTTAATGCATGCATTTCGTTTCACATTTGGGGGGCGCACAAAATGTTTCAGAGGGACGCCATTGGCCCGCGGCCTGCACTTTGAGAGCCCTTGTCCTAAAATAAACCTGTGTTGATGGTTGGTAGCAGACACGTACCCTGGTCTCCAGGTAGAAGTGGAAGTGTTGAATGGCGCTGTTGCAGCACTACATGAAGGTCAAACTAATTCCTGTCTTGGCACCAAATGGAAATATGGGCCATTTTAAGCTGCCTGAGCAGAGATCACACCCAGCCAGTGCAAAGCTGCTGTTCATTTTGTGTGCCTTTCACTACGAACTCCCGCCCTGCATTTTTGAGTAGAGCACTGATCATTTGTTAGGTAACGCTAAGAAGGCTGCTCATAGATGAAGTTCAAGTTGTTGAATATTAATTCACAAATGTTGTTTCTTGTTTAGATGTCATCTGGTTCATTTTTACCCGAATGTGTTTTAATGTTAGTTGCCAGTCAGCGAGCGATGTAACATTATTGCTGGTGTGATTGGAACTGTTATGATTCTTCACATGCCATTGAAAAGGTTGGCACACTGTGTTTAACTTCAGATATTAAGTTAGTCATCACTGAACTTCCTTTTCTCCAGTAAGACTTGAACTTGGCGTAAAGAGGAAACACCAGCAGGCTTTTCTGCTCTGGTGAGCTTCAGTCTATCTGTAGTGTGACTTGTATATTAAGAATGACAGGCAAAGTTGACATGGTTGCACTTTTGGTGCAGCAGTTGGCTTGTCGATGCAGCTTTTTTGTTTGTTTGTTTTCAGTCAGGATGTGTTCAACTCTGCGGCCTATGCTCTGCGCTGAGGTCTTGCTGGTACTGTGATCCAATGAGCCAGACCACAAAAGTACAAAGTGGTCGTGTCAGCCTCGACTCCACAGTCACTCTCAACTTTCCTGCAGCAGCATTCAGTTGTGACAGGTCCTGCTCCTCTTTGTTATCTTGCTTTTCTCTGTTTTTCATGAGCTCCCTGGAAATACTCCTGTGCCCTCGCTGTGCTGGACTGTGATCATGACTGGGAACAGCCATCTGTTAAAACAAGGGTCTAGTGAAAATCTTTCATCACAGATTTCTTAATTTTATAATGCTTTTTCTTTATTAGTACATCTTTGTGTATATGTGTTCCTGAATGTCCACATTAGAACACATGTTCCTCTGTGTGTTGGAGTAGGGGGTCCTGGTTATGCTATCAGC
Source organism: Chelmon rostratus (assembly GCF_017976325.1). Lineage (NCBI taxonomy): Eukaryota > Metazoa > Chordata > Actinopteri > Chaetodontiformes > Chaetodontidae > Chelmon > Chelmon rostratus. The sequence continues at coordinate 23,227,256 of NC_055658.1, read as the reverse complement.
CATGTGCAGGCTTTTCTGCTCCAGTGAGCTCTGATCTATGTGCAGCATGTGACCATGTGTGTCAGCGCTGAAACGCAGGATTTACTGTTATTGTTGTTACTGCAACACTTTGCCCACAGCGCACACACTCAGAGGTTTCCTACCAATCAATTACATTTTTGTTCCTCAGATTTAAGGCACCTGTGAAATGAGGTTTATATCAGCGGCTGTAGTCTATCTTTGTGGTCTGGCTTTATCTAGCGCAGCTGCAGACTTTCTGGAAGAGGAGATGGCTCTATCTTGTATAGCTGTGCTGAAAGTAGCTGAGCTGATCGCTGTCCATGGTTCCCGCTTGCAGCTTAGCACCTCTTTGAGTGCCGTGTCTCTGCGAGTGTGCAGCTTTTGCTGTCACCTCACCCAGTAGAAATATGTTGTCACCAAAAATATGCCGTCTGTACAAAAAAAAAAGCCTTTTCAAGAAGTTATACAATCTAATTAGTTTCATGGTTACTAGAAAACCTTTTTAATGTTTTTAAATTATCAGTACCTCCGTGAGGACCATCATCATGAAAAGATATGCACTTGTGGTGAACACTAATGGCACTCTAAAGCACTCTGGGTAATAGCATCCACCAAATACTGTGTAACGTCTTCTCAATTGATATTTTAATGGTTATCAATTAATATTTTCGTGTTGTGATTTTTTAACTGGTGCCAACTTTCAAGTAAAGAGACAAAACAAAATGAATCAATACCTGCAAAATTCAAGAAAGAAGCTAATTTATCATTGCTTTATGCTGCATTAGTGACGCAGTAACTGCATGTCAACAACAAACGGTGTGTCGCATTGTTTTAATCAGAACGGCAATTTGATCTTTCTCTGGTGAACAGCTGTTTTCTGTTTGTAGCACATTAGATCGTGATTATGCTGCCATTTATCACCCATGGATCAATAGCACAGTAATTACACCTCTGCAGTCTTGCTTATTTAAAGGGCTTGCCCTCTTGCAGTTTGTCTCGAATATGGGAATATGATGCCAACTGCTTGTGCTTACCTAATGTTCTACATCTCCATAGCTATGACCGTTAAGTCACGTACTGTAATCGATTAAAGGCATCATTTGATTTGAAATATTGTGCAAAGAATGAATGAGTGTCACATATTGACCTTCAACCTGTGAACCTTACATTGTACGTTGCTTTTTCTACCGGTTCTACCTCATACAGTCTTCCTCTGTTCATAGCTATTCCCCCTGAGGCACATGTTGACTGTTGCCATTTCTGCATAAATTGTTTGGCAAAACAGAATTGTGTCATCAGGCAGTAATAGTAGATTCATGTCCTAAGTGTGTGTATTTTTCAGTGAGCTGCTCTCTCCTAACGCTTCACCCTCCTGTCATTCTCTCCTTTCAGACAGCAGTGCTTTGGATACACAGGTTTTAAGTCATTGTTTATCATCAAGCACGTGGACACGTGTGATTTCCTTGCATGTGCATGTGTTTGTGTATATCTTTGTGAGTGTGTCTTGTGTTTTGTGGTATGCTGGCGTGATGGTGTGTGAGGTTTGTGTCTCCTTTGAATTGGATTTGAAATATTACATCTACCTGAGTGTACCTGTGAGTGTGCGTGTTTGTTTTCCTGTAGATACACTGAAGGAATATCTGTAGGTATGAAGGAGAATGCTGCATGTACCTTCGAGCCATCTGACTGTCACTTTGTGCTGGTTGTCCTTTTATTCCTCTCCTTTCAGAAAATGATTTGTGTTTCAAACTGACCATTTTGGTCAGTGAGGAGGGAGCGTTACACAATAGGCAAATCTGGCCTGAAGCACCAAGAGCGGCAAAACTCTCAGTCTTGAGCCCACAAATTACATTGATGTGGAATAATTTGGTCTTTTGCCTGTGGTGCTTGCCTCCCTTCTCCCCGTGCTGTACTCCTCTCCTACCATTTATATGATCCTGAATTGACCTCCACATGTACTGTATGTTCCCAAGTACATTATATTAGACTGTACATTTGATTTGTTTGCATTTTGCTGCTGTTTGCATTTAGTTGTGTGCACTGACTGTACCTTATACTTTCTTGTTTTACATTGTGTGTTTCCTCTGTCTGCAGCCGCGCAGTGTTTTGGATCCCAAAGTGCTCGGCTTGCAGTCAGGAGGGTGAGTAGTGGCTCGCTTCCTTATCTGATCGGTTCACAATTACACAAATCTGAGCTGCTGTGCTGTTTTGTACCTCCACGCTGAGGCTCATGCCGTAGAAATATTACAGACATGCTGATTCTCTGGCAGGCTGCCCCAATTAAGGTATCGTGCTCCCAAGATGCTTATACAAATGATTGATGCCTTCACAGCATCTGTAAACATGTAGACTAATGTGTATGAAGTTACAATTAATGATGAAAGTCTACATGAAACATAGATGAAGCCAACTGTTATATCATATGAAGTCATGGGAAAAATAGCTCATAATCATATAGCCTCCATTACCCCGACATGCCGATGCAGCCATCTGTAGCATGCATTGTGCTTAGAGGCAGGGAGAGCCAGGGGCCCTAGGGTGAGGCAAGGGCCAGTGCAGCTTGTCACGTTGTGTATCTTTAGGGTCATACCACTGATGTCGCTGAGAGGGCTGACAGAAAAGCTTGAGGAGCTTTATCTGTGTGGAGGCATTGGAGCCTTGATGTCATGTTGAGGTCATTAGAGAGGCTTTGAGTGACAGTTGAGGTGATGCCACTGAGAGCCTCATGGGAAAGGAGCAAGACTGGTGGGGAAGCGGCGAGGGGGCCCGTGAAGTGTGCACAAGGGAGTTGGAGGATGGAGTGGGCGAGAGAACTGGAAGTGAAGTGCCGCAGAGACAGCTGAGAAAAACTCAGCTTAAAGTGTCCGTATTTGAGGTGTGAGATCTCACTTTCAGTATCCATAGCATGTAATAGAAATCCAGCAATAGGTATGATGTGTATCAATAATAGGCATCGCTGCAGCAATACCCTGCCAAAATGTAGATAACACGCAAGAGAGGGAGTCCGTGGGAACAGCACAGGGTGAAAGGGATTACATGGAGCTCCAGTGTAGGTGGTCGGCATCATGTGAGGTGAAGAGGACGGGGTGAGACAGGTTAGGCGGGAGGCGTGATCCATGGTGGTTGCCGTCTGTGTAAATCAAAGCCCCCCTTTCACCGTAGTAATGTCTCCCCCAGCATGGCATTATTATGATATTAATACACCTTAAATCTGTCTGCTTCTCCAGGGCTGGCAGTATTCTTTATGGTATTGACAGCATGCCAGATTTACGCCGCAAGAGGACAGTGCCTCTTGTCCGAGACCTGGTGAGTCATCTGCCGCAACAAGGTTATTTGTGATTTATGTGAAATGTATCTGCGTGACCCCACATTATACCACATGGGTGGAATCCTGCTCTGTGTGCGTATGGATCCAATAATAACTTTACAGGGAACCTAGTTAAATGTGCCGGGGCTTTAGAGAGACAGTGTTTGTTTCATATCATTACATGATATTGCCGCATTAGCACAGGACTTACAATAGCCTGAACAGTCTTTATCAAACACTGGTTGTCAAAACATCAGTTGATTACAGGTGTGTTACAGCACACCATCTGTTTTATTTAAAACATTTTCATCACATACAATCTGTAGATTTGCTTAGGGATGGGAATTGATAAGATTTTGTTGATACCACGGTGCCACTGTCGATTCTGCTTATTGGTCCAACTCTTTATCGATTCCCTTATCGATTCCTGATCAGCTTACTGTGTGGAAAAAAGTAGGCCTACACAGGTTTTCAGCACCGGCGCAACTGTTTTCTTATCTCTGAGTCTGAACACGCCATAGAAACGGCAGATAAATATGCCGGCATCATTAAAGGGAAATGATGCGCTTGGAGCGCACAGCTCCGACGCACAGGACAATTTGTATCTCGGCTGGAACCAGTTCTCCATTCCCATCCCCAGACTTGCACTGTAGTTTCAAAATGAATTTCAAGAATCGCATAAACATTTATTGTGATAAAAACAAGCCAGCAAGGAGCTGATTGGTGATAAAAGCAACCACTTAAAACTCTGGCTGTTTAGTGTAGAGCACTGCCTATTGGTGATATTGGGGATGTTAAAAGTAACCTTAGCTATAACTCTATGGCTTGATTAATTAGCCTGGAGAGGGTGTTTAAGGCATAGCATCACAGTGATGCTCCCCCATTTGTTTTTATTGCAACATAATGTGTCATAACATATCCCACAGAGAGGCCTGTTGCAGTGCAGTCGACTTTAGCACTGTGCCACATGGTTAGCCTCTCTGTTTGAAGCAAATAGCCTTCATGTCTGTTTATAACTGTTTGTCCATTATGTGCTGCACAGTGTGTGTCTGTCTTGTCTATGTTTGTCTGTCATCTTCATATGTTTTTAGTCAAAAGGATGGAAAACAATATTAGGGCTAAGTTACTTACAAACAACCTGTTTAATACTTCGACATTCTGCACTTTGAAAGATTTAGAGTTTCTTGTGACATGATATGGTTATGTAGCTTGATGTCATACACGTAGATGCTGATGAATGTTTATATCACAGTGAACAACATGAGTTGATGCTGTATTTGTCCATATCTCTCATGAAATTAATAACCAACAATGTCTTGGTAAGTATGGGTTGTTGTTTTTTATTTTTTACTTTTATTTTTTGGATTTTGCGTGTATATTTGCCATTCCTACATAGACCCATAACAGCTATGGGTGATATTTTTCAGTGAGTTGTCAGATTTCAGCCTCGCCGATGCTTGGCCATTTATCTTCCTTTTTTTTCTTTCGTTGCTCGGCAGGGGTCGAAAAATTGTACACAACTTGAAATGTTGACAACTCAACCCAAAAATATATCCGAGAGACTTCATTGACTTCTGATTTAACTGTGTGGGGCTTTTAAATCATGTAAAAGTGACACTGAGCAAGCCTTTTACACTTGGGATGAAGTCAGTAGTCAGCAAACTAATTGGTCCCCTTTTCATGCCTCTCCTTTGTCAATGTCCCCCATTTGCTGTGTGATTGCTTCAGGGCAGCGACAGCGTTTGATTGGAATGGACAGCAGGGTTCCCCCATGCTATGGCGGGATGCAAAAATGTAAACACAAAAATGAAAGTGGAAAATCGATTCACGAAGCATTGAACGCTCCACTGTTGCTGAATAGATAACATCTGGACGTGCAGGGTCATTTTGTATTGCCCGTAGCATCCTCAGCAGTGCTGGTGCATGTTGATAAACTTACATCAACACTCACAGTTCATGTAGAGGTCACGTTCCCTCCTACATTCTCCATGGCTTCCATGGATCTTTACCATAGCTGGGCTGTACAGACGAGAGGGTCGTGGTAAAGACTGATCCAATATTGTCAGCTGTCCATGTCTGCATTCCTCTGTTACGTAACTTCCTCCAGTATGGGATAAATGTGTATCAATCTCTGGTCACCCAAACTCAATGGATATCAATATAACAGCTAATTTACATGTGTGTATACGTGCGCGTCTGTGCGTGTGTGTTACCTGTTTGTGTTTGTGAGAGTGCTTTATGTGGACGTGTACTGTTTAATACCGTTTGAGTAAGTTTGAGAATGTCAGAGCAGATGCGTGTGTGTTGTTTAAGCGTGTGTGTGCGTGTGTGCGCGCGTGTGCAAGTACGGTGTTGTGCAGTACAGCTGGCTTCACCCATACGTGAGTGTGTGTGTCTCGTGTTTGTGTCAAACTAATGTGCAGAGCAGACAGCAGAAAATATGATCAAAGCTTCATCCAACAGAGAACTGAATTAAATGCCAAGCATGACTGCAGTTTAGTAACTTCCAATGCATGAGTGGATAAAGAATCATGCAACGGCTGTATAATCTCTCTTGATGAATAGTTGAATCTTTCTAGAGCTCTATGCCCTAACCGGCAGTCCTGCATGGCAGTTGAGACACCTATGCGCTCAGTATGGATAATAAACACATTTCCTCTGCTGTTTGTGCTTTTCAGCATTCACCCTCCCGCTCCTTGTCTAATTCACTTTATTTCTTTCACTCTCTAACCGTGGCCTCCTGGAAAACACAGGCTTTGGTAAGCTTACTCTCTGTGTTTGTGCACAAGTTAAGAGCAACAGATGGGTCCTTTGTCTTTAGATGCATCCATTAGTAAAAACTTCAAAAGTCTTGTTTTTTTATTTACTGTTCTTTAGCTAATTTTCCATGCCAGTGATATTAAATGTGTGATTCATTTGTACTCAGGACTATTCCTCCTTCTGCAGAACAATATGAGACAGTTACAAGATGTTTCACTATAAAGATGTGTGTAATTTAATTGAGATACTGCCCAAAACTGCAAATAGGTAAAGTGGGTCAGTGGATTTATCCCTTTCCATCATCTTTCTTTTCCTCTTCTCTCAGACCCTCACTGCTCGAAAGGCAGGCATCTCGTTCGCTCTGGTGAACCGGTCCACCCTGAATAACGAGGACCTGGTGAGTACTAACATGCCTGCAATGCCTGCATGGAAAATCATTGTCTGTTTATTGTGGAGTCTTATTGGGTTATGGGGGGTTCTGCAGGGACATGAGATGCTAGACCCGTGCTCTCGTTATTTTTTAGGGAGGTGTTTGGAGAACAGAGTGTCGGGGCTCTGACAGACTTTTATAGCTGCGCTGTTTGCTGCAGCCATTGTACTTCAGGGCCCGGGATCACGTTGCCAGGAACACAGGGTTCCAAAATGAAAATGAGATGGGTTGCATTAGCTACTGGCATTATTTCTTTAGATGTACATAGAGCATGGCATCATCTGTCTGTCTGCCTGTCTCTGTCTGCAGTGCAGTTTATTAAAATAGAGTCTGTGGCCACCTACTCACTCTTTCTGCTGTGCTCCTTCTGTCAGATCTTTTGGCTGAGTTCAGAAATTAAGAGATGGTCCCATCATTTCATTTTGACAATGCCCTGCGATTAATAACAAGTGCTGTGCATTGACGAAGACAGAGCGATAGAGAAAGGGCAGGATGGCTCAGTCGATGGTGTGAGACACTTCTGTGTTGACCTCCAAAGCTCCCTCTGCATTAATTGATTGCAATTCTTCCCTCCCAGAGGGAAGACGGCGTTATAGGAGGCAAACGGCAGGGGAAAGCAGCTTCTCAGCAAGACAAACAAGCAGACAGTGTCATATCTGCCGATGTGTAACAAGGGGCTGCCGGATTCATATGTCCTCTGCACATTATGCACAAATATTAATCTTTTCAAATGAGAGATGTGGCCCTCAATTTATGCACACTGATTTGTGTACATGACTGTACCACTTATCTGTTTCACACACTTGACTTGGTCCTCATAGTCCACATGCACAGTTGCCCTCAAGTGACATGGTCTTGATTGCTTACTAATAGCCATGGGCTTGATTAAAGGAGCTTTAGGGATGAACAACTCATGTCCCAGATGAGGGAGAAATGACGTGATAGATGTGTTAATTAGTGTACAAAGCGAGCTGATTTCTGGGCAAATTCGGACACTGCACCACAACAGAAAGTAAGGAGTTGAACTTTAGGAATAGATGTCCAATATTCTGTTTCAGAGCAAACAGCGAAGGCTTTAATAATTGGTGGTCGAGGGCAGCAAAGCTGCAGATTGTGCGGTCTTGGTAAGTAGGACAAGCAGATGTCAGAGTTTTATCTGCTGCATTAAATCCAGGAGAGTGCTTTCGTGTGAGGACTGCGAGAGCACTCAGTAAACAACCATATGCTGGTTAAGAGTGGAGATCAGTTATGGGAAGAGAGGGAGAAAGGAAGAGGAAAGGAAGGGAAGGGTGACAAAAGCAGGGAAGTGAGGAGAGAATGAGAGAAGATCAGAGCCAATAGTGACTTGCCATCATGACCCCATGGCCCTGATGTCACTGATCAGGCAGCCATGTTGAACAATCTGCCCTCAACTCCCCGGAGAGATCTTTGAATCTATTTAGAGTGCTTCCTTCTTCCTTCCTTCTTCCATCCTCTTCTTGTCTTATGTTTGCCTCACATCTTCCATTTTCTTTTTTTTCAACTCGATACATTTTAATTGGATTAAAATGTCTTACTGTGTCACTGCTGACGTATAGAAGTCTCTCTCTCTCTCTGTGACATGCTCCTTCTGCGTCATGTTTCCCATGCATCTGCTTTTTAGAGCAGAAAGGAACATTATGCGTGGGCCAGCTAACGGCCCGCGTGTCTGCTCAATGTTCTGACCTGCCTGTGATCTGAGCGCAAGAGCCTTTTAACAGTGACTGTCGACTTAAACTTACCTGCTTAGACAAAGACAGGGACAAAGGAAGAGGAGAGCCACGATCTGACATGGGTCAAGGAGTACCTGGAAATGAGATGTGATGCGTCGCTCTAAGTCAGTTCAGATATCATCAGGCAGGTTGTTCGCAGCAAAATATCAACGTATTGCCAGGGTCATGTGGTTTGCGGTTCTCTGTTAGGGTTAAGATGGTACAGTGGTTAAAGCTAAAGATTAGAGGCTTAGAGGGCTGGACCAGGATGAGGAGGATGGCGGTGTCAGTGAAGTAGTTGACAAGGACAATAGGTGGTGAAATTGGAAAGAGGGGGTGAGAGGAGGAGGAGGAGAGATTAGATTCTTCTCTGTCATGTTGCTCTCAGGCAGAGGCAGGGGCTGTCAATCAATTCCAGCAGCGTCTTGCACAAAATCACCAGGGTTACCTCCCGGTGTAACACATGAGACTCGCACATGCAGCACTCTTCCCACATCTTCTTCACAGTGTGACATGCAGTGTCAGGACAGGGAGTGATGAGGCAGAGAGAGACAGAGAGGGAGGGAAATTTAAAAAGACAGAAACCGACTGGGCCAATGAAAAAGATGAAAAGTAAAACACCGCAATGGTCAAAGAGATGCGGAGACTTAACATGCTCAGTACCATTCAAACCATTTAGTTGGCTGGTAAGAAGAGGCTCAAAAGAGCCAAGTCAACTCACTGAGAATAACAGAGACTTAGAGGTCTCTGAGATTTCCCACGCTCAGTGAAATTTTGGCACACTCATCTCCTGCAGGCGGTGTCAGTATTAGACGGTTCAGTATTAAATTTGGTGAGGAGCAGGCTTGCGGGTGTGGTCTGGCTCCTGTTTAAGTTGTGGATAAATCTCAGACATCTGCTTTGTCTCATCGTCCTAAGATTAAAAGGGAAATCTCACTGTCACCCTTCATTAGAGGTCCTCCAGGGTTCAGCAAGTCTCTCTGTTGCAGCAGCGGAGTTTCACAATGTTAGACAGCCTTGTTGTCCTGTCGTCTGGTGTCATTTAATCATCTGTGCAGAAGGATGTGTGTGTGTGTTTGCGACTGTGTGTGTGTGTGTGTTTGAGTGCAGCAGCCTTCATGGTCAAGTGCAGAGCTGCTGTTCAGGTGTTGTAGTCAGCACACAAGGGGCTGGCAGCAGAGGGAGGGGTGGAGGAGAAGGCTGAAGCAGAATGGAGTACAAGTACCACTTGAAGATTTATTTACTGTAACCACCATACATCTCCTTCTCTTTCTCTGTCACTTTCCTCTCCCGCTTGCTCTCTCTCTCTCTCAATCTGGATAATGCTCACTTTTAAAAACCTTATTTACAGCATTCATTGATCCTGCCTTCAAGAACTGGCACGTCCCGGCCCGTTTTCCAGCCCTTGTGGATGGCAGGGCTGCTGCAGTAAAGCATTCAATTTGAAGAGGCTTCTGTTGCACAGCAATCAGTCCAGACAGGCCTCTTGTAGACTTAGTATTTTGTCTGGAGGAGCTTTAGTCAGTAAACCACTCGATGTGAACAAAGCATGTGGGCTAAGGATGCAGTTAATTTAAGCTTAATGAGATGGAAGGGTGATTTGCTCTCTTACAGCTGACCTCTCCATTGATGACAAAGTAATCAGAAAAGGAACAAAACCCCCTATAAGTTGTCTTGGAATTATGTAATCTGTTAGATCCCTTTCTTTAATAATAAAAGCTAAAGAACGCTGCAGTCCCGATGAACGATAGCTGCAGTTTAGCCAACTTAAATAATTACTGTTATGCAGAAGTGTACACTAAATTTCATCCATCCCTCAGACTGCAGATCAATTTGAATTAAGCCCACCAAAGCTGTTTCTATTAAACGTATAAACTCAAACTATACTATGATACTGAGCTCTTGTGGTCCCCCAGCAGGTGCACAAGTGTTTCTCTTTTTTTAAGTGCGGATCTTAAGGCATAGTCAACATTTCTGAAAAGTAGTTAAAACACAAATTTGCTTTTGAGTATTGAATTCAAAATAAAATCTTTGTCCCTCGCCTTCATGCTGCCATGAGAGTTTAACAACATCAGGCCTTTGTCCTGCGTTTTGTCGCATCCCCGTTATCTTTTCCATCAGTGTCTTCAGTCCTTATTATTTCTCAATGTCTCAGTGCCTTCTCCTTCTTTTCAGAAACTGCATGTCTTTAAGAAGACTCTCCAGGCCCTGATCTACCCGATTTCATCCACAACACCACACAACTTCGAGGTGTGGACGGCGACTGCACCCACCTACTGCCATGAGTGCGAGGGGCTGCTGTGGGGCATCGCCCGCCAGGGCATGCGCTGCTCAGAGTGTGGCGTTAAATGCCACGAGAAGTGCCAGGACCTGCTCAATGCAGATTGTTTACAAAGTAAGGAAAGAGACTCATCCCACAATGCTTTGCTGTGCAGTTCACACAGACTTGGTAGTGTGTATGTGTGAAAGTATGATTTGTGGCATAAATTGCATTGTATTTAAAAAGCATTCAAAATAAGATGGATTCATTCTCATTTTATTATGTGCTTAACATGAATTTCCACGGTCTTACAGTCTGATCTTACAACAGGCTACTTTCTTCCAGTGCTGCCTCATAATCAAACAGTTTATAAATTCTGTTTGTCTGCGTGTCTGTTAAGTGCGCACAATGCTAGTGTGGCACTTCATCTGTAATGATTTGGGTTTAGTTTGTTCTTGTCTCACATTTCCATATATACCAAGGCTTTACTCTAAGTGGTACTGTACATGTGAATGCTGTTATGGGAATTTGTGTAATACATATTACATATCTTGCACTTACAGCTACAAGTGGCATGGTGCATTTACAGTGCTCGCTCAGTCACTGGCGCTCATCACAGCCTCCAATCAGCGTTTTCAATCGGGCACACCCCTGTTGTTGCAGTGTAGGAACAATGTGAGATGCAGGCTTGAGGGCGGTCCTTCCAGCAATCCTCACACACTCTAATTGGATTAGCTGCAGCCTGGCTGTTATAAAACAGTGTTTTATAACTGCTTTATTCCAGCATAACAATGTTTTATAGCTCAAACTGCGATTCGTCTTTATCACATTTCAATCTGCACTCGTGAACACACTGTAGATAAATGATACTGTGATCAGATACAGAGCACTGACCCTCACATGTGCCTCTTTTGTCTTACAGACACACACATAAAGAAACACACACACACCACAATTAACCCGTGAATTTATTTTTGATTTCTCGTCCTTTCCGCTCCCTCACACAGTATATATATATATACACATGATTGACACCTTGGGACTGCTTTTTACACCAATTACTGGGTGTTAAATATGCAGACTCTTTCCCAAAATGTGCCCAAACACTCCCTCAAACTCTCACATTGTTTCAGGGGCAGTGGAGAAGAGCTCTAAGCACGGGGCAGAGGACAAGACCCAGAACATCATCATGGCCATGAAGGAGCGCATGAAGATAAGGGAGAAGAACCGTCCAGAAGTGTTCGAGGTGATCCAGGAGATGTTCCACATCTCCAAAGAAGACTTCAACAGCCATCTGAAGACAGCCAAGCAGGCCGTGCTGGACGGGACCTCCAAGTGGTCCGCAAAAATCAACATCACAGGTCAGCCTGCTTCCTGAGATTATACCAGAGGAGAAATTCTTCAAAGCATCCGCCTGCACATTAATTATGAATCTTTCCATCAGAGAATGATTAATTACGTTTTCTAAACTCATTTAACCATGAATCATCAATCAGTCGAATAGACATAAATTCTTTTGTAACTGGTGATGTCCTGATACTGCTGCAGGTGACCTTTGACCTTGACCTATAACCCTGTACTCAGTCCTCCAGCACCAAATCAACAAAGCTGCCATTACGTGTCAGGCTCATCTCGAATAACAAACACTGTTATTCGAATTAGTATTCACTTATTATTAACCTCAGGATCTTGGTCATTAACCTCTGACACTGAATCCCAAACAGCAACGCACATGTAATTAGAAATAGAAATTGATCTCGGGAGAAGCCATTTGTTGCTAATGGTGTGAAAGTTACCGCTGCATCACTGATTTGCTGATTTTTTGATCATCACGTAGAGATTTTGAGTATTTGCAGTCATACACTGTCTGCTGTACTCGACTCATGTACCCATGCAATGACACATGTATTGTTTTTATTAGAGCTCTGTGACGTGTAGCCCTAATGAAAAAGATAAACAAGTTCAGCAGTGGGAGAGCTTATCAGCTTGCAACAATGCTTTCCAAGTGTTAAACGGTAGCAAAGCATGGGAGAGGCAGTAATAAAGAGGCAATGGTGACTTTTTTATTATGGGGAAATAATACTTGCTGCAACTGCCTGAGATCTTTACGTCTTTTTTGAGCTCACATGCACGCCACTTTGTATGATGTGCTTTGGAAATGAATCCCCCACAGCTGCACATCAAGCTCTGCCAGAGATGCCAATCAAAACGTCGAGCTCCTGAGTGCTGTTCGACAGTTCAGAGCTTCACAGCACGTTCACAGGAAAATTATTATCATTAGACATGATTTTATATGGATTTTTTTTTCAGGGCTTTGAAGGGAAAATTAGAGGGACAGTGTTCTTCTTTATTAAGGGAGAAGGAAGGAATAGACAGTAACTTAATCCCATGTCCACATTTGAGTCTAATCTGCACTGTGTTTCATATACTGTTTGATTGCATAACCTCTGTTGTTTATCTCTATTTCTGAAAACCGTAAACCTAAAAACATCATCTCTGAGGATTACAATCAGTACAGTTCTGATGCAAAGTACATACTGTCACTTAATCACTGGCTTTCATTTTATTCCTAGTTAACTGGCAGAAAGAAGGTCAGGAAGTTTGCTTTGTAACCTCTACCCCGGACTCCAATCCATCCCTGTGGTGACTGTGCCAGACCCAGCTCATTTATTGCTCGCCTTGCATTTCTGGCAGTGCCAATACACCAGAGAGAACAGAGAGGGAGGGAGGCAAATGGTGAGGGAGACGGAAAGGACGGGGATAGCGAGGAAGAGGAGTGTAAGAGAGGAGAAAGAGCGAAGCAGGCAACAGGGAGTGAGAGAGACATTGCGAAGACCCATGGCTGACTAAGTCAATTTCCCAGGGACTTATTGAACGTCTCAATTTAAAATGTAGTTATTGAGTTGTTATTTATTCACCATTTATTAGATAAACAGCGACTGGCATCGACTGTGCAGCACTTTGAGAGCGACCGTGAGATATTCTGTGTCTGGTCAATGTGCTCACTGCAAGGTCTGGTACTGAATATGAACCCTGATCTGACATGCTTTGATCAGCTAATTGGAAAATCTGCTAATCACCAATTCTGCTACTGTGCCTGCAAATGCACATTATCACACAAACATGCAATGAGGGAAGTACATAACATTACTGTATATGGTATACTAATTTCCTTTGCTAGAACAATTCTATTACTTTTTCTAAATGCTTGCTCAAACTCTCCCTAACAGAGGTCAATATACTGAGCAGGAAAACATGCACTCAAACTCCTCTGTTAAGTGTCCATTCTTAATTCCACGGGAAAAAATGATATATTTATGCTTCTGGGTCTGCTCTCTTTTACTCTGCTCTTCTCTAATTAAAATAAATCTTTTCACTTTTCTCACCTTTTGTACTTTTAAAAACTCCTGTGTTATAGTGTATTTTGTGCTTCACAGGAAAAACAAAACAAACAAGCAGTGTGGCAATTAAAAAAATAATGTAATGAGTATATTTGGGATTAAAACAATCCGGTTCCAAGTTTTTGAAATACACACCACGCCCAGCAAATCTCCCTATCTTTATATTTGCTTCAAAAGGCGATAATTGTGGGGATGATGCACTTGTTTGTACATAGGAAATCTGACAGAGGTGATTGTGTGCTTGGTTTTTTAGCCCTGCACATCAGACCAGTTGGGCATGATTGTTGGAGTGTCTGCAGGAAAGTTATATATATATATATAAATATATATATATATATATATATATATATATATATATATATATATATATATATATATATATATATATATATAGGTTGGATCAGGGGTTTTAGATGTTCGATGATCCGACAAGTACTTCGTTTGAAGCACGCTGGCCTGTCTATCGCTATACTGCAGGAGGCATTTGATTTTGAGCACTCCTGGAGCAAGCAGGTCATGGCTCTTCGAACCTCTATATCCTGCCCACCGAGTCCTGTCAGCATTGAGCTGAGGGATATATATGTACTCTGAATTATTTAGACTGTCACTTATGCATATTTAATGGCCCAGTGTCCTTTTTCCCTTTTATGGCGCTGTGAAATACTACTGTCTCTCCCTCCCTGCACCTGCCTCTGTATGTGTGGAAGTAAGATTCTGAATCACGGATCGTTCTTTAAAGCCAAGTCTCAGCTCAGCATAGACAGTTGAAGCAGTGGGCAGACACACAGGGGTTGGAACTACCTATAGCCTGGATGTAGGAATAGATAAATCCTAAATAAGTTCAACACTTCACACACACAAAAAAAGATCAATCAGGGCTGCTGTCAATGAACTGAGCTCTTTCGCTGCCTCGGATTTTGGCCAGTGCACAAAGTTGTTGTAGGCAGTGGAGGCAGTGACAAGGCCTTGATTCTTATGTCGAAACCATAGCACGCCTATAAGCACTAGAATAAAACCCAGAGATAGATTCATGACCAGGGTTGAGTTCTGCTGTAGAATCTCATCCACCAAAGCTTCCCATGACTTCCGGGATAATACAATATAATAATAGGTTCAGGACAAGGAATCTTCCATCGAGAGAATCAAACTTAAAAACCTCAGCATAGTCAAATAAGTTGCTTGTGGTACATACATGACTCTTCACTCTTCTCCAACCCTGTCTTGTCTCCAGTCATGAGTGCACAGGGTTTACAAGCCAAGGACAAAACTGGCTCCAGCGACCCCTACGTTACCGTCCAGGTGGGCAAGACCAAGCGCAGGACGAAGACCATCTTCGGTAATCTCAACCCGGTCTGGGATGAGAAATTCAACTTGTGAGTGCTCTCTAGTGATTCAACCTCTGTCCGACCAGATAATCCCTACTAAGATTACGAATAATCTGTCCAAGGGACTTTTAAGGCATCAGTAAATAAGTAAAAGAAAATTCAGTTTTTTTTTCTTTTCTGGTACTGGCTTTTACCTAATAGCTTGGGAAATTACTATCACTTACGAGATGTTACACACCAGCTGCACTGCAGAGATTTTTGAGATGCAGCTAAAAACAGCATTACGATGGCATCCATCAGTGTAGACAACGCAGGTCTTAACTCTTTAAATCCTTTCATGCTTTACCGCTTTAGTATTACGTGACCTCTCACTCTCTATGACCTCTCCATTGTGCTGACCAGGCGTCTGTGTCTTTGTTTTTAGCACAGGCTACTCTCTTTGATCTGTATAGGGATGCAATAGCCACGGGAATATCACCACTAAATCCGCTGGTTACTTCTCTCCCTCTGCCTCGACATTTTCTTACACTCTTCATTTGTTTTCCACACAGCTGTGAATATAACTGTGCACCTAATGAATCAGCTTGTAGGTTATCCTGCAAGTCTCACAAGAAGTAGACTGGCAACGTAATGGATGAGTGTAACCAAGTATCCAGAAGAGTACTCTCAAAATTTAGTTTAGAAAATGTGGAAAATTGGAGCCTGACAGAACCCTGTAGGAGACTTGCTATGCTTTCCCCAAGAAATAGTGTTATCTTTGTTTGGCGGAGTGTCAGAACTCTGAAAATAAGAACCAGGTTGAAGAGGAAAATGTAATATTTTCTTAAGAGCTGTAGAGCTCAACCCAGACCTGAGTGAAAACAGTATTTGCCAGAAGGTCTGTGTTGTTTTGCTACACTTCCCAGCATCTATCCAAGTATTAAGAGCAAAGGTAGCCTTACTAAAATACTTGTAATGCTGTCATATGTCGGATATTTCGCCCTTCTGGACCTGTCTAAAAAACCAACAAATATAATGCTGATGTGAACCAGGTGTGGCCCCAACCAACTGGGCATCAACAAAGGCTTTGTGTAATTCACTGTCTTTAGAGGGAGCACTGGGGAACCACGGTAATAAGATCAGTGAGGGCTTGACATGTTTACTTAAACCAAAGCCAGAGCAGCTAATGGCATTACTGGGTTCAGGCAAGCTTTGAGTTCTCCAGCATGGTTCCTCTGGAGGTGTCTCTCTGTGGTTTTTAGATCATATTCATGTAAGAAATCATATATGTTTAAATTCTTATTATTATTAATTATTGTTAAAATACTATTTTGTATGCATGCCACTTCTGAAAATGTAAGTCTTTCAATTAATACTTCATAATAATAATACTTTTTACAATTGCAAAAAAGTCATATGAACACGTGTGTACTACACTCTCTCTATGTGTGTGTGTGTGTGTGTGTGTGTGTGCGTGCATGTGTCCTATGCCAATTAGAGACAAGGCTGCACACCTGTAATGAGACTCCAGTGGTGGCTGTAATAAAACTCTTTCCCATTACTACAGGGATGTAGATTAATAGAGCGATACATTACTGTGTGCTTGGCAGAGAGCAAAGTCCCAGAGTAGTGCAGCAGCAGCAGCAGCAGCGACCAGTGCTTCCCCTGGATAGGGATTAGTTAAAAAAAAAAAAATACTGCAGATACTGTTTCTCTGGCTGTCGCACCCAAGATGTCATTAGAACAAAATGTAATCTGTCGGTTTTAATTCCAGAGCCGAACAGTCTGACCCCATCTGGAGCTAAGTGCTTTGGCCACCTCTGTTCTATTTAGCAGCGTCATTATTGTGAAACGTCTGTCAGCTGCACTGATGCAAGGCGGACCAGAGAGATGGACATAAAGCTTTCACAAATAAATAATCCTCGCCATGAATGCTACACAGTCATTCTAGTCAAACACTCAGCTCTTCTCTGATGGTTTTAGCAGCCACTGCGAGGGAGAGAAATATACTTGAGATGCAGAGTAAAGGTCATGCAGTATCTTGGGGTAATTCTTCCTCCCAGGCAGAGAGCTCTCGTCCACATACACATGCACACACACTCACACACACCCATGCGCGTACGCAAGCGCACATTCTCTCATTTGCATCCAGGCGAGGATTGTTCTCCGTTTTACTTCGAAAAGGGTCAGGAAGTGTGTGTGTGTTTCTGAATCTGTGTTTATGCTTGAATTGCGCATTTGACTGTCATTCCGCTCTGCTGAACCCCCCAACCTGATGAGCTGTCACTCAATACGCTGTTGCTGTCGTCGTTCGTGCTGTCGTGATTGTTCTGA
The DNA here is from genome assembly GCF_017976325.1 of Chelmon rostratus. Lineage (NCBI taxonomy): Eukaryota > Metazoa > Chordata > Actinopteri > Chaetodontiformes > Chaetodontidae > Chelmon > Chelmon rostratus. The sequence continues at coordinate 23,209,730 of NC_055658.1, read as the reverse complement.
CCTGGCGTAATCATCCTCCACGTTGCAGTGAATGTCACAACGCCACTGACCGCATCAAGGTGCGTGTGTGGGACGAGGACGACGACATCAAGTCACGGGTGAAGCAGCATTTCAAACGTGAGTCAGATGATTTCCTGGGCCAGACCATCATCGAGGTTCGCACTCTCAGTGGAGAGATGGACGTTTGGTACAATCTAGGTATGTCAACCTCTTGATCTCAGTCTTTATACAAGAGATATTGATTAACTTAAAGTCATGGAGGCAGTTGTAAGTAAAATTCAGATATGATACCTGAGTTTTCAAATTGATACCTAAACAATGTAACGCTTTTCCTTTTAACAACTGTAGATAAACCTCTCAAATATTTTGTGTCTGAAAGCAAGCTGCCATACAAAAGCTTTGCCCGTGTAAAAAAAAAAATCTTAGACTGCCAAAGCTATGATTTGAATCACTGATTAAAAAATAACTAAACACAGATCTGACTAAGCTTTTGATGCAAACCATTGGCGCTTGAGAGCGGGGCCACAACTGCCGATTATTTTCATCCTCAATTTATCTGCTGATTATTTTCAGTAAATGTTAAAAGAAAGAAAGAAATTGCATTCACAGTTTGTCAGAGGCAGCAGCAATGTCTTAAATTTGCGTGTTTTGTCTGACAAAACAGAAAATCATCACATTGAGAAAGCTTGAATCAGACGATGTTTGGCATTTCTGAAAGGATTCATTGATCATCAACATAGTTGCCCATTAACTTTCTGCGTGAGTTGACAAATGGATTAACACATCAGTTGTTGCAGCCCTACTTGGCAGTGGATTTTTGGTGTGAGGGGCACACAACCAGAAAAGCATTGTGCTTTGATGCCCATCTCTGCTTGTCTTTATTATGATTCTGACACATTTCTCAAGGTTTACATGATATGAACATATACATTTAAAATCTCCTGATCTCACAGTCCCATAAAACTGTTCCAGAGGAGATACATGTATGGTCAGATAGAGTGAGGTTCAGGTGAGCTCACCATTATTACCAAGAAGCCACAGAGACGTGCGGTTCAGTTTGGGCGCTGATGCTGTTGATGCAGGGTACGCGTGTTTCTCCATACTGGATGAGGCTGAATAGCAGCATAATGGGAGCTCCCACTTCAGTTGAAGTATTATGACTGGCGGGTGCTGTCTTTGTTTGCCTCTTCAGCTAAAAGGAAGCAATTTGTGGTAATACTGACCCCTGTCCACGGTTGCTGCTTAGTGCCTTTTTAAATGTCCGCAATGAATGTTTAAACAGGCCTCTGCTGCTGTGGGTGTCCACCCCTCCAGCTGCCCTCCTCTCGAAGCCTCTTTAGCTCCTCTTCAGTCTGGGCTCCTGCGTTTACAGCTCTAGTCTCTGTCGCTTTGTCATGCTGTTATTTTTCACTTGTCTGCCTCTTGACCAACTGACTGTAGAGGAGAATATCACTCATTTGACACAGCGGAGATGAGCTGCATATGAGAGAGCAGAGGGAGCCCATTTAAAGTCTGTAACGAACCCCAGCAGCTCTGGAGTCATTAGCCTTCAGACCGAGTGTGTATGCCTCCATCTTTGTGTCTGTGTGTGTGTGTGTGTAGACATATTGTCCAAAAGCTACAGCCCAACACAGCCAGTGATATTGTTCATGTGTTTTCTCATGCATTAAAAGTGCATGGCTGTAGATACGATGTCATTCATGTTTTAGAGGATATGATGTCATGCCATTAATATTTCCCGTCATTAATATTTTGTGTTTTAGTTGGCGTCATTATTGTCTTCTGTTCTTAATCCTTTCGTGTTTTCTGTGTCATTCTGTTGTGGTGCGGTCGAGGACAGATTTAGATCTGGACAGACTAGTCCTTATGTGCTTTAACTTTTCTCTTTAGGATTATTTCTGTATTATTGTTTAGTTGGTCCTTCAGCTGCTCTTCCTGGTGCACAGTATCTGCACTGTATGATCCCAGATAAAGAAAACAGAGAGGCCACCGTGTGTTTTTGGAATAGAGAGTCTGGTGTTTAAAAAGTTAGCAGATATGTTCCTTTAAGAAAATAGTTTCTGTGGATTTAAAGTGAGCCAGCATGTGCCTGCCTAAGATTGCTCGCAATTGGTTGTTACTTTTCCTTTAATTTCCAGTTATGACTAATGCAGCCTGGTTGTGTGTTACAGATAAAAGGACCGACAAGTCTGCGGTGTCAGGTGCCATCAGACTAAAGATCAGCGTGGAGATGAAAGGGGAAGAGAACGTGGTTCCTCCTCACGGCCAGTACACCTGTTTACATGAGGTAACCTTTACAGTTGGTTCTCAACTCCTCTCAACTCCAGTCATCGTGTCTGGGGAGCTAAGCAAGATGGCTACTAAAGAAAACATCATTTATTGTGATTACATTGGAAAGCAAGCTAACAGGATGACTCAACAATCATGCTGGAGATGACTCTAGCTGTGATAAGGATCGTCATTTGGCGGCGTACAGTACATCACACAAAGAAACGTCTCTTTTATTCCCTGTATTGACACTGTGCTCCATCACCGTAACCTGCTCCGTCTTATCTCTCGTGCCACTCACAGAACCTGTTCCACTACCTGACCGAGGTGAAGAACAGCGGGGTAGTGAAGATCCCGCAGGTGAAAGGGGACGAGGCGTGGAAGGTCTACTTTGATGACGTGTCTCAGGAGATAGTGGACGAGTTCGCCATGAGATACGGAGTGGAGTCCATCTATCAGGCTATGACGTTAGTACCACCCTGATCTATGGCCTTTTACCTAACCAATCTGTCATTGTCTCATCCCGCAGAGTGGAGGAGGGAAGGAGATGAGGGAAGGAGAGCAGGAGGAGAAGAGCAGAGTAGTAAAGACGTCTCCTCAGCAGAATCAGAGCTTTGAGGGCTATCGAACTCCTCAGTTTGATTGATTCATTGCTGGTCTCCAGGAAAAAACTCCCAACCTGCCTTGATCACATTGATCATGGACACACATAAACAATCTCATTTCCTCCTATCTCTGTCTGTCTGATCCTCTGTGATCCCGTCCATCCATACACGTCTCCATTTCTGTTTCCCTCACACACACACACTGACACATGCAAAGACACACCACCTGAACCAATAAAATCACTGAATATTGATCAAGGTCATGCAATGCCATGTTACACTGTGCAGTGCTGAAGTAATGTTACCACTGCAGAAGTCTGCATCATGATTCTGAGCTTACACGTGTTTGTCCTCAAGTGCCTCAGTGGCTGCTGTAGCTTTTTTGTTGCTTCAGATAGCAGAGAATTGATGGTTAGATCTAACAGACCTCACCCTTCATTTTATACACCGCCTCCAGTTTGTCTTTGAAATCATGCTGAATGTTTAAATGCAGTTCTGACTTATAATTCCCTCCCATGAAATGCCCCTGTTCAATTTCCACTAATCATTAACGGCTACAGAGGTTTTATTTAGACTCAGTTTAGACTTGCTTTTATTTTTTATTTTTGTGGGCTTTAAGACAAATCTTGCTTTAATTGGATTAATTTGGGTACATGGTAAAAATAAAATGGTAGAAATATTATTTTGGATATTTTCTGGGCAGCTAAACACAGAGAATAGAGCCATTTTAGGTCTAAGACCTGCCCACTTCTGGTGAAAATCCAAATCCAGCTATTTTTGTCTGCATATGACATCTGTTGCATTTAAACAATTCAGTGAGCATCACCACGTTGTGATTTCATTCTGAGCTGCCATTTTGAAATCTCAAACCGCATCAGCAAACTGCACATTTTGAGCTCTCCTTCCCGAGCAGAATGCGCTCGTTGGGCTGTCCCAGTCCCTGACTCTGTAATTAGCTGCTGCCTTAGTAAATCAGACGCTAATTACACCCAGATTGTGTTGGCAAATTGAATGAAAGGCGCCGCTCACATTCGTGCTTTCATGTCCATAAATCTGGCCACATGCGTCCCTGAGATGAAGCAACGCTGAGGAATTGTGTTGCTTTTGTTGGTCTGGATGTCATTTGCTGAGAAATTTTACAAGTTTAGCAACAGAAAATACTCAAACTACAATGGGTGTTTTGATGGTTCATTCAGCAGGTCTTTGGACTAGTACCCTGTTTTATCCTGATTTTTTTTTTCCACCAGGCCTCAAGCACGTTTGATCCATCACCCCCTACTCTCCCATTTCTCCAATCCCAGTGATCACGACTCAACCTCATACACCCCACAGCAGCTCCTTCTTTTAGCCTCCTTCTGGCCCTTTCACTGGGTTTCTATTGAGCCCCTAAAGCTTGATTCAGCACATACAGCAGATAAAAAGTGGAACTGCTACAACATGTATAGAGCACGTGTTTGTTGACATATTCGATTGATATGGTGCTGCTGGTGGGCTGGTGCTACATGTTGTTTCAGTGTGACATGTGAGGGATTGCCAGGCACTAAGTGGACTTATTTCCAGCATCCACAAGTCGAGTTAGTGCTTCAGACTTGAACCTTGTTTAAGTTTCTCATGTCAGCGCTTATTATGCTTCATCAGAAATTTATGAAAGCCAGTTCCTTTCTGTTTTCTTCATCATAGAACCTTGACTCCCAGTCACTCCTGACATGATGGCTGTATAAATCACAGCAGCTGCGAAGGCTCACTCTCCCTCATGTGCCACCCCACAACAACCCCCGACATGCCCCTCCCTCGTGCTCATTTTTCTTCATCTCACTCTATCACCACTCCCTACCTCCCACCCCTCTGCTTCTCATCATCTTTTTCTCATTCCTCCCGGCTATCTGAGACCGTAAAATGATACGCGAGCGTGCGCGCAGTGGGTCTCATATGCCGGGTAAAAACCAGTGCAGGGTAACACTAGGACAGGCAGCGTCTTCCTCTTGAGAAGTAGCTCAGTAGATCCAGCTCTAAAAGCACTATGGGAATTCAGCGGATGCCATCATCACTCTCTTTGCATCGCTCTCTGTGCTCGCCTGAGCCCAAGTGCTCGTGGATAATTTGGAGGCTGAAAGCAGAGTAATTAAATAGGCCTCCTGATGAGAACATGCTTGTGTTCCTGTTTGTGAGTATGTGTGTGTGTGTGTGTGTGTGTGTTTGTGTGTGTGTGTATGTATCACTCACATTGTGGGGACTGGCCTTCATAATTGGGGCAAAATGAATGCAAGTTATAAAATTTTAGGTTCAAGACTTAGGTTGAGGTAAGGGTTATGGTTAGGGTAAGTCTCCAAGAAATGAATGCAAGTTTATGGAATGTAAATGGAAAGTGTCTATGGAAAGTAAATGTGTAATCATTACTCCTGCCTTTTCTCACACTTGGACTTTATGAAGCAATGACTCACTGTGCATCCAGCTTCACAATACAGAAATAGAGAAATATTTACGGAAAAACATGCTGATTACACAAATTTCCTCTAATAGTATGCATTTTTTTATTCTTATTCATATTGTCCAAGCACTTTTTTATGTCTACAGTATCTGCAAGTCAGAGTGTGACTAGAATAATATGGATGCCCTTCTTTTTATCCTTTAAAGCTTTAAAGTTTTCTGCTTTTCCATAGATTTCAGAATGGCCATAAAAAAGATGCTTTATTTATAAGGCTCAGCCTACTTTAAGCTCACAGGCATGTTTGCTGTAATAAGCCTCTAGTGTATCTAGATGGTTGCTATGGGTCACGCCAGAGGCTGAGACAGAAACCCTTGCGTATATTGTTGTCTGCTGCATTAAAGTAAACATACAAACTATTGCACATCACGTGGCAAACTATCTAGAATAACATGAAGCTTTATGGGCTGTGAGAATGGGTATGGAGATGACAGCCAGTCTCGATGTTCACAATAGGTACCAGTGAATTATAGTGTAGGAGGCATTCCACATGGCCTGTGAAGCAGCAGCATGAAGTATTAAGATGAGCATATGCTCTTCACTCCGGCAGAGATCCCTGCTCAAGCCAGGCCTATCAGGCTCCAGCACTTAATTACTGCGGGGTAGCACTGTTGGAGACGTGTGTTTGTGTATGTAGGGAAAGAGAGAGCGCAACAGATCATCTCAGATCTTAAGTGGCAATACATGTGCCTCTCACTGTGTGTAGTTTAAAGTTCAGTGAGTTAAAAATGTGTGGGAGACAGGAGCAAAGGAAACGGGATTTGAGACATCAAATTTGCAACAGTAAAAGGCCCCCGCTTCAGTCCCTCCCCTGGGAAAGATGACTGCATTGCATAGTATTGAGAGGCAGTTTGTGCTGGGTTGACGTGTGTGGATTCACCTCAGTGGAAAACATTTACATTGGCGAGTGTGCACACTGTGCTCTAGTTTGTCTCAGTGATATTCAGAGAATGAAACAAACTATTTAAAGGGACACAGTAACATTTAGGTTTCTCCCTTGCACACGCTGGGTGTGATTACATCTCAGCCCCCCCATGACTCCTTGGTTTACGATCAAACTTTCTTGCTCCATTCATTACCTTGCAGCCTTACACCTGTGCAGCTGTGCTTTATGAGATCTTTTGCTGTAGATACTCATTGAAGACACTGTTTTACTACACGGACAGAGCAGTGAACTACTTATGCACCAGCTCTGCCTCCAGAAGTAATTGTTTGGAACATTTAAAATATGTTCTCTGTTCAGCAGGCAGGCGGTGAAAGAAATGAAGAAACACTGTACTGCAGCGTGTCTGCTCATTTTTTTTTTTTTGCTATGGTTACTGCAGTGCAAAGCAATGGATAGAAGAAGTGTACATTTCCAGGGAACTGTGTTCGTTTTTAGCACCATATAACTGTGTGGATTTTGATTATCGCCGATTACTTGACCATTCTCAGTCTGGAATTGTTGATGCGGGGTCTCAAACTGTCTCACACTGTTTTTCATGTGATTCTTGATCCTTGGTGAAAAAATTATCCCTATGTTGCCCAAAAATGGCTAAAGCACCACCCCTGATGCTACATATGCTATGTTTTTTTCCCCCCTCCAGGCACTTCTCTTGTCTGTCTGCCAAATACATGTGTCCCGGTGTGCCGGCAGTGATGAGCAACCTGCTCGCTAATATCAATGCCTACTTCGCCCACACCACCACCACCACCACAACCACTGCCTCCGCTTCTGACCGATTTGCTGCATCTAACTTTGGAGTAAGTGCACCTATTATTGTCTTGTAGTCAGACATCCACAGACAAAACAGCAGTAAAACAAAGCAATCGAGTGCTAACTGAAAATGCAAGTTATCTACGGCCTCCAGTTAGACTTAAGTAGCATCTATTGCTGTCTTATAGTCTGATACTGAACCCTTGACTTCACTGCTTTTTGTCATTATTCTCTGTTAGAGATATTTGACTAAAGCAAGTTGTGCACTTGAACAACAAATCTCACAGATTGCCAGTGCTTTCCGATTGAACCTTTAATAAGCTAATGTTGTAAGGCATCAAATAATATTTCCAGGCAGTAAGCCGAGTCTGGCAACAGAGCTAAACCACTAAATTTTGTTCCAGGAAGTAAAAATGAATCACTGCCGGCAATGCAATGCTACCGACCACGCAGTGTTATAAATTTTTAGACACAATGCTTTGGGTGTGGTGGCTCTCTGGACTGAATTATGGCATTCTTATCCTGACAGAGGGAGAAATTTGTCAAATTACTGGACCAGCTGCATAACTCACTGAGGATCGACCTCTCGAAATATCGGGTGCGTATGAACCTTTTGCACGTGGCGTGTTTGACAGTATTTGTCTCTGTGACTTTTTGTCACTTCAAAGAATGATCGTTCCACATTAACATAGCAATTCTCCTTTTATGTGTAAATGCATGTTATCATTTAGTATGCTCTGTTTGGTATTTACATCCTTTAAAACGGAATGTACTTTTGACAGAAGTGTTGCCATTTAAGCTACCTGCCACCTGGTCGATTTGATATAGGTTGATAAAGGTTTCAAGGTTGATTCAACTCTATTTACAGTACACCGTGTGCTTACTATATCTGGCTTGGTGCAGCAATCCATTCACACTTTGATGTTGATGCCAAATGTGTGTCTGTTGCTGTCCAAATGAGGTTATTGACTCGTTCCCCTCTGTCTTTGATACAGTTGGGTGTTTTATGCCCATTTACCTTATTTGAGTCACACAGGATGCACGTACTGGAAAAAATACCAGGATTAAGATAAAATACATGTGAAGTAAATGTGATTCTAGTTGTGATGATGTCCTACCAGGAATGACTTGTTTGTGTAACACGAGCCACACTCATGTTCCCATAGTATTAACAACATAAAGTATACGGCTTTGAAGACTTTGAGCTCTGATAATGAAAAAAGATTTGTGTACAGTGTGCTTTTGAGATTAAAGATAGATACACATAAACCCAGACAGGCTTCCTGTTGCACCAAAACAGAAATGACTGAATCAAATTTCATTTAAAATGACGTGAATGATGAATGACTATGAAGTGCTTTTGCAGTTTTCAGCAGACTGTAGCCAGTGGTGTAGACAGGCACATAAATAAAGATAATCAGCCGACGGTGTCAAGGGGTCCATCAGCATCTCAAGAAATAGTGGTCCTTGTGGTCCAATAAATAGACCCTGTCTTAAGGGTCCAGCAGTCTGTCTTCCATTGTGGTTCATGGATTTAGGATACCGGACACCTTGTAAACACCTGTAAACTAGGCTATGTACTCCCATGTTTCTATATGTTGGGTGTAACATATGCAGATTGATTTAATGTCATTAATATAAAAACCAAAGAACAACAGCTACACCCCAGAAAGTGCACCGCAATACATTAATAAGACTGCCATGTTTACCTTCTGTTGTGCATGTTTCGTTTAACTTAAGAAAAACACTTTGTATTTCAGTGGTTAGGCTGCAGCATCCAGTTCATCATTAACTGCTAGCTACTTAACCGTACAGACTGCAGCAAAAACCAAGGTGGTGCACAGAGGGGAGTGGAGAGAGGGAGAAACAGCTAAACTCTACAAGCTCCTGCTGCAATGAGGCGAGGTGGCCCATGGGAACAACCAGTACAATCATTAGGGTTAGGTATCAATGACCAATTTTTAATATATGGAAAATGGCATTATATGCTTATAGTAACCAGTACAAGCTAATACAATCCAGAAAACAATTTCAATCTTTGTGAATGTTACAATCAGACAGTATTTGTTGATACTGTGTTAGAGAAATGTTGTCAAATCTGTGTATTTTTAAGTCTTGAGTGTTGAATTCGTCTTCATGTTCACATTATATTGAAATGTGTGTGTAACATTTTCTCCATCCCCACTTCCATACATGCTGGGCATGTGTGTGAGTGTGTGTGTGTGTGTGCGTGTGTGTGCGTGTGTGTGCGCGCATATGTACCTATGTACAGGTGTAATGGCATTTCATCCCCCGCTGAGTCGAGCACACTTGTAGGTCTATTCGTTGTATGATAGAGACTCGTTCTTCACGGCCATTTGTTTGGTGATTGTCACTGAATGATGAGCAGCAGGCAGCATCTGCTGTCAAGCCTCACTGTACTGCTGTATATGGAGCATTTTCTGGTTGACCTCTTACATCTATCCTGTGTCTGCGCTTGAGGTGAACTGCTGCCTGTCACCATTAAATGCCTCAGTGATCTACATGTACATGTCTGTGTAGGTGAAGCGCTGCCATTTAGCATGTCTTCCATGACATGTTGCATTGCACTTTGTCGCCGGCTCAGTGATAGATATGTTATACCTGCTCGAATACGCAAATATAAAATAGAACAATCAAGAAAATTGTTCACCTAACCTAACCCAAAATATATGTCAAAATGTGACAATGAAACATGGTTTAGATTAAACAAAGAAACTGCTCTAGAAATGAATCTCTAATTGCCTGAGATTTGCCACCTGCAGGCCATTAAAGGTGATGCTGAATTCTCACTGGCAGATTGAAATCCTCACAAACGGTACATCATCTTCCAGAACAATCCTCAAGCCACAAAAACACACACACACACACCCATTTGCCTGACCTGTACACACACATGTACATCCATATACACTCACATGCAGGCAGGTAGTCCAAGCCTGCGCAGAGCTGTGAACATGCACACAACACAAACCCACATTTCCCTCACGCACACACACACACACACACACACTCTCCCAAAGGTACAGAAGGTGTTCTCCCACTAAGGTGTGCACCTGAGCATTCACAAATACACATACACACACACACACACACACACACACATATCCACACTTCTCCCCCAGCTGCCGGCAGGGCACAGTGAACTGTAACTGAAAGATGACCCTCTTACCTTTAATGTGACACAAAAGGCAATGTGTCGTTGAGTGGGTGATTGCTTTAGTTCCCCTGTTCTTTGCCACGGCTCGCTGTGTGAAGCCACATGTGATTACAGAGACACACCCTGATAGCAGGTCCTGCCGTCTGCCTACAAAGGGGAGAAAAAGAGAGGATGAGGGAAGGACAGCAAGCAGATAGCAAGACAGAGAGGGAAAGAGAGAGGACGTGAGGGAGACTGAGAATGAAGTTGCAAATGGCGAGGGAGGGATAAAGAGGATTTGGGAAAAAAAAGAGAGGTGGATGAAACAAGCAGCGAGAGCGAGTTGGAGGAAATGAGATTTGGACGAAGAGGGAGAGAGTTGGAGGGAAAGAGAGGTGGATTTGGAAAGAGTGGAGAAACAGATGAAGGATGAAAGGAGCCATGGTGGGTGGCTGACAGAGAGGAAGAGAGAGGGTTAAGTGAAGGAGAGATGGCCTCTTTTATTTTCCGATGGCCTGGCTGCCTGGCGACGACGCGTTCACTGAGAGCAGTCACGGAATATCACATTGGCTTCACCTGCCAGCACTGCCCTGCTGCTCCCTTGTCAAGCCTGCCACAGACCAGTGGTCCACACACACACACACGCACACACACACACCGACACACACACACACACACACGAACAGTTCATACTCTCTCTCTTTCGTTCTCTCACTTTCTCAAGCCGTCACCACAGAGCCAGCCTGACGCTGTAGGACAGTAATAAGATTCAAATTTGGCTGCTCCACCCTTTCACCGTATGGATTTCCCTATAATGATATTCTGAGAGAGATTGAGTTTGCTTTTGTAAAACAGAGGGCTTGAATCAGCAGAGAGGGAGCGGGGATGCAGCTGCCACTCTGCATTTTGCTACATATGCATTTCTTCCCTCTCAACTTTATTCTCACAGCCCTGATACACGATGACACCTTGTATAGCCAGTCTGTCCCAGCTGGGATTTGCAGGTTCCTCTGTGTCGCGCATAAAATCTCAGTATTCAGAGCATGCTACGAGGGATTTGGGCTGTTGGCATGGTTTGGACAGTTTGATATAAAGTGCTGTTTGTTCAGTAAGCACCCCTGGGAGTTGTGCGCTTTTCTCTTAAAATTGAACTTGCGGTATTACAGTGGGTCTTCTTTGAAAAGGTTACTGAATGCAAACTACTGGTTTGTTGCCTTCTATGGTGCAGTGTTTCCCGCTGCCTCCTCCTGTAAGAAAGAACACAGGGAATAAAATGGTTGTTCCACAATGTACCTGAAGCTCTCGACGGCAGCATTATGTCATATTGAGTAATACAGAGCAAGTTCATGGAGCTGACAAAGCATCACATTAACAAAATATTATACTTTTATTGCGGGTAATATCCACAAGGTTACTTTATAGCACTGGCAAGCTATGCATGTCACAGTCTGCTATAGAGGCATACAACGTGCCTCTGTCATCCTCACATGGCAGCCAAATGCAATTTTCTAGCTTCTGGAGGAAGAAAATGTACAGAGAACAAAGCTGCATCTGCATAGATGCAAATATTTGGGATAATCTTGTTCTTCGCAGAGCAAAACCTGCATAATCCAGAGCTCGCCCTTTGAAATTTATGACAGACAATGTAAAAAGCCAAGCACAGCAGACAAGCTAGTGTCACATTTCAGAGTGCAGCAGATAAGAAGCCTCTGCGCCAACTCTGGGAAATAAAATTAATAAAGTTATTGAGAGGGCACAGAACTCAAATGTGTGAAGTTCTAAACTAATGAGAAGGAAACACTGATAGTCAGTGATCATAAGTGGTTCATAGGCTTATTTTATGTGTAACATCATACATACATGCATCTCATGTATACCCATATGTACTTTACTTATATCTTATCACACACAAATCCACACCCACAGACACATATTGTGTGGCACATGGCTTTGCTCAGCATGGTCAGAGCTCAGGGCGACCAGCGCAGTGTCCCTGTGGCAGTTTGAGGTCCAGTGCCTGTCAGTGTCTGGCTGCGTTTGATCTCTTTTTCCACATGAGCACCTGCGCTGCCTGGTGTCAGACCATATTTGAGCCTTTTTTTAATCTGGCTCTGTAATCTGCAAAAGGGACACTAAACTAACCTTTTTGTGAAATTTTGATGATAAGCAGTGACTGCTTTGGGGTTTTGCATTCAGCGTAGGCTTTGGCCCAACATAATACTCAATGTAGACTATAGCAATGGCAAAAAACTAAAAGCTCATCAGCATCACTCACTCCTCGTCCCATCTCATAATGGACTTTCTGTCATCTTTGGAAGGCAGTGCTGATGTTGTCTCTACTTTTGGCTCAGAGATGGATGCTTTGCTTTTTTTAGTGTGCCTGCCTGCATGCGGGCCATAAATCTGCTTCTTTTTTTCTTTGTCCCTCTGCTGATGAAGTTTCTCATTTCTGATCTTTGCTTATGCAGAGATAGTGGCTGCTAGAGGTAGACAGAGTTAACTACTTGTAAAGTGAGTTGGCTGTTTTTGTATGCCGGTCAGCAGTAGTGAGTTCTTTAAGTAATGCATTACTGGTTCAAAACTGCATGCTGTTTTCGAACTTTTCAGATGAATCTCATTAAGTTGCTCCTCGCTTCTCACAGATGTAGTCAATAATGAACACATTTCTGTGCACCCTTGCCAGCTACAATCACAATGGGTTGTAAAATATGACACTAGAGTGGTGGCTGAGATCCTGACAGTTTGCATGTAGATTTTCGTTTTTTGTGAGGAACCCAGCTACATCCTTTACAGCAACCATAATGAATGTCAATAAGCACTTGACTTTACTTGATTTCAATCATCATAATTACTCAGCTAGATTGCTCTTTGATATCAGAGAATCCACTAATTAACAGATTTAAAATGACATGCTGTGAAGCTTTTTTTTTTCATTTAAATATATGGTGTATAAGATTTCATTGTGTTTGAATTTGAATGAATCATTTAATTTCCAAACCAAGTAGACTCAATGGATCAAACCTCCACTATCGCTGAAAGGCAGGCTGGCAGTAGTGAAAATTGCACTTTTTTTCTGTGCAGTTTCAGCTCTTTCATGGGTGATTTTGCTCTCCCAGATAAAGGTGTTAATGCCTCTATTGGAAAAGCAAGACAGCACAGATTAGTTTGACATTACTTGAGGAATGCGGGGACCTCAGTGGATTAGCTGTCTTTATTTTTCAGAATTACTTTTTAGCAACAGCATCACACCGCAGACTTAATTAGTTTCACGCTATAAAAGTTACACCGAGAACAAACAGAGAAAATCGCACTTTGAAGTGTTTCTCTAACTGTTCCGGCAAGGTGATTTGAGGAGGTGTGCAGATGGCGGCATTCAACGTTGCAGTAGTTTCAGACGGACTGATGGTTTCACTTATACCTGAAGGCTGCATACATGTGAATGTGTTGTGAGAGAAATTTCAGGGTCAACAGAGAGGCAGAGGGTCGTGAGTGATGACACTGACGGGCCCCGTGCTGTGAATGAGACTGGTGGTGGTACAATCGCCTTAAGAAAATTCCTTTCTTTGTCTTTAATTGAAGGATTTATATGAAAAGGAGTCCGCTAGGGACTAGATGAGACAGGATGCTTGAGCTCCTTAATCGTATTTTAAAATGTAAACTGAATCCAATCTTTAAACTTGAAGCAAATGATGAAATACCTCTAACTATATTGTTCATATAAAAGGCAGTGATGCAAGACTCATTTTTTCTGAGGCAGAAAACAAAACAAAAAAAGAACAGCTGAAAACTGCTTCTATTTTCTTGTTTCCCCATCTGCAGCCAAATATAGTATAACTGGTCCACATATGCTTGTGCAGGATGTGTGTCAAGCTTGTTTGCCTGGAGGCTGTTGAGTTTATCTTAACTGGGCACCACACTTTCACCTCTAAACTAGACTGCTGCTATGAATCATAGATTTAGAGAAATATACTGTAAGCTCTCAGTGGACAGCTGGCTGTCTATAAAGCATTAACAGGCCAACCTTTTTTTTTCCCCTGTTTTTGTTTATGAGACCAGCTTCCAGCTTGTGTTGAACAGTTATTCTTCATTCAACTACATTGTCCGTTTTGGTTTTTTGCTTCTTCTTTGAAAATTTGAATCATCTTGAATCACTTATCAACCCAATAAACACCTCTATGCAGCTCACGTCCAAAAGAAGTCAGGCGAGTTTTGCTTCTGCTGATGGGCCTTGATCTCAGATAGACCCAGCTGACAGGCTGCTGTGAAGATTTGCCTCTATTTCCTGAGCCTCCTTTGTGCACTTATTGACAAGGTAGAGAAGGGGTAGCAAACAGGCAAAATTTTATTAGAGCACTGAGAGTGTAGGAGAAGTAGGATAACGTATGGGGCAGTGATGCCTTTCCTCAGGGCTGTCAGGGCTTTATATGGTCCCCGTCACGGTGCTCTGCACTGCCTGATGACTTCATGGCCCCGGAATAGAGGTTTTCATCAGCAGAGACCTCCCTTGTCCACTAAACGATTAGACAGACAGTCATTTTGTTATGATTGCTGGGCGTTGCTGTAATCGATTTCAATGTTTTGGCCTAAGTGATGTGATGTGGTGGGTGTGTGTGTGTGTGTGTGTGTGTGTGTGTGTGTGTGCGTGTGTGTGCGTGTGGGGGGGGTTAAAAGGCTGCTTTCAACAAGATGTCCTCTCTTCTCACGTTATTTCCTCTCCCCCCTCTCTCTGTCCTCCTCCAGGATAATTTCCCCGCAGGAAACCCAGAGCGCCTCCAAGATCTGAAATCCACGGTTGATCTGCTGACCAGCATCACCTTCTTCAGGATGAAGGTAGCTTGTGTGAATGTGAATGTGTAGGTTGTATGGGCGAAGTACAAATTGATTTGATTTGATTTAAGAGAAACTGACAGAAACATGAGCGTTGTAATAAATGATGATGGAGCACAACACTAATTAACCTTTGTAGATGTCTGCCTACGCATCGTTTATAACCTTTTATAAGAGCTGTAACTGAGACATCGTCAGTGCTGGTCATGGCCGTAAAATGTCCCAACATTGATTTGAGGCGTATGTCATTTAGGTGAAAATCAATTCAATATCATAATTCCTGAAAATCCGCCCCTCTCTCACAAAACTGACCACTCAAATCCAAATGATTTATTGTTTCACGATTTCTTTGACGACAGGCGGATGAAGTGGGGTTGTGATGGTGTAATGTGTTGACCTGCATTCTACAGCAAGGCTCTATGTTTAAAATGCTTCCAGCTCTGTCTTGTTTACACTCCCTTTCCCGTCAACAGCACGCCTTGTCTTGACTTGTCTCCCGCTCTATGAAAAGCTCGGCTCCATTCAAGCTGTCTTTTGGCGGGAGGGGTGGGGGTGCAGCGGTGGAGCACTGAGGCATAGCTAAGATGGCAGCTGTGAGCGAAGGAATGAAAACTGTCACTTTGGGTTATCAAAGCTTTCACTCTGTGCCATGCTGAGCTTTACTGTGCCTGCACACCGCTGGAGCGACAGCGGTACTATACGATACACCGCACACACACCTAAATGCCAGTCTGCCCACATGTCAATTATGATATACATAATGAATGTAAAAAGGAAGTGATATCTTGGGATAAATATTTAAAACATGTAATACGATATCATTACGTTATCACTCCACTGATGGATGGTACCGTGCACAGAAATGCATTTAATGGCACAGTAGCTGTCATTGATTTAGTTGGTTTTATATGGTATGAACTGCTATTAGACCAAGGAGAACACCTACCCCTAAAAGAATACATTTTAATCATGCATGTGTATTTGTGTGTGCAGGTTCAAGAGCTCCAGAGTCCACCCAGAGCCAGTATGGTGGTGAAGGACTGCGTGAAAGCGTGTCTGGACTCCACGTACAAATACATTTTTGATAACTGTCACGAACTGTACAACCAGCTCCTCGACCAGGTAAACAGCTGCCAGGTGCTTTTGGCTGTCACCACCACTCAATCCTTTCAGCTCGTTAAAGTCAGGCCTCTACTGCTGCACGCCAAACAACTTCTCCCATGGATTTCATGCTCATGTATCTTGAAACCTACACAAACACCATTTTGCTAAAAAGAAAAAGTTTGAGCATGAAGAGTTTCTGTGCTATAGCTGTGTCTTTTCATTTGTATCAAAAAGATGAAGCCGAGGGTAAAGGCGCGGGGTTATAAGGTGTGGACAGAGCTATACTCTAATCAAAGTAAGGCCTGCTGCATGGACCCAGTGCATGCCTTTCACAATTTGAACCATTGCCTTCTTGAAACTTGTTGATAATTGGTTCAATCAAACCCTTGACCCAGTCATGTTCTCCTCCAACTCCCTCTCAAACACACCATCAGTCAGAGAGGCCACGTAGGGAGGTAAACTCTGCTCTGACGGTTTTTCATCTGGTTTCTCGTCTTGAAGTCATCATCTTGAGTCACTTTTTACCTGGAAAACATGGCCCGATCTGTGGCTGAAGCTGCCAACATCTGCGTATCAGCAAATGTTGAAAAGCTGAATATTAATGAAAAAACTGCAGCTGGAGAAATGTTCACAGATTTTAGTGTTGCATTTGTCTGCCACCTTTTGCTTCTCTTATTAGGGTTGTTGTTGTTGTTGTTGTTGTTGTTGTTGTTCTCATGCTTTCCTTGCACTTCAATGCCATAACCCAGCCCACTGCTGGCTTGTCCACAGCAAACAGACACCCAAAAAGATATTATAAAAAGACACTTTCTAACAAGGGGATTTATATTTATGGATGGCGCCCACGGGATAATGCCAAGCAGACTAATAAAATCTAGGCTGATTGTAAAGGTTCTTTGGTAACATTTTCTGCATTTCTGAATCTTGGTTTAATGAGTAAACACGGTGTGAGCCGGAGCCGCTAAACTTTAATTAGTGCAATTCACACTATACCTGCTCTGCTCATTCATGCAATCACATTTGATCTGCAAGCCAACCACTCAGCATCTGGTAATTAACCAGGCAGACAGGCAATACTAACTAGATAACTGACACTTAATGGAGTCTTTAGGAACTTGCTACCTGCATCGTTGCAAAAGTAAGCTGTTTAAGCTTGGTGAGGTGGCTTTAATTCATGTAGGAGAATACCTGAAGACTCTGCCTTTATGTGCCGGGAGTCCTTAAAAAGTCATTAATATTGAATACAGTTATTACTTCCGGGCCACTCCTAATTTATTTGTAAGAAACCAGCATCTCCTCTCTCACCTCACACCTTTATCACAAATCACTTTCAGCCTGTCAGAAACCCGACATTGCGCCTTCCCTGCCAGCTTTAGTGCGCTTTGTGCTGATGTGCGACAGTGCCGGGAACATATAACTTCAGTCCAGCATGGCTGGAAATCAGTATGCTGTATTTAATGACTGACATTTTCCCGTCAATAAAAATGTGCACAGCACCTATTGCAAACTTTGCATGAAGGACTTTACACCTCTAAGAAAGAGCGAGTCTGCGGGGGAAGAGCAATATAAAAGCGGCCAAGCATCAGGCAGCAGATGCAAATCACCATCTTATCTGTTTCCAGGTGGATAATGTCTGAGCACAAACAACATATTTCAATGTGGACAATATACAAAAACTGGAACAAAAGTATCGTGCCATACAGCCATCTCATGTACAGTAAGAATATATCACTAGCATGCCATAAACAGCTGCAGGCATGTTCCCATAGACGCACTTAATTACATTTTCAAGAAGCGCAGCTTCACCGAGGCCTCAGTTAGGGTTCGTTTCTCCAAACACATGATTCCATGTGCTGGTTGACTTGCTTTTGCCTCGCCTGAGT
Source organism: Chelmon rostratus (assembly GCF_017976325.1). Classification (NCBI taxonomy): domain Eukaryota; kingdom Metazoa; phylum Chordata; class Actinopteri; order Chaetodontiformes; family Chaetodontidae; genus Chelmon; species Chelmon rostratus. The sequence goes on along the minus strand of NC_055658.1, from coordinate 23,191,705 downwards.
AATAATCAGGCGGCTCTGCCTGATTACTTTATGGTTTACTTGCCAAGGAGAATGGTCTCCTCACCACAGAAGATAATGTCTTTTAAGATAACGGTAGCAATCCGCTCAAAAGTTGAATAATAAGCTTCCTTTGTTTGAACAGCCTGAGGGGTTGTAAGCAATTACCAAACCGGAGAGATAGACACTTTGGCTAATTACATCTTCATCCACCACACTTTCACAACTGACAGGCTCTCCATCAATGCTTTCTCCACGGCAGAAGAAAAAGGCGTCAGCTTCACTCCAAAGCAAATCTCACTTTGACTTTAAATTATTATGTTCACATACACTAGGTAGCCTTTGACTCAGAGGATAGAGCACATTACAGACCCCAATTCTCCAGTTGCTAGCAGTGACTGAGTGCGGCGACACGAGAGCTGACACGGTGGCCAGGCAGGCGGGGAAATATCCCAGTGACAACGAGGCATCTTGCATAACATAACAACAAAGCTCTCTGCCTCTGCCGGGGTGGAAAATGACTGGGGGGAGGAGGGGCAAGGGGAATCTAGCTTAACAGTTTCTTAAGTCCTGGCAGAAAAGGCAGGATTTTGAAAAGCAAGATGAATGGGAAATGGAAAGAGGCCAAAGGAATCATGGAAAGGGGCAAAAGGGAAAACTACCATTATTTCCAGGATGGCACCGGAATGTGAAGGTGGCTATCATGGAGCACAGACCCGATATGCCTGGTCACATACGCATCCATCTGTGAACGGAATGTCATACACATATATGCGCACATGCATTTGCATTATGCAAATGTTAATGCATAAGCAGACAGATGATTAGAAGCAATCTGGTTGCAAGAGGCAGGTTGGTGATCGTTGACAGGCATGCACAGGCAGGGATCCACGGTGCAGGGGAGCCACAGAGGAGCCACGAGACCACTCCGCTTGTTACAGAGCAAGCAGTTTAGATTGATTAGACTTCAAGTACGTCTCTCACTGACATTATCACATATTAGCCCGCAAAAAAACAAATGGTTGATTTAATTGCATTTGGAGAAGACGTTTGTTTTCAGAATATGCCTTTGAGTGTATTTGTCCATATGTAAAGTACGTACACATGCAACTTAATTGGACTGAGCCTTAAAATACACTTCCACAGCTCCAGCTCCTCCCACAGCTATTTCTTTTGGGAACTGGATCACATTCTCCCAGACCATTCTTCAATCAGGGACTTTGTAATTTATGTCACATTGCGAGAATTGATGAGGAGCCAGTTGTACGGTAATGCTGATTTGCCCCACACAGGGACCGAAAATGCTAAACAATAAACATAAACCACTGGCTACCCTCTACCAATACACTGCCATGAATATTTCCACTAGTGCCTCCACCACCCGGTGCACTGCAAGTAGTGGACGTACTCTGCGCTTTTAGATCAGTACAGTTTTCACCTCCCGGTACAGCTGAGAGTGAAGCCCATGGGTGTGTTGTTGACTGCAAAAAGACAGCAGGCTACTTAATCACCTTTAACAATGTGTTTGTACCTACTTGAGGTGAATACAGATGAGCAGAGGGAGTCTGCACTACGTTTTAGCGGGATGCATGCTGCATCCAATTTAGTAGGGATGACACAACCTTCAGTGTCCTTCATACAGTCATACAGCTATGCACGCACAATGCACGCGCACACACGAGCGTGCGCACACACACACACAGACAAGGATACAGTTCATGCACACACAGGTTTTGCATAGCTTGCTCACCTCCTGCAGAGATATTTGTTTCATTATTCATGTCTCCGATTTAACAGAAATTTGCCTTGCTGCATGTAGTAGCATTTCTCCCCCTGATGGCCCACCCCTCTCATTCCAGTCCACACCTTTGCCTTTGAAGTAAGCACCACTATTCTAATTTCACAAACTATGAGTTAGGGGCCAAAATGAAGTGCAGGCCTATTTCTTGTTGCTTTGATCTAAACCCATAAATTGCTCATTTTCTTTTCACTGGTAATCACTTGTTAACCTCTCAATACTTTGAATTTCATGATTAATGGACCAGGCAAAGCTGTCTTTGGTGCTGCTTGCCTTAATTTATGATCACACTGACCAGTGTTGTTTCACTTCTCAGCCATTTTTCACCAGCTCTAGTAGCACATGCTGGAGATGATTTACTCTTTTGGGTACATGAGGATAATATGTATCTGCTTAAATACTTAAATGGCAAGTCCCAGCAGTCTTTGAGATAAGATTCTGTTATGTATATGTATATATAAAGCTCATACTGCCTTTCCTGTTGCCTCCACATTGGAAACCAGTGCATTTTTCATGTCTTGCTACATAGCAAACCTAAGTGAATATGTAAATGAGAAATTCATGAGCCTTTGATCAGTATGATGCCTGAGATTGAGCCTCCCATGGACTGAGTCGTAATCTGTTCTCATGACCACAGCACACAGGATGATTTAACTTTCACAGCCCCAAACCCAAATGATTAAAGTAGTGAACCCTGGGTTTACACGATTGACTGTCGCCAAATCAGAATCAGATGTAAGCCCCGTCTGTGTTTCTTGTTGCTGTGAGATTAAATTCTGTCACTCCTCCAGCTGCAACGTCGGCAAGACATGCAACAGCATTACATCCCTCGAATCATCAGATATTTAAACCAAGTGCAAGTTGATTATTGCAGGAACTGATTAGATACTAAGGAGTGTGTTTTATAAATGGGCTCATGTTACATTTCCATTTCCCCAGCTCTCACTGTAACATCTCGCCTGCGCCTTCACCAAAGTCAATATGTTTAAGGTTATTAAATAATTCAACCTAAATTATTCAATAACTGATTTGAACATGTTCCATTATTAACACAATTTTCTATTCAGCAAGCATACATTTCGCCTCAGTCAGCTGCATACACAAATAAGAGAGCGTGTTGCTTTCTCTTGGGTGGGTAAGTCCCCATAGTCCACAGCATATTTGTCACTGTCAGTGCGCATACGTGCGGGTGTGTTTGCATTTAATCATGTCTGTGCGCTGTATGATGCAGATCTGTCAGTGTGACTGAGTTTGTTTCAGTATGTGGACTCAGCTTGGTGTTTCCTGTGTGCGTGGCCTCGCTCTTTTTCCGCCGAACCTGTTCAAGGCACAATGAAAGACTGTGACAGTTACTTGCTGACTGGAGATCAGCATGCCTGCACTCAGTGTGGGGTGAGCAGATGGCAGAGTCAGTGAGAGGTTTTAGATTTGACACTTTTCACCCCGGGACAGCCGCGGTGATTTCTGCAACACACTCTGACACGCAGCCACATCTACAGAAAGCCTGACTGCAGGGTGATAACACTTTTTAAACTAAAAAGATTTCAGTCGTGTTTGCTTTGGCGACGGCTGTAATTGTTCCCGTTCCCGTTCCTTGCTTCATATTCAGTTCAGTTGAAATAAACTGCAAGTATAGCGTCAATTACATGAAAATGTCATGGCAAGATAATATTCTGACAAAGAATATAGAGTTTATGAATGCACTGAAAAGCCTGTTAAGTACAACAACCGTCTTTATTTGGCTTTCTCTTTGTGATCCCAGGCAACTTATTATTTGAGCCAAATCTGCAAATTCAAATGATCGTATCATCATTTCTTCTGCTTCGCTCTGACAAACAGACAAACCGTCTTCTGACTCTCACCTCTTCATTTCTTTCCACGCAGAGCCGGAAGCAGGACATTCCCCGAGAGGAGCAGGGTCCATCGATAAAGAACCTGGACTTCTGGCCAAAACTCATCACTCTGATGGTGTCTGTAATCGATGAGGACCGGACGGCTTACACCCCAGTCATTAACCAGTATGCACTTCTTTATTATACCTTACATGCTTTTTACCAAGCAATCTGATCAAATACATCACTGATTGCTGTGCCAGCTTCTGTGGAAAGCAGTTTTCTCATTGTGCTTGTATTAATTACAATATTTGCCAGGTATAAGGTATAAATGTCCACAATGAAAACACACCTAACATGCTGAGAGAGGCTGAGTTTTCAGTTTCAGTTTTTTGGGGTCTTTAGTAAGGCCCATGCTGTTCATTTATGTTATTTCTTACTGTATTTATTTGTTTGGCTTCATGCTTTCTCCATTATTCATCACAAAGGATTAAACAGATGAGGGAGAGAGATCCTTCTTTAAGGATACACTTATTTGTGATATTAATTAGTATAGTTCCATATTAATCATTTTTATTTTAGTTATTGCTTGAATGTGGGGGAAAACAGAAACTCTCTGTGCCCATCAGTTCCTGTCAATGGGAAAAATGTTTACTGATTGTGGAGACATGAATGAGATTGTGAGGCAGCCTGAGAAGCCAGCAGTAAAAAATGCTTTGTTTGTATGGTGAGCCATCGTGTATGGATAGCAGGGGAACACAGTGCTACTGGATTATATAACACATGAGAGATTTGTTTGTAGAATAACGAAGGATGGAGGGCTGGTTACACTGATGGTGTTGAGGGAGGTGCAAGAAGCTCGTATTCGCGTCCTTCCGATGATTTGGTTAAGAAAATCCAACAAATCACCCGACCTGAAGAAAATGGCGTGGAGCTCGTCTTAGAAGAAACAAGAAGAAGCATATTTTTCTTTTTCTGTCTCGCTCATACGTACATATCCTCTCACACTCTCGCCTCCCGCTTTTTCTTTTCTCCTTCCTCCTGCTGATTTACGATGCTTATTAAGACTCTGTTTATGCCCTGAGCTTTCTCTCCTACACTGTCTAATGATATATTTGCAATATTCATGCCCATTTCCTCCACATTCCCCCGGTCAATTTCCAGAGTGACAGCAATTCTAGCGCTTTTTCGCGATAAACCCAGGAGTGGACTTGTTACCTTTAAATAATGGGTGCTGATGCCAGAGGAAATAAAAAAAAAGTTAGTCTGTTGCTCTTTGCTGACAATGTTTCCTTGGGAATCTAGCCTGAATAAATCTACAGAAATTATTTGGTGATTGGAAATATAAAATTGGAATTGGCAGTTGTTTTTAAAAGTGTAAAGGATAAGAAGCTTTCGAGATTATTTCCAGAAATACTCATCATGTGGATTGTAAACCATGTAACATCATTATTTACCACATAGAAGTAGACTGTAAACCATCTACAGGCATGCACAGTAGCTGCAGATGTTACATTCAGTCTTGCCATTTTTCATTGTCTGCCTCGCCTGCAGTACGCCATGTGGCTGCACGGCGAGACTGAGGAATAACCGAGGTTGAGAGAAAGATTCTCAGAGTGATGGAGATGAAAGAGGGAGCAGTTGTTTCTGGGACTGTTGTTTTTTTTTTTCTCCAGTTGCCAGTGGAAACACAAAGCAAACTGTGTGTGTGTGTGTGTGCGCGCGCGCGTGTGTGTTCCTGTCGGAGTGTCCTGGCTGAGCAGGTGATTAGTGTTTCAACAGAAATCGTCAGATAAATGTGTTTGTTGTTGGAAACAGGGCGGTCTCCTGCAAAAGTAGAACATTTCCGGATAAATTGACCTTCCTCGGGCCAAGGCCCCGTCATCTATAAACGTCCTCCCATCACTGTCTGAAGATGCGGATAATTAAACCATTGACGCCTCACATTCCAGCTTTGACTGAAAATCTATAGGCATTCAAAATAGCAGATTACTTGCCAAATAGGCTGCCACCCTCTCTCTCTCCTTTGCTGTGTCATTTCCTCTAGGATCTTTTTCAACCTTTAAGCCCCCCTGCATCCATCGCCATTCGCCCCAATTCAACCAGGTTTGGAAATGACGGGGGATTATTAGATTATGAGATTCACCAACCATGTCTTCTTGCACATCTGTTAAGTCGTTTGTAAGAGATTCAGGCTTGGCCAAGCCATCAGGCCACCCAGTCGAGCGTGTCATTATACGGAAATGAGTCTGATTGGAATCCGTTTCGATCCCACCAGGTTTCCACAGGAGCTGAATGCGGGCAAGATCAGCGCTGAGACCACGTGGAACCTCTTCGCCCTGGATATGAAGTATGCAATGGAAGGTCAGTAGACAATTATCTCTTCATTAAGGGTGAGTTTGTGTAAGGGAGTGAATGAGAGCTGGTGATGATGTAAATTGATTGTGTCTGTGAAGAATAATAGGTTACACTTTGCAACAAGGCTTACAACATCCTGACCGGTTTCCACTGAATGTGGAACTACTTGTCAGCTATTCACTAAATTAGCAGTTAGTTGTAATTTGTGGCTCTCTCCGTCCTGCACAGCTGCTCAGGAATAAGTGTTACTGTGTTATACCGCTTTGTATCTGAGTGCTGTTTATCGGCTGTGTCTGGCTGTGGTCAGCTCTACTGCCTATCTAGATTACACTTCCCTGATTCACTTTATTGATCATTATAGAGAAAGTGCATCTTCTTTTAATCAAGATAAACAATTGATCAATGGCATAATCAAAAACAGATGTGTGTTGCAACTTTGTGTGTGTGTGTGTTTGTGTTTTCCACTATTGTGGTACCTATGTGTCCAAGATAAGAAGAAAATCTTCAAAGTCTAGACAGTTTACTTATTATTTATGGGACATTTAAGGGTTTAAGTAATTTAAGATTCAGTCCTCGAGTTAGGCATGTGGGGATGAAAGCAGATATGTGTTTTGGACTTGTGGAGAACTTTTTGAACCATTACCTTGAGCAGTAGAGCTACATACTAGTGAGTCAAACACATTTTTCTTGTCCATATTCTTGTTATGTCCTAATAAACACAGTATTGAACTTATTATATTACATTATAACTGTATAATGCAACAGCATATACAGAGAATTGCCTGCAGTGCACAGGATAAAGGCATGAAAAGGGACTTAACATATGAAAGAAGCGATTTACAGTCTGTAATGTAGCATGAACCAAAATGATTAATCAGTTTCTTCCACTATCACTAATTTCTCAAGAGTATAATCCATCATTCAATAGCAGCAGTGATGTGCTAAATTTATTGCTACAAATATAATTCCCATTGAGTGTTCCTGTAATCTTCAAGCGTTTAGGGTATACTTTGTCAACTTTAGTTTTTTATTTTTTCAAAGACAGAAGAGACTCACAGTGATCATGCAATAAATCTCCAATCTGCTCTGCCAGCAGGAAGACAGATGTGCGTCGTTTTAACGTGGGTTTTGACTTCAATCCCCGCCCCCCTCCACCTCCAGCTCACCTGCCAAAGGCGGCGTATGCCTCCTGGAGGTTACTGAACTTGCTGTTTTTTAAGGCTGGAGACTTCTGGATCAAACAGTCAGGATATATGATGGGAGAACAGAATGCGGAAGGGACTTAATGGGAATGGGGGTGTGAATGAATGTTCAATGGCTGTGTGCATGTGTGTGCGTGTGTTGATTTAAGGACTCAGCTGGGCAGCACCCTGGGTTATGACATTTTCTGAGTTTTTGTTCTGAAGCTGTAAAAGTTTGCCACCAGCAGGTCTGGTGAGGTTTTTTTTAACCCAGAAATCATGCAATACAGCATTAGTACACAGGATATATGTTTGCGGTTACCTTTCTCTTCTCCTTTTGTGATCATTTGTCACACTCAGACTTCCTGTGGACAAAATATTTGTTTGCTGCTGTGGCGGAATTTGTATGTGTCTTAGCTGGAGAAAATAATGGCCACACTATAAGATTTCATTTCTTTCCAAGTTGAACTCGTAATTCACCTCCATGCTGAAGTAGACGTGGCAGAGGGTGTGATGTTTACTACTTTAATGATGACAGAGGAGGTGGAGAGAGAGCCGGTGAGCGATGCTGGTATCTGATTGAGGTCAAAGATTGGGAATGTTCTTTAGACTGTGTGCAAGAAAAAAAGCTAAGAAGCATCAGAAGAGCTTATTGGTGATTTATCCACATCTACACAGCACATACCTGCTGCTTTCTCTGTGCTAAGCCATCTTTAGTTGCTATGGCAACCAGGTGCCAAGTGAAGACACTGCAAACCTGTAAGCACACACGTGCACATAGGAGGCATATAGATTCTGAGGTGTGAGCTGCTTTTAAATAGGATCTGCTTTTGGAATACAGAATGCCTATGGACTATCTGCATTTAAATGTGCTCATCCGTCAGATTTTAATGAGACATGTGTAGATTCAGAGGTGTGTGTGCACAGATGGATGTGTATTTCTGTGGTGAGATAATGAGCTAGAACCAGCAAGATTATGTGAACTGAGATTTATATTAAATCACAAATGCTTACGTTTTCCCCACAACTCCACATGGATCATTTTTGATAATCACCATATTTTTGTACAAATAACTGCGATACCTTGATGTAGGATTTACTGAAAACAAAGGAGACAGCAGTCAAGACTACCAGTAGTCTGTATCTCCAAACTGTAGTCTCTATCTTTCCATTGCCTTCTGTCATAAATAGGATGTTGTTGCTTGTATCTCCTTCCTTTGCTCTAAAGAGAAAATACATTTTGAAAATGATTCAACCATCAACTTCATTTCATCATGCAGCAATGCAATACTCTCTGAATCTGTGCCTCTGTTTTTACTGAAAAAATAGTGACCGTCATATTGTATGCTTTGCGCTGTAACACAAACCTGCAGATTTTGCACAACTCCATCCCACTGGCATACTGTAAAATAAGTGTAGAGGACTGTAGTAATCCAGCAATCTGGTTCAAGAAATTAGAACAGTTGAAAGTGTTCCAATCGTAACAGAAATAAAGAGAGTACTGACAAATAATGGGTTTTATAATTGAGCAATTGTTTGTTTAGCTATCGTCACAAAGAAAGCCAGAGCCGAAACATGAGCTGTAAAGAAAGCATCATAACTCTGTTTTTACCGCAGCACAAAGAGCATTTCTGGAGAGTAGCATTTATTTCGTCTCATCAGTGCTCAATGTTGAAGATAAAAGATAAGTTTCATATTTTCAGCATCTTATTGTGTTCAGGCTTATCAATCGATAAGTCACAGTAGTGTGTCATCAGCATAACGACACACATTGCAATCAAGTAGAGGTATTTTTTAGATAATTAACAAAAAGGGACACTTTTTATTTGTTTCAGGATCAAATATTGAACACGGCCTAACTTGTGCACACACGATAACCAAAACAATAGCAGCTCTACAGGTTTATTATTTTCAAAAGATCACAAAGCTTTTGCTAAACAGCACAGTTTCATGATTGTACAATCGCGCGACACATCATCAGTCTTTTCACTTTTATGAAGGATAACACACACAATTAAGTCAATAAAGATAAAGTGAGGCAGAAAAAGTGACAGTGGCTCTGTGTGCATTTCTGAATCAGGGCAGCTGGACATGTGACCACATCGGGTGTAACTGACTGCTGTCACAGCAGGTTCGGGCCCATGTGTTTGTGTGTCTGATTTGCCTGAGGTGTCCGTGTTACAAAAGGAGACAAGAGTCATGGATGCACTCAGTCACACATACCCTCTTTCTCGCTCCTTGAGCCTGAACCCTCTTCCCCTGCTTTGCCTCCTCTTGTCAGTACATCACTGCCCGCCCACAGCGACACGTGCCAGGAGGAGGACATGACTGTCATGTTCCTCAAAGGAGCACTTTGTATGAATTATTGCTCATTTCTTGTTGGTCCTACCAGCTGTCGGAGTTCTAGGTTTGGTTTGGTGTAGACAAGCTCGTAGTTAAATAAAGGAGACTTTGACAGCTCATAAACCTCATAACATTGTAGTGCAAACATGCACACTGTAAACCACATAATGTGTTTTATTGTATAGATTGTAAAACCACATAAAACACAGATGGTGCCAGTCGCAACCTGGAAAGCCAAGCCCACTTTTATTGATTGATGCAGTTTTTTTGCTCATACTTTATATCCCAAGTATGTGAGTATCGTGTGTTTTTGTTGCAGAACATGGTGAAGATCTTTGAAGTGCTTGGACGTATGATCCGTTGACATTAATTTCTGACTATCTGCCCATTAAACGTTACAGAGTGCCTCATAATACATTGCTGCTGTGTAACCAGAGCCACTGCCCATCACTTTTACTAGTGGATTGTGTTCATCAACCATTTTATTGAACATGCACCTCTTGTCCTGCTGAATTTTTCTTCTAAATTGTCTCATGTTGCACTGGCTGGCAAGTCTGTACTGACAGGGCGATAGAAATGAAGCTAATGAATTCTGAATGCATGAATTCATTTGATGGAGATCATTTGATCTTCAATTGATAACACTTACACACAGAGTATATTTGCAGTAGCTAATGCTACCCAAATTATGCACAATGAGTTTTATTGGAAAAGTAAGTAGTTCTTTATAATGGCCAGGTCATGTACACATGCACCTATATGGCACATCCATACATGTGCCTGTGTTTAAAAAGTGCAGCTACAGAAGAGTCCGATTAGTTATATGTAAAAGAAAGCAGTGAACCAAAGGGCATTTAATTACTCTAACTACGGCTCACTGCTTTCTATAAAGATCAGTCCCAAAATAATCATTCAGCTGCACATTCACAACTAGAGATTGTTCAAGGAACACCAGAAATTGATTGCGTTGGTTGGGTCACCTTTGATTCCATGTTTTGCATCCATCTAGTTTGTGCAGCTCACATTTGTAATCTCTGCATGTTGTACACAGATTCATCACGTGTATGTGCACATTCTATCATTCGTGCATGTACTGTTTGTGCTTTTACACAATGAATGACAATAATGAGGTGGTAGGAATAGGTATACTGAGCCGGTCCAGGTTGCTTCCTGTTTTTCTCATTCAGACAAATGGAAGTAACTCAGAGTGACCTGTTTACATAAGAAGGCACACAGAACTGGCAGGGCAGCTGACAGAGACACCCTGAAGGAGGCGGGCCAGAATGTCCTGCTTTGTCAGTCTGCGTTTGTGTGTCTGTGCGCGCGTGCATTTGTGCAGTCGCGCATTTGTGCAGCCACCCATTTGTGCAAGCGTTCAGTTGGAATCAGCATGTGTAGGTGTGCGTGTGCACACATGTGCATGTGCATTACTTAATGAAGTCTTTGATGCAACCTCTGCTTCCTGCTCGGAGGCTTCTGGTGCCAGTTCTGGTGCAGAAATGGATGCTGCTAATTTTAGCATCTTTGTGAGAATCTCTGAATGTGTGAGAGGGGGAGAGGACGAGAGACGGCAGAGGAATGTAGGAGGGAAGACAAACAGGGAGAGGATAAAATAAGAAACAGAGAGAAGGAGGAAGAGGACGTGAGAGAGTGAATGGCTGTAGCTGAAGTCACTCTCTCATTCACACATGCACTATTACCTCCATGATAAACACTCAAAAGGATACTATGTAGATCTGTAAAATTTCAGACACAAAGTTCAGACTCAAATAAATATCAGCTGTCAAGTGGTGTGAAGCCAGCTCACCAAACCTCAACATAAGATAAACAGAGGGTACCTGATAAAAGAGGATATCCCTAATCCCACCTGAATTAAAAATGAGCCTTAATGAAGAGCTGACTTTAATAACTTCGTTATTTTAGCAACGAATAAGAGTTCTTTATCAAGATGTGAAAAAGTAGTGCTATCACTAGATTTCAGAATGCTCGTGTGATAAAGTTTTACAGTAGATGCTGTATATCCACTGCATAGCTGTTTAATGGCTGTGGTCCCTGGAGCATGTCATTAAAGATCCAATGCTCCAGCAGCCCATTAACTCATCTTCAGCCTGTTGGAACAACTTCACTCCATAGAATTTTTTAATTGAATTTCAATTCATGTACCTCTTCAAGGGGAGTTTTGTTTCCACAGAAAGACGTTGTTTATGGGGCCGGGGAATGGCCAAAGGTTGGGTGTTGTCCTGCAGTGTGATTTTAATTAGCCAGTCTGGTAGTCTCTATTGCTTTTTGTGCAATTTTCAGCAAAGTGCTGCACATTCAATTCAGATCTCTCTGTGGTTCAGCTAATAAAGTCCGGCTTTTTATATTGACAGTTTATAAAGCGCTGAGTGAGCTTTGCAGGTAGTGCATTTATTTCTTGCGTGAAGATCTCATAAATTCTCCATAAACTCTCTCCTTCAAATGTAAAATGTTAATGCGAATTTCCTCTCCAGTAAGAAAAGATAATCTCCTGGTGTAAAATATTTTTCACAACTTTCCCTTGGAAATTATATCATTGTGCTGCATTGTTGTGAGTTATAATGACTGCAAATTCACAGATTCACCATTAGGGGGTTTCTTAAAGGCAGAATGAGCAAACTTTTCCTCAAAAGAAAAATAGTTTTTCTCAACCACCACTTTTGACCCATGAGAATTGTGTGGGTGTGTCTATATCTGCAGAGATCCTGCCGTCTGCAAGTATTTTCTTATTTTGCTGTGGCAGTGGGGGTTAATCCCCCAACCAAAACAGCATGCAGGGTGGGACTCGATAAAAACGTAGATTCCGTGCCAGATCGTAAGTACGCATCTAAGAGGAGCCGCTGAGCTGGGGAGGAGGCACAACTTTTAATGTTGTGTTTACAAACTGCAACTGACAAATAAGCCTGGTCTCATTCCCAAAGCGTCACAAACCGACGCTTCGTCACGCCCCTTGGCATAGAGGCGCACCAGGCTTTCAACTAGCTTTACTGGAGACCCATCCATTGCAATGTGCATGCTCAGAGTAAGGTGATGAATTATAAAGAGCAAAAAGGCCACAAATGGAGGAGGTGGAGTGGCTGGATGGATCAAACAACAACAGCAAACCCATGAGACCGGGGTTCGTGTCTAATGTGAAACTAAACGTGAACCATATTTTCCTAAACCTAGTCAGGCAGTTTTGTTGCCTAAACCTAACCAAACTGCGACCATTTCAGGATCAGAGCAGGAAGGCTTTGTGCCAACATGTTTGACGGCGGGAGCAGTTGCTCTGGGTGTCTAATGCTGACACAGATAGCCATACATTGGAATTAGCTGAAGGCCCGATGTGTCCTTAACCTGATGTGTTCGTATGAGACGTAGAGGGTCGTAACAAAGCATCAGTATTTGATGGTCCGGGAATGAGAACAGGTTGGACAAATCTAACTTTTTCTCCTTAAAATATTATGATCCTGTAAATTCCCACATTCTATAATTCTTATTTTAGTGTGTTTGTTTTCACAAAGTTGTGGGAAATTAATTAAACAGATTCAAAATGAGAGAAAAAAGAAATTACACTGAAATGTTGATTCACTATACTGAACCAGAGTGGACTCTTACATTATTAAGTCATAAGTTCGGCTTTGTCCTAACGCATTATCTGTTTGAATCACATCAACAGGAGTTAGTGTCTCCGTGGGCTCTGGTATTACAGCAAAGCTGTGTCAGTAGGCCCCTGTGATACAGTTTAGGAGGCCCTTTGACAGAACTGGGTTAGAAGCCAAGATGAAGGAATTATGTCACAGAGAGAACTATACTGACCCTGACTGCCATTCTGGTCCTTCAGCCTTTTGTCTCCAGTGAATCTGTATAACCACACTCTCCTATACATATATTCACAGAATGGTAATTAGAGGATGAAAATGCTGCAGTGAACCATTGCAGTTCATCATACTATCCATGGCATTTAAATCAATGAGGCAGAGAGTGAGTCTCCTGTGAGTTTGTCCGTCCCAGTGGGCTGAGTCAGACAAGATGACATCCTCACCAGGGACCTTGAGCCTACTCCTCCCTCAGGACAGCCCACACTGTTTACCACCAGCAGGGCACAAAGGCGCACACACACATGCAGCGGGGTGTGCATGCACACACACACAACCAAAATGTAACACAAACATATACTTTTGTTTATATATGATTAGGTATATTAGCAAAAGCGCAAGTGAAGTGGATTATAAATAGGATTGGTGTGGTGATTAATCACTATCTTCTCTGCTAGTCATATTATCTATTAAGCAGCTGTGCTAATCACAATGGCCCGTAATGAAAATGTCTCACTAAATGAAGAAGCAAGATTGAACTGGCTTCTCCAGGCAAAGCGTGAATGTGCGCTGCCACGAGCCATTCACATGATAGCATAAACAGAAAATCAGCCATTAGAATGCAGTTTGGAAGACAGGCAGTGTTGAAGAGATTTTCAAAATAGATGAGGCGTAAGTTGTCCCTTCATCACCATCTAATTTAACCAAACCCCCATTACAATCATAATTCTGCTGTATCACATCACATTGCAGTTAACAATGCAACAATTGAACCTGTTGCTGTATTCTTCGCTGAAAATATATTGAGAGAGTAATAGGAAGGTGTGGCGATGGAGTTCAGTGATGACTGATTTTTCATGGAAGTGTGTGAACTGTGTGTGTCCAGTGCATCCAGGATGATACTGGTGGCTTTGACTATAGTTTGCAGTGCATTAAACCAGGAAAACACGGGGGAGACAAGAAGACAAGCCTCTCATCAGTTTTGTGGGTGCCTGTTGATGGTCCCTGGCATCATTTTCTTAACGGTTAGAAATGTAGATTTAGCAGTCTTACCAGCATTCCTGCTATAATTACATTACAGCTGCCTTTTCCTTTGTCAGATTATGTGAACTGGATGAGGAATGCGCAATCTAACTGTTCTAAACATATTATGCATATCAACATTACAGTAATAGAGACCTGGTCCTCAGACACTGATCTTCAGTGCTCAAAGATCCAGAACACCTCACCTTGTGGAGCCTTATTTGCATGCAACTGCTGTATTGTTGTGTCTCTCTTCGATGCTTTGCATCATTCTCGAGTGTGCAGGCCACATATCCATACGAATGGATAAAGCATACTTCATTGTAGTGCTGCTCGCTCCAGTCTTTGTGATGCTACAAGAATAGCCCACATTCAAACATGCACGTGGCCGCACACACACAGTATGTTCAACCCTTTTTTATCTTGAATGTGACAATCCCTGTGACACCACGAGGAGGCTCCAGGAGGCTTGATTTGTATGAACAGCATAAATACATTTGAATTGACTTACCTTCCGCAGTGACATATTACCCATTTGAAAAAATCTGACACCTCAGCTCTACACAACAATTACTGTCATGCAAGTGAAATTCTTCAATGAGTGATAAAATAATCATACTGAAGCTCCACAGCCTGTAATTAATTTTGAGGAGGCCTTGATTGTGTTGTAAAAACACAGGAATTGTCGTTTAAAACCATTTTCTGAAAAAAAAAAAAAAAAGGAAAGCATAAGCAGATGACTCACTTTGAGGTTGTGCAGCTTCTGTATGTTTTATTACAGTATTTTTAAAACACTGCACCTCCGGCCTCATTTTCCCCAGATTGTCCCCTTGTTCAAACAATCACAATGGAGCCAGTGAATGGAAAATTATATCCTTTTGTTTTCATTCAGAGTGTGCAAAGAGGCGCATTCTGTCGTTCTGTGCTTCCATTGTCTAGAGAGAGTATCTGAGCTTTAGGACTCCTGACCTGAAGAGCTTTGAAAGCCACAAGCTTTTCAAGAGCTTCACACTCTTTTAACCTCTGGAAGACATTTCTGTCTTCATACAACTGAAAGAAACATGTCCATGCAGAAGATTTGGCTTCACAATGATCCATTCCATCCAATGAATGAATACAGTCACAGATAATATAGATCTTTGTATGTTAAAATACATTTGTATTTAATGCATCAGTAATGTTGATCTAAGACAATGATGCTTACTCCAAGAAATTGTGAATATTGAACTTCGTCTGAGGGATGTATCCTCACATCTTTGGTGACCCTGACCTTTACACTCGAGCAGGTTTATTCAATTCAAATTCAGAGAGGTCCAGTTAGAGAAAAACTTCAAAAAGCAAAAGTCCGGAACATCAGTTATTTTCTCATTTCAAGTAAAACGAGGACTGCAATTAAAAACAAAATACTTAACTGAACGTATTTGCTTGATTTTGTCACAATTCTTTGTTTTGCCTCGAGTAAGGTTCCATGACAGTCAGTCCTCCATCGATGAGTTGACCCAAAATCCAAGCAACTTTATTGGAGCGTTCTTTAGCACGATGATGGACGGTGAGTGAATGTGTTGGGATTCTAGTGGATTGGTCAAATCTTAAGTCTGCTCAGACTTCTTTCATGCTGTTTGCACTTTGCTTTGTTACAATAAATGAATCTGCTCATAGATTTTATGTCTAGTACAGCATCTGTATGAAAAAGAAATGCAGCGAGGAGATTATATGAGACATTCTTGTATACGTATTATTTTTGGAAACAGCAATTAATTCTTATTTGGGGCAGTAGAAACATGCAGTACATGTGTTTGAGTGGATTTAATTTAGACACACACCTACGCATACCTACACACACACTCACTCACACACACACACACACACAAACACACACACACAGACACACACCCTTCAAACACTTTCACATAGCAAGCTAGCAGAACCTGGCTGGCAGCAGCAAACAAAACACCTGCTGACCTCTACTTTTCTGTCTCCCAGCTGACCTCCATCTGCTTCCTTTAGGTGACTGTGAGTGTGTGACAGTGATGGTGTGTGTGTGTGTGTGTGTGTGTGTGTGTGTGTGTGTGTGTGCGCGCAGTCAGAGCTTAGAGCAGAAAGGTTGACAAACTGTGATTGTGTGTGTGTCCCATCCTGTACGTGTATAAGCTGCCTTGCAGTGCCTGCTCAGTTATTAAAGCGGCACCGCCACAGTGGATCCGCAGGTTCAGATATTACGCAGCCTCTGCGGCAGAATAACTGCAGGTCCCCTCTAGTAAAACAACCTCGACTCAATAGTCACAATGTTTAAACCACCTGGCTCCCTCTGTGTCCCAAGCCGACCAGGTGAATCCAGGTGAAACCTTAAATCCCTCGGCAATTTCAGCCATCAAAACCACTTTGGCCATGAAGGTAAGGGGTAGACGAAAGCTGTGATCCTGCCATTTTCCAGTGTTCCGCTCCAAAAGAAAATAGCTGTAAGGTGCCGACATCGTCACAGCTTTCCATATCAGATCAGTGCAGCACTTTAAACAGCCCGTTGTTGTGGTTCCTGGGATTGATGTTGAAATCTATATGTGCAAGCTGAAAAACTCCACCTCGTGACTTTATGGGTGGAGAAAATGACTTGAATAGACATGCATGTCAGCCAACAAAAAAAATAATATTTCTCATACTATGGGATATTTAAAGAGGTTACATCAGTGCTGCTTTCGCAGTGTATTGCCCACAGACCGCTTGTCAGTCAGTGTTACAGTATCAGAACTGTGACTTTCTGCTAATCAAGGTCTAACTTCTGACACTGTGTTAACTACACTATGTATTAAGCCATGGTGGCTATGGTAACTGTCCACTTTTCTTTATTCAGTATTATGCAGTATACAGTACTTTTTCACACCCACTGCTTCTGCTATACAGACATTTTCTCAAGAGATACCAACACTGTCAGACCTTTCAGTGGAGGCTGGTGTCCCATCTAGTTATGCAGTCACTTCAACTCACCATCGAGCTGCATTCTTTTTACTATACCACTGATTTGAAGTTGATCCTAATTAACACACACACATGCTGTATATGACTGTTTGGCCTAGTCATTTTAATGATGGAGGTTTTGTTTGCTTTGTTTTGTTGGGTGCAGCCTAACCTCTGTTTCAAAAGCGGAGCACTCAGTTTCTTCTTTCTTCTAAGGAGTGAAATATTGCATTCTGCATTTGAATACATTATCCACAGGTAAATATGTTAATTACACATATGTAAATATTTTCCTCTGAGCTCAGAGACGAGTTTAGGCTGGCAGGCGATGCACTATTCATCGTAAGCACCAAGGTTCTTATCAGGATTAAGCCACGGCAGCAAGGATGCAGTGTGTGGATTTAAACATGTCTTTGATGTGGTGTGAATGTATGTATCTAGTATCTGCAAAAGAGTGTGTGAATATTCTTGTCTTTATTTCTGCATTACCTTTTAGAAGCACTTGCTGTAAAATGAAGAACTCTATCCCACTCCTTTAAATGCCTGTTTCTTTAGGCCTGTGGACGAATACGCCAGATTTTGTCTCAGTATAGCCGAGACGGATTGGAGTTCACACCTGGCTTTATAATCAGCCTCAAACACGTCTCAAATAGGCATTCAAATGATCGGTTAAAGCTTCGCCCCTCCCTGCAGTGTATCTGTGGAAAACTGCAACAGCTGCAAATGCCTGCGCTCTGCTGTAGAGAAGGGGACTGTATGGCTATTTGCATACTGAATAAAAAGTACGCAAAAAACCTAAAAATGAGAAAGAAAAGGTTGGGCAAAAAAGTGAAACAATGAATAGCAGCTAAGAGAGACAGAGAGCAGGGGTGGAGTGAGGGGGAGAGCACGGTGAGTCTGGGAGGTTTGTGATGCAGCACACATGCAGCGTTCACTTGGTGGTTGTTGATTGCAGCTGATGATGCCTCTGTGTTGATACAACACCGTAATGTTAACAAATGTGGACTGACAGTGCTGAGTGTCACATGAGAGATGCGACTCCCAACCTCTCTGGTTGGGGTTTGGTTAAGTTTTTGGAATTAAAGCTTTATGTTTACGGTCAGGAGACGATCGTGGTCGTGGCTCAGTGAACTCATTGACTGTTGGAAGGAGATGGGATGTGCCGTCTGCAGTGTCTAAGTCAGACGGGCCGTCTGCCCAACCGCCCGCTGCCTTCCACCATTGCTCCTCACAGGCAACAGCCATTATTTGCACGGCCAGGAAACAAAGACCGTTCAAACGTTTGAGCAAACCGCTGATGCTGCCATTTTTGGGCTTGCTAGCGACTCAATGGGCTGCAGTGTTCGTCTCTACAACTTTGGTCTTGACTAAAAAAATCTCCATTTTTTTTACTTGGCTGTACTGCATTTAGCGCTAATTGGCAGTGCTAAAGCATGCTAAATTAGCATGCTAAACTAAGACTACTAAACTAAGAATGTGAACTGGTAAACGTTATAGGTGCTAAACGTGAGCATGTCAGGGTTGTCATCGGGAGCATGTTAACATGCTGACGTTAGCCTTTAGCTCAAAGCGGCACTGTGCCTCAGTACAGCCTCACGCAGCTGCTAGCCTGGCTGTAGCCTCCCACAGAGCCTTTGTGAGGGTTTATCTCTTTTGCATGCAATGTCGACTTGCTCACTCATCTTTGATCTTTATTCTGTTTTATCCGTGTTGCAATGACTACTCTGTTTTATTTTCATCATTGTACAGTTTCGCCTAGAATCCTCTGTGCTGCCATGATGCTTCCTCTACTCTGCTTCTTCCTCTTCTTACTGCCATTGTTTTATCTGCAGGAATGTAGAGTTGCAGAGTAGTCTTCTTCTTGGTTCATGGTCTTATCTCTTTTGTCTTGTATCCCTCTTGTCGTTTCTACTTCACTGGTTCCCTCTCTTTTTTTCCTCAGCTCTTCTTTCCTCACTCCCTCTCTTATGCCATCGCCATCCATCTCTCCTCCAGGGGATCCCGTGGAAATGTTTAATTGTTCTGAAATGTCTACAGTGAGCTGGACTAAATGACTCAGTAGCCATGTCATCTGACATGAAAGTCTAATACCATTTTAGCTGCAATTTGTTTGCAGTCATTCAAGGACTCTCTTTGTCTTGCAGCGAGCTGGACACATTCACAGGCTCGGTCTTATTTTATTAGACTTTGATAGCTCAAGGTTGTACATATTTGAGGCTGTTACAATGCTTGTTACAAGATCTGCAAATGTCCATCAGTGTGTGTGAGCGTGTGAGGTGCTGTTTTATTTATTTATTCATTCATTTTATTAACAGCACATGTAGCACATTTACTATATCATAGAAGGAAAAATTTAATGTAACACACTCTGGTCGGTCCAGAGGTGTTCCTGTGTGTGAGACTGTGATTTCAGTGGATGTGCTGTATAATGTGTGCTCCTTGTGTTTCAATCTCCATCACAGAGCACGATAAGCACCGCCTATGCAAAAGTACCGAATACATGAATCTTCACTTCAAAGTCAAATGGTTCCACAATGAGTACGTCCGTGACCTGCCGGCCTTCAAGGGCGTTTCGCCGGAATATTCTCTGTAAGTGTCCTGAACTTGATACATTAAAATGCATACATTACTGTTTGATCATAATTATGCAGATGCACTGTTAAGGGAAACTGCAGGATATATACTGTGTATATATATCAAAGGGGAAATAATGGTGTCATTGTCTCAAACAGTATTAAAACTGTATAGATTAGAATGTGATTAGTAATGCATGATAGAACACAAGCGGGCTGTTGTAACATCCAAACGGAAACAAACGGGGAAAAGATTGACTCACTTACTCGCTCACTTATTGATAAATGTTGAACAAATTAAGAAAAATACAGATAATTAGTTTGCTTTTTGTGTCAACCTTAGATTACATCCAGTGTTCATTGCTTTTCTTTACTAGATAGGAAATTATTTGTACGGTATATTTCAATGCCAAAACCTTTTTTTTAATTATTACTTACTTGATCATTTTTAAAGACTACAATTAATACATTTTAAATGAAATTTCAGTCCCACATAAGGTGAGAGACTCTGTAATGGTCAACGATCAATCACAGTAGCTCAGATAAGTTATGGTTCTGGTTAAGACTGACTCTGTAAAACTGTCGTGTTTGTGTAATCACCGCTTCCAGTTTATTCCTGCGAGCCTTTAAACAAGCTGATCATGAGCTGTTTCGGATGATGAGGCAAATTTATAGCCTAGAAGCATGTTTTTGTTCTTCTTTTAACACATCCCTGTTGTCCACTGTGCATGCATAATCACGTGCAGCAAAGCGGGGGAGAGCTGCAATATAAACATGTGTAATGCAAGCAGGGAGCGCAGTGCCCTCTCGCCAGTCTATCAGAGTAATGACTCACCCTCCCCCTCTCCAACACTGTCACTCAAACACCATCTCTAGCACGATTGATTCTTCCAGAGGCATACACACGCTTTCACACACACACACAGTCTCTCTCTTCCGTCTGCCTGTCTCTCCTCTCTCTGTCGCCACGCCCACCTTATTTATTGGCTTTCCCTCTTGTAGCAGATGCCCTTAGCGAGAGTACAAAGCAGTTTTGGGGGGACATCCGTTGCTCTGAGGACAAACTCGGGCACTATATTAAACAAGGAAATGGCAAAGTGAAACAGACAGAACAGCATTATTATTCCACTAACAAATGTACCGCTTTACCCGACTCATCCGTCCCAGCCTGTCCTGTCCTCTCCTGTCCTCTGTCTGAGCCTCGCAGTCTAATCTGTCCACAAACTGAAACCTGATATTGATGCCTGCATGAAGTGCAGCCTTGGCCAAAACCACACTGAAATCTGCGAGGTCCTCTCAGGATACCTCTCTGAGTGTAACACAATCAATTCTCATTGATCTCCCTTAAATACAAAGGTTCCCCTAAAACGTTTAAATAGATAAAAAGCCTTGGCCTCAGAATTGTTCTCATACAGTAAACCCCGACTTATCTGGTGCTCCAGACAGATGAGATGAACCACAATGCGAAAGAAATACTCTCAACTGTGATTTGACCCTTCAGTGACAGAATGTGTTTCTTTGTAAGGTGGTTCGAGCCGTTTGTCATTCAGTGGCTTGATGAGAACGAGGATGTAGCCATGGATTTCCTCAATGGAGCTTTGGAAAGGGACAAGAAAGACGGAGTGAGTACCGCATTGAATTACTTCTCAATATGCAGCTTTATGTTTAACCTACCACTTAAGACTGCTTTCTTATTCACAAGGACAGCCTGCTCAGACTGAATTTACCTCTTGGGGAAGGGGAAATGAGGGATAAAGGAAATTTCACACTGTCAAAAACAACTCCTCGCCCAGAGACATCACAAGACAAGAATATGAATGAAATTTCAGTTAAAAAAATGATAATAACAGGAAGCAAAACATGATTTCCAGAGCAGTAAAAGGCACAGAAGGATATTAGGCAATAATGTGAGGAAGTGTGTGTAAGCTTCACAAAGTCTGGCCCAGAAGTAATCGCAATATATTGATGGACCTTCACACATTTTGGTCCAGTTACAGTGTGTTTATGTTTTAAACAGAATAGAAAAGCATTTTAATGATTTTGATTAACACAATTAGCTCTTTATAATATCACTAGAACTGTAAAAAACAGGCATAATGTTGTATAATAACTTCTGTGGTTCTTGAAGACTACAGATGTGTAACAAAATAGGGACAGGGTCTAAACAAAAAACGCTGTGCATTATGGGAAGCAAAGGATGCTTTTTTGCGAGGGAGCTTGACCCATATGAGGGAATAAAACTTTAACCCATCTTCATGGAAAAGCACTGCTAAATGGCTTGAGCACTCTTTTAGAGGAAGTACAGTCTGAAGATGCGGTCGGTAAAAGTTAATTTTGCTGAGAACAGAGCAAAAAGCTTTCAGCCTCCTGCTTAGTTACACAGTTTGTCTAACAGCTCCATAAAGCTGACATTCACTCTGGCTAAGTGTAACGTTTTCATTACCACTGCCGGAATAGTCTTAACCCTGGATTTCCACCGAGCAGCAATGAAACAAATCATGACTCAGCTTTACTTGAACACATGAAACATGTGATTGGACAGGGCTTACATGTCAAACATGAATAAACGCAGGAATTCAAGAGATAACTGCAGAGCTTAATGTGATATCAGTGTACCTCAGCAGCACTTACATGTATCAAAACATCTACCTGCGAGGGTCATTAGGACTAAGAGGTCTAGATTCCTAGTCTGTGAGTGATGTGGTTATAGAGAAATTGGTTCATTAATCGTATGTTGTCTTCACTGTCCAAATGTTTCAGTATTATTAGGCGTGTAAAGGTCTTAAGATCTGGGATTTTACATCTCTTTCTCTTTCTCTTTCTCCCCACCCCTACCTCCGTCATGTCTCTTCCCCTCTCTCCCCCTGCAACAGTTCCAGCAAACCTCGGAGCATGCCCTCTTTTCCTGTTCGGTGGTGGACGTGTTCACTCAGCTAAACCAGAGTTTTGAGATTATCAAGAAGCTGGAGTGTCCAAACCCACAGGCCCTGGCTCATTTCATGTGCCGCTTTGCGAAGGTCAGGCTCATTGAAAAGCCCCCCCCAGTAAACCGTGAACACTCCTGTGGGGACTAATGACTCACAGCTAAAGAGTTTGCCATTGATCTGAGGAGACTCTGTGGTCTATTTATTCTGTTTGATATTATCTTGTTATTAAATTGTGACTGCTTTAAATTGTTTCAGCGAGTCCAAGAAATTCAATGATAGAACAGCAAACAAACTGTAATTATAAAACTGTCCCTCTCCCTCCCTACAGACTATCAACAAAGTTCTTCTGCAATATGCTGCAATCATATCCAAGGACTTTCCTTTGTATTTGAGTAAGGAGAACGTGGTAAGTGCCCACTCAAAGTCTGCTAATGTTAACAGCAAAGATGCCATTTAGTTGAAATGCAAATATGGTAATAAGGTGTTCCCATGATGACTGTCTCTAGCAGCGGTTTGCATGGAGACTATGTGGGAAACGTTTCACATAGCAGCCCAGTCTGTTCTATACTGAGTCCAGCCTTGACTTCTGAGATGCACTTAACAGTATCTCTGTTAACCGAGATGCATTTATTCATCTCACATCAGCCCACAGCTGATGGGGAAAAGCCATTGGTATTTTCTGGGCTCCTCGTCCATTGTTTAATGTGACGGATGACTAAATGCAGGGCCTTCTGAGTGGCCTAATTATCCACCCTGGTCTTTGAAGTTGAAGTGAGAGATAGCACACAGGGTACGAGCGGAGGAGGCAGATGTTTCTTTACAGTGTTGACAGGCTCATTACAATTGACCCAGCGAAAACATGAAATGTCCCTCCTCAGGACAGGAAGGAAGACAGACAGATGATGGAAAAAAAAGAAAGTAAGAGGCAGATGGAGTGGCACAGCAGCAGGATTACATCATATCAAACCTAATTTCTAATTTGTTAGACTGTCACATATACAATACATTACCTACTTCATAGCCATGTTTACCAAGGAGGTTTGCCTGTCTTTGCCACCAACAAACTCATATACACGTCAAGAGAGAGCAGGAGTATTAGACCCCTTAAATCTAATCAGTGTCTACTTGCGAGCCCTGTGTCAAAGGCTGTAGTCTGGAAAAAAGTTTGCTATTGCTTTAGTTTGCTTTAAGCATTTTCAAAAGCCCAAAGGGGTAAAAGTATATGGTATTTTACATTAAAAAATCATAATAATAAATGACTTTTTCCTTTGTAAGTCATCTTGTGAACCCTCAGATTTATCTTGGGACTCCTTGGGGTATCCCCAGGTTCAGAACCACTGATGTAGAAGACCTGCTATTGCAATCATATTGTAGTGCTGGTGGGGGTACGCTTTTGTGATATTGATATTTGCAGACAAACTTGTTAGCTTAGCATCTTTCTATTCAAACATCATTACCTCGCTGAATACTGTCAATCAATAAATACACCACTGTGAAATAGCTGTCTTTTTTTTGCCCTCTCTGGTGTCTGCAGTACTGACTGATATCGCCGCAGCCCCTCACATTTAACTGATTATAACATACCCAGTGAGACCAAACCATTTATTCTATATTTTTCATCTTCTCTCAGGCTACATGTAGCTGGAGAAAACCTTCATTCCTTTTCTTCAGATTCAGAACGTCTAATCACTGCCATGCGAATATGTTCATAAATCTGGTAGAGAGCGAGCCATTATGTGCTGCCGCTGAGACGCTATTGGCTGGATTCACAGACACCAATCATCCCTCTCCTGTGGGGCGCAGAATGATCATTTTAGTGCTACCCATTACTACTGTGATAATTTTGGGGCGTTGTATGTTTGTCGTTTTTTTTTTGGGGCAGATAATGTGCATGATATGTGACTGACTGAAAACCCTGAGGAATTACTCACAGTGTTCACAAAAAGCAGCGTGATTAATGTCTGTCATCTGTTAAACTTGTTGCGGAGCTGCGAATCGATAACGCCTGACACATTCAGCGCAGATATTTCTCTCCCTCTTGTATTATGTATTGCGTTTCCCTGCTGACTGTCGATGTCGTGCTGAAACCTTGCATCTCTGTATAGATGATGTGTCAGGAAATCAAAACTGATGGATTTGACTGTTTTGACCCATATGACGTTTTGCAGCGTGTTTTCAATTATATGGGCTCGTCTCAGGCCCGCAAGTCATTATAGTACAATGTCAATATCTGTTAAAAAAAGATACTTAATGTACTATGGTTTGTAGGATGTCAACAGCATTAAATATATATCTGATTTTCTTGTCACGCATAGGATTGTACACTGTACTACACAAAACAATCTCGTTATATTAATTCTTTTTCTGTTCTATTTTTGCAGCCCTGCATCCTCCTCAACAACATTCAGCAGCTCCGTGTCCAACTGGAGAAGATGTTTGAGTCCATGGGTGGCAAACAGGTCTGTGCCTGCCTAAGTGTGTCAGTCTGCTATGTCTGTGACAAGTTTCCAGGCAGTTCACTTTCAGTCGATCTATTTTTGGCAAATAATATATGAATTACCACAATGCATTGCTGCGCTGATCTGCGTCCTTCCCCTGGAAGGTCGAACCACAAGGTTAACTAAAGAGCAGCTTCCCCAGAGCTTCAGAGGATTCGGCGTCTTGCTAAAGGACTCTTCAGCAGTGTTGATGCCAGTTAATGTGGAAGCCTAAACCTCCGCCCTCAGATCAGCACTCTGCCGTGTAATATATGCTGTGTCATGATTATGTAAATGATCGTTCCAGATGACATTTATATGAAGTGAAAGTGAATTGACCCCAACTGTGATGTGCTGTAATCCTTCCCTCCGTTCTGTACTTAACCATCTAACAGACTAATCTGACGTGTAGTTCAGTTTACTAATATCACCTTTTCAACTTCTACCTCTACAGTTCCCCAATAACTTCCTTTGTACCCCATCATTATTACCCCACCTTTAACCCCCCTTGTGTATAACGTGTTGCCTTTTTGTAAATATTAAGTTAAAACCTTATAAGTCTGCGTTTTGGTTTTGAAACACCGTTGAATTTCCTTCCTTGTCGACCTGTCAGTGTGTCAGTCTAACCTGAGAAGCTGCAGCCACGGCTTCGTATGACTTACACGCATGTTTCTCTCCAGTATCTAACGCCTGTCTTGCCTTGCGTTTTGTCTCCTGTCGTTGTGTCTTCTGTTTCCCCCCCATTTCCTTTCTGTGCTCTCTCTCTCTGTCTCCAGGAGGAGGGGGTTGTGTCCTTCTGTAAGGTGTGTGCAATAGGACTCGTCAACACCCCTTCCCACCATTTACCGAATGATACGGAAAAAGCACGCCCCCTCCTCCCTGTGCCTCCCCGCCACCCCTCACGCTCCTACGCTTCTCACCCCCAACCCCTCCAGCAGCATGTGCCACAGAGCATACGGAATCTGAAATACCCATCACGCCTCTGGACATGCTGCTCAAGCTCACCATCCCCGGCGCTCTGGGGATGGTGGCTCAACCCAACCAATCCCATCTTTATTTTTAGCTTGCTTTTTTCCCCCCTCTGTCACTTCTCAATCCATGGCAAATTTGGAAGTGCAATATTTATTTTAATTCGTTGTTCCCCCTTTTTTTGTCTGACAAAAAGAGCAGCCATGTCAGTGGCTGTGGTTTTGATCGTCTTTATCCATTCCCCAGGCTGCAGCCACAAAATGCTTCAGACAGGATTTTTCCGACCGTGTTTAATGAGCTTCTCAAACATTTACAAATCTCTCCAGCTGTGCCCTCGGCTGAGGTGCTGCTGCCTCCCCACCAGTTAGCACATCTAGACCTGGAGCACTCCCGGGCCATCACTGTCTGAAGAATAATGACACCAGAAGCCTTTACATCCCATCAGAAAGTGAAATTATGGATATTCATTGTTAATGGACAATCAGGTTTATCTTTAAGGATGTCTTAAGTAATTTCTCTTGAATACTAATTATACAGCTAAAGTGTATTTCAGGTGAAAGTTTTCCATTAGTGTCCTCTTTGCACAGTAGCTTATTCATTACAGAATAGGTCTCTATCAGCAATTAACTCCCAGAGAGGCAATGTAATTACCAAGAGCAGTTATCATAGCATTACCAATAACACAGATTAGCAATGATCTCTCACAGTGGCTACGAATATGGACTCATCACAGACTCACTCCTCAGATTGGTATCAAGCTTTATTTTGGGTGTCGGCCCTGTTTGTTAATATGCTTTTCTCACTTTAGAAATGGTGGTTTAGTAAGCCTTTATTTACGTGCCAAATGTTTAGGACAGAGTATGTTTCGGAAAAGCAGCCTGAGCAGATATTGTATTGTTGAAACAGGCAAAGGGAAGCAAAGCTGGGCTGCTGTTGATAGGCCGTCAGCCAGGGGAGAGTTTGCACACTGTGGATGCTCGTCAGTGTCGAGTGAAACTAGCTGCCATGGAGGAGCCAGGTGCTCCATAGATTCCAAAATGAATTTTCCCTTTCCGTCCATTGTAATTACATCACGAAAAATGTCTTCAATCTGTAAGTGGACACATGTATAACAGACTCTTGAGGTGTTATTGGTTCACACATTGACAACTTGACAAATGGAGATGAAAGACATTAGACACCAGATCTATTTCTTGTAGCCAATATACATTTATCTAAATAACATTCATCATATCCCATTTCCCGGCTAATTCAAGACCCTACCTTTAACTTGACATTTCAGAAGATGAATCTTTGATATTTTCGAACTACAAGACGGCCTCACTTGGCAAGTCAAAGAAATGTCTGCGGCTACCTTTGAATGGAGGCCTTTCTGGCAGGATTGCAGCCTTCAGCTCGACATTTGACATTGGAGCATTAAGAACCACACAGATTCAGAATGGAATTTTCGCCTCTCATGAGGTGACAGGTGTCTTGGTTTATCTAACAGCCTGGTGAATTTCCTGTGCCAGCATTCCCATTAAGACACAGTGTTCTTGGAAAAAAAAAACTGAATCTCAATTTCAGAGACTGCCAGGCTGCAGATTAGAGGCCCAGTCTGAAACTTTCCCCCAACCAAGGGGAACTGATAAAAGAGCAAGGCCTACAGTATTTTTCTGCTATCACTTGAAAAGATGTTATCTGTTACTCGAACAGTAAAATATCAACAGCACCTCTATAGCCAATTTTCTCTGTGACAGAAAAATCGTACATGCTGCGGCCCTTTTTATTGAGGTGACAGCAGTATGAGCATGTGCGCATGCGAACACACATACACACGCATATGCATCAATCCCAATCATGCTGCTGATAGAGGCATGTCTGCAGAACAGAACGGTGTCTATAAAAGGTTTAGTTTACACATCCGCTTCCCAGCTGAGCCATCCGCCACTAGAATGTGTGACATGAGCGGTTCCACGGCTGAGCTTATCGGGTCTAATGTGACGATCCGTTATGCATGTTGTGCGTACATCCATCTCAGGCACTGAGCCTCAGCAACGTGTGTTCTCCACCCCTCCATCTAAAGCATCAATATTTGGACATTTGTACATGGTGAACCTGATTCATATTCACTGATACAAAGAGTGGCTCAAATGCACTCATTACATACATACATTACAGTCACTTACACACAAATACACTCTCACGCACACAGTGCACCACAAATATCCAATATCCACCCCTTTCTCTCAGAATATTCCCAAAGCCACAAATGAACAAAAACATCTGCACAACCATCACACGCACATGCATAGATATGGCAGAAACCCAACACATGCCATGCATGGGCACATACATGCTGTCAATCGATTTTCACAAATGTGTTTGTGTACGCTGATATTTGAAAATATTCATTGCGAGTCATGTCTGATTTGTCTCATACTGTCAATATGTAGGCACATAGTAAATGGATTTAAGAGCTTGTAGCAAAGTATAGTCATTGAGCATCTCCTGTATAATAAACAAAGTGTAGACAAGTTGCACAGTCAGTTTCGTAGGAAAACAAACAATTGATCGATATTTTCCCCTGCAGCAACTACTTTCTTCCTGTATATAAAGTCAGTCGGGATTTCAGTATCAGAACAGCTGTACATTTAGGTTTTATACTGTATGACTGTAAGCTTTATTCCCCCAAGATGCTACAGTGTTAAAGCTGCATGACAGCATGCTCTCTCTACTGTAACTTGTGTAGTAGTGCACAAAACTGTCCCTTTTGAGAGACCGCTAGCTGGCTGCTTCTTTGCTGACACAATGTCTCATGACTCGGCGAGCAGTCATCATTGCAGCGCTTGGAGGTGAGCCGTCCATTTGTATTCAGAGCGTCGCTCGGCACAGATGGCAGGCAGAATGTGTGGGAGGCCACCAGCGAGGCAGG
Source organism: Chelmon rostratus (assembly GCF_017976325.1). Taxonomy (NCBI): domain Eukaryota; kingdom Metazoa; phylum Chordata; class Actinopteri; order Chaetodontiformes; family Chaetodontidae; genus Chelmon; species Chelmon rostratus. Next base: position 23,162,546 of record NC_055658.1, on the reverse strand, counting down.
TTACTCCTCTGTGCCTGTCGTACCCCCACCCGCCTAACACCCCCAACCCAGTTGAGGCAGAGATTCAGAGGTCTAGTCAGTGTGGGCTAGTGCGTGGAGTGTAATGATGTAGTAACTGTCTCTCTTCCACTGACAGCTGGATGCAGAGGCCAGTGATCTGCTAAAGGAGCTGCAGAATAAACTCAACACTGTGCTGGATGAGCTCAGCGGAGTGTTTGGCTCCAGGTGAGCATTAGTGTGATTTAACGTGTGTGTGTGTGTGTTTGTGTCTGTGTGGAATCATTTTCATTAAGGATAACTTCTCCATTCATGTCTTGTTCTGTCAAAGAAATTGTACTACACGACTGCTTAGTTATTGACAGACACGTACTCAAATATAATTGACTGGAGCTCTTGCTGTGCATCATGCTGAGTGAGCACAGCAAGTTGCCAAACACTTCAACTTGAACAAAAGACACCCCTGCTCTTAACACCTTTTCAATAATGTAACAGACCAGCAGGCATGAGCTAGCACCTCTTTTGTGCTCTTAAGTTACGTCAGTGCTGCAGCCTGAAATATGGACCCAGTAACAAAGGGTTTCTTTCCATCACGCAGTTTCAAACCTGTGATCGAGGAGTGCGTGAAGCAGATGAACCAGGAGCTGGTTCAGATGAAGGGTTCGGCCAAAGGGTGCAATGCTGCCATGGATGCAGAGACTGTCCTCCGGCCTCTTATGGACCTTCTGGATAAAAAGTGAGTATACACTGAATGCCAGCTCTGAGTTTAGCCTCAAACGTGGAAGGCAGTTTACAGTCTTTAGTAACTGCCACCCTGTTATGCAAACCAGTTAAAAGTCATTAATTCAAAGGTCAGTAGGCTCAGCTTTCGATTGCTATCGAGGTTGAGAGTGGTGGCCTTAAGGTGATGTCAGAGTAGGATTTCGCCAGGTGAGATTTATTCGCTTGGTGTGATTAAAAGCAGGTGGGACAGGCACAGACATCATTAAAAAAGCGCCAGTAAGAGCTCTAATAGTGGAAAATGACGTTGAAATAGGGATGGATATATGACATTTCTGTTCATTCAAGTGAAAAAAAGTGATTCTAACGATGCAAAATGATTGCAGTCAGTTTCAAATAAGTGGAATCAGACTATTATGTAATAATTGTGACAGGCCTAGCCACAAAGGGTCCCCAGAGTCCCGTATTTAGTGCCTGTCAGTTGGTTTTGGTCATTTGATCAATTGCAGTATGTTAGAAACCACTAAAGACAATACACACCGACGTCTTAGGCTATCGCAGCTGTGTCTCTGGGCTGGGCAGAGTGGACAGGCCAGTGTTTGCAGGGCCAGGTGTCGCTGGGCCGCCCCTTCACGTCCAGATAAAAACGATTGTCACGATTGTGTTGCTTGGGTTTCCACGGCTTTGAGAGGAGGCCAGGGAAAATGGCATGCTAGCCAATGCCGCTGTTGGCGGGTACCGGTCCAGGCCCGGAGCTGGGTCTGAGTGCAGCCCAGTGGAGAACAAGGCCAAGAAGTGCTCGTGGAGAGGGAAACGAGGCAGCAGCCCCCCTGCAGAGACCCAGCCTGTCTGTTCTGCCCAGCCCAGCAGCAAAGAGCAGCTCTGGAGGAGGAGTGACCCCGAGAGGAGCAGCAGCAGGCTGGGCAGGAGGACTGTGACAGCCAGAGAGGTCTGTGTGTTGACTGGGGAAACTCACAATCTGCCGTATCAGCACTGCCAAACCAACCGCAAGAAAAGCTACACATAATGTAGCCTCTATGCATAACTCAAACGTTTCCCATCATGGCTCCAGAGGAGCGGTGACCTGCCAGAGCGTGGTTTCCATGGGAACACAACTGTCAAGGCTTTGGTACTGGTTAAATCTAAATCTAAATCAACAGGGTTGGGAAAATGATAGCCACGTAAAGGGGCCTACAAGCAATTTTTCCCTTAGGGAACCTTAACAGGTTAATCCAGCCATGCGTACCGCCCAAGAACCAGTTTACACATTTAACAAAAGTCTAAAGAAAATCCTTTTCTCTACACCTTCTCCTCTAGTCGCTACTTCTTTAAATAGTTTTGTTTTTGCTCCGTACAATAATAGATGGATTCCTAAATGACTAAGTATGTAAGCTGATTAAAACAGAACCATTATAACAGAATTGTTATACAAAATATATACTGAACAGATAATTTTCTATATTATACAGGCGGATGTATTGATTATTCTTTTTCTGCCAGTTATATTAAAAGTTTAAACATTATATTATTGTAAAAGTGCTTCCATGACTGAGTAGTAGTAGATTTTTCCATTTCTTATTCCTGTTTAATTTTCATAAATCAGTAAAAAAAAGAAAAGCCCAATAAAATGAATGCAACAGTTTGATAAACACTATGATTTTACATTATTTCCAGAAAAAAAGAGAGGCCAGCTTTATTTGTGGATGTCTATTAATTCAACCAAGGGACCATATTTACCTCTGTGGCATTCTTGAAAGAATAGCGATGATATGGTTCAGCTGAGCTCTAGGAATCGCTCTCAACTATTTGTCAAAGCGACATCGAGGGCAATGGGGTATTACAGGGAATCCTCTTAATGATATGGAAATACCAAATCCTTCCTCCTGTCTCCGAGACCCTGCTTGCACAATAGGGTGAGATTAAAGCATAAAGCTGCTGCATTTATTCGATGAATCACAGGTGGTTTCTTTATTTAATCATATTATTTCTGAAGACGTCATCGCTTGGAGCCTTCAGCTACGTCGGGTCATTTTGGGAGACGCGCTTTTGACTGTTGACCTGACAAACGCTCTTCTCTTGCCGCTTTGCAGTTTGATGTTATTTGCCAAGATTTGCGAGAAGACCGTGCTGAAGCGAGTCCTCAAAGAGCTTTGGAAAATCGTGCTGAACACCATCGAGAGAACAATCGTCCTGCCTCCACTGAATGACCAGAGTGTGAGTTTGATTAATTGTCTGTCTTTTTCCCTTTTCTGTTACTCTCTTCATCTCTCGGCCTGCCCTCCACCTCCCTCCTCTTCTCCACCTGTCTCTCTCTCATTTCCTCCATCTGTTCAGCTCTCTCCCTCATATCACACAAATCACTGTACAGGAGATGAAACAACATGGCATCACCAAATCTTCTCACACGTGGAGTGAATTTTTTTCACACTGTTAATCCGTCTGTAAGAGCCAGGTTGATATTTTTCACCTCAGGAATGTCATGTTTCCTCTTTGCTGCAGTTTTCAGACAATTTCCTCCCTCTGCCACTTGTGCTAATTTAAAAGACAAAGGCAATAATCAGTTCATATTACTTTTTTAATTTAATCATTTTTTCGTATTCATCTGTTGACTGTTTCCAGCTTCATTTTGCCGTAACGGGAATATGTCTCTCTCTCCAACAGCAAGGAGCTCAGATGATCTTCAACGCTGCCAAGGACTTGGGACAGCTGTCCAAACTGAAGGTAATTTTTGGATGAACCCTAGGTGGATGTTGCTAATCTCATCACACAAACCCCATAATGTCTGAACACTATAATGTCGGATTCCAAAGGGATTTCTCAAAGCTTAGCCTACTCATTGTCATCTGAGTAAAACATGCATTATGCCTGCACATACGCTGAGATCTCTAATTATGCTGAACACGGATTGTCTATTATAGCGTAAACAGTACATCTGAGGCATTATAGATAATACAGATATACACCACATGAAACAAGTACAAAGCCTGGAAATCCTTATTTAAACTTTTTAAAAGTTTTTTGTAGATATGTAGATATATAACTATATGTCAGCATGAGTAACATGATGAAAAGCTACTAAAAATATAAAATTGATGTTTATTTTTCTCCCATCCACACTTTTTTTTTTTTTTTTATTTAAATTCTTTGGATGCAAATATACTTGTAGAGTCATCACCTGCACCTAATTGTACACTTAGATTTACTTTATCTACACATTTAGACGGGCAGATTATGAAATTTGGAAGCACAGTCGTGTAAGATACAGAAGTCTTTTGCATTGTACAGTGTAACTCAGTGCAACACCAGGCAGGCTGGTATCTAATTGCTGATGTGGCCGGAAGATGTTTAATCCCTCGAGCTCCTCGTAGTGAGGCGCTGGAATGGATCAGTGGTTGCGCTGTGGTTTCACTAACAACTGTGGTATGACAGTAGCTCAGAGATGTATCTTAGCTTTGAGTCATACAGGGGATGCGGACTGAATGCGTGTTTATCGGCATTTATGTGTGTGTGCGCGTTTATGTGCAGGTGTGTTCGTGCTCGTGTGTGTTGTGTGTGTCAGATGTCCTTCGAGGGAACATCAGGGTACTGTACATGGGTACAAAGGTGGATGTGGTTCTGTCATTAAAAGCATTAAAATCGCGTATCATCCTCTTGTTATTTATGATTATGATTGATAATCCTATCCAATACTTATATGGTATTATATTATATTATTGATGCATGTGCGTAACCTCATTTACTACAGGGGTTAACATGCAAAATGAATATCGAGTGACCTTTGACCTATGTAATGGCATGGATTCTTGGAACAGCAGAATTAGTCGAGCTGATATGTTGTCTGTCTGAAACAAATAATGCTGCAGGACCACTTTGACACTATCATCCTCTGACCTTATGAAATGCCATGGTCCTTTCAGGGCTGCACTGTCTGCCCAAGCAAATATGTAACAGCAGGATTTGTAGTGTTTTTTCTTACCCAGGAAGTTATTGCTTTTAATACAATTCTGGACTTGTGAATAATAATATTGGAAATGAAGGTAGAAAACTTGTTTGAGTAATAAAAATGAATTAAATCCAAGGATGGGGCCTTTTTTTCCTCCATTCAATAACAAGCACAGTGTCCATTCATCTGGGGTTTTCATTAGAGAGAAGCGTTTCTTCCTGCCTGCAGCCTTTAGTTAATTTGGGGCTCACCATCACAATGTTTTCCCAGTATGGGGACGTTACTGGAACTGAGTCAATACAAATCAAGTGGGCCCAGTGCAATTTTGGCATTAAAAATAGACAACAGATAAACATCTTAGCGCAGATGTTGATGTTGATGTGTTTTTCATATCACAGAACAGCTCTTTAAAATCTGTATGAAACAGATTTGTGGTAGATTACATTTACTGTCTAGCATGTTCTGAATAGAAAAGAATGCTCAGTGTTTCATCTGCAGCCTCTGATTTGACGGAGGGCATGTGCATTTTCATAGCGCTGCACGTTGTACCTATTTTTTTTCTGTGGTTATGTTGATTAAATCTCAGCAACCAATGCCGAGCTCATGCAAAAGTCCACAGACCCGAGGGACCAGACACATGGAACTGTGCGGATTACATTTGTAGCAGTGATTTAGTGTCAGTCTGTCTATGACCTGTAGGAGAAACACCTGGGAAATAAGGCAGTGGCAGAAGTTATTTGCCATAATCAATTCACAAATCAGGACAACGTCAATTACAATTGACAGAAAAATTTTTCATGATTGAAATAGATTTTTAGAGCTGGTGTGAGACAGCAAGAGTCAGATTTATCAGGCAGTGCTATGGCTCACCTAAGGTCATTAACACTGTGCTGGAAAATTATCGCAAAGATTCCGAGTGTGTGAATGCGACTTGTGTTGCTGTGTTTGACTTGATCTGATATCCCTCCAGGAGCATGTCATCCGAGAGGAAGCCAGAAGCCTGACTCCACGACAGTGTGCAGCCATGGACCTTGTGCTTCCCACCATCAAGGTGAGTCTTATATATTGATTATGCTGTTGGCCGTTCAGCAAGAGACTAAACTTGACATTTAAAAAAGTCAAAAGAGCCACGTAAGGCGTAGCAGAGCAGAGATTTGCAAATTGACTGTAAATCAAAGATGCGTGGACTGAGAGGCTTTGGCTGAGGTCTTGTACTTTGGATCACCCTCCTCTGTCTTCCTCTGCTTTTCTAATATATGTAGACTTGTCATGCATAAGACTGGACGTCTTATGCATGACAAGCATGCATGCTGGAATTTAAGTAGGCTGGAAGAGCTGTAATGTTTATTCCCAGCATGCCGGAAAAGGTGCATTAACTAAATCATACTCGTATGTGTGCATGTGTCTTTTTTTATTTTAATGAGAGTCATCCGACTATAATGGAGAAAAGAATGTACTTCACTGACACCTCACATTGTATGAGAGAGAGAACTGATTTAAATCTCCAAATCTAGACCCTTCTGAGAGACAGAATTAGAGTAATGTCGAGGAATATGGAAAGATGCCCAAAGTCTCACAGCAAAGGAAATGTGTAAAATGCAGCACTATTAATTTACCACCACGTGACTGTTAAATTGACGTGGTTGAATATGATATGAGACGATTTCAAGACCAAGCCGCGTTCTACAGGGACAAAAGGAGAGTTATGGTGAGGTGCCACTGGGGGAAGACTGCATCATAAAGTGCCGAGAAAACTAATTGATTCTGCTGTCTCCAAGGAAACCACTTAAAGGTTTAGATCAATCATGTTGCTGGAATTCTTTTCATCGGTATTCCAATGAGAACAGTCAATTAACACCGTTCGGCAATGCCTCAGCAGAGTTGGCCAATCAGATCGAGAAAAGCTATGCAGACGGTGATCTGCGTCGCATGTTTCACGTTGCAGGCACAACAGCTTTTTAAAGCTGTAGTCAGGAAAAGACAGAAATGGGAGAGATGCATTCAATTGGAGCAAATATAATGTAAATGTACAAATATATATGATTAACTTGCAGGTATTAGACTAGCATATTGCCATCATACCTGAAGGGTTCATACTGTATAAAAGGGCCAAATACATATATGCAGTAGAGTGGAACATGCCTTCATATTTGCATAAGCAATGATTATAAAGTCCATTTGGGAAATAAACCACAGTATGTAGATATACCACAGTGTATCTATCTGAATATTTGCCAGCAGTGCATCAAGTGATTATCCCACTGAAAATATTTTATCCAGACTGAACTCTGAACCTGTGAAAACTAATGGCTAGGATAATGGCTAAATCCACTGGCCTACAGACCATAGTTCATATTCAGTACTGGACAAAGTACACAACTCCATTACTTGAGTCGAAGTAGATAGATGGTCAAATATTCATCCAATACAAGTGAACGTTGTTCGGTCAAATTTCTACTGGAGTTAAAATACTGGAGTACTTTTAAAAGAGCTTAAATATTCAAACCTACATTTTCTTCTTAATGACAGAACTTTGTTGTATTGTTGCCACGATGATGCACTTACTGACTCTGAAACAGCCTGCATACACTGTACGCAATAAAAAGCTTGTAGAATCCGCTGCTCACTGAATTCGCTCTGTGTTAATGTGTGTGTGTGTGTGTGTGTGTGTGTGTGTGTGTGTGTGTGTGTGTGTGCTGGTTAACACAACAAGCATTTAAAACATTCTGAATCTGTCTTCATGTCAAAAAGCTTAAAAGCTGGTTGTTAGGAATCGTCATCTTTATCTGCCGAGGCCATCATTACCACTGACAAGTTCAAATTGAACTGTACAGAAAAATGCAGCAGGCTCTTTGAACTTGACTGACAAGCGGAGGACGAGACATTTACTGTAATTGGTTGTCTACCTGAGACGAGCACAGCGTACGGCCTATCGCATTTTAGAAAAGAATAGAAAATGAATCTGCTCGTCCCCCAATCAGAAGGTTGGGGGTCCGATCCCTGGCTCCTCCAGTCTACATGTCGAGGTGTCTTTGGGCAAGATACTGAGCCCCAGTGGCTGTGTCATCACTGTGTGTATAAATGGGCGCATGTGGCATGTGTTGTAAAGCGCTTTGGGTGGTTAAAGTATATATAAATGCCGTCTTTGGAAGACGTGTGGCAGTAGTTGTTTGCTTTGCTTTGTTACACTCGAGACAAAAAGTGCAATCTCACATGGTTGACAGAATTAAAGAAAAAAGAAAGGATGTAAGAAAAAAATGAAAGAAATAAGCAAGCATATCAGGAGGATCACAAGGACAGCTAGAAAGCAAAGAGACATGTAGGAAGGATGGCAGTTAGCAGGTCATTTTTGCCTGGTGTTGATTTAAGTCATATTGGTCTTGATTTAAATGGCATTGTTATTAGAATAAACATAAGCGTTACCACAACATGAACCTTTAACAGTGCCATAAAAAACGGAAGCTTAGCCTTGGCTTGTTGCCAGAGTTCATTCGTGACAGAAAGCATTTTATTTGTAAAGGTATTTCTTGTTTGCTGTAGGCTGCGTTTTAGATTGATTATAAGCAGTTTCCTATTTAGTGTGTGGGATTTTATTTTCTTTCTCTTGATAAATTCCTCCCATGACTCACCCTTTGCATGCCAGATTATGTATAATTCACAAGAGGCACGTGTCAGTCAAATCTTGTGGCTCGTGAGTCACAAGTGAGGTAAAAAACCATGCATGTGTCACCTGGCAACTATATATAATGTGTGGATGCTATCTCTATCTACTGTATTTATATTTTTGTCCAGTGTCTTAACAACAGACCCTACACTAACCCTGCAGACACCCCACCGAGCGCTCCTTTGTTCCTTTAGTGATCATGTGTTACAGCTACAGGGGAGCTAGCAAAACACATCAGAAGCCCAAAGGAATACAGCCTATAGAGGGCTTAGAAATGTGTCTTCAAGTACTTTAATTCATCTTCACTTCTTTTCTGCAACACCTCCTTTCTTAATAAGATCTGTCCATGGCCACCCTCCCACCTTCCACACGTGGGAGTGGTGACAGCAGTTGAAAAGAAAGCAAAGCCTTGTCTGTCCTCGGGCATCAGGCTTATCAGCGCAAATGGGCATTAACCATCCAAGCATTGGTTTCAGGTTTAAATGCATGGTAATTAGCTACAAAAGTGGCCATTACTGCTGTCTCTTGTCTGGTCTCTTTATGTGTCTGCTCCTCCTTGTAAAATGCATACTGTCCATATAATCCTAGGCTGTTCTCTCAGCCAGCTGCAACCTGCTGTTGCGTATAAAGTTATTCCAAAGTTACTGTTTACCTTGGAAACTTCAAAATCTGTTCTCCTCTTTTCTTGTTTTTTAAAGCAATATTTCCATGCTGGAGGAAACGGGCTGAAGAAAACCTTCCTTGAAAAGAGCCCCGATATGAAGTCCCTCAAATATGCTCTCAGCCTTTACACTCAACCTACAGATGCCTTGATCAAGAAATATATATGCACCCAAACCTCTCAAGGTAAGGAGCTCGCCAAGGTCAGGCTCAGTTAGGTTTCATTTAAGGGAGTGGATTTACTTCAGCATTCAGAAGCTGAAAAAAGGCTTGGGTTAAGAGCTGTTTTCAGTCACCATAAAAAGCGTCTCGTGTGGGTAGTTTCAGACTAAAGGAAAGCTGCTATAAAGGCAAGAAATGTAAGCAAGACGAAGTGATGCTAGAAGACGCTTCGTGAAAGTGGCTGGAAAGGTGTGAAGAGGAAGCACAGATTGTGGATCATATTGTGCAGCAACACCTCGGCACCTTCTCCAGGCACGAGTTAGTGAACATATTTTCATTAAACCTGATTAAACTCTGGTATAGAGCATGTTTGCAGCCTTTCACTCCTACGTATAATCATATACTCTTTACATTAAATGAGTAGGAGGGCCTTATTACCACCAAGCCACTTGCTTTAGAATTGATTGAAAATAATGAGACCCCAGCCTCGGCTCATTTTAACCTCCACATTGTTCTGTTTTCCCATCAGTCCTAGCTTCCTTCAAATTACAGTATATGTGTTCTGAGGATCTCTCTGTGTCACCTCAGGCTTTATATGTGCAGAGGATATTGCAGTTATGCAATTAATCCCCTCATTGTATACATTTTTCTCTCTTTCACTGTAAATACAAACAAATTAGCGTGGTTATCCATGACCTCTTCACTTTTTCACATAAAAACAATGTCATGATAAATTTCTAAGACATACTGTATGTGGTGTATGAATGTACAAATTCCCTCTTGTGCTCGCTCTCTCGCTCTCCTCGCTCTCTCCCTCTCTCCGTCATCACCGACCCACTTTTATGTTGTTGTCTCAGTCATCTGTCTCTATATGGAACTTTTTTCCCCCGATCTCTCTCTGTAACAAGACAGAAATACCTTCAGGTGTCCGGAGAGATTCGAGAGGGAATTCAGTCCAGTGGGGCGTTGAAGCTTTAAGCTCCTGTGTGTTCAGCCTTGCAGAACGCTGCATAGGCAGGCGGCAGGAAACAGAACGGCAGTGGGAGAAAGCCATTCAGCCGGGCAGCCAGCAGGCCCAACCAGCGTTCTCGTTTTCACTGACTGGCAGATGGGCAGAGACGCGCAGCGTTTCTCTGTGTGCTATTTTGAGATCGCTCGATGCGGTTCCCCTCAACCCATCCCATCCCCCCTCTGAGTTCACACCGTGTTGTCGCTCTCTATCTGAGGTGGTCTAATGCGATGTCAGTAAGTGGAGGTAGTGAGGTGGTTGATGTGCATTAGGTCAGTAAACAGTGTGGGGATGTGCTGATGCTTGATGTAGCACGGCAGATACTGTTTCATTAATCACCAACCCCTGTGCTCTGGCAGCGACACATTCAGACCACAACATGCGCTTGTCTATTCCTGCCAAGCGTGCGCTCTGAGGCATACATGCGTCTTTCTGTCTGCTTGGAAGCAGGCTGAGGTTGTATGGCGGCGTTATGCTTCAATGGAAATACAGCACAAACAAAAATAAACACATCGCAGTTTTTTGTGGATGTTTCACAGCTTTCTGCCTCTGAAGTAATCTTTGTTGAGTTTGTCGCTTTGTGTGGATTAAAGGCAACGTCTTGGTTGTTTGAAACAGCGAATCCAACGAATTAAACTGCAGCTCTGCAACAATTAATACCTAATACTCCCCTTTCTTATCTCACTTAATCTGCTGACCCTCCTCACTGCCACCTTTGTTTTATCGACTTCTGCTTTCCTTTATCTTTCTTATGTACATTCATCTTATTTGCTTTCTGCACTTGCAAACCGCCCCATCCAGTGTCTGCTGTGTGCCTGTTTATTAGTTCATAAAGGCACTCTCCGACAGCGTCTCTGTCTGCAGTCAGAAAACAAACAGAAACTGGTTATTTATTGCATTATTTCGGCCAATATCTGAAGCAAATGTGCTGTGGCATTGCTCGGTTAATTTCCCACAAGTCCGGGGCTTAATTGTGCAGCAGCAATGTTTTTGTGCCCTCCCTCAGCCTCTCAGGGCATCATCACAATAAATCAGGAGGCTTGTTTCTTCATTACCAGCCATAATAGGCACTGCATGTTTGGCACATATTGATTAGCTATTGGATCAACGTGCGCCCGTCATCAGCCACACCGGCACTTGCCTTCCAGTGTCGAACATCTGTTTGTTCCAGGCTGGGTGTAACACAAGGCAGTGTTTAGAGGCAGCTGATATGGGCAGGCCTCCCTGCATCAGGCAAAGTGAGACACATGGTCAGCAATCAATTCTAATTGTTTCCTGGCAACAATGTGTCCCTGTGTGATTGAAACTGTAATGCTGACATTAAGTGCGCCGGGTGTGATGCCCAGAAGGGTACTTCCTCTTCTCCATGCAATGTTTTTGTTCTCTCTTTGTCCCCTTTCTACCCCATTTCTGAGCGTCGCTTTGCTCTCATCTCCACGTGTCTGCATGCAGTCAAAGCCAGCTTTTTGTTGGCATTTTTTGTCGAGGTGAATATTTTGACAATTTCATTGTGTAGAACATTATTCATTTAGCGATCCCTTCGCACCGTCTGCCTCCTCCATGGCCTTCAAAGCAGGCAGATTATTTCATGTTTCTGTTTTCCTTCTTCTCCTTGTTGATGTTCAGCCTCAAGCTAAAGGAAACCCTGGCTGTGTTTGCTGCTGGGCTGCCATAGGGCGGAATCATGTCTAATCCCCTACTGTTTTTCCTGGGTTGAGTTTTTTTAGCTTTGACACGCAGTCAAGTGCTTATACACCACTTTTTGGATCAATTCCTGGATACCTCACCTACAAAAAAAAAGCTGCGCCCACAGTTTTGGTTTCTGTCCTTTCATCCTCTCTCTCTCTCTCTCTCTTTTACTTCTGTTTTCTGATCTCTCTATTTCTCTCCCTGGCTCCCTCTCTGCCCCTCCTCCATTCTCTCTGATTTTCATTATGCCTCTTTCCAATTCTCCTGTTGTTGTTTTGGTGTGTGTCCAGCTCAGTCATCCAACGGATCGGTGGGGGAGGTGTCGATGCAAGTGAATCTCATCTCTCACCCTGGCACTGGGGAGCACAAAGTCAGCGTGAAGGGTGAGACTTTCCTATACTCAGACCTGCTTTTTGCCATTTCTATTCAAATGTCTTCACACTTGCGACTCACCATGGACCGCTCATGGTGGTTATCTCATTTGTCTGATAGTGCTGATGGGTCATGATCAGCAGCGCCGTTTTGAAGAGAGATTGCTGATGACATAATTAAAGTAGTTATACAGAAAACCAACTGGCTTTTCCTCTAGAGCACTGGCCGCCCTGCCCACACTTTGCTCTGTGTTTGCATCTCTTTGCAAGTTGGAGAGTCATGCACATCAATGCAATGAATCTGCCCTGCGTCCTCCAGCAGCACCATATGCACTGCAGCCGGCAATCAGCTGTAATCATCCAACAGCACTCCGACGTGATCATGCGTTTTGGTTACTATGGCAATCATATATGGACGTTTCTATTAAAGGAAAATCCATTATCACAGGATGAAGAGCTGCAGTTTAGCTTTTTCATATTTATTCTTCACACTTGTCCATTTCTGTTAGTGATTTTTCTGCTTTTCCCTGAATTATTTTTGGCAACTGCCACCGAACAAAATGCACATAAAAAAATAAAAAGACTGCGCTTTTGCGGTTGCTGGTCGTGGTCAAAGCCACCTTGCCAGTCGGTACAGCCGTCTACTTCATGGTTGATTTATCTGTGTACGTTTTTGGAATGTCAGTGCAAATAGATTCGTTCACTTTGATTCATTGGCACTGACATCCAAAAATGTTTACCATTAATGTTGCAGATAAGTGGAAATGTTACTGCTATCAAATTCTATTGTACTTGCACTAACAGTATGTCACCTTAATATGACATTTTCTACATTTAGCCAGTTATATGTGGCAATAAGATAAATACGCTTCCAAAAAGGAAGCCAGGCATAGACTTTGTACGACACAGCATTAGTATTTGGTGTGGATTTTCCTTCACTTTCTCCCAAACCACAGTTTATCTACAGTGTCGCTGATGAATGATTTCTCTGCATTCCTCAGTGATTGCAGTGAACAACCTCATCTGGCAAACCAACGCCATGTTCCGGCCGTTCGTAGAGGTCAACGCCGTGGGACCGCACCTGGCTGACAAGAAGCGCAAATTCAGCACCAAGACCAAGAATAACAACTGGTCACCAAAGTACAATGAAACATTCCAGTAGTGAGTAATCGTACTTTCTACAGTTACAGAGAGAAGAGTGCGCAAAGCTGAGGGTGTTGAAAAGCACACACTTATTATTTTGCAGAATTTTGCCTGTAGAGCACCTACATCCAGTCCGCATCATTCTGTGCCTTATATGCTGCTGTACCTTCAAACTAGCATTCATACCTTACTGTCACAATCCTTCTTATTGTTCTAAGCAGTGAGTAGAATGCAGTTGCTTTACCAACACTTTGGCTCATTGAATTTAAAACTGCTGATGGATGTCAAGCGACTGAGTAGCAACCTAGAGGCTTGTCCCGCCTTCGACACCGTCATTCTCTGAATCAAGTCAACTATGTCACAGGGCTGAAGTGATGATAGACTGAGTTGCAGCAACAGCGGTGTGATCAGTGGAGGCCCACTGCTGCCTGTGTATAGATGCACATTGTCCTTTGAATATTAAGAAGCTGTGATGTTGCTGGGGATAATTAGAAAACAGCCTGAAAAAAAGCTGCCTCAGAATAATGGCTCATGTGAAATGAAACATCCATTTCAGTTGCAAAACTCGAATGAATTGTCTCATCAGAGGCACATATATAAAAAGGAAATGTCACCCAGCCGCAGCCTCTTACTCTCACTGACACGTTATATTCAGCTGTGAACAAAGCCGAATGTCAGGGTCCAAAAAGCAGTTGTCTCGCAGTCACGTACAGTTCTGCAGAATGAGACTTTGGCCTTTTCATGAAGTCTGAACGATAATAAAAAAGTATATGAACATCAATTATACAAGCATGCTTTCAAGGGTCTGACTGAACTGTCATGATGTGGTAAACCTACATTTTTATTATCCGTGCAAGTTAAATAATTTCCTTTTTAAAAACTGCATTACCACAGTAAAGTTAATTGAAGCATTAATGATTTAGCATCATGCCGACATATTTGAACTCCTGAGTCGGACCTCTCTAATCTCTTGGTGTCATTTTTCCCAGTGTTCTAAGTAACGAACATGGTCCGGAGGCCTACGAGCTGCACGTCTCAGTAAAGGACTACTGCTTCGCCCGGGAGGACCGCGTCATCGGCATGACGGTCATCCAGCTCCGAGAGCTGGCGGACAAGGGCAGCTGCTCGGCCTGCTACCCCCTGATGAAGAGCATCTCCATGGACGAAACTGGCCTCACCATCATGAGGATACTCTCTCAAAGGACCAACGACGAGGTGGCCAAAGAGTTTGTGCGTCTCAAGACAGACACGCGCTCGGCGGAGGAGGTGTCGTAATGTGGAGCAAAAATGCAGTATTAGAAGAGTTGTGTTGTCTTAACTGAGAGCTAAAGAGGAAAGCAGGTGGTAGAGCAGTAGCAACAGTTGTTCTAACTGGATTGAAACAGGAGAATGAGATTGTCCAAAGAGCGGAGGAAGGCCAAATGTGGCGAGACAGTGAGACAGCGAGAGAGAGAGACAGCGAGAGAGAGAGAGAGTCGTGTTTGTTTGTTTGTTTTTGTGCATGTGCGTAAAACATCTGTTGGAATGTTCATTTTAAAACTACAGTATGTACAAGTGTTTACTTACCGTATGCTTACTATTAAGTACTATATTCTACGAGTTATGTTAACGAGACATGAAATACCTTTTGTACAACATTTAGTCTTTTTGAACAGAGATTTGTTCCAATAAAGTGCCAAACCAGTGGAAAAAAAAAGAACAAAACCAACGTATATGAATTATGGTGAACTTAGTATGTTTGAAATTTGCTCGATTATTTTGTCCGGTGTAAGTCATTTTCTGACCGTGTGGCATTTCGATTGTTGCAAAGTCTTTCATTTTGCACCCTGGTTTTTTGGCTTCACGTTTCTCCACACAGCACTGTTGTGCATGTCCTCTTCTCGGTCATGTCTCTCCCATGATTCCACAGTGACCACCGAGCAGGGTCCTGTCCCCTTGCCTTCAAACTGTTTGTATTTTAAGTCGACCTGAAAATAGACCATGTTTTTTTAAATGGCGATGACTGCTATGTAAACCTTCATAGGTGTTTGTAATTTTATAACCATGACAACAATGACGACAGCCTCCAGTGCTAACAGTCTTAGCAGAAAGGATGGAAATGTTTTTCTTTTTCTTTGGCTTTTTGTTTGTTCTTTTTGGCCATCAGCTTCCAGCCTTTCTGAATGACCACTGTGAACATGAGCTTTGGAAGGCAAGCTTACATGACATTGCGGACAGTTTGATATTATTGTTTCATATTTTTCCGATAACTTTGTTCCTGATAAACTGCCAAAGTTATATAAAGTATTTGTACAAAAGCAATCCATTACATATATGAAGATATATATGTACATGTGATCTATTACTTTTTCAATGCTTAATATTTGATTATCGATAGGGTGGTACTAAGACTTTATTTTTTTTATTTCCTGTGAAGCTGTTAACCAATATGAAAGTTGCACATGTTACTTTACACATTAGTTATATCAGCTTCTGTCACTGAAATTATTTTTCTTCATAAAGGAAAGAGTCTAACATTTGGTAAATATGCAACATTCCTATGTATTGCACTGATGGCGAATTGTATGTCATGTAAATATATTTAGTGAGATATTGTACAAAAGTCTACTTTTCTTCAATGTGCATAAAGTATGTGCAAATGTGTTAAAACATCTGGGTCATTTTGAACAATTTTCCAGTAAGCATCCCTTTAACGCTCAGCACTGTTACTAACCTGACGGCTGCGATTCATACAAACTCGCATTCTGTGTTGACATCTACAATATAAAAATGAAAAGGAATCATCGGCTTTTGGGCAACAGCTTGACAGAGTTTGCATGCAGGTCTGTCATGTTTAATATGAAATAGCCTTAGCTGGGGTAATAGAACTGTTTGCATTATGACAAATTTGGTGACTTGCTGTGGCTGTCTCAGAGCCGAATCAATGCCAGTAAGAGAAAACAAATAGGCTGCCTTCGATGTGGCAATGATTTTCAGTTCAGTTTGCTCCCATGGTGGCTGTGAAAGTGATGTAGCCTCTCGACGATTTAGCGAGACACTTCTATGACATTGTCAGTCTGAATGGACAGTATAAAGGATCAAAACCCGTGCATCAGAAACAGAGGTATCGCCGTTTTATATTCCACACACTCCTCCCTCCGCAATTCAACTCGAACACCAGCAGTTTGATCAGTGATGACTGTGTCATGCTAACACGCAGTAGCCTCAAGCTGAGGAGCGGGCGACACAAGTCCGGTAAGCTCACTTCTTTCTGTTTCCACTGTCCCGAAACCATGATAGCCTTTGCCGTCTATATTAGGTGGAGTTCCACTTAAAGTGTAACAAACATCAATACATTATTAAATTAAACAAATACTTTGTCATTCAGTGCTCTTGACTGTATGTGAACACAATGAACCCCAGAGTTAACTTTATTCCACTCACACTAAAGGTCTTCATGGCATTTTAAAGCATGTAAAGAAAGTCCAGGGTGAGAGACGCACCATGCTGCTCGATAGGAAAAGTTTCAAGAGCGATTGCTTCCCCACCTATAGATATGATTTTCCTGGTGGTGTCTGCATGTGGTATCTGAGAATTTTTTTCATTTTGGTTCTTACTCTTTGAAAAAACACCCGCAGTTACTTTCACAAGATACGGTAATCCTTTGCACTAAACACGAAGGCTTTACTTTGTCAAAGTTTCTCTTTTTTGTGATTTCATGGATGCTGAGATGAGTGTTTTCAGATCAGTTCCGCTCTACTTACTGTCAGTCATTCGACACCCACAGGAGGAAATGCACGTCTGTGGCAGGAAATAATCCCTCCAAAACATGTCACCTACAAAACTTTAATGGCACGTTTATGTCCTGTTATCTGAGCCATCTGTGTTACTTCTGAGTGCACATCATTTCTGGCTAAATGTGAGAATGTAGCCTAAAGCTCAGCCCTGGAAACCCCAGTGTAATGAGTCCAAATGTGTTGCAGTTCAAAACGATGCATGAATATTAGTTTATAGTACCACTACAGAAACCACATACATTAAGCAATGACTTGTTCTGCAGAGATCACCGAGAACTTGTAGTCACAGACCGTCCCTCGGTCAAACGCTCACACAGCGGATCTAATCACCTGCAACCAGGACACGAAAGGGCCAGACGAAGTAAGTCCATTTGTCGCTGTCCTGCCTTGTCTTTACAGCTGTAGTCCAAATCTGGAGGAGATGGAGAAGAAAGAGAACGATACGAAGACATCCACAGGACGGTGTGAGAGAGCGGTGGGAAACTATAGAAAAGACAGAGCTTCAGAGAAAAAGGTGAATATGTGGGAGGTATTTTTACTCCAGAGTTGTAACGCTCACAGTGAAATTCTCTCACACTGACATGACAGCACTGCTCAAGTTTAAAAAGGAACATGTTTCCCCACAGGGGTTTCATTACAGATTAATAATGATACATTTGTGCTCTATATGTCTGTGTTTTTACTGTACTGTATAATTAGATGCATGAACATCTACAGAATCCTTCAGCCAGCGCTTTTTGCACTGGAAATTCTTTTCTTCACATCCTTTAACTGCGGTAGATAACAGATGTGTACAGATAAATCAATGTATGTCTAAAAGACCGTTTTTATAATGGACAAAACAGAAGTGTAGCTTAAAGGCAGGTTCGCACACATTTTCCATTTCAAAAGTCCACACTTTTCCAGACGCAGATTTTCTTTTCAGACTACATTTGGCATCTCTAGTTAGATGTTTACTATGTAAGTACATTTTTTCTAGTCTATTTTTATAAATAAAAGCTAAGAATGAGTTGGACGACGTTAAACAATTCAATTTTCATGGCGTCTTTGCTCCCTTGTGTATTCACTGTGGAAATAACAATGATTGTAGCCAAAAGGGTTTGATTTCCTTACACAGGGAAAATTGTCCATTTACTTTTCTGATAAGTGCATCACTGCATAACTCAGAAATGTTCAGACAAGACTGATATTTGGTTTATTTGTGATGCTATAATTCAAAGATATTGCCACATTTTTTTCTACTTTTCCATACTGTGTGGAGTCCTGTAAAGGGCACCGACTGCTTGGACATTTCATGGAACTGAGCCTTTGTTAATGAAATGTGTTTCACCTTTGCTTCTCCTGCTATGACAAGTCCCTGTCTGCTGTGAAGAGGCCCATTTATTTTCCATTACATCAGCCAAACAGCACAATCATAAACACACACAAGAAAAATTACAACAAAAAAAAACACCTTAAAAAAAGAGAGAGAGCCTCATACTAACACACCTGCAAATAAGACCAATGACAATGCAACTTTACAAGCTCAAATGGCCTAACACTGTAGTGTGACATTTTTAAAATACTTTGCTTTATGAATTAGAGAAGATCAACACTTTTCATGTATCCAGAACGGTAAATCAGTGGCTATTCCACCAGCAACAGCATGAGCTTAGCTCAGTACAACAGCAAACAGTAGAAGTTAGCCTGATTCCATGCAAAGGTCAAAACGTCTTCCAAACATATCTGCTCAAACTTCAGGCTTCTTGTCTTCCATAAAACTGGTCCAAAAACAGAAGAGTCTGCAGGAAATAGTCTGCCTCTGCAGCCTGTTGTTTTCCACCTTTTTTTTTTTGCATGAATTAAACAAGATGACTAACAAGATGACTTGTTAATTAGTCTGCTTTATAGGTGTTGAAAGACTTTTGATTTTGACCTTTGGACAGAGCCAGGCTAGCTGTCCCCCTGTTTCCAGTCTTTCTGCAAAGCTAAGCTAACCAGCTACTGGCTTTAGCTTCATATTTACTGTACGAGTATGAGAGTGGCATCAGTCTTCTCATCGAACTCTCTTCAAGAAAACAATTGTAGTGTATGTCCTAAAATGAACTATTCCTCAGGGTACTGAGTGGAGGACAAAGAGAAGAGCTGAAGACCACTGAGCAGAATAAGTTAAACATTGTCAGCTATTGAGAATGCAATCGTCACTAAGTATAAAAGCCCAAAGTGTGACATTAGCGTCACAGCAAAAATCAATGCAGTTAAATGTGTCTGAATTCAGTCTGAAATACATTACAGGAAATTGCATCATTAAAAAAAAAAAAAAACTCAGAATGCTCCAATTCCCCACCCTGCCTGTGTGTGCGCTTTCTGTTCTGTTCTTCTCCTGAGCCAATTATGCCAGTCACACCACCTTGTTTCCTCACCGTGTATCCAGAGATTGTGGAAGCAGGAAGTTAAAAGAGGAAAACATGCAGAAGAGAGAAAAATGTAGCAGAGAGGAAGGAAAGCAGCCTCAGAAAGACAAAGACAGGGGCAGAACACTAACCCGACTCGGTAGAGCTGCCAAGATGCAAAATTACATCAACTTTGACTTCCACGACCTTGACCTCTCATTTCCATACTGTCAACTCCTCCAGGAATTTTAGTCATCATCTGCTACGCATTTCAAAGGACAAACCGAGGGTGGGCAAATTATGATCCCTGAGGATGAGCTGGCTGATATAAATTATGCCCAGATGACGACCGCATTGTCAACCCCACGGTCCCATCTGAGTGCGCTTATGGGATGTGAGCTACGGCTGACCTACGCAGCTGATTTCTCTCTCTCCGATGATACTTTGGATTAAAGCACGAAAAGAAAGCTTCGATGAATTCCAGGGGCAGCTAACTGAGCATATGACAGGAGGATAAAACAGCAGTGAAGCTCAACAAGAGGAGGACACATTAAGCAGAAGTTATGGGCCACAGGAACATGTCCATCTGTGTGATAATGGAATGCAGCCAGCTGTTATGTATGAGCAGTTATGAAGCATCCAACCTGGACTTCCCCGTGTCCTTCAAGACTGAGGGTTGTTTATTCTTCAGGGGAAGATTGATGACGCTCACCTCGAGGGAGGGATAAGTCATTCACAGGAGGATGTTTTTCGAGCCAGGTTGAAGATCCAGACTGGTAGATTTCTAACCCTTAGGCACACACGTAGAAACCTGATAGCAGCTTCACTGTAATTACTTTATATCACTGCTTCATGTGATAAGACACATCAAGATGCAAGAGAACACAACCTGATCCAGTTCTATACAGTACAAAATCATTTTAAAGTAAAGAAGCACACTGCAATAATCAATTAAAACACAACATAAAGTATGGAGCAAAATTATACAATATGGCATAGTTAGATATTATATCTGTTCTGCTGCATTTCATTCCCTCAAGCAACAGAATGAAATATAGGATGCAAGTGATTTCTCCAAAGAAAAAATGCTAAAGGGGAATATTCAAATATATTATTCAAATATGTATCAGTCTAGTTTGCACTAATGCAAACTCAACTGAACATGCTGTTACTGAAGGAATGCATATGAATTTTTTTCTTTAGCCTGTAGACTTGAGTTTTAATGACCTTCGGGATAAACAAGACTTGACTGTATTTCATCATCAGCTATCAATTTATTAACGTTGTTAACACTTTATACCTGTTGGAGAATATTCTGCTTGAGACCTGCCTTCTGTATTATGGTGATGTAGTCGGGAAGGAATGTGCTAACATCCACGAAAACACATTCTTATACATGCCAGGTAGATTAAATAACCATGTGGGTTCTATGTGAGCAATTGTATTTGTGAAAAACTAATTTATACATTAACATTGCGTAAATTCACCACTGGGCCATTTTGATTCGTCACAGCATGAAAAGCACAGGTCATGGGGCAGGCATGGTGATTTCAAAGCCAGCATGTTGACTGTCAAACACAGGTGTAGCAAATAAAATGTAAAGGATGCATCGCTTTTAGATGCTCCAGGTTCACTGTGCTTATAGAGGGCACTACATTTTACGCTCTGCCATTTTTGGTTTCAGTGCCTGGATTCTCCAAAAACTCAAAAACTTCCCACAATGGAATAAAAAAACGCAGGGTTCATGCCGTGTGCACTACTTTCCGCTGACAGATTCACAATGTAATGCAGCACATTTTTAAGATGAGAAGATTACCACCGTGCGATTTTGACCTTTCCTGCAATGACATTCCAAAATATCTGCTCGGATAAACGTCTATGAAACTGTCTGTTTTGTAGGGAGCAGTGAATGAGTTAATGAGGGAGTGACTTTGAACACAGCTCTCGACCTCTTCTTCTGTAAACTTTAGAATGATAAAGATGCATGTAGTCCCAGTATTTTGATTTAGGTGTGCCAGGCCAGGCCAGTGATCCAGAGGACGCTGGCACACCTAAATGGAACGCAGCCTTCATTCATGTCGTTGTCACACCTGTGTGTGGCAAGTGAAAACATCTGCTGTGAGAAAAGTTGTAACCTCTCAGTGCCTGCAGGACAGCTCCTGGGATTCATTACGCCATGAAGGGTTTGATTTGTTACTTAGCGGCTGTATCATACTGTTTTATTCTTCAGGTGTATTTACCTGGAGGAAACCTTAAGATTTTTCTGTCTCGAAAGTGGTGTTTCCCAGCTAGATCCCTTCATACGCTATCCAGTATTACTGTGACAAGTCGCCCAGGTCTCCCTTCGGCACCCGGCTGCCTCACCCTCTCCATCACTGGTGTGCAGTGCTTCTCCTTTTCTCCTCTCGCTGCTTTAATAAATCATCAGGACCGCGTTCTGGAGACGTGTGTGTGTGAGCGAGAGTGTGTGTGTAACATTTACAGTATGTGCTGTAAGACATGTGACCTGCATGCGGATGCACTGTCCCCATGAACTATACATAGAACATGCTTAAGTGTGTGTTTTGAGTGTGTCCTATGGGTGTCCACTTGCCCTGCCCTCTCTCCCTGGCTAATCTGGCTGAGTGTAATTACAGCTCTATGCGTCTCAGTGGACACGGGGACTGCGTTTCTCCTGCCATTAAACAGAGGAGAAGCAGGTCCACAGCCACAACGGGGAGGTAAGAGCCAGCCATTAAAGCACAGAGATTGACGCTATACTTGTTGAGCACTAAGTAACGCACCACCCTATAGTCACACGGTAGGATCTTATGGTCATGAGGCACGGCGAGGGATTGCTGCAGCGACCTCTGTAATGGCCTGCAGAGGCAGCAGGGCTGCCGTTTGGACCCTGATTAACTGGATGCTGAACTGGAGCATGACACTGAGCATTGGGGTGTAGTTGGTGCAAACAATGCTGTAGTTGCCTCCGCTGGTTGACAGTTTTATAGAAAACACACATGACGACAGGGGAGGAGGGGCCATCATTTATTTCCTTCTGTGATACAGTCATCTGGGTGTAGTTTTCAGTTGACTGCGCACAGTTTCATTTTGCAGCTTTTGATTAAAAGGAAGTGCCAGCATCTAGAATCCGGTCACCAGATCACTCAATGGCAAGTATTATATCACTTTTATTTGACAAATCATTACATTTTAAAGCCTCCGGCTGTCCTATCTCTATCAGGCATTAAAGAAAAAAAAAAAACTCTCAGTATGTACCCCTGTATCTACAATCACGTGTTTGCTCCAGAGCTCTTGGGCGGAATCATGGGCCACTGAATCATTTGTGTGGTGCCTTTAAGTAGTTTGCATGAACCTTTGGTTAAAAGGTAAATAAATTCTTAAGACTTTCTTCTTTTTTTGCCTACTTTTTTCCTTACATTGTCTTTGACTGAGGAATAAAAGGAGCTGGGCTGAAATATGTTTCTGCTTCTGTCTGCACTGGGCCACTGATACACAGCACAACACAGCGGAGGTATTTTTTTGTATTCTTCGCCCATAAATCACCTGCATGATTTCAAAGAGAGAACAAAGGACATGGCTAGCACAGCAAGCATCTATCCCACTCCATCTTTATCTCGTGGGAGTCCACAGAAAGACTCTCACAGAATGCCAACTCACTATATTGTATACTGTTTTTTTTTTCTTACTGCTGCAGTTCATCAATGAAAAGCCCATTTAAAACTGAGAGAAGGTAAATGTTTTCCACGCTATGTCCAGCAGATGCCCCCATTAATTGGATATTCAAGTATTCAAGGGATGTCTTCCATTAAGGACTTTAAAGAACTTCCAGCAGCATGTGCATCGGCACAGTAACACAATACACAGATCTGGAACTCACATTGTTTTATACACTGCTCAAAGATGGCTAGCCATGGGGTCTGTGATGGTCTGGCTGTTTCAGTGATGGAGCTCAAAGCTCCCTGGTAACACAGCCACCTCTCTGTCTGTAAAGCCATTATGCCAGCAACCCCCACCCCTGACCCTCCATTTACTTTGCACAATAATCTGTGTGCAACAATGCTTCGATGGCAGCGAGGGCTCGGAGCGCTGCAGGTAGCAGATCTGAGAGAAGGAGGGATTGAGGGAGGAGAGTCCTCCAGCAAGGCCATCTGTTCATGTATAATTACAGCTTTGGACCTCAGTTGGCTCAGTCTGAATCCGGGGCCCCCTGACCAGCCTATAGCCTGGCTGAGAGGTAAATGCTGGCTCTGTCTCCAGCTACGCAGCTTACACTGTTTAAAGTCACGAGTGACCTGTTAAATACCTCCCTAGCTGACTGGATTTGAGCATGAGGGAAATATCAGGGTTATTATCTAAGACAAGAGAAATTATATTTATAAATTGGTTAATAGGTTATGGCCTGACAATTTAAATGACAAATAGCTTATTTGCAGTTTTTTCTATCAACCAACCATTAAGATCCCCTCTGGTATTGTCTGTCAAGGCTATAACATGGCATCATGGACGACCTGCCCATAATGTTTGCAATGCCACATAAAATTCTGTGTCGCACGAGGGCTGTCCAACACGTTAAATATAATTGACGTGTTGAGATGCTTGTATACATGTGCTGCCTCGCAAATCCACCACCAGTGTGACAGTGCTTCATAGAGTGGAACATAATCTTATATGCAGGCACTCAGCCATCGCTGTTGCTCAGAGACAGTTTTGCTATTAATCATAATCACTGGAATAGCGCCACCTTTCACACTTCATTCACACAGTGTTTGCAAGTCGCCCATTTGCTCAGCGACATACGGTGCGATGGCTTTTCTTTTCTTTTTTTGCATATGCCTATATTTGTGTACAGGGTTAAGTGTATATTTGTGTATGCATGAGTAGGTCCCTCTCTGTGTGGGTGTGCGTGAGCTTGTGTAGCATGACTTTTGGGATTCAGGCAGGTTGTCAGACTGCAAATATCAGCAGCGACTGCTTAAGATGTACAACTTCCTTGCGGCTACATCTCCCACTCTGACCATCAATAATCAGGCGGGGGTGTACTGCCCAGTTGGAAGGCGGCGATGTCTCAGTATCAGCGTTAGGTCACAGTTTGCCCCTGCTACTGTCCAGACTGCAGAGTATAGAGGAAAGCCCTGCGGCAGATGGTCAGAGAGATGATTTTCAGCACTTTCCACCAAACTGCTTAAGTGTCTACGGTTCACCAAACGGACATGTGGCACTGCAGCATCCCCAGCCATTCATTCCACGCTCTACAACGTGTCTATTCACTCAAATCAAACCAGAAGGAAAAAAAAAACAGCTCTACTGTATAACATTGATTGAATTTCCAACATTTTTTGGTCCAAAAGTTTTTACAGTCTTTCCCTCTAGCGACTCCCTGAGGCTGACATTTATTATTTTAAGTGAAAACTTCAACACAGATTTGATGGATTGCCTTGAAGTTTGGCTCAGACATTCATGCCCCCTTCAGGATGAATTCTAATAACTTTGGTGATCCCTTAACTTTGAAAATGTATTTGCCTCATCCTTTGGTAAATGCAAAACTTTGCAAAACTTGCCAACATTCCCATCAAAATCAACTCTACTATGTATTTAGTGCTATTAAACAAATATTAGCATGGTAACACACTAAACAACAATGCATTATTCCGTTGTGGTGCAAGTATGGAATATCTGCTCAATTTAAAGGATAAACATCGGCTAAAAACAATACAGAGCGAATTAAATGGTGCAGAAAATAACCAAAAATAGCAGATTTCCTCACTTTAAACGGTCCAGAACATCTAAAAGTAGATTTTATCAGGAGTCTGGCATGTGAGAGATAAGGTGCATGTTTTCCACAGAATCTACACTGGTTTTTATGTTGCCTGCAGGCTTTTTTGCCTGTAAATCCAGTGTTTTGTTATCTTGTTGAAAGGGAATATCTTCCTCCTCTTGTGCACACAGAGCAGCTACAAACCCACTATGGACTTGTGGAGGTAAGGGGGTAAAAACAAACACTCACAAAAAACTACTGACAGCTGCTGATTCTGAAGACAGACAAGATGGACATTTACAGTATCTCAAACATGATGCATCACCAATAATAAGCCGAATCAAATGGATGTTATTGATTATTCTGCTGTGATATTATCTTCACACAAGTTTCAGATTTAACAGTAGAAAATGTACATCTGTCAGATATTTATTCTTAACATTCATACACACGTGCACTTTTGGTCCTTTATAGTCACGCACATGCATGTATCCAGGGCAGCCCTGACTGCTGAAGATACAGTTTGTTCTGGTGCACATGCTGGTGTGCCCATACAGCCTCACAGAGCCAATAGCATGGCTGTACAGTAGTTGCTTTAATCTAAACTGTCTGTACATTACTGTATGTGGCCATGAATTACTGTAGGGTTGTCTTAAGGACACACAATAATATTATCATATTACATAATTTCTAAAATAGTTCAGAATAAAGCAACACTGCAGAATATAAAAACATAAAGAAAAAATGTTTTACCAACAAAACAGATGAATATTGTGCATGAATACACAGTATTTGTTTTGCTGGAACATATACAACATAAATCAAGCAGCACGGTCAACACTTAAGCAAACTAAGATCTAAATGAATTCTGGCTGACGCCTTTCGACGTTCATTGTTCATTTCTAGGTCTGGTATCTCACGATGGTAACTTGCCTGCACAGCTAATCTATTGTACATCAAAGGCTATTAGATACAGATGTATAGAAGCATAAATTTGCAAAGAACAAAAAGAGCATCTTTCTCATTCCCCGACGATTCAGATCAGATCATGTGCAATAAAAGTTTCTATTTGCAGGCCACGCCGGCAATTAATAGTTATCACGATGGTTGGACCTGCATACTGTGCACTGACATTCATGTAATTTCCAAGAGTGACTGATGTAATAGACTGAACCCAGATTCCTGGTCACCACAGCCCTGGGGAGGCTGAGGCCAACTCTTGAACTGGAAACAATGTCAGTCCAAATGTGATAGCTTAGTATTTTATGAATGAGAAGCCCCTCTACTGTGCCTTAGTGCCTGGGTAGCAACAAACCCATTTATCCCCCCAGTAATCCTCCCTAGGCCTCTAGCCTTACAGTATTACCTTTCACTGTTAATAATGTTTGTATCGCTCCCGTATGGGGATATTCTCCAGAGAAAAATATACCCAAACATTTTGTTTTGCTGTTTTTTTTATTATGCTATCAGTCTGTGTCTGTCCTTTATAAATACTTCTCAGTAAATGTAGACATCTGTG
Organism: Chelmon rostratus; assembly: GCF_017976325.1. NCBI lineage: Eukaryota > Metazoa > Chordata > Actinopteri > Chaetodontiformes > Chaetodontidae > Chelmon > Chelmon rostratus. Next base: position 23,135,763 of record NC_055658.1, on the reverse strand, counting down.
ATAGTTATGTTGCTGATCTTAAAACATGCTTAGTAAGGGAAAACATTTCTACTTAAGAATTTAGGAATACCTTAATCAATACATTTTGTTTACTTGTATAAGAAACGTATTTTAAATGTGGGCCCCAGGTGTGCAAATGGAAAAGGAAGGAGAAAAAAAAATCTCTCACTGTATTAGACATCTCTTCTGTGTATACACCAAAATGAGCTCGTCCCAGGAAGACAGCCCCATGATTTAGTGGTCGCAACTCATTGAGCTGATCCACATTGCATTGTCTAAAGAATGAGGATTGGTTGCCCTAACCTGCACTGAAAGGTGATTTGTGGCACGCTGCAGTTCAGGCTCTTCCGTAGGCTTAAATGGGTGTGTGGGTCATTAATCTCTATAAGGAGAGGAGATGGCACGTATATACAGGCCATGTTAAGGAGCTCGCATCTTCAGATGATGCATCATCACCAGCAGCCTACCTCTTCACACACTTGTCTTTGTTTCCACATGTGACAGTGTGCCTTAACACCCACAGAGCCTCACAAGGCCAGAAACAGTTTAAGTTGCAGAAAGATGAGCCCAAAGTCACTCTCTGGCTGACTAACTCTTCTGAATACAGAATACAAAGTGCCATAATCATGAGCTTTTATTGCAGATATAAGGAGTGATATATCCAAGGGGAAGGGATGGGAATTGTCTTCAAGTGATTATGGGATTGCTTTCCACCACCTTGCTGCATGGAATTGGACAGACAAATCAAAGATCAAGAAAGACAATGCCTTTATATAGAAGGATAGCAGTAATCTTTTAAAAAAAATGCATCCATTGCAGACATTGTCATTGATTTTTTCTGGTCTCATTGCCATTATTAGTCTCTTAAAGAAATAATGGGAAATGCATTTCAAGTTGGAAATATGCTTATTATCGGCTTTCTTGCTGAGAGGATTGATACCACTCTAATGTCTGTATGCGAAGTATAGCAGCAGTAGTTTATCTTAGTATAAAGACTGGAACCAGGGGGGACATAACCCCCTGTAAAACCACAGTTTTTACACTTCAGATCTTATTCAAATTAAACTAATGACATATAGTAATTGTAATAAGTGAGCTTTAGAAGCGCTGTTAAGCAGATTTTGTTACCTTCGGACAGAGCCAGGCTAGTTGTTCCACCAATTTACAGTTGGCGTGTTAGCTGCTGGCTGTAGCTTCGTATTTAGTGTGCTGATAAGTTAGTGGTACCAGTTGGAGTGTATCTATGTTCCCAGGAGCCTACATTTCCCAATTCATTATTCTGTTAACACACATTTACCATCCTATTATGTTTGGGTCAAAGCCCTAACTCTAACCCTGGGAAGACTGGGAACATAGAACCCTGGAAACAATGCACCCTTTCTCATGTTCCTGTTCCCATAAATCTACATAAAGTGTAAAAATTAAGTGTGATGTTTTGGTTTTTGGTGGCCTGGAGCAGAGAGTTCCCGGAGTCTTGTCATCATTTTGTTACCTCTACATGGGCTAGCAGCTTCCTTCTGTTTCCAGTCTTTGTGCTAAGGTCAGCTAACCAGCTGCTGGCTGTTAGCCATATATTTACAGTGCGGTCATGAGGGTGGCATCAATTTTCTCATGCAACCCTCTCAAGAAGGCGAGCATGGATTTCTCAAAATGTCAGACCGTTTCTTCAAGATCAAGTCATCTTTAGGGCAATGCATGCGCAATAGTAGCACAATAGCAGTTCAAACTGCTTGTATTATGGGGTTGAAGCGTGGAAACACATCTCTACCTTAGAATGACTTTTTGTTCCAGAGGTTTTCCTCGACAGGCGGTGCTATCTGTCTCTAATAAACAAATATTTTATTGATTACTGACCTTGGACCGCATACCTGTGCACTTTTCAATTTTATGAACCGACTTGATTGACTTATCCAGGGAGACTTACAATAGAGAGAATTAAGAGTTTCACCATGTTACCTGATATGTGGAACACTGAAGAAGAAACTGAATTTTTGGCTGATTCAGGGATAATACAAGTTACCAACTACCTCTCTTCAGATTTGGTCTGTAGAGACTGTTAGTCACAGTAATGTTCAATGAGTTCACAGTAGAATTACCTTAATCTCTAAATCAAAAAAATCACAGGCAGTGTAAAAGGAGACCTTTGAAGGTGTGGGTCTTAATCTGACTGCTGATAATTCCTGGGTTAACGATGCGAGGGAAATAAAATGAATCATCGAGCAGTTTTATTGTTTTTAGAGAACAGCCAGGGCTGAGCTGTGTGATGGCATCCAGTGAGAGATAGAGAGACATATCCAAGTTCAGAGCTGAGTCTTCAACTCACGATGGACTATAAATGGAAAGCAGTAAGGTTATATTGCAGCATGACCTTTCAAAACCAAGTCAAGTCGACATTTCTATCTGAATAATTCAAATTTACTGAGAAAAAACATTGGCAAAAAGTGTTCTCATAGTTTCACACATGAAACAGCAGTGCTGTAGAGCATGACAATGAAGGACTGTGTGAGCTGCAATATCCAGGCAATTAATTGCTTGTTTAATCCAAAAGCGACTCTTTTGCTTCTGCTGAGCCTTTGCCAGTGGTTGAGAATCTATCATGACATTTTAAAAATGATTTGTGGTTTATAAAAACAATATGTTAATGGAATAATTGGGAGCGACTGTCCCCCTGTTAGCCTGTGCTCTGGTGTTACATAAGAAGTGCTCTTGCTGCTTAATGGTGGTGACTCATCATCTGCACATTACTGTTGCCAAAGAAAAAAAGGCGGGGGTGGAGGGGGTGAGGGGATGTTTGATTTGAGCGCCCTGGCTGTGCTCTGAATGTATGTGACCTAAAACAGGCCAGTGTTTGATCAGGAAGTACAGGGATTGAATGGTGGTTAATGACAAGATAAAGGCAGGTAAGACTGACTGCAACAACGGTACAACGCATTCCTAATTGGTGAAAGCTAATTACCAAAAGTTTAGACTTGTTAAAGAACCTCTGATACACCATGTTACTAATTCCTACAGTACAACTAGGGGCCTCGTTGCTAATGTAACCGCAACTCTAATCTCAATTAAAAGACAACCGATCAGTTCAACATTGGTCAGATTTAATGAAGTTTATTCTCCACCACAGATACCATGGGGGGGCTGTGGGTCCCTCAGTCAGTCCTCTCGCCTTGATTTCACCAACTTCATTTGAAAACTGCATCAGCTCTTCCCAGCTGAAGCAAAAGCGACAGCCCCCCACTGGAATTCAAGTTAATTCAACATGAAGCTGAATCTACCCAAAATGCATGTTTTTAATTGTAAATTAGCTCATCTACAGTCTGTCCAACGGTCATGGGATTAAAACCAGCAGAGAAGTGATGCTGTGCTGGAACGGAGCTTTATCTGGCCTGGAGGAACAGCTACGTGTTAAGTCTGTGTGGTTTTTTTTCTGTCCATCTCTACCAGTGTGTTTGGACGGTACTGCTGTGTCCATGATGAGTCTTTCAAGACTATTTCATTATTGGACTGGATTAATTGACATATTCAAGGCGTCAGCATCATTAATGCTAGATGCAGATTATGACATAGATAATACTAATCATGAATTCCCCAGTAAAACTCAGTAGCTAGTATAATGCGCACACAAAACAAAACTATTGATCCTGTAATTAGTAATTAATGAGTTGTTACCAGTTGTGTTCCGCTCAGTGGCTGATCCATAGCTAATCAGCAACTACTCCTGGAAGAAAGTGGTCCGTATGTGGATTCACAGATTTTATGAGCTAATAATTATCTAACGATTCATTAATAAAGTATCTGAGCCTGTTCTCTACTACCTCATCATTATCTATGGTCCTTGATTTGGAGTTATTCAGGGAAATTCATAAAAGATTCATCAATATTATCAGGTCAGCCCTGATAGCTCACCTCCATCTGCTGAGGCTACGTCCTTACCACAGTGGCCCGGTTTGATGCCATTCATTACCCAGAGCCCTTTGCTGCATGCCTCACTCTCATCACGCTTTCTTTCTTGCTGCACTACCAAATCAAGGCTAAATTATATGTATAAAAAATTACCCTGCAATGTTTAGGCAACAAAAGTACCTGGTTTAGGTTTAGGAAGAGCTCATGGGTTCAAATAATTCTTCTCCTGTAAGGTACATGATGAAACTAAAATGGGTCAACCTTGACTTTCGATTTCACGTGGGACATGAACAGCAGTGTCCTGGGTGAAGGTCCTTGACTCATGCAACCGCCCCAACTTCCCCATATGCGGACTGCCTTTCTTCTTACCTGACTTCCTCTTTACTCCCGTCATCATTACTATGGCTAGTCAAGGTCACTGCCTAACAATAAATGTAAATATGTTGTAATTACCTGCTTGCACAGATGACCTTTATGGCCATTTTCTGGTGAGAGTGGGCTGCTCATTCCTCACTAGCTACTCACATTTCTGTGCACCTTTTTTTAGTGTTAGCCAGCCGAAGCCATAAAGGGAGCAAGCCTCCCTCTCTATGAGTATCTACAAATCAGAGAAAGTGCTCTCAGGGTCCTTCAGAAACTTTTACTTTAAATCATGTGAAGAAATGCTCCTTGGTTCACAGTTAAAGTGAAGCCAGGCGAAGTACAGCAGGGCTCACTGCAGAGAAGAGCCACGTACCACTTAACCACTAGGTAATGCTACCGTGAATTGTTAATGACGACATGGCTGATGGTTTGTTTGCTTCAGCTGCTGAAGTGATGGCACATTAGAATGTCGTTAGAGATACCGGTCGTATTCAGCCGGGGCTGCTATTACTGCGCGATAATAAAATGCTTGGGAATGAAGCTGTGATGAGTTGAAAAAGGTTAGCCGGAAGGAGGACGGCTGTAATATCTCACACTTCCACTGCTGTGCTTTCAGAGGAGCTGCTGTCAAAATAAATCTTACTAATATCTGTCCGGCTATCGATTATGCACCATGTTTATTGGTAAAAAATTGATCAGATGATTTAAAATATACAAAGCCTAAAATAACATGTCTGCAGTAATTTATTCTTTCATTTTCCAGGAGGTCACAAGGCCAGGCGATTATTTGAAGCACAAAACTGGATCAAGCTTCACACAGAGTAAACTGAAGCCAAAATGTGAGTTTACAGCCTTCTTGCTGTGAGGTCATGGTGCTAATAACTGAGCTATATATATAATTTCAATTACGCAATGTTCACTCGGTGGCCAACAACAATTTTTTACAAACTAGAGACAATTTCGTGCAAAATACCTTCAATACAATGTTTGCTCTACAAAGAGAGATAATAAAAAGGTGAATAATGATAATTGATTTATTATTAGTTCAAAGCAAGAGGAAGAAATAGTCCTATTCTTTGAGTTGGTCCAATCTGTGCACAGATTGCATGTTAACTTCACCAAATAGTTCAGGACAGGGCACAGAGGTTGTTCAGATAGAGATTCATTGCCTTTGAGCGGCTGGTCATTTGTCTTGCAAATGAAGATTCCTTTAATGAGCCATTGAGCATAGCTTTGGTAATCTCTCCTAAACCACAGGATATTGGTGCAGCCTGACAAGCAATAACTCAGCAGTCCCAATAAACACATGCATGGCAAAGAAAATGACTTCACATGACAGAGCCTGTGAGGATCAACGCGAAGGAGGGGGAGTCTATCCCGTATCGATTGTCCTCTCTCCCCAGAGGCCCTGCACAGGGCTGTGTATGTGAGTGCTGGCCAGGTTCTGGGTGGAAACGGCATAGATAGGCTGACAGCGGCTGTGCTTGAAAAGGCCAAGCTCAGCCTGAGATTAGAAACTTGTTTAAGTGAAAGTGTTTGTGCTGACCGGCTGTATAGAAGTGATCCCCCACCCCACTAAGGGATCTACAATACGGCAGTTAAAAACTCATCTGTCCAGTCTCTCCATATGGCTGGATGTGGAGTGGTGGAGCACCTCTAATAACCTTTGTGGTGGTGCTTGGGGCCCAGGGAGCTGCCTGCATAATCATTTCGGCTCAGGCAGAGCGCTGAAATCATAAATCAGCTGAGCACGCTGAGCTAGTGTCCTCGTGGCCTCGTGGCACGAGTCATCTGTTTGGCTGGGAGTGTCTCAGAACCTTCTCTCTAGGACAATGGTACTCTGTTAATGTCCCAGCCTGAAAAATCAGTCGGAAATGGGACGCTTGTAAAATCATTAGAGCCTTTCAATATGTCATTGTGCCCTTATTGTGCCGACCGAAGTCAAATGAACAAATATTTTATGTGACTTTGCTCACCCCACTAGATGTGCAGGAATCGCAGTTACAATTGCAGTTCCATTAAATGAAAGTCAATTTAGTAAACCATTGTATGACTGACACCTTGTAGCACCTAGCACCGTCACATTACTCATGGTGCTTTCAGTGGTTTGTGACAGTTTCTGGTTGAATGATGTTTCCTCTCAATGGTGTGCAATGTTTTGCAGCAGAGGCAATGATTTATGTACAACAGTGTTCCATGACCATTAACTTACCATGGACCGCATATTCAAACCTTCAACTAAACTGAAAACTTTCAATCTTACCTGACAATTACTTAAAGTAGACACACAGAGGGGCATTTAACCACTGTAGTAACCAGCATTAATGCTTTCAAACGGCATGTTTAATGCACCTCCGTCCACGCTAAAAGAAGAAAAAAGGAAAGCAGTATGTTTTACCAGTGCTAGAAACACATCTGATCTGCATATTCCTGATGCACTGCATGCAAAATATCTGAGTCTTTCCATGCTGGAACCTGGAATGGACATTTAGAGGATGTCGGATGGTGCCTTCCGGGAAGATTTGTTGATAACAAGGTGCAGGGTATTTCTCCAGGGTGCTTGGCAGGAGCCAAACCTTGGCTTTATAATATAAACAGAAAATGAGGGTCAAGCCCAGGCCATTCCGGCATCGAGCCTAAGTCAGACTGTCAGCAGATTAAATCTGATGAATGGAAAACCAATGCCAGGACCCATGACTCAAATCACCCAGCCTCTGCACTTTCTCTTTTGTTTTAATTGTTCTGCTTCACACATGCTCTCAAGTTTGACTCTTTCTGAATTAGAAGTAAAGTAACATCCGCACACTCACATATGCAGACTCTTGACCTGAAGGTTTCCCAAGATCTCTTAAATCTAAAATCAGCTGGAGAGACGTAGAATGATGCAGAGCAGGCATTGCATCTCAGATACGTAATTAACCTTTGTCTCTTGTTTCCTGCATTGTTCCATGCAATGTCCCAGCTGGTCTTGTCAGGCAAGTGGAAGGGAAGGTGCAAAGCATCGTGTTATTTTTAGAGATATGAATTCCACAAGCCCCCATTTTAAATGGGCATAATAATTATTATTAAGAGGTATTCTTCATGCATGTATTTTATTCGTATTCATTTATTTTCGCCAGCACCGAACAGTAGTGTATAGTACAGCTCTCTGTCTATTAGGAATGATAAGAATGTCAAGGTCTGCTTTTGAAATGCTCAGCAGTGACATACTTGTGAAGCTTAGAGAAGAACAAAGGAGTGTGGAATGGAAATCATTCTGTGACTCCAAGGTTGAGAGCCTCTGATGTAAACTTCACGAGGTGGAGGTCTCACATGGACCCTGTCAATGACTGAGAAGCCTTTTGTCAGCAAGGATACATCATCCTCCACGGGGACAGTGGTTTGCATTAGCAGTGTAAACCAGATTAGATATGCACACTGCAGATCACAGTGTAAGGAGCTGTTTTCACGGCAGCACTTTGCATCTCATACATCAAAACAGGCGAGCCATGCTTTTTTTTTTTGTCACTGTAGCAGTCATGTCTGCCATTACCCCTAATGACTGATGCAATGACACACAGAGGTTGCCAAGTAACAAGATTCACCACCTCCATTATTCATACCACTATCCCCACACTTTAGCCCCATGTGTGAATGATATGGCTATAATAATAATGGGGCAGATAACACTTCAATTCCATAACACATTTTACAGGCACGAGGGCCTAAAAGCACCTCACGGGCATCTAGTGTAAATAAGCTCAGCAATAAACGACAAGCCATGCATAGATTGCTCAGCCCTTCAGCAATTTTCTTGACTGCTTTGTGTGAAACCTTTGGGTCGCTGCTGGTTCAGTGCAGCTTGAATGGACTGAAATGTAAATGGAAAGTTTACTGTGTAATTGTACAGTCTGCTGTAGCTTGAGAAAGGTCATCCAGTCTGCTAACTACTGTACACGTGTATAAAGTGGCTCTACAGGGGTGAGGCAAGGGTACATTTTATGTCCATCTCTGCAGAGAGGCAGCGTTACAGTATGTGTGCCAAAGAAAACAGCAGGCTGTGTCTGCCGGTGGAAAGCCAGTGATGGTTTTGGTCCTTGTCGCTGCACTGGCCATGCAACAATGTGTCACACAATCCAGTAAATTTTCAAAATACAACACCCTGTGCTGACTCCCAATCGTCTCTCCATAACAATGAATGGAATTAAAACAGACAAATAAAGGAAAACTGACCACATTAGCAATATCTGAGCATGTCAACAAAATCAGGCAGGCACAATGCTCTGCTTCTGACAAATGGGGCTTGTAGCCGCGTGAACGTGTCCGGTGGAATCTGGGGGTCAGGACGGACTGGATCTCTTCGAATGGTGTGTTGGATTTTCTGAATTCATTTAACTTTTGCAGGCAAGATGGGAATGTGGTGGGCTGGAAGTGACCTGTGGGCCGCCAGTTGACAATATGGGCTGGATTTGGATTGATTTGCCGTTTGGTCCGGAGCCCTGCTGTAGTCGTTCCTCCTCTCTGCGATGGAAGGTGAATGTATCCACAGAGGCTATCTTCCAAAGTTATATAGATTTTTTAGTACCGAATTCCCTCCTTGTGTTTTTCTGGACAGTGTTTCCTTGCTGAGCTTCAGGGAAGGACTGCAACACAAAGTGCAGATTTTATCATAAAAAGATTTGAACTTTTGAAAATACTACTTCATATGTTTAACTCATATTAGCTTCTCCTGAACTTTAGCATGCCTTTTTTTGGACAGAAGGACAACTGTGGATTTTGTCCCCAATCATGTTAAGGATCATTTCGGGGTCAATACGGACCCTGAAGTGATGAGGAATGATTATAGTGACCAGCACCTCTTTATATGTAACATATGAGCATGTAGGCAGACTTGAAAAACTGAGACACTTTGAGAATGCTCAGTGATGGCAGTGCTTGATTTTCAAATGTGCTGTTGATGCACTGCTGGGTCACTTCACAATGCAATGGACCAAAGAAATGGAGGAGCTACTCACAGCTGAAAGAAACTGAGATAAACTATTGGCAATAGAGAGACAGGTCCAGGATTATGCTAAAAACGAAGAAAACGACTCACAGACTTTGCATTTAAACATATTGTGTTCTCTTCATAAAGTGTATGGACTGCTGTGGCAGTTTGATTGACGTCGGCACATATCTTGCACATGCCCAGCTGTAGCTCGTCATCAGTATAAGCAGTGTGGCCTTGCTGGAAGTCCGTGTTGTTTTGCTGCTGTCGCCTGCCAGTGTGTGTTTACTAGCTACCAACCTCTCCATATCCTGCCTGTTCTCCTTTTTTCCAGTTACCTTTTGCCAGTATTTCTTATTTTTACCACTATAGGTTTACTACCACTAATACTACATCTTTGTAAGAAAGACTTTCTGTACAGTTGCCAGTGGGGCAGATCACATATCACTCTGGGATATGTGTAAACATCAGGCCGATACATTTCACTCCTGTACTGGAAATATAGTAGATGCAGTGGTAGAGAAAGTATAAGTATTATTTTTATTTTTTTAGTATTGTAAATTATTATTTTTACTCAGTAAAAATACTAATACCACAATTCAAAAATACTCTATTACAAGTAAAAGTCCTGCATTGAAAATGTTACTTGCTAAAACAGTTAAGAATTATAATGAGGAAAATGTACTATTACTATTAAAGGTAAAATTATTAAATGCAGAAAAACTGTCCCAGGTGACTGTAATACCATTATATATATTGTCAGGATTTCACTGTCGGAGCTAATTTTGTAACTATGTTGTATAGGACTGCTACCAATAATTCTTTTTAGCAAGACTTAAGCTGTTGATTATTTTCTCCATTTATGTTTAGGCAACAAATTGATAAAAAAAATCTGTGGTTACCCACAGCCCACAGTGACAATGTTTGTTTCATCCAACCAACATTGCAAACCTCAATAATATTAAAGATAAGTGCAATTTATTGAACTGATTAAAAAGAAAAGCAGCAAAATCTCACATCTGAGAAACTGGACCCAGGAAATGTTTGGCATGTTTGCAATAAAAAATGACGTATATAACTGATAAGTTAATTTTCTATCAATCAATTAATTGACTAATCATTTCAGATGTACTGTTAGATAAGTACCTCAAATTCCTGCTTAAGTACAGATCTTGAGTTAATGTACTTATATTCCACTACTGAGTAGATGATATTGGTGGCACAAGTATAGCAGGAAAACATGAGCCAAATAATGAGCCAACTCTTGATATTGTTCCTTCATTTAAAATTCAGCCAACAACACTAACAAAGCAACAGCCTGTGTAAGATATTATACAACAAAGTATATTTAATGATGTTCTTGATGCTCTTTGGGATATGAGGTTAATGGCTGGGATGTGAAGGAATCTAGATAATGTCCGAGTCCTGTGTGATGTGCAGCGCACAATACTTACATATACTTGGAGAGCTGAAAAGTGGGTCACCCAGCCCACTGAGATTCAGCCTGTACCATTCACTGATGTGGAAATAAGTCAGCAGCATCAGGCCCAGCCAGCAAGGCTACCAAACACTGCCACAGTCGGCACCCAGCTTTGTGCACAAGCTCGACAAACAATGAGCCATTCTCACCACATCTTTGTTTATAAAGCAGGACTACAATCGTTGCTTTTGCAATTTTTCAACACATGCTGAGAGGATCATGTGCTGTGTTGAGCCACAAATGCATACAGCGCTAAACTACTTGCATGCATGTGTTAAAACTGGCCTCTTCTAGATTCTCCTCAAGGATAATGTGCATGTTATTGTCACAATTTAGCTAAATGACACTATGATATGCAATTTAGCTGATATCTACACTAGAACCCTTTCACTGGCGATGCACATTGATTGTGTATGAAGCAGTATATTCTATGGTCTGAGCTGAATCTGTTGAGTTTTAGATCGCAGGTCCCTCTCAAAAATAATAGATGCTCATACATGCTAGTCTTTGTCCAAGGGATGCTTTATGACTTTTCACCAGCGCCATTGGTCATTGTCAAATGAAACAAGCCAAGCCACCTCTGCAACATTCTGTTGCATTTCATCTGGCTTCATTGATGTTTGTTTCATTATCTTTCATTTTATTTAATCTTAATGTGTTTGCCGTTGCCGTCTTTTTTAATTGCATGCAAAGTGCTTTATGGCTTGTTCGGAAAAGCTCTATACAAATAAAGGCTTTGTTATTGTTCTTATATTCACAAAAAAGAGAAATGCAGTAAAGCAAACAAAATCAGGAGAAAAAAAGGCTAACAGGGTGCATTTATTCCACCTCATAGATCCAAGTCACATATTTCAGAAGGAGTTAGTCACATAAACTTGGCTGTCACTGCTGTTGCCTACAAAACAGCAGAAATGCATAACTTTGTACTGCTAGCAGGCATAAGCGCTGGTAGAGAATCCCTGTGTTTATGTGACTCTGCCAGATCTGGTGTAATGTATGCAGAGATTTGAGCTCCTGCAGCTTTGACATCAGGTCAGACTTGGATATAATGTAAGAGCAAGAGAAGCCCTTGTTGGATGACTGATGGCCGGGAGCCAGCACTTTACTCTGAGCAAGCCCTCTCTGGCAGGCGACATGCAGGCTTTAATCCACATGCATTGCCCAAAGCTGAAGGTTTTCATTGCCATGGTTGGCTCACACAAGTATAGCTGGATCAACTCATTGTTGGCCCAACGTAAAACCAGTGAGACAGGCATGCTGTCAGTCCATTACTAGATTCAAGGCATCCCCTTATCAGCTCTGGGCCTCCGTGGTTTGCGCCGTAAGTAGGAAAGGAAAATGAAGGACAAGACTGGTAAATGTAAAAAAGCTAATATAAACTGACACCACTATATTGGTCTCATTAACCCCACACTGGCACTTGAATCTTTTTAACAACATAATAAAACTCTTTCTTTCGTTCCTCTGACTCGTCTGGACAAGAGGGTCGATGATACACCATTTCTTCATTTTCAAATCGCAGTGTCACACTTTGCTCGCGGTTGTAGTGTAGAAAATTGGCATACAGTGAGTTTTAAAGAATGAATGAATGGAGAGCGGCACACAGGACCCAGGAGAGAGAGGAAGCTGGGGCAAACAGTCCACAGCCATTACTGACAGCTCCCTGCTTCCTCCGCCAGCCATACCCCTGTGAGCTCACCTTTTACAGCTACTTTATAGAGCATATTAAAGCTTATTGTAAAGCACACAGGATTTAATATAATTCCAGAGATATGTAGTCCAAATAAAGCAGATGACTTCCTCCACTTTCATCCTCCTCTCAAATCCCCCTCTCCCTGACTTCATTCGCTTATCTTCTGCCTCATCCTCCTTCATTCTCTTTCGCCTCAGGCTGTGTCTGTTTAGTTTGGGGAATATTTGATTGGCAGGTTATAACCCGCAGTAGGGCTGACATTGACAAAATGTCTTATCTGTAAGTAGCATCGCTTCTCATGGTAATTTCAGGGACTAGCCAAATGAATGCAGGGAGAGCGAACAAAGACAAGTGTAAATAGGGATGTACACAGAAACATGGACACGCATGTAGACAACGACATGGAAATGGCTTAAATATCAATAACACACACACACACACACACACACACACACACACACACACACCCACACACACACACACACAGATGTTGCAGATGTTTTTCTAGTTTCTCTGCTTTATTTTTAATTATTATCATACGGCAAACACTAGGAACAACAGCAGAGATGGAATGACTTTCACCTGAGGTCATGTGCCAGACCTATACCCATGATGTCATCACCACATGTCATACAACTACACCCACTAGGACACCAGCAGCTTTTATACGGGGATGTAAAGCAGCAATAGTCGAAGAAAATGGCATGCAGTCAATATAAGGCTTTTAGCGTGAGAGGTTGAAATGCCAATATCCAAAGATAAATAGACTGTGACATTTCAAACCTAATGCAATTAATACTTTGCTTTAACCACACAGAGGAATAGATTTACAATGCAATGCAGAGAAGGCAGTCGTAGAAATGTCTGGGTCAGGTTTTGTGCAAACTGGATGCTCATGATGGTTATTTGTGACATCGGTGGGATCCGTTGAAGGAGTCTCACTGTGGTTGAGGTAGGTAGGTAAACATCCATTTACTTTGTACTCATGAATAGGCACTTTTGTGGTGGCGTTTTTGCTCCTGGAGTTTTGAACCTGATCTTTCTTTCATGCACTGTGGACACTAGAGCTCCTAGTTTCCACAAGCACAAAGAACGATTTGCAAATACTTGCCAGCACAGGAGGTCTCCTGTTGTGCGCTTTGAACTGTCAGAGAGCACATGCGGTTCAGCGGGGGAACAAGCAGTGGAGACTGTGGAGACTGTAGTAGTGTAGTAGCAGAAGCAGGAAGAGGCAGAATGAATGGGCTGATTCAAGAGCTTCGCACAGATATTTCCCCACAGGCGGTGAGCTCTACCTCGTGAGTCCAGCCCTCACCTGACTCTCTGTGCTCCACTGGCTCACTTCTGCGATGAAATATGAGGCGTGCTGAACTAGCTAGCGCAGACACCACTTCGCTGGAGGACAGAAACATTGCACACACTGACGATACTCAGACAGGTGCATGGGCGAGTACAGTAAAGTATGAGAATGCATGTTCGTGTGCTAGTGTGTGTTCCTGTGCAGGTTTGTGCACAGACCTCTGCAGAGGAGCCTCGCCCTCTGATTAACAGTGATGAGTGGCTGAAGATAGTGAGGCCGACCCCTCTGTCGCTCAGCGAGGGCTTTTATCTAACTCTTCAGAGGATTCGGCCCATGTGATGTCGCCTCAGTGCTCCTGTCTTAACTCTGTGCCCTCATCTCACCCTCTTATCTCCGTCACCTCCCTCTCTGTCTTTCCTTTCTTCAGTCAGCCTGTGTGTCCGTCTCCCCTGTGCACACACACACACAGACCCACCATGCACATGCACACACAAGCACTAACACGCGAAATGTCAAGAAGACACATATGCATGCATTGTTTTACATATATGCACACACGTTTATGAGTTTTTTTAGTTCCTCCGTTTGATAAGGTGATAAAAGGAATATATAAGATGCTGTACATTTCAACAATTCTACAGCCAAGGCAGGTATGAGGTCAAAGCAGCCCGTGAGGTCCAACACACAGCAATCTCTGCTACTGGGAGTGGCATCAGGTTACTGTGTTTCTTTCTGGGAATCATGGGGAAGGATCACACTCCCCCCCAGTGGTTTGTAATAGAACAGCACCTTTAAGTATGACTGATTGTTACCCAGAGGCTATGCTAGAGTGAAAAGGGTGGGGCACGAAGCAACTGAAGGCATGTTACCTGGATGATGTGTGTGTCCAAAGGGAAGATGGGAGGCCGCTTATTACTATGCAGGATCTATTTAACTGCAGCCTGGACCGTAGAGACCCATTTTCATATAAGTAATTATCCTTTAGTGTAACTGAGGCAATAACTTTAAGAAATAACTCCATTCAGTTTTTCCTCTTCCTGTATTTTCATTTATAGTTTAAAACGTAAATTGCACACTATACTGTATGACAATATTTAAATGCAACTACAGGCAGTAAATAGTTGTCTTCTAAGAAAGTAGAGGACATCATCAAACTCTGGTTGAGAGTTTGATACCATTCTCATGTATTGCTTAATTGCTTAGCATAAAGACTGGCAACAGTGGGAACTGCTAGCCTATAGGCTTGTAAGCTAAGCTAACCGCTGCTGGCTGTAGCTTCATATTGACATATGCAAGTGGTATCAATCTTAACACTGCAAGAATGCAAACTGTTGTATTAATTGAAATGTGACACACAAATTGACTAGATATAAATATATATATACACACACATATGTGTGTCTGTCAAATACCAGTCGTAGCAAGTAACAAATAACACAAAGCTAATATAAAAATGGTGCCTGCCTACAAACAAACAAACTGTATGACGTGAGAATAATTAGAGTAGCAGAGTTGATTAATTGGTTCAGTGTTTAGTTATACATTATTCCAGATACAGTGTAAGCACATGCTGTGGTCTTTTTGTTAATGGCATTTTTTATCATTATACACTGAATCATCTGCAGTGCTCCTTCCTAATTTCCTTCCCACGGCTAAAACAATATATCATACACTGAGATATAGCATAAAGGTCAAAATGATTGGAATATAACAAGAAACAATGGAAGAAGCATCTGAAATGTCACTTTTGGAACGTAAATGCCAGGAGAGGCAGACATACAGAGTGGGAAGAAGTTAAATTGACTGGTAAATCTTTGGAGACAAAAGTGATAGAAAAGAAAATTACAGTGAGATTCAAATTAGGCTGAAGAAGGCACAGAATGGCGCAGAGTCAAACAATCACACTGAGCCTTATTTCAATCTTTGTTTGATGTTTATTTACAGAAGAGTAGTTTCCACAGACATCTTGAGAGTAGCTGTGAGTTTTAACATTTTCACATACGGTAACACAGTGGAAATATTTCTACAAACCACAAGTACTACCTATCGTGTGACAATTCGTCTGAACAAGCAATGTTTCTATCACAAATCATGGCTACGGTCGCCATGACATGAACACTGAGTAATCCATCTGTTGTTTTACAGACTAAGAAAATTGCACTTCTAGAAATGTAAAGATGACAGTCCAGAGTTGCTCATGGCCCAAGAAGAAGTGCTCCTATAATTTGCTCCTACAGTAGCATCTTTTGACATGAATGAGGTCTTGTTCGGCACAATGATTCCAAAGGTGTCTGAGTAGCTGCAGAGCGTCGCTGGTGGCACATGACCACAGAGTCTGAGTCTATGCTTACACACTGAGAAGCACAACTGAGCTGGTATGCGCAAAACTAGGGAAGAAGACGTACAAAAAAAAAAAGAAAGAAAAAAAAGAAGAAGAAGCAGCTCACCACAAAGCACCAGAATGTACAGAGAAGAGCAAGAGAGACACAAGTACACTGAGTGATTTGTACAAAACAAAATATCATCTATGCATAAGAGTTTCCTTGATTTTTACTTTCCAAAAGGACAAAATGACAACAAATGACATGTATCTGAGTCGGATATGCTGGCATGATCCTCTACAATTTTATGCAAAGATGGGGCACCTGAGTAGAGAAGAGTAAATTATTTTGAAATGGCTGTCTGCACTGAGAGGTATGACCTGCCTGGGGCGGATGTCCCTTTAGCCCTTCTCCCTGCCTTCTGCGGTCGCCTGGGTTGTGTTAAGGTGGGGCTCTACCAGAACGTGACTCTTAGGCTGTTATTCAGCGGAAGCAGACACATTTTTGCTTTGTCTCCTATGATTTTGTGTTTCAAGCACAAGCACCATTTGAGTGAACCCATGCCTTAAACCCTTAAAAACGCTTGGTCATAACTGCTATTGCAGGATAGCAATGTAAACGTCAATCTGGATTACTTCCCCTGACCCCTGCTCCCCTCACTTGTTTACCCCTTCACCACAAGGCTCGACCATCCAGGCTACTGTAATGAGTAAAAACCCTGACTGAGGTAAAACAATGAAAAACCTGACTCACAAAACAACAGGATGCGTATGTATATTTATGTTCTACTCGGTACAAAATGTGCAGTATCAAGAAACTGATCAGAATCAAATCAACAAGTTACCAACATGAGGTATACTGTTTGATAGTAAAACCCTTACAAATGAAGTAAACAAAATTATCCAAGATAATTATCTACAAAATAAGAGCATGAGTAATTTTACTCATAATAATCTGATCATCTGCCAACAAAAAGACAAACAAAAGGAAAAATGTTACATGTAATTAAAAGATAGTGGTTAAAAGAGTTAAGAGAGCCTCTATAAGGAGAGCATACATCCTTTGTGCTGGAGGCGGGTTTTATGCTAATCCCCTTTTCAGATCATCTGCACCAGCTCGAGACCATAAAAATCCACTACTGCATCACGACTTGAAACACAGGCAAAACAGTGTGTTTAACTGAAATGTTTGTGGGGAAACGTGGCCTCTGGATTGTACTGCAATTAATTTACACTGTGTCATGTTGATGCTCAACTAAGACTTTGCTTTAGATTTTCATAATCATAAAATCTAACCCCTGCATCACAGACGTCATAGTGTCTTTGTTTAACCATCCACAAATTGCAATTCACTGGCACAAAGTCAATTCATTTCCAAATGTGCTCAGAGTCCATCAGAACGAATTGGTGCACTGGTGTAGACAGTTTACTTACTGGGCAGAAAAACTTTGCAGCAAACTATTTCCACTTCCTGTTAGTTTGCTTGATGATTGTGGCCTGTCTGCAGTGACGAAAGAGACCTTTTCACAAAACATTTCTGAATACTTTTCATAGTGGAAGGCTGAACAGCTGCTTGTGTGTTATTGTCTTTTGAAAATGGTAACACTGAAAAATTATATTTCTAACAGAAAGATATAGACATCACGAGAAAATGTTTAAAAAGTCAGTTTCATTCTTGTCACTGTGACGGGCAGCTTACTTGAAATGCTATTTTAATTGGCCTGATTCAGTGACCTCCACCCACTCAGTCATAGTCCAAGCTGCTTTTCAAACTCTTCAGCTTAGACGACAGTGTCTGTAAATGGTGTAGGGAATGGAAGAACTGAACCCAGGTCTGGGTGAAACCTATCAGAGCAGCAGGAACACAGTCTGGGGTTTTAGCACAAGCACATCTCTTCTTAAGGTAGCACGGCTGCTCATGCCTGACTTGGACTGAAAGAGGTATGTTCAAGATATCAAACTGGAATGCTTCTGAGAATATTATGCTTCTTTCTGCACTCAGGACATACAGGCTTTTGAGGATGATGAGAAACAGTGTTGAGATAGAACAGTATCAGTAAAGAACCTGGATCAAAAGATATATGCGCGCAGGTTTGGTGGCTTGCTTTAGCTCACTGCATATAAAGGGCAAGTGATCATCAAACCGCAGGGCAGAAAGCTGCGGCCGCATTGATCGCTATGCATTTAAATTGTTACCCAAATCAATGATGTCACAGCAGGTGTTTCACTTCCCCACTGCTGATGGAGACCTGCTCTGACATCACTACTTGTGGTGTAAAGTGTGGCCACAAATAAAACATGCTTGCTACTTGAGATTGATGAGTTGAGTGGTGGAGCAGCTTCCTGCCACAGGTGAGTTTGCTGTTGAACTGCTCTTTATATGCCATGTTAGTGTGGTTTGCCAGAAAACACAGTGCCATACATTTTTAAGTCTGATGAGAATGTATTTCACATTTTACTGCTGGTAAAATCAGAATTATCCTGATGCGGCAAACCCCACTCAGTTAACCCCAAAATCCAGCTAAAGTTTGACCCAGGTTTTCTAAGAACACATTCACTTCTGTCCCTATATGACTGCTAAAACATGTTAATCATGTTAAGTACATAAATGGCAAGGCTAAAAAAATAAGTCTCTTTGAGGTACCAACCATTCATTTTTTTTTTCCGGAAAACCAAGAACAATATAATTCCTAGAGAAAACACAATTGTGTTGGTGAGAAACATGTTCCAGGTGAAACATACTTGTCATGAGGAACGATTTACATTTGCGGTTGCTGATGTGACTGAGTCGAGCTGGTGAGATTTTGACACTTACATGGACATGAGTGGACACATGGGAAGGATAGAAGGGGTTTGTCCAACCCCTTTTCACTGCTGTATGACTAGAAGAAAGCCACCTGAGAGAAGATGAGACATCATGTACAACAGGGCTATACTCTGATTCATTCTGTCAGTCTTGTGTGTATATTATTATTATTGTTATCATTATTATTATCAACTGATCCCAAGCTTGGCAAACTTGCCAGAATCTCAGAATCACACAGCTGTACAACATAACATCATCTGCAGTTTATATCACACTAGCACACAGCAACCATTGCCCTTTCTGAGTTAAATGCGTTAAAGTGTAGTGTTAACATCCTTATTATAGTATTTTTGATGTGAAGCACCTAAAGGAACCAGCTTGTAACTAACTGACAATTCTCATGTGCACAGATATGTCAATTATCGCCTCCTACAGGCAAAGAGTGTTAAAGCAGCCGTAAGACTTCTGCCACCTACCGACAATGAGTGCGAGAAGCTTGGT
Source organism: Chelmon rostratus (assembly GCF_017976325.1). NCBI lineage: Eukaryota > Metazoa > Chordata > Actinopteri > Chaetodontiformes > Chaetodontidae > Chelmon > Chelmon rostratus. Next base: position 23,116,434 of record NC_055658.1, on the reverse strand, counting down.
GGTTAGGTGGCTAATTGCCAGGCTAGCTGGTAATTTGCTATAGCAGGTGGGTAAACATTTAACATAATAGCTGTCCTGGGCCAATAGTAGTCAGCCGCAATAGCTCTTCGAGCTTCTCAAGAGGAAAAATAGAGCTATCTGTGCTACCAAGCTTGCTAACACTCAGTTAGCTTGTTAGCTCTGCCCTGTCGCTAACAGAACAATGAAGTTCAGAGTTTATTTCAAGTTCTGTTTCATAACTGCCTGCTAACCATTGCTCTGTAGTGGAATTGTTTTTACTCCGACGGAGGAAGATAAATATAAGTGAATGTAGCAAAACAACTAATAAGCTACGATAGCCTTCCTCCATTTTGGACTTTCTCGCTCTCCATCCTTGCAAAGGTCAGCAAGGTCAAGATGTGTATCATTAAAAATGTGATCCATAAGACATCAAACCCAGACATACGCTCAAACAGAACCTGCAAACAAAGCAAAATAAAAAGGCAGCAGTACCACTCATTGCCTGCAGGTGGCACAAGTGTTAAATTGAAGTAGCTGTTATTTTCCTTGTCTATAGTTGGCACTAGTTTTTCTGGAACCAGGTTAAAAACTGCAGCTGGTTGAATCTGTTTTCAGGTGCTTCTTTTCAAAGACACTGGGTGTTTCTGTTTTCTGTCAGGGACAAATAGTCACAGAACACTGAGTGACACAATCTTTTAGAGATCTGAGAGGAAGCGGCAACGCACTAAAGCGGCATGAATTTCTTTGACATAACACAAGAGCGTACAGTCAGTGTCGGACGATTATTTCTGCAAATACCAAAGGCTGCAAATTCAGACAAGTTAAGAAAGAGATCTTAAAAAGGTGCGAGTTACATAAAACTAATAAAACCACAATTGAAACCATCCTGAAAAGAAATGAGGTAGTGTTGTTGATAAGGAGTAGGGATGCACCAGTTCCCCTTTTACACTGCCAAAACCAATACTGACTTAGTGAATTACGGAAAGCAATCTGACCGAATACTTAAGGAATACGTTGAACAGTTTGGGGTCAATGTAAAAAAAAATGGACATTTATTTAATTTTTCTTCTTTCCTCTCTGATAAATACAGAAATTTCAAGTCAGCTTATGTTGGTTTCTGGTACTGTAGCGGAGTACAGCATTGTGGAAATTGTTAATACAGCTGGAATCAGGTAGGCTTGAAAGGCCAAGTTGAATTTCCCTCCAATTAAAAACATGGCAAGCTTAAAAAGAATGATTATATTGAGTTTAAAATGACAGCTAATGGCACAATCTCACATTGGTGCATCCCTAAATGGGAGCCAAACCAGAAGAGTGATCTACAGATGCGTTATTGTAACATCTCCTCCAGCTCTCCCATCAACAGAATTAAACCAATAGCCACAAAATGTAAATACTTTGTTTCCAAAATGAGATATCCACCATCTGAAATACAGCAAAACCACATTTTACTTTTCAACTGAGAGTCCGTGATTTACAAAATCACACCACATGGATATGTGGCATTTTGGATGAGAATACTTCACGTGTACCAAATCTTTGTACTCCATTTCTTTTTACATTTTGATAGTTTTTTCCTTCATGTTGACTTGTGTTTTGTATTTGAACTGAATATAATCATCTATAGAAATATACAGAGGTTATAAACACACCTACAATAATTAGGCACCTGAGACCCCCACACTCCAGTCAGGAAATGTGTATGCGTAAATGTAAATGTGTGTGTATGGGCGACCACGAGATACCATGGAATCAGCTGTACTTTAGCTTTTTGTGTATGTTTCAGACTATGTGTTTGTGTGTGTGTGTGTGTGTGTGTGTGTGTGTGTGTGTGTGTGTGGACCCTGAGACAGCAGGAGGCTGGAGAGAGACACAGGTGTTCTGCACTCTCAGAGTGTGCAGCTACTCTTTAAGGCTTATTCCTCAGTGCCACTCGGTAAAGTCAAATCCACTCGAGGAGGCCCGGGGAGAGCCAGTGAGCTGCGCGTCCGGTCCTCCCATCCATGATGACGGCCTGTCTTACTCGCTCACAGAACATTCGAGGCTTTCTCATTCCTGAGCGGAAGAGAGCCATGTGCGACACAGTGGGAATAGCCTCCTTCAGTCCACTTCCATCTGCTTGGTTCAGTTAAATCTTTCTGGTCTTTCCTATAGGACAGGAAAGAACCCTAGAGGAAAATATGGTTGCAATGCCAGAGAATGCATACCCATATACAGTACTCTACCACTAAAAATATACTGTATATGTATGCTGTATATACACACGTGAAACAACGCATTCAAAGTACCTATAAAAACTTTGCAAGGAAGAGAAAGGAATCCAATAATGAGGTGCATAAAAATAATCCTTAGGGATTCTTCCTGGGTACATAAAAGAAAGAAGATCAGTCTGATCTCTGTGTGTGTGTGTGTGTGTGTGTGTGTGTGTGTGTGTGTCAGGGTCACTGCCCGACATGCAGAGGCTACGGGCACAGATAACTGTGAGCTGCTGAGGTAGAGTGGACAAGGCCGGAGCTGACAAAGGGGGCAGGGGGCAGCCCGGCAGAGATGGCCTTCCCCGGCGCTGAAGGGCAGTGTCTCGAGTCCCCGTTCTCCAGATGCTCTGACCTCAGCACAGAACGCACGGCCTTTGGGGAGTGGAAGCCATTGGTTAGCCCCGTGTCCTGCTGTGGCTCTAAGTCTACGTCCGGCTGGTCTCTCATGCCTTCCAGCTCCCCGTTGTGATTGGCCACCATCATTATCGAGGGAAGACTCAAGGGGCTTTGGGCCAGTTTTTCTAGCGTGTCCTCCTCTCCTGGTGGGCTTGGCTGGCTCAAAGGGGAATATCTGTCCTCCAATAATGAGGGTCCTCTATTGGTGCTAGAATCCTTCTCCCTTTCGCCACCCTCCTCCTCTTTCTCTCTCCCGGGATCTGACAGCTCTGAGTGAACAATGACTTCTGCTTCGACCTGGTTGCTGCACAGGGATGTACACAGATGATCTTCTAAGTCCTGCAACAAAACAATGTCACTGTTACTTCAGGTTGTCCTATTAGTTTGTCTGCTCAGGTAACTCTAACATTTTGTGTTTGATTAAGTACATGTAGTGAGCTCAGTCTACAATAGCAGCTCCTTAGTAGACATCCAGAGCATGATGAACACATAGACATCACTAATAATCACAACAATTCACTAAACCCCTCCCCTGAACAGTGATGTAACTGGTCTGTCAAGTTTAAGATTTGTCCACATGCCAATGGTGAGCGATGTATTTTTTTTCCCAAAACCGAGCCAAACTGGATTATTTTAGAAAGACAAAAGAGCCTGATCTCATTTTTTTCCTTATCATACTTATAATAGTATGACTGGATCTACACAGAGTCAGAAAACCTGCAAGAACAATGCTGTTTCCTTCAGTTGCGTCTTCAGACACAGGTTGATAGCTAAAATGGATTAGTCATTGAATTTAGTTCATTCATTTACCGTGCCGCTATCAGTAATTAGCATGTTGAGCGCTCCATTAATGAGTGCTGGAGAGTCTTCTGTTATGGTGTCTCTGTATCTAGTGATTCTGTTGGCCCAGTTATGGCTCACAGAGCCATTCCAAGCAGCCTGCAAGAATAACAACACAGTGGATGCACCAAAATTACAACTATTATCCCTCTATCAACACATGAAAAAATAATGGCGTATCTAAGTCCCATCTGGAGTAGACCTCCCCCTTTGCAGGTTTTGACCTTGGGTTCAGGTGCAGGGGCATCCTCCCCTTCCCCTGGATTAGCACTTTCCATCAGGCTCTGCTCCTCTGAGGCCTCTTCTCGCGGCTGACCAGACTCTTGGCTGCCTGGGGGCATCAGTGTCTCCAGCTCGTGGCTATCGCTGCACACTGGCACGTCGGAGGGAACGGGGCTACCTCCTCTCCTGTACTGAGGGGTCACAGCTGTGGAGTCCAGGCCCCCAGACACCTCCCTGTTTGGAGCAGAGATGAGAGGGATTGTATAGGAGTTGGACACTATAGAAGACTGAACCTTAATACAGTTGCCTTTGTAACACAACAGTCGTTCTAAATAAGTAAAAGATGAAAGATGTGCCCAGGTACCGTACAAAGACTGGCAATCTGGAGTTACCTCACCTGGATTTGCCATTACGAAAGCTGAAGCACATGCAGAGGAGGATGCATATCAGTCCCAGACACACACCAACTATGATGCCTGTCACTGCATGGATGTCCAGCTCTGTTTAAATATCAGACAAGATAGAAAAGGAGACACACAGATTTACTCTACACATGGCAGAAATGTTGCCACTCCCAGAAATATATTCCATATTGGTTTTCATATTTGATCTATTGCCAGTATGTATATTTGGCTCATATCTAGAACATCTTCAAGAATAAAGCATTATAATAACATATCTAGTTTGAAATACTATTTGGCTCAGGCCTGACTCTGCAAGAATGTATCGATTCCTTCATTTAAGACAAAGTAACAGCAGTGAAGAGATATGAGACGGCGTTCAACCAGGGAGAGCGGACCTTCATTGATATTCATTTATGCTGGGTATCTTTGGCAGTCTGGACATAGAGAGGAGAGGAAACAGATGGCAGGAGCTCTCACCCACCCACCAGCCACCTCAGTCCCATTCACACTGCATACTGGCAGCACTATCACAGCCTATATGAGCAAAATAAACCTGTTACTCTGTCTTTTCTTTGTGAAAATCATTTCCCAAAATTATGCATTTGAAGGGAAAAAATAGAATTACCACCTTGTGATTGTTTGCCTCTGCCGACCAGTCAAGTTGCAGTTTACATCCATGTCTGTCCAGATTCAATAATATATGTAGTGAGGACTTTGAAGGAATTTAAGAAAAAGGTATTAAGTGTCTTTTAGTGAAATGGAAGTCCTCACTATACTGACATGTATAATTCCTGTGAATAATTTCCACTGAGAAACATGTCGTCTTCTATTATTCTACTATTTTTCCGGAGCACAGAGGACTGATAGAGAGCTTCATTACATGGTGCAACAACAATCACCTGAAGCTCAATACCAGCAGAACCAATGAGTGCATGGTGACGACAATGCTTCAAGTATGGATGCTGCTGCAAAGAACCGACTAATTGTAAAACATGGGCGCTTCACACACATCTTCAACCCGGCAGCACAGAATATCTCTACAATCAGCACAGTTTTAAGGTGAACGCCCAAGATTAGTGTGTGGTCAAGTATGGTCAAGATCTGCCTTCTGTTCCTGAGTGATGGTGCTGAATAACGGCCAGAAACGTGTTTTTGCAGAACATTATGATGTCATAGTGAAGTTTACCTTTGACCTTTTGGATACAAAATGTCATCACTTCATCTTTTTATCTGATGAGAGGTCACAATGACCTGTGGCCACTAAAATCTAATCAGTTCATGCTAGAGTCCGAGCAGAATGTTGGTGCCAGATGTAATGTAACTCCATCAAGATGTTCCAGAAAGAACGCGTTCACTGGAATGGGACGGACGTAAGATCACAGTGACCTTAATCTGGACCTCCAAAAATGAATCATCCTTGGGACCAGGTGAACGTTTGTACCGAATTTGTATGTTTCAGGAACACCCCGAAGTTGTTCCTGAAACATTGCTTTCACGAGACACGGATGGATGGACAGACAATCTGAAACTCCGACACAGTGTGTAAAAGGACTCTAAGTTAGTGGGGAGCATGTACACAACAATATTCCTCTTTGGTACGCATGAGACAGACATAAAATACTCAACTTAAAATGTATTGCAAGTATCTTCGTTTCTTGCTTGTAAGGATGTTGTAAGGACAATACGTTTGATGGACATGTTGGACAATATATCACAGGGGAGTCAGCTCTGTATTTACGACTCCCTCTGTTTAAAGACGAAAGGCGCATTTAATAATTACAGGTAAAGCTAAAATGCTGACCGAAAAAGTGCATAATGAGATTGCATGCTTAAACACAAAGAGGCACGAGAGTGAAGAAAGTGCTTTTCACAGCAGTTCTGCTGGGCACAGAGAGCAGTAATTCAAGGCTCTCCCCTGGGGGTCGCTGATGAGGCTGCCCCTTTGATATCCACACTTAATATTATCCTCAAACTGCACCAGAATAGGAGAAGCGAAATAACGGTGTCCTGCCGAGCTACACTTTCCCTGCTGGCAGGCACAAATTACCCACTTTAATAGGAAAGGCTGTGAGTGTATGTGTGTGCTTGAGCATGGCTGTGAAAGTGCATTTGTGTGTGTCTGCTTACGGAAGAAAAAATGGATGTAATATTTTGTTTTGTTTTGTATTTTGTGTATTGTCAATTCAGACAGATGGTTAACTTTCTATGCTGCACTGCAATTCAAAATGACACATTCAGTCATGATTAAATCTCACAAATTACAATGTCTATTTGCAATCATATCTGTTTATGAAAACATGAAAAACACAAAAACAAGTTATGTGCAAACAAAAGGATAAAAATAAGGGGAAAAAAAACAAACCACACTTATCATGTTACTTCTGTTTTCTAGGCCCTAAAAGTCAAAAACCACAACTAGCAATCATATTGCTGCAATAATAATCATCTATATATTTTGTGGTATCAATAAAGTATTCATTTGAATGATTCTAAAGATAATAAATAATTGAAATAATTGAAATTAAACTGGAGAGAAGTCACATTTCCTCTGCTATATGAGCCCTCAGGCACAGAAATAACTGCCTGCAGTGAACTGATCTCCTTCTCACTCCCTCTGCTGTCAATTTCCATTCACAATGATCTCACCATATTACTGTATATGAACTAACTGTCGGTGGATGTTGATCTTTAAACATCACTACCGCTGTTTCAGGCTCTGTCGCTTAGGTTTGGTAAATCTCAACTAATTGACAAAACTACTCTGCTTCTTTTCATGCTGTCACCTATATATGTGCTACAAGACACGTACCATATTTTGGAAGGGGGACGTGAACATCCTTTATAGGTGAAAAAGGCCCTGGCCCCACCCCAGTAGACGCGCCTAACTTAAAAAAGTAACGGGCGCCGCTGGACAAACCCTGGACCTCCGCACTGGTAACGCTCCCTGAGGAAGAGAGAAACACTGTCAAGGCCTATTGTTAATCACACAGTTTTGCTCAAGCCAGACGTTTTATTAAACATCTTGAAAAACAGAATTAAAGAGAGGTAAGTTGCGCATAAACAAAATAAAAATATGAGGCAAAAGTTCAGTGACGAACTGTTTTCAGTGAGTGAGAAGGTCATGCCGGCCGACGCCTACCATCCTGAGAGAGGTTTTCCCACATGTGCTCAGGCTGGCTGAGGTTGCTACTGTACAAGATCCTGTAGCTGATGATTATTCCATTAGGCTCCAGCGGAGGGCGCCAGCTCACCAGCACAGAGGACGAGTCCAGAGCGCTCAGCTGCAGCTCCTCTGGAGGTGAGGAGGGCCCTGAAGGAGAGAGGAGGACTGGGTCAGTAATTAGAGCCCAGAAATGAGGCCTCACAGCTGCGGAATGCATATTGTCTTGGTGGGGGATTTGACACGTTGTGTGACGACCATCTGCGTCCTCCTGTCCGCGCCACCTGGGTACAGGAGAGAGCGGACAAGCGGGGCAATGGGGGAATGGGCCGGGGCTCAGGTGATGATACGTGGCAGCGGAGAGCGTGAGCGGGTGACTGGTGGTAATAAAGTCATTAAAAGCAGCCCACTCTACACTCACCACCCCTCACTTGGCTGACAGCTGCTGGCCAACATGAGAGCCACCACTACACCTGGGTATTTCATTAAAGCCAGTTATCAGCCATCAGTGCCAAACCACTAATTCCCGTGTCCACTGGCCACTGGCCAACACGATGGTCCACACATGAGTGAAGCACACCTCGACATGGATACGTTACAGCATCTGCAGGCTTCAGAAAGCAAAAGGCGAACACCTTTACCTCACTAGCTGGAGATCCAAATAATGAAATAAAACTGGTATGATCAGAACCCTGAAAGGATGAAGTGTGCACTTCAAGAACAAGATGAAAATAAATTATTCATAAGGGGCACGAGGTAAAATATTTTACCAGACGCAATGAAAAAATGAGGATCAACGGTGAATCTGAGAGTAGACTGGGTAAAATTCCTCTAATAATCAATTCAGTGAATGAATTTCAAAGGACCAAAACCATGAGAAATTTCATGGCTCAAGCTCTACGGTTCATTCACCTTTATTCAAAGAGAGAAATGTTCGCTGACCCTGCATCCTCCTCCTCGAGAAACATATTCACACACATCTACACCTAGCACTGCAGCTGCTCAGCATAACGCTTCTTTTCTTCTATAACTCCTATATTTACTTTTTTTTTCTCTTTTTGGACCATTGTAGTTCCCCTTGAAGTGACATGCTCAAGTGCACTGCAAGGTGAGGGACACGTGTGTTTTCATTCATCTCTATCAACGGAGTGAAAAAAGACTGCACACCTCAGTAAGTCCTCTGAAGCGTTTTCCTCTTATGTCAAGGCCCAGCAATAGGCTCGCGCCCATGAATAATAGCTTTATCGATTTAGCATCTTTAAAAGACAAAATTATGGAGTTATTTTCACTAAACAATGAAGAAATTAAGAAAACGAAGAGAACATCATTCGCTGTTGTAACGCTGACTTCTGCAGGAAAATCTTTGCTGGGTTTTCAAAAGCCATGACAGAACACAAACTAAGCTGACTGCACTGACAGGAGGGACTCACGGTCAGACAGAGTCGACTCCTCCACCGTGCTGCTGAAGGGTCCCACCACGTCCTCTCCGTTAGACTGCACCGCCAGCTCGTAGCGGGTGAAGGGCTTCAGCGCCCCGAGCAGTATCTCCTGAGCAGAGCTGCAACACACAAACACGGCAGAGTCCTGAGTGTTTTCTATTCCGCGCAGACATTATTGACTTGCTTTAATTTACCTGGACCACTCCAGGCTACGATATAGATCACCTTTATATTATTAACTCTTATTACCCCCCTCATCATTTGCTGCTTTATGCTTGCGAGAATTTATGCACCTCTTTAGCCCAAGAACTCCCATCCTTGCTGGAGTTAATTCTTAAAAATATCTTATAAATATGATGCACCGAGAATAGTGAGGCCAGCGGGGATTCAGAGAATATTCCTTGACAAAGAGTAGAAATAAAATCAATTCAAGGACAATATTATATGCTGTCGGTTGGTGAACCCATTGACACTTGCATTAGCAGTGATGGTTAATAACGGAGCTCCTCAAAGCTGTCCGAAATACACCAAATCGCACATGAAAAATTAGCTATTAGCTATGTTGGACGAAAAAATATATTTTTATGTAAGTAAAGGCAGAGGCCAGGGTGAGACTGTGCCACCTAAAGAAACGTCCTCTGGCACTACGAGGCAGAGAAAGCAGATAAGGTACGCAAAGAAGCATTTATTAACCTCTCAGGGTCTTCTTTTCTATCATTTCTACTCGCTCTGTGCAAGAGGAACGTTTCTTTGTGGTGACCTGTTTCTATAAGCACTATCATGACATCACACTGTCACACACACACACACCCACACACAGATCAAATGGCCTTCATGACGTAACCACGAGCCATGAACTGTAGCGATCCATTTTCAGGGCCGGTATCTCTCGGACATTGTGAACATGATGACATTTCATTTGTCCACCTCGGTGTCTGACCTGGTGTGATAGGAGACCAAGGAGGCGTTGGTGGTTCCCGCTGGGCTGCAGCGCACCGTGTAGTCGATGATGCGCACGTTGCTGAAGCGTGGTTTCTCCCAGCGCAGCCAGATGGAGGTGGAGCTGTTGGCCACCGCCTGGATGCTGCCCGGGGGCAATGGAGGGGGGCGTACGGGCAGTAACAGCGCTGTAACACACAAGCGCGTTGTTTTAATGCATTATTACGTTTGTTTTTTACATCCATTCATTCATTTCTGCATACAAAGAGAGATCTTACTTATGTTATGGGTCTTGTCGGTCCTCCCCTTCCACACGGCAGCTGCTCCATCTATCTGCTTGTTGAAGGCCCAGACCCTCACCTCGTACTGCCGGTCAGGGACTGACACACACAAACACAAACAGTGAGAGAGCGAGGGAAAAAGACAAGAACGAAAACACACCAAAGGTAAATGCAATTAATCCACTTGCGTGCTGCGTGTGTAACCAGGAAACCACGTATGACTACCTGCATTGGAGCGTTTGAAGGAAACGCTGAAATATTAATCATTACTTTTCTTCAGAGGTGTTTTTTCTGTTCCTTATTTTTCAAAAGTAGCAGAGCTGTGTTTGAATGAAATACAACACTATTGCTCCGAATTGAACAAGGCTGATGTTTTTCTCCAGCAAAGTGGAGCATCATTTGACTCAATATTTGGTGAAAGGTAGCTAAATGCAAGGTTGTGCACTTGAAAGCACGCTGCATTTGGAGAGGCCCCAGTCAATAACTTACCGAGCCCAGTGAGGAGGTGATACCTGGCCTTCTTACGGAGCCTGATGGTGTGGGTCTGTGTTGTCCTTTCTCCATCTCGACAGGACAGCTTGTAGCCAGAGACCACTGTGTGATTGGGTGAGGGATGCCACGTCACATTGAGCGTGTTCAGTCGGGCTCTGACTTTCAGCTCAGTCGGGGCAAATATCACTGAGAAAGTTTGGAAGAGGAAAGAAAAAATGACATGAGGAAGAATTCAACACTGTAAAATTACCTCTAACCACCAGACTTCAGCTATATTTTGACCTGTTGCTTGTGGCCTAAATCCCAAAACGTGCCTGTATGCAAGTGTTGCCACTGGTTCCCAAAGGAGGAGGGGATTTGACAGTGGATGTGACATATCTGCTCAGAGAGCCGGGTGCAGTGTCTTTCTTACCCATGCTGTGGTCGCTGTGGTTGTAGTGGGCTAACGTTTGGTGCTGGGCCCACTCAGAGGGAATCCCGAAGCCAACGCCAGTCCCAGCCGCTATCCTCAGACGGTAGACCTGGTTCGGCTGCAGCTCTCTTAGAGTGAACTGAGTCTCATTACCCCCCACTTCCACTGAGAACACAGTGTCCGCTGTGGGAACACACAGTACACACGCTCACAATAAAGGATATGAAGGACAATCTGTTATGAACACGGTTCCATTCAGAGTGAACTTGATCTCCTTGTACGCTCTGAAGAGTTGTTTATTCACAGTAGTGACGTTTTTCAGAAAGAGAACAGAAACTTTCATAGAGCTGACTGTGCTCTACTTTATCTTATACTTTAACTTATGTGAAACCAACTTATATGATCCCCATAGGGGTAAATCTCCCACATAATACTAAATGTGCTTCTGCTGGCAGGTGAGGGCAGCTTGTGGACCAGCAGCGGTTACTCACTCTGATCCAGAGTGCTGTACTCAATGCGGTAGCGGGTGACAGCTCCTCGACTGTGCTGCAGGGACAACGGACGCCACATCAGCCTGATGTCTGTCGGGGAGGTGCTGGCTATAGACAGCTGAGGAGGTGCGCTCGGCACTGCAGAGGGGAAATGAAAAGACATGACGACCTGCATGATGATGCACATTTAAGGAAATCCCTATAGAGCTGCATACACTATATCTTTAACTAATCCATACTTTTTCAACATTTAAGAGTTTGCACCAAACCAACCCAAAGTTCCTGAAGAGAGAGTGATGCAAAGATGAGGATTCTAAAATAAAATAATACACCAGATGTCAATCAGATTTTAAAGTAAAAAATCTGTGCTGAATCTCCAGCGAACTACCAATGACTGCACAAACTGACTCGTCATGAATAAATGATAATGATGATTCACGAGCTCTTAAAAATCCGGGAGGAGTTTTGGCTGGCAAGGTTGGCAAGCTAGTAATGTTTGCTCTGGCAGTCGGTGAAGCAAGGCTGCCCTTATTTTACCTGCGTATTAGTTTTATTACTCACCGTCCTCCAGCATCTCTACAGTAACAGAGAGGGACCGGCGACTGGCACCCATTGGAGAGTAAGCCACCACAAAGAACGTGTAGGCGGTGTGGGGGAGAAGCTCTTTTACGTGATACTCTGTGGTGTCGTTGTTCATCGCAAACTGGTACTCCACATTGTCCGAGCCTGAAGAAGATGGAAATATTCAAATCAAAGACGTCTTTTTAAGGAAACGTGGACATGCGCACACTCATGAATAGGGACACACCTGCGGCACGTTGGCAGTGCACAGAGTAGCCAATGATTTGGTCTGCGTTGTACTCAGGTTTCTCCCAGGTGAGCAGGGCAGTTGTGCTGGAGTAGGGGGTGGCAGACAGGTGGCGAGGGGGGCTGGGCAGACCCTCCCTCACAATTACCGTGAGCTTGGCAGTGGCACAGGCCGTGCCCAGCCCGTTGTCTGCTATGCACTGGTAGTAGCCCGCGTCCTCCAGAGCCAGCTGGTTGATGAGCAGGACTCCAGGGCTTTGACTCTTCACCCGTCTGAAGGACTTGATTGGCTGGCCGTTCTTCAGCCAGTGCAGCACAGGAGGAGGCTCCCCAGAGCTGTTGCACACGAACCTGGCTGTGTTTCCCCGGGAGAGGGACACTGTCTCTGGGGGCTGGAGGATCACTGGAGGGGCTGATGAAAGCAGGGAACAAAGCTATGACTTACAGCGGAGACTTGTTGCACGTGTTCTATGAAATTAAAGGGACACTCCAAACATTTAGTATTGCACTTCAAAAAAGGGAAAGGTCAAAAACACGTAGCACGGGCCAAGATAGCCTAACTTTTGGTTTTATCCTACACTTCCCATAATGCAACTTGATACTGTCGTTCTTCAAATAATTAAAAGTTCTACCAACTCTTCTAGTTAATGTCAAGAGGATAGAAACTCAACAGTTCACTATCTGTATTCTGATTCAGCATTTTGTCACTGACTGGCAATTCTGAAAGGATTATTTCGATTAATGATTAACCCTATAATGCCTGACCCAAGAAATAATGGACAGAAAAATCTATTTTTTTGAATTTGAAGACTTTATTTGGCCCTTTAACATTTAAAAAAAAAAAAAAATTGCAAATATGTTTTTTTGTTTTTATCGTTTTGAGCAAAGTTTTTACCATATGGTAATGCAAAACCTAATGCCCTAATGCATGTATCAAATATGATACCCATGGCATTATAGAGTTAATTTGATTTATCCAATCAAATGTGACTGGGGCCACTAGCCACTAAACCACACTTAAATGTTTGCTTGTGGGTCGTAGTGGCAAGCAGAGCAATATCATAGCAAGGCGTACGTTTGGGACAAAATTTTCAAAGATCGTGGTTCAGGTCTAATTTACTCATTTCTCCCTCATCCTCCTCCTTCAAATGCCACAAGCTGCATGTTACCTACAGCTGAACTGGACTTTTCTGCATAGATAGAAATCATCTTCTCCTTTTTCGATTACAGTACCATCACACCTTAAATTACCTGGTGACTTAGGGAAGTGACAGAGAGTAGTCTCAATGTAACAGAAATGTGTAATCTGCAGTTTATATACAGAACTCCTACCAGGCACATGCAGCTCAGCAGCCGCGATGACAAACTCTCTGGTCCTGGGCTTGTTGGCCCGGCAGACATAGACGCCGGCATGGTGACGCCTCGTGTCCCTAATCACCAGGTTTGTCGCGAGGACGACCACATCAGTGGAAATGGGCTTTCCATCTGATCAAAGAAGAAAGCAACAGAGAACACATCATACAGATGAAAAAAAATGAGACTGGCATTGAGAAAAGTGGAGATCATTTCTCAGGCTTTCAGTTGCCTGAGAAACAGCGCAAATGAGAGAGGCAGCACTTTGAGCAGCAGGGGGATTTGACGTGTAATCCCACAATCTGACCAACAGGTGGCTCTGTGACTTTGCAGTCTGGCTTCACTGAGGCTTCTGCATTGGCACACTCCTAAGCTGTGTGTAAAATCATTCTCTATTCACTATATAGACCTTTATTTAGTTTGTCCGCCATTTTGTACTGTTGTCAGATCCTCTACAGACAGTGCTCATCATCTGCATGGTGAATTATCTCACAATGCCACATGAAAAAGTAGTGAACAAGGCTACTAACTAAGCACTACTTTGCATTCCTGGGCTCCAACTTCTGAAATACACTAAGTTGATAAAATAAGAGTTAATTTCGGAAATTAACAATTAACAATGTAATCTGACTGTGTTTACCGGTCCAAGTGAATTAACTTATCCCCAGCCAGGTGAATATATAGAGTTAACTAGCTAGCTATTAGTATGGGCATGCATCGCCCTGCAGTCACAGGCCCCCTGTAAGTTAGAATGATATCTGCAGCCTTGTTTGCATACCCGCCTAAATAGTGTAGAGCAGTTTGTGATCAGTGGTACAATGTACAGTCATCATCAGTAGAATTCCCTGTGTGAGTGAAATGTTAATTGCAAACGATGGAAGAATTTTAGATGCAGCACTCGACTCGTTCCAAAATGTTTCACATGACATCATTCACACCAACACTACCACTGTGTGTGGGAATGTGTGTGTGTGTGCGTGTGTCTCAAAGCTGCGGAGGTGTGAAATAATCAATGTGACAAATCATCCTATGTAAACCATGGCTCAGTGCACAATAGAACAACAGAGGGCTAGGGGAGAAGAAAGCGCTTTTATCAGTGAAACAACAACTTTAGAGCTACAGGTACGCGAGTCTGATCCTGACATGTTGATGTTTCTTCTTTGTGCGTGAGACAGAGAGTTAGAGGGTGCGAGGCGGATGAATGGAAGTGCGACAGATGCAGTAAAGAAGAAAAACAAACAGGATGAGAGGCGCAGGCAGGAAAGAGCATTTCCCAGTGTTACCTTGCCTGCTCCAGGACACCAGTGGCTTCGGCTGGCCTTGAGCCATACACTCCATCACAGCTGGACGGCCGAGAACGACTGTTGCATTCTGAGGTGGCGCAACAATCGCAACTCTGTTCAGGGTTTCTGTAGATCCTGTAACAACAAAACAAGTGTACACATCGGTAACACGCACCAGTGAATATTAGAGAAGTCTGGGATTGCAGCTGGAAAGTTTCCAGTTTGAAGCCACTGACTGGATGAGAAATGCTATTTGGCAGGTCCTGACTTCTGAATCGCTGCCCACGCCTACAGCTTTTTCAGCAATCCAAATACTTCATCATTCACCAATGAAGTGAAACAAAATAGCGATTCAGTCTGATTATTGTGGCACGGTGCAATCCCATTTCTCACCAATTACTGTTGAAGTTTCTCTAAATATTCCTGACATGCCAACACTACAGGAAGGGTGTTGCTAAAAAGCCTCCATGCCCTGCTGGGTGTAGCCACAGACTGTTTATGTGTACTCAGAGCGTGTGTTGTGAACAAAAGACTGATGATAAATGATTAGGACAAAAAAAATTAGGTCAGTAAAGGGACGTGGTCAGCCTTGCAATACCGGTCCACAACTTCTGCTTTCCTTTCTGAGGGCTTTCACCCTTCAATCTGGACAACGGTCAAACAGGATGCATCTATGTTTGTGCCTTCATTTTAGTTGACAGCTGGTTAAGCCACCACGGAAACTACTGACTTTCGGTTGCGTCTGATAATACAAATACTGACTGTGATGCATTTGCTTGAGACAGACTGCCTTTTTAACACAGCAAGTCACTTCATCATACAAACAGTCCCTATAGCTGGTATCTGATCGAGGAGTAATCAATGCTGGGTTTGCCAATGGCCTGAATAGGAAATCTTGATTAGAGATGGTGTGATGCGAGATGATTTGCCAGGAAACACAGTGGCCCATACAGTGCATATTATTTACACACAACTCAGAGAAAGGAGGTGATATTGCTGACTGACAAAAGACAGCGTTATTTTCAAGGGCTTCAGGCCACGGGGACAAGAGAAAAGTCAAGAAATGTGCTAGAGAAATGGCAGACCATAGACTAGTCTCAATTATTGAACTGAAGGACATCTCTCCTCTCCAGCGACTAAGGCTGCAAAGCATATTGTATATGGGTTAGAGGGGCCACCTTGACCCTCTAGCAGCCCCCAACTTGCTCCTGGTGTGAAAGGGCCTGATTTCCCTGCGATTTTGCTCAGCCCAGGCAGTTTCTGCAGCGCACAATGTTAATGATCTCCAGAAAGAGGTCTGGCATTCAGTAAACACATTATAAATTAATCATTGAGATTACATACAGCAATCCTTGGTTATGCATAAGGCTTTAAGTGGGTCAGTCTGCCTTTGCGAGGAGCACTGCAGGGTGCGCCTTTACAGGGATCCTGTG
The DNA here is from genome assembly GCF_017976325.1 of Chelmon rostratus. Lineage (NCBI taxonomy): Eukaryota > Metazoa > Chordata > Actinopteri > Chaetodontiformes > Chaetodontidae > Chelmon > Chelmon rostratus. Next base: position 23,100,227 of record NC_055658.1, on the reverse strand, counting down.
TGGGTATGATGGGTGTGGGTGCACTGTGAATGTAAAGTGAAGCCAAAACGGAAGAAACTAGAAACTGGAGGTTTAAGGCAGCTGACTGTTTCATATCTTTGACATCCTCTCAAGTTAAGTACACAGACTTGATCAGCTCAACATCAAGCTGTCAAAGCTTGGCCATGGGTGTTGAGGTATTCTATTGATAGAAGTCTGAAGTGCAAATGAGCGAAGTGATGGCATTAGATCTGACATCTGTTACATGTAACGTCTCGCAATAAGTAGTTTGCTCCTCGGAGTCCACGACAGCAGCAAGACCACCTGGAGAAAATAGCCCAGGATCATTAGCCTCCTTGTCATTACTGGTGTTAAAATATTCTGAATATGTTTCAGCAACTCACTTCCTAACTGCTATTTGATGAGAGTGGAACACCTGTTGTGCAAACAAAGAGAGGATGCTTCCCCCTCTGTTGCGTATTTTTTATTCAAATGATGATAGAAGCATGGGGGACATACAAACCATTCCTATAATCAAATTTTAAAGCAATGGTAGGAAGGTTGAAAATGGTGCAGAAACTTTTGAAAGTCCAAATGGTGCATCTGACTCGCTTGCTCCGGCCTCATCTGTCTGGCTCTCGCTCCCTCTTTCTTTTTGTCTTTCTTTCAAAGGACACAAAGGCTGGGACTCAAAAAAGGACACAATGGTTTCCACAGAGCAGCCAATTACAGCTGACTGATCTCTAGCTAGCCACAGAGGCAGATAATACGACAGGGCTTTAATGTTGGCTGCCTAATGGTGAAATCACACCTCACAATACTGTTCACTGAGTCACTGCACCATGTAATCCACTAATGCAAGTCCTTGTAGGTTGCAGTCACCCTGGGATTTTGATCAAAGTGAGAAGTGCATACAGTTCAGTAAAGATATGCCTTCATTCTGTAAACAGCATTACGTCTTTCATTTAATTCTAATTTTCATTAATTAAGGATAATTACACCATATTGCAACATTCATCCTGTGTTTGTTGCCACGCTGCTCTGAACTGACGTACTTTACATTTAGCAGATTTGTTTTCTACTTGTCTGTGGTGTCAACATGTGTAATAATGTTAATCAGAGTAAATTAAGGTAAATGACAGAAAACGTAAGCTATGAAGAGTCGGCCTTCTGACACAATTCCCTGTTGTTGGTACAACATGATCAGTGATGTCAGTTTAAGATGAACATGAATCCTCCATAAATACAGATGTTTTCCCTACAGCACTTAATTACAGTGAGATCACAATGTGATCCTGTTTGACATACACTCAATTGAAAACAGTACAAATGCAATATATTTAATGTTTTACCTCCTCAACTTCATTGTTTCATATCTGCTTATTCTAAATTTGATGCACCAACACATTTAAAACAAGTTGGGACAGGAGCAACAAAAGACTGGGAAAGCTAAGCTAAAAGCTAAAAGCACACTGAACCCATCATATCCCCTTCCTTCCTCTTCTATCCTATAAAGGAATGAGATTGGTCTAGATACAGCACTGGATGTCCCCTTTCACTGAGAGCATCTGCGTGTGCAGCTAAGCTAAAAGCTAAAAGCTAAAAACACCTGTTTGGAACGAGGTTCACCACTTTGTGAACACATGATTGTATAAAGGATGATACTACATGGGCTCAGGAACAAACTGTGGTCAGTAAACACAGTTCATGTGCAAATGATAGCGTTCAGTTTTTACTTTTTTCCCCAACATCCCAAATTTTTTAGAATTATGGTTGTACTTATTTGTGACTTAAATAAAGCTTGGGCTGAACTACACATTTGTCATGCACATATTTAGCCATTGAATTGAAACAGTACCAAACAGGGAGACTGAGTCATGTGGATGAAAGCGATGAACAAACAAACGGTGCCAGGCGCTTATAGGAAGCTATATTAAAAGTGTGAGCTCAAGCCAGCAACAAAACAGCTAGTCAACACTCAGACAATAAGTTTCTTGATACCTGTATATGTTGCAGCAAAGGAAATCTGAAGGACAGCCAAGGCAAATGTACAGTATTTGACAGAATGTGGGTTAATGCTGTTAATGAGAAATGCAGATGGAGAGTATACAAATACCGTTGCACAAAAGACAAATGGCAACGGTCACTGATTTTTTTTTTTTTAGTAGGCGTATTAAAAAGGCCCTTGAGAACAGTGATCAAACTTGAGAGAAGTCTCAGATCTTCAGAAAGTGTGTTGTAATTACATAAATGAATGCAGCTTTCCCTGTACTTGGTTTTAATTAAGGGAATAATTAGCAGGGTGGCCCCCCGGTGACCTGAGTGTCAGGCTTCAATTCAAGCTAGCAATTTAGCTTTAAACCGCTGAACCTTTTCCTGGCTGTTCTCTATGAATTGAGCTGCAAAATGTTTAACACCGAGTTTAATCAGATTCTCCGATCCAAGGTCCCTATGGGCTACATCATAATACACAATGACAGCGATGACCAAGTCGCTCTATGGGGTTGTATTGATGCATTACTTTGATCACACTGAACCCATCATATCCCCTTCCTTCCTCTTCTATCCTATAAAGGAATGAGATTGGTCTAGATACAGCACTGGATGTCCCCTTTCACTGAGAGCATCTACGTGTGCAGCATCAGCTATTCCTGCAGCCGAAATTACCACAGTCAGAAGAAACGCAACATTCACAAATGTACTATTAATGAGAACAGAGCCACTGTAGTTCATTCAATTATGATGCATCTTTTAAAAAAATATGTTTTGCTTATTGTTACTTCACTTGGATGCTTCAGCTTGGCTGCACAGAACGGCGTATGTGCAGAGTTTGACACTGCATCTGTTTACTCATTCATCCGCCGAGGAGGGAAAGTTCCTCTGTGCCCATGTTGTGTAACGAGGAAACCTGAAACCTCCAGTGCACATACGCTGATAATGGACTTTTGAGCCTCCAGTAATTAAAATTTGGAGAGAAAAAATAGTTGAGCTTCATAGATTCGAAATTTTAAAATGAGGGAGAAGTAGGAGATGTAATTCTTAACAAAGTAATCTCATTTAAACATAATTAAACTATCATTGAAAGAAGAGTATTCTACATGTCTTAAAAACATGTGTAGAGGAGATTTTGGAGATTGGTTTCAGCTCTCAGGGCCTGGCTGCCTATTTAAACACCACACAGCACCGCAGCAGACCTTACCTGTGATGACCGTGAGTCCGGCCTCATGACTGATGTCCTTCCTGGCGGAGTTGGACGCGACACAGCGGTAGGCACCCTCATCCTCCTTGGTCACCTCCAGAATCTGGAGCACCCCGTTAGGAAGGGAAATGAACCTGTTGCACGCAGGGCAAAACAGAGGCGAGGTGGCAGAGGGAGAGAGGGTAAGAAGGCGAGTGAGCGAGGCAGAAAAACAAGTGATAAATGGCTTAGTGCCCTGTAGCATGAAACATCCAGCTGATCAGCTCCGCGAGGATCCTGCTGAGCCCTCACAGGGCTCCATCCTTCTTCATTCAGGAGAGACACTATTGTGTATAACCACCACAAAGAGGCAATTACAAGTCATGCAACTCAAAAAGTGGCTTAAATAGAGTAATATAAAGATGAAAGTTGTTTTCTGGCTCTCTGGTTTCATAACAAAACAGGATAGCTGCATATACACACGATTTAATTTGTTTATATGCTTTGTCGGTATACTTTCTGTTTGTACTGTCGATATTTACTAGTTCTACTTTAATTCTGCTCTACTTGTCCATCAGGCATGGAGGTCAGGTTCCAAACCTATTTACTGCTGGCCTGTGAGCCAGGTCCCCAGGGCCCTGGCGATGTAATGCCATCCCACAACCTCTTATCGCCTTTATCATAGCCTATTAATCCCACCAAAATGTGAGCAGTAGTCTGTTAGAAGAACGGGAGGGGAAGGGAGTGGAGAAGAGTTAAAAGAGCTAGAGAGAATATCAAGGCAGCGGATGGGAAAAAACGAAGAACAAAAAAGAAAGATAGCGCGAAGAAGACACGCCATGAGTGAAGAGAAAATGGGGAACTGTAATAGCGATGGAAAGAGGATAAAACGGCGAAGGGAAAGAGCAAGAGACGGCAGAGGGGCCAATAGAGAGGAAAAGACACATTAGAGCCAGAGAGAACAGAGAGAGAAAAAGCCAGTGATGTATCAGCCATCCCTTAGCTCATCTTTGTGAGAGGCCATTAACAGCGCCTGAGGTGGCAGAACCACATCCCACCCATAAGACCTTATAAGCAGCGAGCTGTTTATGGGTCATGCAGGGCTACAGCAGCCATTAGCACTTAGCCCTCTGCAATAAGTCTGAAAACAAATTCCGAGGCGCCGGGGCCAGAAGAGCGACAGAGAAATGTCAATATCGTTATGTGGCCCAGTTAATGAGCCTATTTGCGAGGGACAGTGACAGACGCAGGGACGTGGCGGGGATGTGGCAGCATGCGTACCTTCTGGAAATGTTTCTTCTTTGAAAGCACAGAAAGTTCACGATGATTTTTTTTTTTTTAAACTGATTCTTCAATGCTTTCCTGAACATGTACTTTGAACATAGTTCCGCACTCTACTCCTACACAATTGCTGTAACACAACAATTAAAAAAGATTACATACACTGATGACTGCATGTTTTCTTAACTGCTCTTATTATCAGTATGTCTTGCAATGTATTGCAAGGTCAAAGGAGAGTCAAAGGACAATTACAGGCCCTTTTGCTGGAGCCTGTAATCGCTTGCTCCAGAGAAATATACGAAGAAATAATGAGGTAATGAGGTAATTAAACTAAAATGTTTTGCACGGAGATGTATGATTCATATATTTAAATGTCAAACTAGAGTGATTCTAAAGTGAAACTTCAGTGATTCTGAAATCATTTTCTACATCATGGAAGGATAACGTTCATGAAAACTACAACTACTGAGTGAGTGACAGGATCATGCCCTCACAGTACAGCATCAATGAGGCATTGAGTGATGAAAGGAAACTATACAAGAACAGTTTTCACTTTGAAAATCCAGAGCAACTTATTCAGGTAAAAAAGCATAGCTATATGCAGCATGTTTTGTTTGCATTGAATATGAAACCACACAAAATGATTTTGATATATAAGGTCATTTTAGCAGAGCATGTGCTTCCATTTCTGATCATTCGTGGAACTTTCCAATTGTAGTGCAAACTGACAATTATAGAATATTTATTATTGATCTGTTTTTAACTGTACTGGGACTGAAACTTTTCAAAACATCACATGACTTTTGATTTAACCCATTTAGATCAGATGACCTTAGCAGTCTTAGACTTAGCACTTCAGGAATACAGCCCCAGGTTTTAAACCCATATGTGAACTTGAAATAATTGGGTTGAGATCGCAGAAGTCCTGAATCTCTCATTCATCGATATACTGCAAGAAAATGAAACGACAGACAGAAAACAGCACATAAAAGGGTCACCTCGGCTCCTCCGGGACAGCCACTTTGTCCTTTTCCCAGGTAATAACAGGTGTGGGCACTCCCTCAATCTGGCACTCGAAGCGGGCAGCTCCCCCAGCAGGCAGTGTTTGGGGTGATGGCTCCTGATGGAACTTAGACAGACCTGGGGAGTATAGAGGTGGGTATTTATCAAAGCAAATAATGGTGATTTCCTCATGGACAGACAGAAAAAATAGCCCATATACAAACCGATGCTTGCGTAAAGCACCTTTTTCAATGATCTGAAGCCTGTGTGCCATGTTGTCTGCCTCCGGAATGATGAATACGACCCAGTTTGTTTGATGTAGGTCACACATGATGTGACTGACTGTACAATTATCTTGAAGTCCCAGGCTACAACTGGTCTACAGCTCCATTTCCACATGGACGGCATTACAACACATACCAAGTACAGTCAATTAAATGGGCTGCAAAGCTGATGTGCTTGGGGGGAAAGTGCTCTATTCACTAATTGCAGGTTCAAGCCTTAATACAAACCCAAAAAACCAAACCTGACTGACCCCTGGCCCCTTTCACAGTTTTTGTTAAAAATATCCAATTTATCACAGTTTCTTTTTTTCACTTGGTTTAATCTTAAAAGCCATTTAAAGTGAGTGCAGAATCTGTACACCAATGCTGTCTCTATTTCAGACTTCTAAGTATGGTATTCAGGCCATTTCAGGGATTTTAAAGGTACCATTTTAAATGTTGTAATTTAATTAAAGACTTGTTCAGACCATTGAAATACCCTTGAATGTCCTGATTAGGAGAAATTTAGGGATTTAATCAGGCTTGGCTAGATTATTCCTCTCTCTCCAGGTCCGGTCTTGGCAGGGCTCCAGGTTTCACAGCCTCAACACATTCGTGCACACATGCACAAGTGCGCACACACACTCACACACACACACAGCTTCCTACTGTGCATAATACTGAGCACCAGGGGGCAGCAGTGAACACTGTCTGAGGGCCTCTAACCTCTGACCCTAACAGGCTGTTGGAGAAGAGAACAAAAGTGGTTGGCTGTCCCAGCCACTTCGCCTGTAGCTCTCACTGAGGAGTAGAGAGTGGGGGGTGGATCAAAGGAGAGAGCAGAGAAAGAAGACAGAGAAGGCAGCCAAAGGCAGGGGGAAAGCAGCAAGGCAGCAGTGAAGAAGGAGACTCAAAACCCCAGCAATGCAAAAAATACAGTATATATGGAGTAATGCCAGAAAACCAACATTAGCCACAAAAGATTAATATTAGTTTTAGTATAGTAGGTGAGGCATCTGAATAAATTAATGCATCTTAACGCAAAAATAGCTGTTATCAGTCATTCAGTCTGGTCTCTCTATCTTGTTCCATAACACATTCCGTAACAAATTTTCTGATTCAGACCAGATCTGCACAGCATGAAAACATGTGAAGATCATGCTGCCGTGTTCCAGCCATAAATCGAGCTTGCAAGGAGGACAAAGTTGATTCACACATTTCAAAGAGCTGCTGGTAGAAGAGATAAAGAGATGTTGTTTTATTAAATGAGGGATTGAGCGTGAGGAAATTACTCAGCTATCCTTTTTATTCTTGTTTTAGATTTTACAGAGATTTAACAAAGATCACAATTGTAGTTAAATTTTTACGTCAGTGTGATGCTACTCAACACACCTTAAACTTTGCCTTATGCTCAAGCTTGATCCTTTGGACAAATCGCTTTGTGTTTGAGAGATGCCTGTTTTCAAGTTCACTCATCTGGTGAGGCGCATTATGGCCAATTTTCATTGTCAGACCTTGACAAGCTGTGCTGCACTGAATCCATCTGATTCTGAAAGTGTTTCTGTTGCCAGAGGTTCTGGGTGCTTTATTTTGTGTTACTCCAGTTTGGACCGAGCCAAGGGCACTGCACAACAAGGCCATTCAACTAGCTCTGTGTCACACATCAACAACTCTGACAATACTCTTGATTCGCCCCACTTCAGTGATGAAAAGTTCATGCAGTTTGGTGAAACTCAACTAAATGCTATCATCAGGATCCTAAGAGGCTCCTCCTGACAATGCTGGCATTGCAGGTGCTGAGCAGGCATCTTCATTTTAGCATGTTGACATTTGCTAATTAGTACTGACCAAAAAGTACAGCAGAGGCACTTTTAAGGAAAGTCATTCGTTTTTCAGGTTTTTGGTCAAAAACCCAAACATTGGACAATATGTAATTTTGACCTGACGAAAATAGTTGGAAAATTAAGGGATACTTCAATTCAGGGGAAATTAATGTGTCCACTAAGTCTGCACATGTCCAATCGTATAACATGGATGTGTGTCCCCGAGTAACACCAGTCCTGTGCAAATAGTGCTTTAGAAGTAAAGTGTGGGAATCACAGAAGTCAGCAGTATTCATCCTCTGGGGACCATGAATGTTTGTACAACATTTCATGGAAATCAATCCAATAGCTGTCAGGATACTTCTGTCAGCACCAGAGTGGTGGAGTGACCATCTGGCTGGCCGACGGACCAACACGGCCATACATACAGCTGCTGCGAGCATGGCTGAAAAGCTGCACAAGAGGGGAGACGCAGTGGGATGTCATCTGACTTCAGACAAACAAAACTATGGAAGGGAGGACTGAGAGCAGGGGCCTGACGCTAGCTCCCACACTTGTCTCTGCTCTATCTTAAAACCAACAAGAGGAGCCATTTTCAGAGGTGGGTGTTTTCAAACTCGCAGCCAATCACATGGCTGCCTCAAGATTTCCAAACTCATATCCAAATTTTTTGGACTTCAGAGATTTCCTCCAAACCATTGTGAGCTCACAGACTATCCGAGATTACCCTAACGCCTAACACACCAACTGTTAGTCATGGCAACAAACTGGCCATCTGTGTTTTCCTACTGTGCTGAAGGAACAAAGTTTCTCAATGAGTACACAGAGGCTGACACACTCGCTTGGCCATAGTAGCAGAAAGCATGTGATTCATCTCAGAAAAAAAAAAAACTTGTCATGACTGTTGCACAGCAAGCTTTGCAGGAGGAGTTGATGATTAACCCTTGCCACTTCCAGCCATTACGCAGCATGATGCCCTCATGTAAACACACCACCTGTAACACAGCCAGAGAGTGCCTGACAGGGTGCCAGACTCACTGCGAGTGTGTGTAAATGCGAGCGCAGCTATTTTCACTCTCGTGTGTGCCTGGATGCCTGTACGTGGACTGCTCGGACTGGCTCACTGTGTGCATCTATGTGCACGGGGGAGGGGGGGGGGTCTATATGTCAGTGGTGAACAACAGCTGATTAGTGAGAGTGCACATTAGCAGCCGTTAATGCAAAGCAGGGCGGGGGGGGTTTGCGCTCGTAGAAGACACTTTGCCCATGCTGTGATGGAACAATGGCGACTGGCTGAGTTTCCACCTCCGCTCTGTCAAAGCATAATCATATTAGTCTTTTCCCAGGATTCCACCAGTGTCCCCTGCCATGAAATTCCACAGCGGATCCATCCGGCACCGTGCCCAACACACACTCAGATGTTGCAAAGTTGATGCCGTTGCGATGATACACTGGACAACTTCTCTAGGAACAGGGAGTAACACTGCCAGCAAATGGTGACACATCATTGTTTTCTAGTAACAAGCTCATTCTCTGTTTGAAAGAAAACATTTTCAGGCTGTTCCTTTGGGCGCTGCTCTATGTAAAGTGTGTAACCCCTCTCTCTCTCTCTCTCTCTCTCTCTCTCAGTCCTGCCCTTGACTTTACCCCGACTCTTTCTCTGTCTTTGTCTGTCCCTCTATCTATGCCCCACTCTTTGGCCCCACAGCTATCAGATTGCAGCGTTTTTCCCCTCCCCTTGTGCAAGCAGATAATTCCACCCGTGACCTCTTTGCTACCCAGCTTTCAGGCAGCATACAGCGTGAAAACCCATCAAGCATGTGCCAAGCTTCAACAGATATTTATAATAGCTACTGTAACGTGTGTGCAACATGAAAATATCTGTTTCTAATTTACAGTGCACTGCTACTTTAAACTTTAGTAATGTGCTCAATTCGGTCAGTTTGGACATGCCTTTTTTTTTAAGTAAAACATTTCAGCTTGGAAATGTTCCTATAGCGTTAGACGTACTTGAAGCGGCATTTCTCATCGTGAAAAGTGATTCTCCTCGTCCCCTTTTCATCTTTTAATAAGCGTGGGGTGCACAGAGTTGTAAATTTGTTTGTATGCATTCATTCTAAGCTGCCTCGAGATAAGAAGGTATGAAAATGATGTGACTCTCACGTGAGTTGAAAATAAAGAAGCAGAGGTGGCCTACACTGAGATGGAAACACCAAATACTCTAAAGAAAAAAACGTGTGCCAGGAAACACGCAAAATATCCATCTCTGAAGGTTGATATGAAAAGAAAATGTATGGTTCTACAGCGTCCTTTGTAAATGAAGACGAAAAAATGAAGCTATGAGCAGCTTGTTTGTATGGAGGAGAGAGCACTCTTCATGGTTATGACATCAGCTAAAGCTGGTAGGAATTAGGAAATATTGACATTCACCTCAGCAGCCTCATAACGAGAAAGGTTAATTGCTCTAATTAAAATTAAAAGCTGCTTTTTTTCCCACCATCATTTACCCGTGGATGTGTTTGGGAAACGTAATGTGCACGCTGTGCGCCGCCTCTGGCATTTTGCCGAGAGGAGAGTGAGTTCGGCACTGAAATACTGTAGACCTATTTCCATTTTTTATCCGCAGTTAAATAGGGAGCAGGTCTCTCTCGCCGTCTCTCTCCCTCTCTGACACATTCACATGCTTTCAGACAAGGCCACATGCATCATATACTGCGACAGGGGAAGTGGAGCAGGTGGGTTTCGTTGTGTGCTTTCACAGACGTGATCTCTGCTCATTCTCTCTTACGTCTCATTGCTGCTGCTGAAGACGCGGTAGGAAATGAGAACGTCCGCTCAATGTCAATGTCGAGGCGGTTCGGCTTCGACCTCCTGCGCGCCGCTCGCATCTATCTCATAGCTTCTCGCCGCTGATTTAATTCAAAAACCGCGTCTACACACACGCAAACTGAAGGTCATTCTTAATGGTCTCTGAAGCCTTTTCCTTTCACCATCACCACAAACTCTCTTCAGCCATTTCCGCCTTCCCACCATTCATCCAATACCCCCCCTCCTCCCTCCCCCTTACTCCTTATTGTCCCTCAAACAAGAGATCCTCATAAATAGGCATGTGACAGCTGACAAAAGCGGGGGCATCCACAAAGGATACTGTCTCATTTTACACAAAGCTAATGACTAAATAAAGACTACCACTTACGAGTGTGAGAGAAAGAGGCCTCCTTGGAGGGGCGATTAAATAGCTACAGCCTGTCCTCTCATCCCTCACACACGCATCTTCCTGCTCATTTCTCTCATTTCCACCCACCTTTCCTCCTTTCCTCTGTGCCTTTTAGCAGACTGTTGTTTAAGAGGGTACCTGTTCCCAGGACAATTGTTAACGCTCCACCAGAGGAGTGTCCAATCTGAAGCCAAGGGGAATCAAGTTCACCTCCATCCATGCGAGGAAATTCCCTTGACAAATCTGACGAATAACGTTGCTCTGTGTGCGGTTGTGTGTGTGTGCATACCCAACTTAAAGCTTTAAAAAGAGGAATTAGCGTGTTGTGTGTGTGCATTAGTGAAACGTGTCCTTCACAATAGCCCAAGGTGAAAACTATCTTGTTTTACCCGAGCGAGAGTGAAAAAAAACCCAAAGATATGTAATTTACTGTCACAGAAGCAAATATCTACATCTGAGAAGCTGGAATCAGTAAGCTTTGAGCCTTTTTACGTAAAAATATGATTGATTTAATGATTAATCCAATATCATTGCTAAGTTGACGCTATTCTGTCAGGCATCGTGATGATACACTGGGCAACTTTTCAGAGTAAGCCGTCCAGCAAAAGGTGATATATCAAGGCACAGAAAGTATGTCCTATTTCCTACAAACAAGCTCTTTCTATGTTTCTTTTTATTATGACATTCATCCTGAGCAGTCTCATAATGAGAAAATGACTTAATTGGTCTACATTTCTCTTGAAAAACCCAAAGATATTACATGAGACAATATAAAAACTGAATAACACATCAGAAAGGCTGGAACCAGTAAATGTTTTTATCTAAAAAAAAAGGCCCTAAAATGATGAATCCATTATCATAATCATTGTAGATTTATTTTCTGTTGATCGGCTAATTGATCAATGTGCTCATCATTTCAGCTGTACTCTATTCGCTTCATTATTTTTTATTCCAAAGCTGCTCCAAAGCTGCTAATGAGAAATGTGTCCATCAATCTATCCATGAACACTCTACACTTGGGAATTGGAGTGTATCCCAGCATGCATTGGGTGAAAGGCAGAATTCAACTGGCCAGTCTATCAGGGCTGCAGAAAGACAGACACTCATGTTGCATCTATGCACAATTTTGAGCTTCCAGCTATCCTAAGGCCCGACTTTTGCAGCGTGCAAGCTTTGACTGGCAGTCATTTTGGCACATTTCACAAATCCAAAAACAAACGCCACACTGTGAAGTTATACACAAGCATGCTAGAGCTCTGCATTGCTTCAAAGTCTAGATGCTGGATACCTACTTGCTAGGAGAACATTTACTGTCCGGCTGGTCAAGGCTCCAAGTGCGCTGGAACTCACACAGCTGTAGCCACCCTCCACGCCCTGCGGAGGGTGGCCATCCTTAGAGAGGGGCAGCAGGAGGAGGGATCCATTGGCCAAATTCTGCAGGGAGTCGCCCCCCTCCAGAGGCAGAGGCTGGCCATCCTGAAGCCAGGTGACATTGAAAGGCGCATCGCTGGCCCCGAGGTTGCAGTCCAGCAAGAGAGGTAAACCTGGCTCCAACACTACATGGCTGGGCCCAGCCCCGCAGCTCAGCTCCACTGAAACAGGCTTTTCTGTGTGGGACAAAGAAAGAAGTTTATTAATCATGCTCCTGTACCTGCAGCAGTCGATATTATTCTTTAATCTAAAAAAAAGTGTTGCAAAATGATCACTTTCTGACCCGTTTGACAGCCTACCAAAGCCTCACTGCAACCCTCTGCAGGAACCTCTTTACTACATTCACACACACACACACACAGCTCAACTATAAATTTAATATTGCACTTGGTGGTCAATGGTCCAAATATTCATACATTTGTGCCATTTGTCATTTTTTTGCTATTTTGGTCTACACTATCAATTTCAGCCTTTGGCAATTTGTCATTTTACAGTATAACCTCAATAAAATCAATAGTGTTGGCAGCACGGATGGATAGAGGTAGTGCATTCCAGAGGCAGGGTGTTATGGGGACAGAGAGGAGGCCAGAGGCGAAGGAGGAGGAGGAGGAAGAAGAGGAGGAGCTCTGAAAATTAAATGGGTGCAGGGGCCATGAAGGGATTTGTATGTCAGCAGCAGGACATTAATGTCAGTGAGAAGGAGGGGAAGTCCTGGAGTTAGAGGTTGATGAGTTGGTGTGAAATGAGCAGCGGAGCAGATGCTGTTGTTCAACCCCAGCAAACTCCTTTTTCAAGTGATCAGTATTTTATTAAATGCAACACACAAGAGCACATTCTTCACCCACATGTTTTAAGACTGCTATTTTCTTTAACTCCTGTCTTTGTGCTCCTGTATCTCACCTACACAGTTGGTATCATTTCTGTGTGTTTGCCTCCGTTGTACAACAGTAGGAATTCAGCTCTGCGAAGCACAAGATGGAAGGAGAAAAGAGTGAAGCATAGCAGAGCATCTTAGGAGAAAAGAGAAATAATGGAAAAAGCAAAGGGAGAGAGATGAAAAGGACTCGACACTGAGGACATATTCTTTGCATTTTTTCTTTGTGAGTGGACAAAAAAGTTGCACAATCAGAGCAAGCTACCAGAAAAACCCTGTAAATTAGACACTAAACTTTTTGTGCTCATGTGAAGGGCATCAACATTTTTACGCTCGCATTTTATTAAGGACGAGGTGAAAATCACACCTTTCAAAAGTGCCACAGTCAGACGCAAAGGTACAGTGAGCTGCGACCTGTACAGCAAATGATGTATTCCTTCATCACCATCTCCACATTAGCGCATTTCAATATCAGCAATAATGTAATAATGCCACATGTCAATAAAAAATGATTTAGCTTTGGTTCTGTCTCCACCGATTTAGCAGCGTTGGAGCTTCAGTGAGTTACGTCGTACTGCTTTGAAAACCTTTCTACTCGCACTGTCTGACCTCCAGTATGAACAATCCTGGCTTTGTTTCGTGCTCTCAAGTGCAGCCGCCATTACCGCGGTGGCGAAGTCAACAACGGCAAAAGCAGAGACCCCTGGGCAGTTGATGGTCACCCCCTCAGTCAGATGAAGGTATAACTCGCTACCTTGTCGTGGAAATAATCGCACTTAATTGATTTCTTGCGCTGCAAAATCAGAAATGCACAACACCGTAAACGCTGACCGTCGGCTGCAGCTCAGTCTAGCGGTGCCTGGTCGGTGCTGCTGTGCTCCGAATGTAAGCGAAACGATAGATTTAATGGGACACAGGCTTTTACTTTTTGTTATTTCCAAAGTCTCAGCTTCAGCAAGATATCTAACCAATTTTCTGTAGTCGACATGTGAAAGGTTGTCCTGGATCTCTGTGACAGATTTCCTGGCAAAAGCACTTAGAGGCGAATTCCTTTGCATATGTTTCAGTGTTACACACAGGCTTATTACTGTACCTGTGCAAGTAATATCGTTTAAACTTCACTTCCGTACTTCAGTTGACAAATCCCTTTGTGAATTCAGCTTAGAAACACTAGGCACACACACACACACACTCAGCAAGGTTTCTTTCTGCTTCTCTTTCTCCGACGGATTAATTAAGTTAATGGGAGATGAATTTTTTTCCTTGATTAAATGAGGCCTGACCCCCCACCATCACTTTCTGATGAAGAGGCTGGGTAATGCTGAGAAAGGCTACACAGCGCTCTGGCGTGCCCACACACACACACACACACACACACACACACACACACACACACACACCTGCCATGGAGACAACATAAACACGCATGAACACACACACACACACTCAAACCCCATACAAACAGCGACACATGCAGGCACACACGTGAAGAACAGCGGAAACCGCTCGCAATCCTGTGCGCCAACACACACTGACGCAGATCACCTCCACGGCTCCTCTCTTCCTCTCTCCCATTTCAACTAATTAGGTCTCATTAAGTCATTAAAACGTTAGCAGCCATTTCCCAGCTCCCTGCCAATGATTTCACTTGGCGAGAGGTGGAGATCATTCTGCGTTGGGGATGGAAGCCATTACGCCTCACAAAACTGGAGAGGAGGTGTGATGAGGAACATGCAAAAAAAAATGACAAAGAAAGCAGGAAAATGCTAATTTTCTTTTACACACATTAACTTGTGTAAAATGAATTATGTCAGAAGACGAAGTAAAGCATAAAAAATATCCAACCTAGAAATTTCACTGAAACATTTTCAGAGCCGGGGACCAGCGTGACCTACTATCCTTTAAAAAGGAGGCAACGTAAGCATATCACATATATCAGCTAGTGGCTATTTCATGTGGGAATAATACACTTTACATCCACACACACATTCACACCAGGAAGCTCGACATACCCTAGATTTGCGGCCATGTGCACACACACATTCACGCACTAACATGTACGCACACACCCACTACAACACACACAGACGCATGCACGCCCACGCGGTAACTGTCAGTGTCTCATGGGGACACAATGTGGTGAAGAGGAGGGATCTGTGAAGTGGCCATTTTGCCATTTTACTGTACAAGTGTGTGTGTGTGTGTGTGTGTGTGTGGGTGGGGGGGGGGGGGGGGGAACAGGGTGCACTCTGGGATGTAGTCGCGGCTGTGCGATCTTACTGAGCTGTAGTGAATGGATTGTGGTGGCACCGCGCCAAGCGGTTCATAGCTTACTCTAAGTAGAGAGAGGACAGCGGTTTACAAAGGGGAGAGGGGATGAAAAAAGGCCGTCAGACAACAGGAGACAAAGACAGAAAAAGTCAATAAATGACAGAGTGACAATTTTAACTACTTATCATAACAGCTTCCTAATTGCTCCAATAACAGAAATTAGGAAAAAGTAACAATGATTCCCAAGACTTTTTTTCTTTTTTAATTAAATCACATGTTTGATGTGCCTTCATACCACTGCTTCAAATGGACAGACTGGAGACTGATATACAGTGATGGGGAGTAATCAGGTTAAATTAAACTTGTGGTTTAACTACATTTTGCACTAGCTTGCTGGTAGTTCAGTTACACTCATATTCACATAGTGATTCAAGCAGTTCATTACTTTTTGCATTATTTTGTGTAGACAACTACAGAAACTACAAACAATCTCGGGCCATAAAAGGAAAAGAATTACTTTTCTCCGTATTTATTTCACTGCTTCTTCTCCACTGTAACTGAACTCCCCTCTGACCAGTCCCGCACCCTTTTTCTCTTATCCCGGGTGCAGTGAAGGCATGCCCAGGCAATGCATTCATCGGGCAGCCACCGCCACACACTTGACCTCTGTGGAGTGCATGTGCAAACAGCGTATTTTATTTTAGTGTTTTGGTTTTTGCATGGCCTGTGAAGTGGGCGCTTTTTGCAATGAACTCGTGGTATTATATTTTATTATAATTTCGCATCACATGCACATTGTCAAATTGATCTCTTTGTTGAAGAAGTACTTTAGCAGCTTTAGTTAACCAAACAAGATTTCTCCCTTGAGTAGCACTGCTGTTGTTCAACTTCTTCCACTGTGAAGTAATTGGTAGCTAGGAAAGCTATGGTTTAAAAAAAAAAAAAACGCACACAGACAAAGAGGCAGACTTGGAAAAGGGAGAAAAGGCTGGGGAAATGGAGAAGGCAGGAGGAGGGCAGCGCTCTCGATACCATCAACACTTATTCTGCTAGTCCATTTCTGTTAATGGATCACCTATTCACAAAACGTGTGGGAGAACAGAAGGAGAGAGAGGAGTAGGAGGAGGAGGAGAGCGCCCCGGCACAGTGAATATTTCACCCGGCCCGGCTCGCTGTCAACAGAGGCTGGACACCCCGTGACCCGGAGGCCACAGCTCAGGTTTCCACAGCCTCTCTGCCGAAGCTATACAATAGCCTACCTCAGGCCTTTCAGGAACCAGAGATACACACAAAGAGGCTCGGCTAAAAGAGCCCAAAAACTGGTGTTTCGTGTAATGAACTGAATTTTTTTCACCCGATGCTGATTCCCAGTAATAAAATATGTTGCAGTTTGTTGCTGTTTTCAGGGAATTGTTTCTGTGCTGCTGCTGCTGCTGCTACAACTCCAAGACAAATTTCACCACACTTTATACTTTCTTCATAAGACAGTCATACATTTCTGTCAGATCCATGTCTTTGTAGACCCAAACAAAACATCCTCTGCACAGTTATTACACAGGCTCCAGGCTATAAGCGCTTGGCTTTTATGTATTTCTATAACAAAAACAAAAGACGACATTCAAACATGATGAACCCACAGCCGTGCTAGCAGCGGCGCGGCTATGCTTAGGTGCTGTGCTTTGAGCTAAATGCTAACATCAGCGTGCAAACGAGAATGCTAACATGTTGATGTTTACCAAGTATGGTGTTTACCATATTCTCCATCTTAGTTTATTGTGTTAGTATGCTAACATTAGCAAGTTGGGGCCGCTAGGAATTAGTTTTACCTGATGATGGAGAGAGTGAAATTATAGCAATCGACCCTAGGGGAATATGGATATCTTTACCAACATTCATGGCAATCCATCCAATGACCTCATGGTGGCGCTAGAGGAAAAGTCAGGGGATCCCTAAAGTCAGTAGACTTGATCCTCTGGGAACCCTGAATGTCTATGTCTGCATGAAATCTCATGGCGATCCATTCAATAGATGCTGAGGTATTTCAATCTGGACCACAGTAGTGTGTG
Organism: Chelmon rostratus; assembly: GCF_017976325.1. Taxonomy (NCBI): domain Eukaryota; kingdom Metazoa; phylum Chordata; class Actinopteri; order Chaetodontiformes; family Chaetodontidae; genus Chelmon; species Chelmon rostratus. Next base: position 23,082,842 of record NC_055658.1, on the reverse strand, counting down.
TGATGCAGCGCCACCCAAGACAGTTGTGATTGGATAAAGAAATTCAAGGCAGGGCCCTTTCTCCCCTGTACAGCCAGACCTTTTCTCCAGCACTGGCACAGCGCTGTGGAGATGATCAGGCGAGACACTGGCGCACAGACACCGCCGTCCTAAGAACTACACCGCACGAGTACTATAGTGTTGCATGAACAAGTGCCAGATCTGCTGAAAGAGGTCACAACCTTAGAAAGGTGAATGAAGAGGGATGAAGGTGAAAAACGGAAAACGACGATACAAGGGACCTGGAATAACAGAATGAAATAGAGAACTGAGCAGTGCAGGCAGGATTAGGGCAGCCTTGAGACTCCACAGAAAGAGAGCAGCAAAATGTGACGCTTTTGTGAAGAGGGACCACGAAAGCACTCAAAAGCAGCGATAACCAGATTGCCTTGTACCTCCTGCTAGATTGACACAGCTGCAGTGGATAATTGCTCGGAGTCCTGAAGGATGTTGTAGTGTATCGTACATGTAGGTAGTACTGTACTTGTACTAAATACAGCCTGAGTGGACAGGGACAGATGGTCTGATTGATAGCACTGGGCAGTTTCCAGAAGGAAAACTCCTCTGTTTGTGTGTGTGTGTGTGTGTGTGTGTGTGTGTATGTGTGTGTACCACAAACCAGACTTCAAATCAAGCTCAACTAGTGCTCGCCTGCTGTTTCAGGTGGTTTTATGAGCTAATTCAATTATTTTTACATCAAAAGCAATATAGCTAAAAAGACAGCCCCACCACTTACATGAGCTTGCAGCCAAAAAACTACCGAATCGATATCCAGAAGCCACAGTTGTGATAATCTGAGCAGAGAAGCAGCTAGCGATAAAGCCTGCTGGGAGGTGGGGGCTCTCAGGTTTCGGTATGTAGGTGGAAATGCCTGTGTAATAACAAAAAAATGGAAAGTCTCACTGACAGACACACTCCACTACTGTCTAAATATTTAGGCTTTCAAGTAGCAGGTTCTTCTCTGGCTTTCCGTGTTTAAAATTGTTCCGTGAGCATCAGGTTCCCTCTGTGAAAAAAGCCAATAGAAGCACACATTCAGCCCTCCTCGTCAGTCTTCAATCGCTTTGACGGCGAATGAAAACTCTATTTACTAGTTAAGCAAAGCTGCATACAGCGGGCCCAACGTTTCACTGAACCCGCAGCGAGGTTGTGAGTCACCCCACAATCTGAACAGCTGCCGCGTCAGGTGTTAACCGTTCCAGCTGTGTTTCCTCCCGTGACGATACAGCGGGTTCTTCTCGCACCCAGTCATCTTAACTACAAACACACACACACACACCCACACACACACACACTCTTCCAATGTCAGAAAGATGATAGGATGAATCAAAGATTGCTGTCTGACTGCAGGGATTGGAAAGTTGAGTGAGGTTGCATGCATACAGACAGGGCCGCAAAACGAAGGTCTGCACCTTTTTCTCTGACAGAAAACTGTTTCCAGCTTCTTTAAAAATGAAGTGTTATTCGGCTGCTCGGCCCTGCAGACCCCTGGGCTCTAGATTAAGAGGCATATTGCTAATCTTTAATTTGAAACCAACAAATCTACATTATTACCATCTAATTACCTCCCAAAAGCACACTTGACATTTTAAGATGAAAAAGAACAGATGATTTTGTTCAATTAATCAATTGGTTGTTTGGTCTATGAAATCAAAGAGTGAAAAGTGCTCATCCCGATTTCTGAAAGGCCAAGCTGACATATTGAAATTGCTTTGTCCAACCCACAGTAAAAACAAACAAAACCCCCAAAAGATGTTAAATCTAGTGTCACAGAGGACACATCTGAGAAGGTGGAAACAGTGAATTTGGGGCATCTTTGCTTGAAGAACGACTTAAACCGTTCTTCTAACATCAAAATAATTATTTTTCTGTCTATCAAAATTAATCGCTTCAGTTCTAAATAATAACCAAACTTGCATAATGAAACCTCTCTGAGATCTTCTGTGTTGGTCAACCTGCCTTTGAACCTATCACACAGTGCTCGGCTGTAGAAACCCTCTACTGTCCAACATCTGCTAGTTTTAATAATAAAACTTGTGTGTGTCCATGTGTTACATAGTAACGAACCACAAACTTGACATTTACACTCGAAATCGTCGATCATAGAGTGACCCTCTTCCCGAAGCCAGCAGGACAACAAATGGCATGAAAGTGTACAATGAAAAAAAAGAGGGGCTGTGGTGAGACAAACATGGCTCCTGTGTCCCACTGTGTGTTACAAGGGGGGGGAAAGGGAGCAGAACAGAGAACGGGGGAGAGAGAATGCAAGAGGGGGCGTACCAGTGCAGTCCCTCATGCCTCCTGCTCTATGTACAGTGCTCATTCATCCCAGCCTGGCTTCGTCCAATCACAGTGTAGCGTTCCTGCATGCAGGGCCTCCCAGCAGCATGGGGCCTCCACATGGCCATATCAAGTGCCAGGCCCACTTGCATGAGTCAACAAAGCGAGCAATAAAACTAACATGGGAGTAACATGGGAGATCCAAATCAGAATCTGTTCATTCACGCAGCAGCACAATGAATGTAGAGGAATTTGTGAGGGGAACATTGGAGCATGAGGCAGTTTACTGCTAATGTAAAGGTCCCCTGTATGTAGAGACTAATGCAGGACGATGGGACATACAGTACATGGGGAAAATAGACAACGGGAACAGTCTAAAAACATCCCCCTCTTACTCCAGTCTGCTCTTTGAAGTGAGGCACACATACAATTCTGTCTAACGGTCGTGCGCAAGGATCAGGGTTGAGCATCTCACACAAGGTCAGGATGATGAATGAGACTGCTATGTGACACTACCTGGCACGTGCACTGATGAAGGGCACGCCGCACAGAGGGGGTTCACATATTATGCTCACACTGGGGCGCTCAACAATGACATTTTCCATCACTGATGTGAGAGAGATGTGCTGTGATCTTTCAGTAATATGCCGCATTTGAATGAGAACTAAAGGGTGCGTGTGTGTGTGTGTACTCACTGTGAATGCACAAATCACACGTGTTCAAAAGATTCATGTGTGTGTTGCATGATGGTTACACATGACGTGATTAATCCGGGTATGAAGTCTACCGCTGCAGTCTGCAGCCTTCTACTGTATGCATGCACTCATCAGTATCTCATCATCGTAAAGCTACACTATAACTTGGGTGTGAGATATTTATATGTGTCCCCACACATTCTTACCTGAATGGCCACCTTCAGTGTAACTCCTCAGCTCTCATGTGACCAAGCAGATAGCCCACAGAGGAATGGAAGGAATGTGCATGCAGGTTAGTTGACCGTGTGAGCGCAGCCAGAATGCTGCTTCTCTCTCTCACACACACACACACATACACAGAATGATGAAATTACACTGGTAGAAAGAATAAAAGCCAAAGTAATGAATACAAATGTCAGGGAGAAATCAAGTTGCACCAGGCATAAAGAGTGCAAGAAATGGACTTATTACAGACATACCATCTTCAAAAATCCAAAAGTCCACTGCTATACGGGGCTGATTTACTGCCTCCCTTTGATGTCAGGCAACCTCACTTCACAAAACATTGCTGCAGCTTCAATCTTGTAATGTTTACATGAAGATGATGTTCAAGGCTACCACCACTGTCAATGGAGTTGGGGCTATGGATAGAACAAGTGCTGTGATTTAAATGAGGCTATGAGCAGGCCTTGGACTGAGGGTAGTGCTGGCTAAGGCGCTAAGCTTTCTCAGATAATATACTGTTCACCACCTTCACTGCAGCTGTGACCCCACTCGGAGCGTCATCTCAAATGACATCATGTAAAGTTATCAATTACACTCTATGGCAAACCTCAGTGACCTAGCAGGCTCCCGGGATGAAACGCACAATCCATCTGAGTTGCATCATTGCAGCAGCAATATCTATTTGTGCTCGTCAGATCAAGGAATTAACAGATAGCAGCCTTACCGCTGATATCTGTATGCAACAGTGGAGCAACTCAGCTGTTTTGGAGGAATATTACTATAGATCCTGTAGGGCGGCCCTCTGTAATGCAAATGATCTGCCAGTTTTATGTTGGCGTCATCTGCAAAGTACTGCCTCGTAACATTTTTGTAACATCTTCTACCTGGCACAGGTGTGAACGAAAGTAGATACATTGTTAGTAACGGCATGCTCACTCTTACATGTGACATTGTTCACAGTGTGCAAATCACGCGCAGAAGAGGTGAAGCTTCACATGCTGCAACCTGTAAGATTTCAGTCTGAAGAGTGACTTTTACGAGCTGTGCAAGCTAGTCTACTTTTATTGTGAAAAAAATGGCTGGAAATTGGTCAGAACATTTCTCCTGCAGATTAACAATATCGCACCTCATACTTGGCTTGTCTCGTTTAGGATATCTGAATGTATTTGTCTGTTTCATTATACTATTATAATCTCTGACAAAGGTTTTAGACTTTAAAGAAATTAAGCAACCACTCAGTGGCTCACAAGGTTGTATTTTCAGATGGAGGCCATGCTATTCACAACTAACATAATAAATTCAACACAATAGTTTGAACATCCCATGAGAGCTCATCATTTGAAGTCATAGCCGAACAAATCGAGCTCGAAACTTCTTCTCCTTTCATAAAAACACGTCTGGGTTTAAGATTGCCCCTGTAGCAGCATGAATAGGCGCACACAGGGCACCATAAAAATCAACATATTCACTGCACAAATATACCCAGCTGAAACTCAGCCCAGGGCATCTTTAAATAATATGCATCCTAATTTAGCATGGACTCTCTGGGGAGAGGATCAAGATGCACTCACAAATCGCAGCTGACACACCCACGCTTACACACAAGCACGCAGGCACACAGGGTGAATGTACCTCAGTAGACACAAACGCGCACACACATGAAGATGCTTAATTTACCGCTAATGTGAGCTATTCTCCACCGGCGCCGCTGTCCGACGAGCTCTGGATTTAAGTCTCGCGGGACCTGTGTCTGTGGGTGTGTGTGTGTGTGTTCACAGAAATACTGAAAGGGTGCTATAGGTTTGGGCCCCAGCAACACGAACAGCTCAAACACAGTCATTCAAAGTGCAATCAACATGAATCATCATTTACACGGCAAATAAATGAGAAAAGCAATTATATGAGGTCGTTAAAGTGGTGTGTTGATGAAGAGGAGATTATCTTTTCATCTGTCGCAGGACATGGAAGAAGGACCTCAAACACCACCTGCACAGGCACATTTTCTGGTGACCTGATTATTAGACACATGAGTGGTTACAGTAAAGGCAAGTCATTCTACAGACAGCATGCATCCCTCTGCAAATTCAATGTTGAATATTCTGTAGCTGCCACTATACAGGAGGTTGAACAGCTGGCCCTCCGGTGTAGACACAACAAACTGGAGCTGAACACACTCTAAACATTACAGATGACAGTCGAGTTCGGGAGGAGACATGGATGACAACTCTGAGGGGACCTGAAGATGGAGACCAACACTGACTCCATCTTCCTGCAGTGGCTAAGTCTGTCCAGTGTATAGCAGCTCTGTGTTTGTTTGTTTGTGCCACTGACCACCCCTAATGTGTGAATGCACACTTGGCTGACAACTTGACTCACACACACTTGGGCCTCATGAACTGGCGCCACCAACACCAGGACTTTAAAGCCTCTCATAGCAACCGCATAACTCAAGCCATTTGGTCGCTACCTGCCCAGTATGAAATGTATTGTATGAGAGACAAGGTGACCAAAGCGGCTGAGGAAGCGAATCAAGCATTAACATTTTTCAACATTTAGGAGACCAAATGGAGGCCCGATTAAAAAGGTGGTTTGAAAAGAGGACTCCGATCAGGTGCTGCTTTGTTTCTGCCGTGAGCGTTACACGGTGTTAGCCACAGGAATGCGAGGAGAGAAAAGGGCTCGCTGCTACCCACAGCTGTTGCGCTTTCTATGGCAATTTCAAGCTGCCATAATGACACCAATGTTAGAGTTTGTTATCTCATAGGTTTGTGTTTTGTTGGAGTTTGTCACACAGTCAATTACTTATTAGCACACACATTTCAGCATTAGGTCTGCTCAACTTGACGTCGCTCTGGCGTTTTGACACTCCTCGCTTGACGGCAATGTAATTGAAGTAAACATGGAAGCAGGAGAATGCAAGAACGGAAAAATAATGTGCGTCGGGCTGAAATGGCTGTTAAAAGTCACGCAGGCCGACGCTGTCACGCAGAATAAGACGGTGATATGACCGCACTGTGCTGCAAAGTGAAATGTGTGCATTTTGTGCTGAAAACTTCGCTCATAACTGTGCTCAGGCTTCTTTTTTTAAAAGTGATACAAAGTTTGCAACACACCAGCCTCGCTGGATTCAAAATATCTTCCACTGACACTGTGCCAAGACGAACATGTAACCCCTTGTGTAACTTTACATCTCCATGATATTTAAGCTAGAGAATGGACTTTGGCCCAGAGTACCCTGGTGCAGTGTGTGGAATAAATGGTTGACTCAAAAAAGCACTACCCTCCCACCACTATGCCTAATACTGCACGGGGTCACTTCAGCAGTGGGATTCCTACAGGCTAATTTGTTTCCTTGGGTGTTCAGCCGACATATTAACTTTGGATGAAACAAGCAGCTGAGATGACCCCAGCTGACCTGAGAATATTGGAAGAATAACTGTGTTTTTTCCCCTTGCACAGTAACTGGGGGACTAGATGTTCAGCTGCAGAGATATCCATCAATTTCACAATAAAGGAATGTAATTTAATCCTTGCCAGAGCTGCAATCACACAGAGGTAGTTAAAGGTGAGTACAAAGGAAGCTAAAAATAAGCCATCAACAGTGTGGTGATGCCAGTGGGCTGGACTACAGCCTTCACAGACGTGTCAGGAGCACATGAGCAAATGCAGCTCATTCGGACACGTTTATCTGAATGAAGGTCTGCATGTATTCACTTAGGTACAGGGTGTTGCATCAAGTGAGCTCAATCAACACTTGCTGGTACAGATGAAATGACAAGTAGGACTGAGAGGAGATGCTAAATAAGAGTGATTGTGGACTGTTGGACTGCTAATACAAACAATTTTCATGACAGCATAGACAAATTTGGTGCATCACGGTTAAACGGTCTCATGTGACTCTGAGCCAGTGTGGCGCCGGCGCTTCATCACGCAACTGTTGCTGTGTTTACAACTTTCACGTGCTTATAAAAAGGCCAAAGGCGTTGCAATAATCCCATTCATTTGCTCATAAAGTCTCGCAGGCGTGCAGATGTTTATTTTTTATCATGTCCATTAATAACTGTGCCGACTGTGAACACGCTGGGATGTGTTAAATGAAGCTGATGTATTTTCATTTGATCTCTAGAATGGACAGAACAAGCTCTTTGTTTGTGGATGTAGCAATGGCCCTTGACCTCAAATTCGCCCCACCAGCGCCCGCCAATTCATCCCTGTCCCAGAATCACCCCCAGCCCCCGCCCTCCAATCTCAGTTCCCACAACCACCAACACCCACAACATTCATGCTCCACTTTCTGAACCCAACAAAATGTGCACACGGAGAGGAGAAGCGTGCACGCATCCACCCGCCCTCAATGACTGTGTTGTTCACATGTCTTGATTATTTAGTAATAAAACATGATGGAAGTCTAATCTCTTCATTTGATCATGAAGCATGATGCTGCTGTCAGTGTTTTGCAGAGCTCATGAATACAAATGTTGCCTCTGCTCTGAAGCAAAACACTTTTTTTTTGATGGCAGCTCTTAAATATTTCAATGGATTTTAGTGTGTGATTTGCTTAATGTTCTTTTAGTGATTGCATAAATGTGTTATTTTGTCAATTCAAAGGTTTCCTACACAGCGTCCACATATCAAAACTGTTTGGCACCAATTTTCAAGGATTTACCGCACAGTGTAAATAAATCCATTTCCTCTTCACTCTTATCACAGACAACCTCCATCACGATCGCCTTTTACCAGCACGAGATTTCATCATCTAGATGCGATCGCCCACAGTGTGGCACTCACTCTCCTGTAAGGAGAATCCCAACGGGAGAAATTCCTTATTCTGTCTCTGCTGGAGTCTGCATGGTAATCTAACTCTATATAAATTGTATCCTCTGACCTTCTACCACTATCTCAGTTGGAAGTCATGCAGGCATACCTCTAGTCGCCTTCCTTTAAAGGCCTCTATATGCATAATTGAACAATGAATAATGGAACTTATGTGATAAAATTACAGTATATCTCAGAGGGGGTGGTGTCTACCTGGATGTGCGCACGCTAAGTACTTTAGAGTTTCTGATATATTCATTCCACTTGACGTGTCACCGCCACGCCAATCCTTGCGCACAATATTCCTTTATTTCAAATCACTGTAACAGCAGCAATCACCGCAGAGCGAGCCATAATATCAGGATGAAGCAGCAGCGTGACTACGTGCAGGCAATCTCCAGGCACAAGAGGAGGATAAAATACTGATGAGTGACACAAAGGGCAATGGCAAGCAAAGCTATGCCTTCTGCTTGCAAGAAAATCTGCCCTTACATATTTGTTACCGGAGCAGAGTCAAGACCCACAAACAAGATTATAGTAAAATGACGTAGATCTTTAAGCAGACAAATTGGACACAGGATCCATGTGAGATCTCGTGGAAAATAATAGCTTGTGTTGTATTTCCATGGGCTAATGAACCAATGCAAGATATCAGCCACAAAAGATTCCATAAGAAATTGGAGACATGTACAGGGCACAGGTAGTCAGAGGTAGTCAGGCGTGATGGTGTGCTCCTTCTCTCATCAGAGCGTGCATCAGGGGGCTGAGGCAAAACCTGCTTTATATTCTGCTTACTCTTATTACTGGGGGGACTTGGTGGGCCTGCTCCACAGTAATTGTGTGGCAATTCAAAGTAGGGCTGCAATTAACAATGTCAATTGGTAAATGTCAGAAAAATGTGAAAAACGCCCACCGTGGCACCTTTAAATTCTTTGTTTTATTTGACCATCAGTCCAAAACTCCAAGATAATAAGTTCACCATAATATACAACAAGTTAGAGCTGATGTCGGAGAAGCTGGAACCAAGTTTTAGCTTGAAAAATGACTGAATTGATTCAATCTTATTAATCTGTAATGTGCCACCTCTGTGTGTGTGTGTGTGCATGTGCGCGTGCCAAACACACATAGACAGTCCCACTTGACTGGTACTCACTTAACAGACAAACATCGACCTGTTAAGGTGTTAAAGCTCCGTATTTCAAACTTGGTGCATGAACAGCAGAGCGCTGCAGCTGTGTGAGAGGTTTATCTTCATGACAACTGGTTTCATTTCAGCCCTATTCCGCTTCCTAAACGTCTGTTCAGGGATAACGTGGACAACATACTAATTTGACTATTTTGCTTCATCGGTATTGCTCCTGGTAGCTCCTCACCTGTGGATTGTTTCAGCAACAGCCATGAAGAAACGTCCTTCCATGGGACAAAACATGCTTGCATGCATGCTCTAATGAAAAAAAAAAGTTTTGAGAAAGGAAATGCAGGGCAGGTTCGGTGCTTTTACTGTGTTCCATCTGATTTTTCTGATCCTGAAGAGCGTTTAAGTGTCTAACCTCCACTGATATTCTGCACAGGTCTTTGTCATGTAAATCTCGCAGCCACTCTTTCACCCACTCGCCGCCTGTGTGGGCCGACTTTCCTCTCCAACCAGCACGCTTCAGTCACCAGCAGTGTGTGGGGAACACAACTTCCACTGTGCATCTTTTACTATCACCCCCCCAAAAAAACATTATCCTTATAGATGATCAAGATCACGCGCAGATAAAGATGACCTCCCCTTTCCACCAAATCCTCTCACTGAACTTTCAGAGCCGGTGTCCAACACCAGGCGTCTCATGCGCGCTATTATCAAACTGCAGGGGGAAAAGTTCCCTTTTTTAATTTTTAATTGGCAAAGCAATCAACACATTTGTGCTTCTTCCACGGCGCTCGGCTCTCATCACGCACCGAGGCCGAGCCCACAATTCTTCATTACGAGCCGCATCCCCTGCCTGATCCGGAACTTCCCCGGTCGGTTCAAAGCCCTCCGGCCGCCCCGCGGCACCATTCGGGGCTGCTCCTTCAGCAACGTGCTGCAACTTCGCACCGCCGAAGCCTCGCAGCGCGTCCCGAGAGAGGCTCCACAGACATGGAGCAACAATACAACCTCAGACGCACCGGAGAGGCCACATGAGGTGAACGCGGAATACGGAGGGGACATTGCACGTACCGTGCAAGGTGCACATTCACCCAGTAGCTCTGTCGTATCTTTTTTATCACAGCCCACTTATGTTCTGAGCAACTGCACTTTAGTGTAACATGAGTGGCCCGCTGCTTCACACATGCACCCCGCTGAAAGAAAAAAAAAACATGCAGATGATTAAAGTGAGCGCTTTACCTTGCTTGGATGAACCACAAAACAGCGAAAGAAGACAGAACAGCCAAATTGTACTCTCCACCGCCATGTACAGCCTTTGATTTCCACCAGTGGGGTAGCAGCGTACGTCTATACAAGCAGCTATACCGTTATAGCGACATGCATATGTTGGAATCCGCTATTGTCTCCGCCGGTGCGTAAAGGAGTCCCTGTGAATGTTCGGCGCTCTTTGGCTAACAGTCCCCTGGCCTTCCTAACAATCAGGTCGCATTAGTCGGGGGAGAGCCGTCGTGTCTCTCGGCGCTTCAACGCCATGTTGCGAACGAATGTTAAGTGTGTGTTGGCTGCTGGTCCACACACAAACGCATGGACGCACACACGCGCGCGCGCGCACCTCCGCGCACACGCACGTTCACCAGACACTGGCTGGCTGGCTGGCTCGTCGCTGGAGTCCTGAAAAGCTGTCGGTGATTCTAACACACCCCGTCTTCCTCCTTTTTGTCCAACTCCATGCCTCCCACTAACACTTGGAAGACTCGTTCAAAGCGGATGCGCCGTGGAAACACTTGAAGTATCAAATTTGTCTAAATATATTTTACCCCAGGCGCCCCCTCTCTCTGTCTGGAGTGATGAATTCGTCAATCCCTCGCTTTCTGCTGGAGCAACACGAAGTGTGGAGCATGGTCTGGTTGCGCGGTCTTCTGTAATGACTGCAAATGTGTTGCCCTGAATGAACCCAATGTTGGAGACACTCGTTATGTTTGTGAGCACTCAGCCGTCCTGATACACGTGTTCTAGTGAAAGCCCTAATCAGGCTAAACCTATACTCTCTCATTCATATGATCGCATCAAGATATCTTTGTGCGTTTTTAGTTTCCTCCAATGCGAGCGTGTGAGCATGCGCCTTTGTTTATGCACATGCACGGACGTGTACGCATGGCTGCATAAATGCTTGTGTATAATAAAGCAGGTCTGGAGAGCGGAAAAAAATGGAGAGCAGGAGAGGCACATGTGCTCCTTGTGCAAGAACAGGCAAGAGGAGGAGGAGGAGGAGGTGGTGGTGGTGGGGATGAGGGGGGTGGCGCTGGTGGTGTGCATCCCAATCAATCAACCAGCTCGCCTCCTGCACTGAGTGCTGAGGGACCCACTGACTTTTGCACATAGTGGGAGCCAGCTGGAGCCCAGCCTTCCCACAGCAGACAAAGACTCGCCTCGTGCAGCACTCTCAGCATCACTGATACCAGCAGCATCCCCACACTCACCAGCATGCAAGGAGAGAGCAGGGGAGGAAAACACAAAGGGTGTACAAGCAGTCAGACATGCAGCTGTCTACATGTATATCAAAGCTGCTACTTGTTACACAGTAATGAACAAAGCTGTGGTCCTTTGAAGTCCCAGAGCGCCTTGTCCACTTTCTGATCTGACATCTACTCATAAATTGCTTTCTGGGATGAAAACAACGGCTATTAGAAATCATCATGGAGTCATCTCGCATCATTTGTTCATTAGTGAAACATTTGTGCTTTCAAATACAGCCCTGCTTTGCTTTTTCGAAGTGTAAGTGCTTCGCATATTGTCTGCAACACAGAGAAGAAAGACAGGCAATCATAAAAGGCTGCAATGAAGGAGTTCCCATTGGTAATAATATCTTGTCCGGCCAGATTTCTCTTCTGAGTGTATTCATTTAATACTGATTTGAGATTGATTTGAGCTGATGAAATGAAATGGGATGGATGCATTTCCCAGGTGTCTGATTAAAGCAACTGTCTGGGCCATCGGATTATGTGATTGCATTGGAAAACTAATAGCATTGCCGGGGTCCTCTGTGATTGTGGTCAAGCTGTAATTTCCCTGCCTCTCCTTTTTTTCCTCCCCAGCTCCCGTAAAATAATGAACACAACCTTCCAGCTGCTCGCAATTCACTCTACGAGAAGCACCGCGATCTGAATGCACAAGCCATCTATAAGGAATAGCTTTAGTTCATAAAATGTTGACACCTCACTATATGCTGGAGTTTTGGCTGTGAGCCAGACAAGCAGAAGTGAAAAGACTTGCGTCCTGTCAGAACCACAAAAGCTGATCCGGTGGAGGCTACGACCCGCTCTGAGCTATGTTCTTAATTATGAGTAACCTGATTCCCTTAAACCACAATCCAACTGAACATGCCGCAGCAACAGTTGAAACCCCATCTGCAATTTGTTACCCCCGACAGACATGACTGGCCGTGCACCCCGGTTGATACGTGTTATGAGATTGGTGGCTCTGTGACTGAATGTTAGTCTCTCATTATTACCATATTTAAAGCAGTTTTGCACAAGATAAAAAACAATGTGCTCTAGGAATTACAGGATGTTGTTCCAGCAGGCACAGCTTTCGTTTCACAGTCAAAGAAGGAAAGCCAGGAGAGCCAAAGACAGAGCAGGCCAATTGCTGAGAAAATTATTTACACATTTGATGGTCTGCCCACTGAGACCAATTAGGATGGTAAACTTGTCTGGCTCGAGTCAAACAGCAAGAGGTTTTAGTAGTTTCTCTTGGCGTTAAGAGATAGGTTTGTGTTGCTGTTTTTCTTTGAGAGCAAATTAGATATTTTTTTTACTACAGACAATACTGTAATTGGTTGGCGAGGAGCTGAGCAACTCTGCTGCCGTCCAGAAAATGTCCATCTTGGTAACTGTTGTGTTCTTGGTGAGATGACAGGCTTTTGTTAAAATTACTGCACGGCATGAGATTAAACATGCTCGTTTCCAGTGCACTTATGTTGCTTGAAGCAGTTGAAGAAATGCAGCCGCCCTCTTATCAACTGTTCATTGAGATTGTAGTTTAATGCCAGCGCCTCTGGAAATGACAGACACATATCAGCTGATGTTTCCTGACACATCGTCAGTGGTTTCCTGGAGTCATCAGGTCTCTTTCAGCATCATCATTCCTCCTCCAGACAACCCAGCTGAAGCTGTTCGGACCTCAGCTTGTGTGCAGAAGGCTAGCTCGGTACGTGCTCCACTGTTCTCCTTTCTTGAGCCTCAGTCATCTCGAGGTTCTCCCTCCCACATCTACGGTGTTCCAACTCCTCTTCACCTCTCTTCCTCGACACCCACTATGCTGCTCCAGGAGCCAGAAGCCCATGCCTTCAACCGCGACCAGGAATTCCCTTTGCCCTTGACTGCATTCACCAACCTGCCCTTTGTGCTTGGTGAGTTTCCTCATCTCGTCCAAGCAACCTTCCCGGGGGACTGCCTGGAGGATTCAACCACAGGAACCACACCTTCTCTGAGGGAACTTCACCTGTTATCTCAGATCCTCTGCCACTCTGCCTCGAGTCACTGCTCCCACCAGCTTACTTTGGTACAGCCTTATGTCTGCCTACCGAACGGCTTCCACTGCTTTCCACTCTCTCCCAGTCCTCATTTCGACTGTAGCTTTGGCCACCATCGACTCTTTGTACCGCGACACCTCCCTAATTCCTGTGATCTTAAATTTGTCTTTCTAGGAAGTTGCAGCTTGTTGTTATATATAGTGAAATAGCTCTCGGACTTCTAGGTAGCCCCAGCCATCCTCTTTTCCTCCCCCAGGACTCAACTGTAGAGACCGCCACCTTGTACACCGGGAGCGGCCACAGGATTTTTGGCAGAATGCCCTGCCGGTTAAGCCATGTTTCAAACATTCCTGGCAATCCTGACCAGTCCACTGCTCTCAGCCAACTCTCCAAATCAATGCAGGTGTATCGCATGGATGATGTATCCCTCAGGGTACTGCTAGACACCTTGCCAAGGCTTTTTAGCGGCTTTCCTGTGATGGCGGGGATAGCAAAGCTTCCAGCGTTGAAGCAGAAGGCATCATTCACCTTTCCACTCTTCAGCACCAGTGATCTAGACTTGGCTGGTTTGAAGACCCTCAGTTTCTCCAGCCTCTGCAGTATCCATCTGCAACCTGGTACCAAATCTGTTGGGCAGATTTCATCGTGGGCCCTCTGCACTCTGGCTCGGAGCAGATTTTTACGAGCATGTTCATGGCCAAGGAAAACAAATCACTGAGACGGTGCACCCTGTGATTTTCCCCCACTTGATAGTTTGCCAGCCTGGCGTTGCTGCTCCAGAGGAGACTCACCCTGAGGTTGCTATAGCCAGTGATGAGAATTTGGATGCTGATGGCTACATGATGTTTTGCCTGTGTGATCTGTGACAGTGTTAGTAATGTGGAAGCCACAGAAACTCAACACTGAAACTGAATTAGTGCTGTATGTAAAAATTCATTTTTAACAGATACAAGATTATTTCTTTTTGATTTAAGGCATATCATGTATAAAGTTATGTACAGGATACACATTTTTACCAGTTGCATGGCACTAAAAATAGGGAGTCCTCCGACAAATTCAAGTAATTAGCATTTCTGGTATCTTTTAAACAAATACTTCATTATTATGTGGCTGTCTGATGATGATGACATGGTTATTATTCAGTCACTATTCTTAAGACATTTTAGGTGACGTACCATAAATGTAGGCACCAGTTTCTAGTCTGTAGTTGCCATTAGAATAGAAAAATAAAGGTTTTCTCTAAGGAATAGTGCAATTGTAAATAAATGTTGAAATTGATTTCATTATGATTTGTTAGGCGCTCTGTGGTGTAAGGATTATAAGTGTTCTTATGTCAAACAGCATTAAATGTGTTAAATAAATGGTCACAGGATCATTATGAAATCTTTTTTAACTGAGTCATTCAGCCTTCAGCCATTATTTGAAACATATTTATGTGTTCTTTTGACTAAAATAGCATGTCAGTAATTTAAAACACTCATCCTTCCAGCGGTTGGTCCCTCTGTTTGAGATTCAGTGTGGATAATATGGTAATCAGTGTGACTGTGTTGCAGTCAGTCACTGCAACAATTACAGCCCCAGTGAAATATGTTAATGATGCTTAGCTGCAGTTCTGTTTCTTTGGTTACATTATTATTTGGCCTGTTGATTAACGAACATTTCCATGTCAAGCAGTAAGAAAACTAAACTCCTGTTTTGTGCTTTATTTTTCTATTGAGCTTTAATTATCCACGTCAGTTGTAAAAGCTGTAAGCTGATAGCATGTGATTTGTAACAGAGACAAAATAATGACCAAAGTGCAGCTTCAAAAGTAGCTTTTTAAGGAAGTCGCCAACAAGTAATAGCAGTTGTGGTTAGAAATAAAATGTGCACCTATAATAATCTCTCACCTTGCTTTTTCCCCTCTCTGTGTCTCTAGGGGGTGCCCAAACTTTTTCCTTGGAGGGCCTCAATGCTGGGCCAAGGGCCAAAAGCAAACACCTTTTGTATTGTATTGTGAAAGCGTCACTCTACTCTATTCTACCGTGCTCAGATTATGAAAAATAAGTAATAATTAGGGAACCTTTAGAGACCATTTTTACCTCACAAAAATAAAAAAGCCTAAACAGCGATTTATATTCTAAACTCTTCAAATGATTTTTTTCACTAGAAACATCTGGCAGGCCAAACAGAACCTCACGGCGGGTCGACTTTGGTCCTTGGGCCCCATTTTGAGCTCTCCTGGTCTTGAGTCTGTGAGGTTCGTGCATAAGAATGTTGAGAGCAGTAGCCTCTGTGGTGGCTGTTTTTCATCTTCTTCAAGGTCAGAGGCACACAGCTCCATCTGACAGCAGAGCGTCTCCTGAATAGGTAAGGAATCACCATTGACTGGCTGACAGACAGATAGAACAGTGCCCCCAGCTGGAGGTGCTGAGAAGTGACCGCATCAGGCCCAGACACCAGCATTCATTCAACGCCACAAAGGGGCAATGTTGATCGGAATGCTGAACAATCCCACAACACAAAGGAAGATGTTTCCTACATACTGACAGAAGAATATTGCTTTACTGCAGCTTTCTTTTGCCATTCCTCCTCAACTTGAGAATGAACCGACCTCTCTGTCGATAGAAAATAATAATCACATATCTGAGCTCCATTCCCAGCTGGGTTTAAGCAACTACTGTGAATGTTTAGTGAACAAACACAGTATGCCACGGTCCATGGTTCATGTTTGGATATGTAAATGAGGTTGGTGTATGATTGCCTTGCCACAATGTTATTCCACCTCCTTCCGCTGGAGGGGTGCCCTCCAAATGCTTAGTCTGGAGGAAAGCGTCTCCATAGAAACCACCACAACGGTGGCACATGGGGTAGGGGGCGACTGGGCAAATGGTTTTTCTTTTGGAGGACAATGACACGAGGGTGCACTGGTGCTGGGCTGCAATTGAGAGCATCAAGCAGGGATATTGAGTGTCGAACAACAGACACTTACTTTTACCTCATTTAAACTCTATTTAGACACCCAGCGATGAAGATAAATAAATGTATTCATGTATTCAATACGGAACAAGCGGAGTGACGTGTGTGCCATGCCACTGTGTGCGTGTGGTGGTGTAGTGCCTTTATGAAATTTTAAATGAAAACGAAGTGTCACACTTTTAACTTTTTTTCAAAGTGATGACAGAAATCTGAATGATGAACAAAGATAATTAACTTATAATTAGCTTTTTATAATACACTTAATATGCAATCATGTAAATCTTGAGTAATTTAGGGATAATTGTTGGGATAACTGCCAAGAGAGGAAGCAGAGAAGGAATTTTCACTGACCCAAAGCAAACATTAGGCTCCAAAAACACAAGACAATGTACATCTCTACCTCTGATATTCAAGAAGTGTTGATGCTGAGACGTCAGGCCCATCCCTCACCCTTCATTTCCTCTCGTCTTCTGTCTGTCTTCTTTGTTTCCCCCTTCTCCTCCCACTCTCATTCTCTCACTGTCTTACTCAACACTTAATATCCTGCCTTCTATCTACATCCCATCCAGGATAATGACAAAGCGCGCCGCAAAGAGGACTCAGAAAAAAATCACCGTGTTGCATCAATTCCGTGTTGGGAAAGGTCATGGGGGAAGTCTGACTTTCCCATTCTAATCTATGCAGAGTGAAGCACTGCTGGTGAGCTGGAGTGGGAGGGAGATGCTGGGCTCTGTTAATAGAGAATAGGGCCATTACTGGCTGAAAGAAGCAGCCCTTGTCCTAATTAGCTTTTAAAGTAGATTGTGAATTAGAATCTCAGTTGAAGATTGTGAGGTGTTGAAGAAAAGAGCTCATCTCAATGGTCCTGTCAATGTTGGCCTTGTTTGGTATAGAGACGAGCGAGGCAGAGTGAGAGACCGAGTGAGAAAGACAGACAAACAGGCCAGATAGAGAGACCACTTAGAGCCAACTCTACTGTAGATTTCTCTTTATGGCCTATACCACGCTGGCCTTAGAACTAACTGTCAGAAGTTTGTCTAGACTGAAACTCCTGCTGATGAATATTAATGGAGAGACGGGAGGGAAAATGAGAGACTGGTGGCGGTGACAGTGTGAGGTGAAGGGAGAGGGAAGGGCCAGCTTCAGCGGCTTTGATAACAGCTGATTAAAAAGGCCATTTTTATATCATATATTAATTCACCCATTCATTTAATCAAACAACTATCAGTTCTTTTTCTTTTTATTATTGGTTATCTGTCTAATTTTCATTTCGATCATCTCCATCGATTATTAGCCTACTTCTGTATAGCACACAGCTCAGAAAAGTCTTCCAGTGTGTGTTTCAGCATGCAGGTGCGTTGCTGAAATACACACACAGTGCTACTGCAGCCAAGACACTGATATACGTAAGTCAAATCCTTGCACATCAAACAAACTCGCCACAAGTCTGTACTCCCAGTAATCACACCCATTTTCACATTTTTTCGTTGTTTCATTCATTGATTTCAAGTATTACTGATTACAGCCTGGGCAGAGTACTCTGCAATAAGCTATTGATTATTGTTTTTTAACTCTGCAAAAATGAGAACACTTAAATGCCTCCCTGGCTTGCTTTTTTTAGTTATTGTGGTAAGCAGCCTAAATATCAGTGTCCTATAATCTCGCCACTGCTTCCACACAGACAAACTAACATTTCTACCACATCTTTGTTCCATATTGCCGTGTTGCTGAGAGGCAGCAGACGGCTGTGGATGATTGAGAAATTACATTGACACATTATAGCAGGTTGTCTTTTCTTGTGTTATAACTTCAGCCATGCTAATCTTTTTTTTTGCCAGTTAACTTAAAGTGCAGACAGTATTTATGATGGAGAATAAGGTTGCTGAAAGCCAACCACAATCCAGATTGCCTGGGTAGGGGCACCTGTGTAAGGGCACCTTGCAGTTACAGCTGATTTCATCACTGAAGTCAGTTATTCCCGTGTGAATAACTTCATTAATCTGTATTTTTTTTAGTGGAGCAGAGGAAATGATGGCTTCATGTGAGCAATGTGAATCCTCTGTTTCTGGTCTATGCTAATCTGGACGTGCACGGAATGAATAAAACCTACATAGAAAAAGTAATTTACAAAGTAATAATAATAATAATGACAATAATAATAACAATCTCACAAGATATGATTAATGTCTGTGATTTATGTCCAATGCCTTGTTTTTGTTTCTGTTGTATGGGTTAGGACCACTGTTTGGAGTAACATGTTACTGTAATTTTACAATTTCTGAAGACACAAGAACTGTAACTAATTACACAATTACAGTTACTGTAATTGGAACATAAAACAGGAAACTAAACAAACTTCTCAGGCATGCATGATGGGAAATGTTGCATCATCTGGACACTTTGCATTCTTCCATAGGACATGGATGCAAGCAGGAAAGAATCAAACATGGAGGACAGTGAATGTGACACAGGACGGGGCAATTCCTAATAGGAGGACTCAAAATGAGGAGCTTGTCCCTCAACACATGGACATTGAAAATCATGCTGGTCCCCATGACAGAGTCACACCACCAGCCTCTTCTACCACCTTCACAACAATCATGCCAAATAGTATGGAGAGAGTCTACAGGTGAAAGCCACAAAAGCACAGCTGAGTGATCAAAACAACGCCCCCACTCAGACATTAGGTTATTTGGTTTGTAGCTATAGTTACTAAGTGTTTTCTTTTCACCTTTTTATATTTTATACATTCATATTTTCTATTTTGCTTCATACATATGTGAAAAATTGCCCAAAGATTCAAAATAAAAGGTGAAAAATAATCAAATATGAGTATACCAGCGCTGTTATGGATGGCAGAATTTCAAAGTAGAAATAACTTAAATGCTACTTATCACAGTAATGCATTACTTATTGGTGGAAGTGATGAGTAAAGTAATGTAGTTACTTTCAGATGAGGGAACTAGTAACTGTAACTAATTCTTATTATAACGCTGTTTAGGACACTACATGACCTGTGTGGGCTGATCAGGAGCATCATGTCTGTGCTGTAGGCTGACGTTTGCAATGATAATCTGAACGATTCCAAAGAAGAGTTTTCTTCTCTTTTGTTCACCTCCACAGGCAGATGAGAGCGCAGGCTCAGCTACAGAATGGCAAAGTAGCAGGTAAAGCCTCTTGCCAAAGTATGGTAATATTCATTGAGCCTCACTATCCTCTGTGCGAATATTTGTGCTGTCTGTTTGATGGTTTGTGTTTGCTTGGCCTGTGTGGAATGGTTCTGGATCTAATAGTCTCTATGACAAATCAGATCATCAGATATATGTGAGAAATGTCAGAGTGCAGCACAGTATACAACATATTATGACATCTAATATTATCAGATTATTACAGAGGGCTTAAGATGTGGTGCAGTCAACGACATGTACTTGAAAGTCAGTGGGCCTTGACATTATTGATTCAAAGTCAGGGAAGAGTTTTCAACGCTCATGGCTTAGTTGATACTGTAAATGTGCGATTGTGGCAACATAAATACACACACACACACACACACACACACATATATATATATATATATATATATATATATATATATATATATATATATATATATATATACTGTATGTACTCTATGAGCTGCCATAGTGTACCAGCACTGGCAGTTTCTGTAGTTTTTATTTTTTGGTTTACTTGTATATATATGCTTATGAGTTACCACAGATACGTCATTCAGTCTACCAACTACATGGAAAAAGGTCCTTTTCAGTTAACCAAGCAAAAGATCAAACGTGTTCACTGCCAAGAGAGTGTTTCCTGTGGCATCAACAAAGCTACACTTTCCACCCAGAGTTTCTCACTGAAGTGAAACAGCAACCCCCGCTGGAGAGCTGGAGTCCACTCTGTATTTAGGTCACAAACAAACTCAAGTCTCACGTTCAAGCTCAAGCAACTGATTTGACTGTATAAAGTAGATATCTGACATGACAGCTGATGTTTATCAGCCAGGTCCTGCTGAGCGGCGGTGTGATGATGATGTAGAAAGGACTCCGCTGATACAAGCTTGAGTTGAAGAGAACTTCAATAACAAGCAGTATCAGATCAGATGCCGGCCATCCGAGAGAGTTTCAGGGTCAGATCAGAAAAACTCTGCCATTATCATAAAGACAATACAATATATAGCATAATGGTTTGTCCTACTCCACTCATATCTTACCTAACTCACAAATAAGGCCATGTTCTGGACATTGTCTTACTGAGGAATGCATTCCTCCACTCTCACCCATATATGTCCACCTCTGTTGGGGATTCACATCTGAACAGTCCCCTAAGTATACATTTCCACATTAGGAGTCCCTCTTGCTGGCCTGTCCTGTGTCATCTCACATACCACAGCTGAGAGTGTCTTGCAGTTTAAACATCAGTTTACCTCTTGCGTAATCTAACATATGTGTGATATTTGATTCATCTGATCATATACCTCACAGTGTTAAAGAAAACAAGGCAGAAAAGCATCAAAGCACGAAACAGCAAAACTGCGAAGTGATGCAGTTCAGATGTGAGTCGGCATCACTCGTGTCAGATGAGCTGTGGACGCACTGCGTTCAGCGCACAGGATGCTGCTAGAGAAACGCGCAGCAGCGAGGCTGGTACTTGAACGCCGCACCGTTTACCTCTGTCGGTGGGCCAGGTTCAGCACCATGGACAGAGAGCTGAACGGTGATTGGGTCAACAACACAACGTCAAGGATTAGAGTAATCTGCCGATTGGTCTGAATCAAAGTGACAGCGGATTCGAGCGCGGTGATTGGTCGAGAATCAGGGTAGATCGGATTTATCGCAGTGGTCATACTTTGCAGAAGTAAGTATTAGAATAGAGTAATAGTTTCCTTGCAGACCTGGTCCCGTTAGCCGTGCAGCTGTATTGAACGCGCAGCTGACGCTTCCTCTGGACACCGAGCGCTTCAGACGGAGACGCGGCCGCTGATTGGAGAAGGTAAGCAGATTATGTTTCCTGTGCAATCCGTAATTCCTGTCTGTGATCATGGCCGGCTCTCTGTGAGACCATGCAACTGTCTCCGCACACACACACACACACACCGAGTAACGCTGCCTTCGTTTCACCCAGCGGAGCGCAGCTTGCATGTGATTGTAACAAGCGCGATTGTGTGTGTGTATGTGTGCGCGCGCCGGGTCTAAAGGCGTGTGCGTGCGCGTGTGAGAGCATTTTCTGTTGGCTTGACTGAAACCGGAAGGATTCAGTCGTTAAAATCTTATCAGCAGCATTGTCGGTGCCTGGAGGGCTCACACGTTAAATCCCCCCCTGGCCCTGCAGAACGTGTCGGCTACAGCACCTTCTGTTAAACGCCTTCTTCCCGTAAAGTGTGCCCTTCTGGTAATGGTCCAATAAGATCCGCTCCCACACCTATGTCATGCATATGATAGTTATTAGAAATGGCCACATAGGCTGTAGAAAGGAGTCCTAACCTCCAGTTTCTTCATGTCTGACAGGCTCAAGAGACTGAAGGAGGAAATCTGAACAGAGAGCACACACTTGATCCACATGGCAGGTCAGTATTCATGAATTCATATACATATCTCAGTGTTGATATACCTGTTTATACCTGTGCACAGCAGAGTAGCCTATCTTTATATGCTGTTTAACCAGTACAGTTAGTGTATATACACATGCATACCTATCTCCTGTTCTTATTATTGCTGCATTTACTACATTACTGCACAACCTGTTATTATAACATTTCACTGTTACTCATCTGTCTCTCCTAGAGTTTTATTTTATATGATATTCCACATTTTAGCTGCTGTACTATTTCATGTCTCACATTGAAAAGAGATTTTGTTCTGTGTACGTGATTTTTCTTTCCACATAGTTTTTTTTTTTATGCATATCTGTAAGAGCCCGACTGTAGGTAGCCTGAGATCTCCAATGACTGCTTCACTCTAACTGTTACGCATATGGCGACAAAGAACCCATGTGCAAACTAAATGCTATGAAATAATTTGCCTCAGAGCCCAACTTCCCCCCGCTGCCGGGATTCATCCCGCTCAAGCCGTGCTTCTACCAGGACTTTGACGAGATCCCCGAACAGCACCGCAGCATGTGCAAGAAAATGTACAACCTGTGGATATGTGAGTGCCTCAAAGTGATGCTGTGTTGTTGTCAGAGTGGATGGAGCGTGACAGTGTTCTCACATCAGGCTATTACATTAGCTTCAATTTCAACTGTGAAACTTTGAGCTGACTTTTTCTGCAGCGGCTCCAATAGAACAAAAGCCTTCAGAAGTTTCCTCCAGGTCCCATAAACAGTCACCTCCTCTTTTGTTAACTCATGTTAGGAAGTATGTGACAGAAGGGCAATGCTTTTCAAGGGTTCCTTCGGTCCAGAAATATTTATTTATTTATTTTATTGGCTGTTACCCTGACTGGTTTATTTGCTAATGAGTCATAGCGCTGACCAGATGGCCTTGGTTTGAGCAGAGCAGTTAACGCTGAAATTGTGTTCAACAATTTTTGCCAGAAGCACTTTAATCAAAGTTTATTACGCCATAAACAAGCAATACAATGATGTTTGTGATATTGCTCTGGTCTGGAAACTCCCTGCCCGTCCATGAAGCCATGCAGCATTTACATGGGAGCAATGACACTAGCCTAGCAGTGAGGAAGAGGGCAATGAGCCAAATAACAGTAAAGGAACGTGGAAATAATGAAAACAAAGGTGAAGCTAGGCAGTCGAAGCATGTTTGCAACAAGTGCTTCTGTTTGAAGATGTTTTCCGTTTGACTTTTTCATTTATATGAAATGTGTATTGGAACTATCTATAATTGCGACTAAATACTTTTCTTTCTACAGGCGTCTTCTTTTCTACTAAATGATGAGCAGGTATTCAAAGTCCCAATCTACTTTTGGTTTTGCAGTATTTTTTTTTCGCCTCTGCAGCAATTTTCTTTATCTGTCTTGCATTCTGATTTGCCATATGCTACAATCTGTGGGTATGGAATGAACACTGCTTTTTATTCTTGAGTGCTATTCAGTTTGTATTAAATTAATGACTTTTCCCCCTCATTTCATGTGAGAAAATCACTTGAAGCCAGCAGCTTTTTTGTTTTCTCCATCATGTATGAAACTTAACTGTGAAACTGAACTCAACAGCTGTCATGTTGCAGCTGTGTTTGGCCTCATAATTCTCTTGTAAAGCACCCTGCATTTTCTCTATAGACCGACATTTGAAGCTGATTGGCCTTCTCTGCTAGTTTAGAGAAGAAAGATGGAACCAAAACGCAGAGCTCCAATTAGAACCAAGTGCGACTTAAGTGAGGAGTACTGTAGCCTCATCATATGACTGAGAATTAATTGAAAAGGACGCAAAAAGGCTATTCAGGGAACACATGCCATCTTGTGAGTCAAGCATTGCAATTACATATTTCACATTATGTTAATGTGGCTGCCTTCATATCCACTTTCCAGTCTTTTCTGTGTATGTGCATGTCTGCGTACGTGTACCCAACAGATGCTTTACATTAGATAGATACAGTATGTCTGTTTGCTGCTTTTACAGTGAATAGCGCTACTCTTGTGGTGAACCTCATTGGCTGCTTTGCCTGGATGTTTGGTGGAGGCGGTGTGACCAACTTTGGACTGGCTATCATCTGGCTCCTCATGTTCACTCCCTGCTCTTACGTCTGTTGGTTCAGGCCCATCTACAAGGCCTTCAAGTAAGTCAAATATAAAGGAATTGACACTGAAACTATTGTTTTGGCAATGACTCATCATACGGTTGTGTCTGTGTAGCTGCAAAGGTTTGTATTGCTGGCACAGTTGTTGAAAAGTATAAAGCAACACAGTGTCAGCATTTTATAAATAGCACCTACACTGTGATATTATTGAGGTAATGGGTTATATTGCAATTTACATGAGGTACTATATGTAGGGCTGAAGAGACAATAACTGTGTATCATATACAATATAGTCTATAAAATACTATCAAGCAATATTGAATTACAGAGGGAATATTTCCGGCTTAGACAATTAAGTGTAACTATGGTAATGGTGTAGCCTTTTGATGAGGCTTTTTGGGGTTTTGCCTCCCCTCTTTATATATCCACGCACTATATGTGCACATTTGGGTTCAACTTGGGAGATCAGAGGACCTCAACAGATGACAGGACAATTCCCTCCAACATTTCATATTTTTTTGTCTTTTGTTGAGCTATTACTATGTAATGTAGCATGGCTCTGTTCTGTAGTGCTTAGTCGCTCTATACATAATATGTACTCTTCTCGAATAGGACATTGTGCATGGTGGTTTTAAGCTAAGTTTTTTTCCTGTCTCATAAAGTGTTGAGTGGCAGCACAGATAAATGATCCAGCCTGTCCATCTGGAAACAGCAGGGCACCCAGAGCGTACTGTCTCTCCCCCTCCACTAGAGGGGGCAGTCCAATTAAAAGGGCTGCAACAAGAAATATTTTCTTCAATCATTCCTTTATCTTCTATGCTTCGGTATGGCCAGATGCGTTGCAGATGATGCCCTGGTGCAAAATGTGGGTCTTGGTGAGGATCAAGGCATGATTGGTTGTGAAGAAACCTGGAAAATTTCAGTGTGGATTCCTAAACATAAATGGTGTGGCCTGTAGAGCCTGTGTTAATTCCTCCTCATGGTGCAGAATGGGAGCTACCTTTATTTAATTTATAGATAAGATGAATGACATGACTCAATACATAACATGCAAAATAGTAGCGATGCATTTTACTATGCATGTGTAAATATTTCTTGATCTTTTTTGTTTTTCCTCAGGAGTGACAGCTCCTTCAACTTCATGCTGTTCTTTTTTGTGTTCATGGCCCAAGTCGGCATCAGCATCATCCAAAGCATTGGCATCCCTGGATGGGGAGTGTGGTAAGAGTCTGGGATTGTAAATGCATGGAGAGTATTTATCTCCATTTTATCTTACATTTTAGTCGCTATACTCAAAATATAGAGAGAATTAGAAAAATATATTTGCATGTCAATCAATCTTTCATTCAATTCATGTATTTTCCTGTTGACTCTTTGGAAAACAAATTTGCTCACATAAAAAAGACTTGGATTCTTAGGCAAGAGTCATTACACTGAGGTAAAGACTGGAGCCAGGGAGTCTAGTACAACTCAAGCAACAAAAGCTAACATAAAGAATCAGCAGCTGTTTTTATAAGACTATAAACTTTACTTCTGAATGGAACATTTTGAGCTCGGGCAGTAAGTCCAGGCAGGTAGTATTTTTTTAAAGACCTTGTTCGCTGCTTTCATTACAGTGACAGTGATGGAACGTCAGAAAATGGCCTAATATAACTTATGATAGCACTGTTATTAGATTTTGAGAGGCTGTTAAAGAGGTCCCGAAAATGTCACCTGACTCAGGCTGATGATCAGAAATTAATATTATTACGGCCTCCATAAAGTTTATAAATGTCACCATGTGCAATTGGACATCCTCATGTATGAGCTGTAAAACTTTTAAACTTTATATCACAGTACTTAAAGTCTACAAAATCACTGGCATTTAACATCCAGATGGCGTCATGATGAGGAACACCAGACGCTCCAATAACAGATGATTATGGTTCATGTTGTGTTCGTCGTTCATCACGTTTTTGATGAAATTGTGTGTTAATGGTCATCTGTGTCTTTTCCAGCGGTTGGTTGGCCACCATCTCCTTCTTCAGCTATAATATTTTGATTGCGCTGATCATGTTGGTCCCCACTGTCATGTTCACTGCAGTGGCCTCACTGTCCTTCATTGCCCTCACCAGGGTAAGAGTTTTGTCTGACAGCAGGGTCTGTATTTGATTTTTCTTGTTGTTGCCTTGAACTCTACATGATAACATTAACTTAAGTCATTAAAGCCACTCACCTTCCGAACATGAAGACTTCTTGGTCATAACTGGTGATACCACCTTGTCCGCAGATCCATAATTTCTACCGTGGCAGCGGGGCCAGCATGTCCAAAGCTCAGGAGGAATGGACCACTGGAGCCTGGAAGAACCCTCATGTCCAGGCAGCAGCCCAGCAGGCCGCCATGGGGGCAGCTGCCGGAGCCATGCAGGATCAGTACTCCAGCCCACAGTACAACGACAACCAGATGTAGCCCCTGCAAGACAGAGGCGCCAAAGAAATGATGTGACAGTCATGCCAAAGCTTGGCCAACAGGGTTAGGAAGATTTGACCATTTCCCACAGCATTGTTGATTATTAGGTAAAACAAACTACTTTTGTTTTTTTACATTTTGGCCAAACCGCTGATTTCAAAGTAGAATTGTCAGAGATTTCAAGCAGTTTCATCATTTGGCAAACAAATAGCCCCGAACATCTTTGGTAAGCTGGTGTTCACCTTCCTGTATTAAAGGGCATGCTGATTATTTGTAGAATTTTATATTATTTCATATGTCTTGTTTTTGGTTTGGGAGGTTGAAATGAAACTAGTTTTGAATGTGTTACTTTAGTGGCTCCATGTGAGCTGTGTGCTAATGTGCTCTAGCAGTTCTAGCAGTTTTTACAAAAGAAAGCAAAAAGATGTTTTTTTCTTCAAAAATACAAACATTGATGTTTATTTGTGGTGGAAATTAAATTATTTAGTGTTGTCATATTTAAAGGGACAGTTCACCCCAAAATCAAAAATACATTTTTTTTGCCTCTTACCTGTAGAGCTTTTTACACAGCTCTGGAGACACTGGCTGTACAGATGTCCATCTTCACTCATATATAATGGAACTAAATGCGCGCTACGCTCTGCACAGTGATACAGTTTGGCAGGTGTAGTTTGGTAGAAAGAAAATAGCTCCAACATGAGACTGCTCACAACAGGGTTGGTGGATTTTCTTATGTAATGGGGTCATGATTTCTGAGAGGAGACATTGCTGTTGAGTTTTTCAAATGTATTTTTATTTTGTTTGGCCATCTAGTTCCATTATATGTCAGAGAATGCAGACATGCCTAAAGTTGATATCTCCAGAATTCAGCAACTCACATCAAAACAATCTAGACAGATAAACAGCAGATAAACAGGTAAGAGAAAAAAATGTATTTTTGATTTTTCGGTGAACTGTCCCTTTAATTTATTTACAAGTGCACCACTAGAATGATGAATTGGTTCAGTAAAGGTTACTTTAGTTTTTCCTGTGTTTAAAATTTATTTAAAGTTAAACCAAAGATCAAATGTAATATTGTAACCTCATTTCAAACCATGCTATGTTATGTGACCTCAGCAGAACGTCATCATATTGTTATTGGCTGATTGCGCTGCGAAATGAAAGAATGTTGTAGCTGCTGTTGAAAGGAAGTCTGTCAGCAATACAATAAGAAACACTTATTAAAATACTTCAGCTGGATTTGAATAGAAACAGAAAATGTAAACTTACTTGAAGCCGACTCTTCGATGCACTCAAAACCTCCTCTTGACACGTCTACCTTACGCTGAAAACATCAGATTTACATCACAGAAAAAATTTGTCAGTGTTAATGGTTCTATGTAATTTCTATGCAAAAAAACAAGTGAGGATGTGACCCATGTGCTGTACTCAACTCTAGTTTTTCAGACATGTGACAGTTTTGCACTGAATGTCAGTTTAGCACGTGCTGTTGTACAAACTGCTTTGTCAATGCAGTGTGTTTAAAAAGCAACTTTTCTCCTGCTGTGTGGCTATGTGACCACAGGGAGGCGCTGATGGTTTGAGTATGAAATAAAAAGGCTCCAACATGTACAGATTACCTTCATTCATCCTTCACAGATCAGTCTGTATTTATGGTGGGCCCTTTCACTTCCTGCTTCTCTCTTGTTCTCTGTCCCTCTTTCTTTCTGTCTCTCCCTCCGTCCTGCCCTCTCATTCTCCCTCCTCCATCACACTGAATGAGGGCTATGGAAATCAAGGGTGGCTATGGAAATCACTCACACCCACTTGTAGCAACAAATATCAAATACTGTGTTATTTTGTGACAAGTGTGCTCTATTTTAGCAGTAATCTGAATCACCCTGACACGGCTACACATTCTGTATGGTCACTGGGAGCAGATGCCTGTGTTGGAGACCTGTTGGGTGCTAAGCAG
Organism: Chelmon rostratus; assembly: GCF_017976325.1. Classification (NCBI taxonomy): domain Eukaryota; kingdom Metazoa; phylum Chordata; class Actinopteri; order Chaetodontiformes; family Chaetodontidae; genus Chelmon; species Chelmon rostratus. The sequence goes on along the minus strand of NC_055658.1, from coordinate 23,054,068 downwards.
CTCAGGCAGGGGGTTAGAAACCTTGGTCAAAGACACCTCAAGGACAGCTGCTAGTGAATAGCAGATCATTCTCTCCTCCCACCAAGCTGGGTTTTATAGAGTTTCTCTCTGACTTCTCGTTACCACATTTTGCTTCTGATCCTATATTCAGTGAGGAATATTGGTTAAAAGACAACAACCCGAAATAATCCTTGCTTCTGTTTCTTCAAGTGTTTGGAGAGGCCAACACAGCAGCAAACTCCACATTTTATTTATCTTATTTTTGCCAATGAATGTGAGATCTTGTTGTTTTCCTTAAACAAATTGTGTTGTTATATGAGGGCACAATCCATACATTTTACCCTCTTGACAACAATCTTGGGCTGAAATCAAGGATTATAGTGTATTAAAAACGAAGCTTTGAGGCGAGCTACTAAATGTAATCTCAACAGATCGCAAAAAGTCGTGTATATTATTCCTCTGCCATTATTCTATCTTTGCACAGAGCCTCGTTGTTTCTTGTTTGAGTTATATCTGCCCCATTTAACCAAGACATTGTACTAAATCATTAAAATGCGATTTTAAATTGTTTCCAATACATTACACACAGCAAATGGTAGTTCAGCCACATTTAAACACTGTTAAAATGGAAAATTAAAAATAGGAAGCATATTCTTTGCCTTCAGGTGGTAGTATTGTTTCTTTATGGCTGTCTACCAGTCACAATGACTGTCCACCGGGGGCACTGTATGACTTCTATTTTTCCTCCCAGTGATCTATTTATAAAGTCTGGATTAATGCATGAGAAATCTGAGATAGTTATGGTGACTGATGCTACTTGCCTGACCAGAAATTGTATTTTATTTAATTTTTTTACAAACAATTCCTCCCTTGACATCCTGTGAGCAGGTGACCATCATGGATTAGATTCAAAATACTCTTTACATGGGTTTATCTGTGGATCTCCTCTTGCCTACTGTCTGTCTCTCCCTGTGTTGTGAGAGTGATAAAATTACTCTGTGCCGAGAAGGATGAATTTATACAGCGATATAGACACCCAGAGGACCCACCAGCAGCCACCAACAAACACTGTAATTGCTATAGATATGGAAATCTCTTGTGACAAGTGGTGACAGCAGAGACTTCAGGTAAACAGGACTGGTTGTCATTGATTCGTAACAAACCAGGGCTGCAAAAATGCTTTTCCTTTTAAAATGCAATTCTGCCCACTTGTAAAACATGGGTGGAAAAACATCCGACTGCATGCCTCTGATCATTTCTTTCTGGCTAGTACAAAAAAAAAAAAAAAAAAAAAAAAAATGCAGATCTGACCTAAATTCCAACTGTGTCTTAACATAAGTTTACAGTGGGCAGCTGGTTGGCAGGAGTGTTGTAGTGGATGGTTTGTGGCTCTCTTTTTGGGTTAAGGGGAAGGCATTTGAGAGTAAAGACTGTCTTGTGCACGCAGGGTTTCTTGCATTGGTGTTTCGAAACCTCATCACTTTAACAAACAGCAGCTTTTATCTTGTTAGCATCCAGCAGCTGAGTCTTTCACATAAGCGCCGAACTATGAGCTGCAGCAGAAACAAGCTGTAAACACAACACTTGTTAGCAGATGATTGCTTATTAATACATCCAGCAGTTACGGAGCAACATTAGCATTAATTTGCAGTCGTGTTCAGGGCCACCTGATGAATGTAAGTCCAATATTTACTTTCTCTTTTGCTCTGTTTTTGGTCTACACTAACTCCTGAGGGAAATGGTTCTTCAGCTGCTAAATGCTCCACTATGTTCAACAGCTAGTAGCTAACTTTATCTGCTCAGTGGGTAGCCTAGAGGGTTAGCGTTTTTTTTCTTCTTTTTTTTAGAGCTTTTTCACTGAGAACACAGCAGCTGCCTGCAGTGTTGGATGGTGAACCAAACCAATAAAGTTGCATGCCACAAAAACAAAAAGACATGAAAGACGCTGACTACAATCAACCCCTTTCATTTATAAAACATTGATTATTGCAGCCTAAGTCACAAACTTAAGATGATGTAGTTGAATTTTGGATGGTAAATTTTCCGAATGTGAATCTTGATGCTACATTTTTTTTTTTGCTTCTTCATTATCAATCACACCAACAAAGTGATTGAGAAAGAGCGAGGATGGAGGAGGGAAGGAGGAGGTGCGGTCCACATACAGAGCACCATATGACCTGAAGTTGACAGAGCACAGAGGGACTTTTGTTTCATTTCTCAGGAGAGATGGAGATAGAGTGCCCTTTCATACTGTTAAACACACAAACACACACACGCACATTACCGTCTGGACAACAGTGTACAGATGTGGTTTCATGCACTCACACAGGCATGCATTTATGCTTGTGTATCACACACAGATACACTCGTGCACATGGAGCTGGGTCCCACCACTCAACAAGTCTATATAAACTGTTCTCTGAGGTCACAGACCCGCTCAGACATCCTGTGGGTAAAATCTGACAGAACTGAGGCGGGGAAGAAGGCTTGGCTCAGCCAGTCTGCCATTCACTGCAGGCCACTTGTTAAGACTTTCCTTTTCGGGTCAAGGGGATACAAAGTCAACAAGGTGCACTAATGAGCACATGATAAAAATCAATCAGTAATCCAAAACAAAGCACTTTTTGGACTGAGTTTGCCAAATGACCGAAAGAAACAGGCTGGAATCAGTGTTTGGCAGTCATTCACCGCTGCCTCTGTGAATGTGCGGCTGCAGCCTGAGGTTCTGCAAATTGGACAGTTTAAGATCAAGATGGCATAAAATAGAATAAAAACTAAAAGGGAGGAAAGTTATAGTGTGTTGATTTGTATCTCCATAAAGTGGTTGCTGTTACTGTAATTATGGCCCTTCTGGTCTGACTGATCAGACTAGATGCCATTTGCAACATAACAGCAACTAAAATGAATATAGCTTAACTTTGAATCGTGTTTTCTTTCATTACAAACTTTTTTTTGGAAAACACGCATAATATTGATTTCTAAGGTAATACATGATTGCGGTGCAACACTGAAAATAAATAGGTGCTCACGTTAACGTTAAAGGAACAGTTCAGCACTTTGCTGAAATATGCTTAATATGATTTCTTGTCGACTGTCAGAGGAGAAGATCAATACCACTCTCATTTCAGTCTGCTAAATGCAGCCAGCAGTTAGCGTGGCTCTGTCCAAAGGTAACAGAATCTGCCTACCAGCACCTCTAAAACTCACTAATTAACATAATATATCTTGTCTGTTTAATTTGCACAGACACTGAAGCAGCGGGGGTTGTGTGTCAGACTGTTGGCTGACACAGTGACTGTCTGGAGTCTTTGCTGATTGCCTGATAACCTTGAGTGTGACATGACTTGACATGTCTGCTCCAAGGAACAGTCATGATTTTCTTACCTTTGGACAGAGGGAGGCTGGCTGTTCGCCTGTATTCATACCGAGCTAAGTTAACTAGCTGTAGGCTGTAGCTTCATATTTACTGGACAGATAGGAAAGTGACTGAGGGTATTTCCTACATGTCAAACCTGCCCTTTTTGAGGAAAGTGATTTCTGACATTGTCCTGCTTTGGAACTACAACAAGGGTGCAGTCCCAGCTGCACCCTTGTTGTTTTTCCAAAGACTCTGATATTTGTGTTGACAGAAACTCAATCAAATACAGCAGCTCCCAAAAGCTATTGGCACCATGCAACAAACACCCTAGATCATCTTTACATGTAGATGATGAGAGGAATCAGAGCATCCAGCCAGCTACTAAGGAGGGGTCACCCAGCTGTCTGGAGCGGGGCCATGTTAGTCAGCTACAGCGAGGGAGTGCTGCTGCCACCAGCCTGTGAAATGTGAAAATGTGATGATGGGAGTCGTCCCCCTGACAGCACAGGAAACGGTGACAGTGGAGGTTGGAGAATGAGTCTGGTGAAATATGGGCCTGTCAGAGGGGAGAGAGGCAGAGCACAGCGGAGCAGGGCCGTCGCTCCCCGTGGCTGACTTCATCATTGACGCTCCCCACGGAGCCGGTGGAGGGGTGGGATGGTGGGTGGGGGACCCGATTAAGGCTGGAAGCCTATCTTCCCTCCACAAGATCTCCTCATTTGTTCCAATTGCCTGGGACTATAAACACGAACATCCCAACTTCAATTTCTGCCTTTCAAGGAAGGAAAGCCTTAATGAGAATTTATTGCCCTGTTGTTGTAACCGTGTGGACTCCTAGGGATGCCGGAGGAACTGTCCATTTGCATACTCCTTAAAATTGATGAGTGGGGAAAGTGAAGGAACTAAGTTGTAAGAAAGAGTGCTTTTTTTTTTTTGGGAGCCGCCACCAAATACAAGCCAGATGTTTCAGTGATGAGGCAGGCGGTATTTAGGCAGGCAGTGCACTCGAGTGTGTCTTGTGTCTATGACACAAGCTGCTTCTTTGCCTCGTATGACGCCCATCGCTTTCGATGTGGAGTGTTAACACAAGAAGTGAAATGTTTGTTAACTCAGATATATATGGTAGAGTCAGCTCTGCATAAAGTGCGTGCAGGATGAGCTATTATCAAAACAAATGAGCCGGCAACTGCAGCTGCATGTAAATCAGAGCACTGTTTTTCCCTTCACTATTCAAATGTCTTCAGCCATTCACTATCTCCCAGCCAGTGGTTCCTCATCTGCCTCTATTCTTCCTTTACAAAGCCAGCCTTTCCTCTTACCTTCCCCATGCAGCAATGTGTTTATCCCTACGGAAATGAAGATTTCTTCACATCTTTATTCATTTAATTAGGTCGAAAAGCAGAGCTAGAGCCAGAAGATGAATTACCTGTGGCCTTGATATTGTGCCACAGAATCTCTACACAGTAGGCTCTGCAGAAATTAGACCTCAAGTCTGGAGGTGGGCTTTTTGGCAATGTCAGCTCACAGACTAGTCCCTATTCTCTCTTTCCACTAAATTCAATTATCCTCACATAAACCTGCTGGAGTGAAAAATGGAGGTCTCAAGTCATGTCTTTGAGCCCTGTCTCGTTGTAAGCCAGCTGGTCAAATTAGGGTGGTTTGGTGGCGTGATTTGAGTCTTTGTCAATAGTTAGTCTTTTCATTGATATGGGGGAAAGTCTAACAAATGTATATGAAAATGCTGTAACTGTGCTGGACTAAGAGGATGTAAGCAAGCTGAGCACTCTGCCCTAGAAGGACTACATGTATGGCTCTTGCAAATTACCATCGACAACCCAAAGCTGCCTGAGAGACATAGTGCAAAACTATTAAATAAAGATGTATGCATTTATTAAAAGCTTAATTAAGCTCTTGCACATGCTACATGGGGATAATCAAGGCAAAGCACACTAGACTAAAATGTCTGATTAAAAACAAATAATAATTATAATTTGAGCACAAACACGGCCTCATGATGTGACCTCGCCGCAAACTAATAATATACACACTGTGGCTAAACGGGACAGGTGTGGGGAGGGCGCGCTCAGGAAGAGCAAATTACTGAAGCTGAATGTCGTCACCTTGTCATCAGTGTCACCACAAACTTATGATTATGTGCTGTATGAGTGAAATAAATGTCCGATCAACTAAAGTATCGGCTGCACAGGGGAGGAAAAAAAAGAAGGAAGAGGAAATAGAGGATAGGAGCAGGAATCTCATTTTGTCATTTTCAAAGTGAAGGACAAGATTACAGGAGAACTGGGAGGACATGTTTGTTTTATTTATTCACTTCATTTATTTCATTCATTTAATTATTTGGTGCCATTTTCACAAGCTGCCTAGGGTGCTGCTTAGGCTACACTGTGATCATGGCTTAGCAAAGATGTGATGGATGTTGGAGAGAGACAGAGCAGCCTCAGTAGATGATGATAGGTCAAAGTTGTCATCACGGGCGTAGCAGCCTCCACAATCTGCCTGCATTCATCACAGATCCCCCAGGGTTCCACCTCTTTCAGCTCCATCACTGTGCCGGCAGCGCAGCTGTAACAGCCCACTGTCATCCTGTTTCAGGCAGCAAAGCCAGAAATTCCAGCCAAAGGCCATTCACGATGTGCGGCACTCATTTGGTCGTGACTGACAACTTCAAACCCCGAAAAAGGTGTTTCCTTGTGTTTTTCCCATTTGCAGCATGGCTCAGGTTCCTGTGGGGGGGGTTTGTGTATTCAATGACGTCTCGCCACAGAGAACGCTGGAAGATCTAATCAGTCCTGCTTCACTTCACTTGATCTGCTTCCTCAATGAGGTTGCAAGCCTTGCAGCTGCAAAATGCTTGTTGCTTTACATAGGCTGCCTTGTAAAGTAATTGCAGCTTCTTGTAAGGGGAAATATTTGTCTTAGGGCCTTTTTTTTTACCGCTCTCTACAGATCTTCTGCTTATTGGCGATCAGACATAACATTTTGCTGCCCAAAGTGAGCATTTACATATGTAATGGATTCACCGTTATCATGTTGCAACCTCATCTGTGTAGTCTTTCCCTTTTCTCAGGACACTACAACCACATGTTCCTTTGATCAGGTGCCAGCATGTTTGCAGAGCTCTGATAGAAGGGACCTGCAACATTAAGGGGAATTACGATATGCTTCAGATAGCGTCAGAAAATGTTTTATTAAGACCGTCAAGATTTTTTTTATGCAGCTTGAATCCCCTTGGGACGGAGCTCCAAGTGCAGCATGTTCTATATCACGTAGAGCATCCTACCCTGCTTTAACTCTTGGATCAGGCAGAGCAATGATGCTGCACATCCCGTCAGCTGATCAGTATCAGATGACTCAACAAATCATGGCATAATCTGACAAACTGTTCTGACCACATATACAAACACTTTCCCCTGCTATATGCTGCTGTTCGTGCCGATTCGTCCCCTCAGTCTCCTCCTGTTCTAGTTTCTCACTACCATGCTTTCGTTGGCATCTCTGGCATTGAGCATCATGTATATTCCATATCTCAGTGATACAGTATGTGTCTGCTGGATTTTGTTAGGTACACCCCTTGGGATATTTTTATGTGCTCCACTCAGAATCTCACACTGTTTGGATTCACTTGGGAAACACCCTCTGGCACATTTCTGATAAATACAATTGCATATTCATTTGTCGCAAGAAATGGTCCTAAATCATTTACCAAACTCAAACGCTTTGACAGCGATCGCAGGCGCTGCTGTCGGGAATGTGCTGCGGTATGTCCTTTTCATTACCAATAACAAGAACATGAAGGCAGCACTGTAAAGAGGCTCCTGGTGGACATTACAGCCTATACCCTGCAGAGGAACACAGTGCTTCATTTAAGCTACTTAACCAGCAGCTGCATGAGAATACATGGAAGCAAAAAACAGGCGTGCTTATGAAAAATGGATATAAAACAAAATCTGTCCATTCCTTTTGAAAAAGCAATACCTCTAAGTAAAACAATCCATTGCATCATTTGGCTTCTCTCTCCCTCATTTGGAGGTAACTATCTCCCTCTCTGTATTTCTCTCACTCCCTCACACACACGCACGCACACACACAATTATACACAGACACACAAACACATTTAAATAAACACATGCGGTCAAAGTCGAGTACATGTCGGCACGTACTGCTGCAGCACTTTCACAAAACAACATAATGTGGCACAGAGAGCTGGAATGGGGTGATTTTGTGTGAACCGCCTGAACAAACAGCCCATACCAAGAGGAAGTCCCATCACGGGGGTCAGGGTTTTGTTAGCACAGACCAAATATGAGAGTGAGACCAGCGTATCAAAACAACCAGACAATGGATTCTCATTCTTCTGGGGGACAGGAAATACTTCTGCGAGGAAAGTCTGTGTGTTTTCCAAACAGCCACCTTATTTCACAAATGAAACTAACTGTTGTTAGTACTACCTGCAGTTTATTAGGCACGAGCACAATCGAATGCAATCAAATACAATGGCCCTGCCATAAATGTTATCATTGTGAAGCTTTTCAGATCCAGTTGTTGACTTTTTTAGAGAGCTGATTAACCTTTTTTGTCAACTTTCAGGCTGTAGGCAAAATAATCTCACTACAAGGTGCATTAGTAACTGCCCCCGAAGCTTTCAGTCATATCACATGAGTTGGCCAAGCTGTCAATTAAATAGATGTTCAAATTTCTGCCTTTTGAACATATTAAGGACTTATCATTTGTGTAGGTTTAAAAGCTGAGTTTTAAAGTCCATTTTTATCTTCATATCTACATATCTTTATGATGTTGTTGGCAAATTGGTTTTTATTTGAATGATATGGGGATATCGTGTTGTTTTTCCCTGACCCAATGCCCTCTGATGTTCTCAGACATCATCATCATCATCTGATCTGCAGTACCCTCCTGTCTCCCTCCGAGCCTCTCTCGCTATGTGTCTGTGTGGTGTGTGATAGTCTGAGTGGAGAAAGGTGTGCAAGCCACTGCATACTATCCTGTGTAATCAAGTGCATGGATACTCCTTGAAAGTGGGTTTTCTTCCTTCGTTCTCAAGGCCAAAACGCATAGAAAAAGCTACTTTTTGACAAATATCACCATGTACACGTGGATGACTCCTACAAAGACTAAGCTTTGCCGCATCCGCGCTGCTGGATCATAGACTCTGCTCTGCATAGCGTTGCTATGCTTCAAGCCAGTTATTCACCACTTTTGCTGTTCTGCATCTAGTTATTGTCTGTTCTCCGAGACTAATCCTATTTCTCCTCCCCCTGCAGTTCCATCTGCTCTGCTTCGGTCCCCGCCTCCCGTCCCTTCGTCTCGTCCGCCTTGCTCCCCTGCCTCAGACCCCAGCTCAGCCCAGCAACCCCCCGGATTCCACTCTGGACCTGCTTGGCTCTGCTACCTATTCTGTTGCAATTAAAAAACCTCAAATCTCATACCTGCCTCTGTGTGTCTGTCTGCACTTGGGTTCAACAGTTAGCCACTTAACAGCTTGATAACATTACAAGCTCCTCTCTCACTGCAACATGGTGTTGTGTTCCATGTAATGACTATTCATGCATAACGTGACTGGTTTCTGTTTGCTGCCGAAATAAGTCAGATGAAATGTCAAATGTTCATTGGCAACAAAAAACTCTCTGAAGAGAGTGAACTTGGAGGAATGAATGGACCTTTGTCTCTATGGGGACAGTGTGGGTCAATGACGGAAATATGATCCAATCAGATTATTTTTCTGGATGTCTACAAACATCTCAACACGCGAGATCGTGGAAACTCGACCACAACATGAAAACAGGTGTGACTGATTCATTTATGCACAGCACCGGCACCATCATCCAGATGTTGTTTCCAGGCATCTTTTATGAAGTGTGTTTTCCTCTGTTTGTAAATGTCAGATTTTCATTCCTGCCTGAATCATACATGAGAAAATAACATAAAGAATCCATGAAAATGCCCTGATGCATAAAACATATGACACCTAATCATTTATGAAGGGTGGATGATTTTAGCAACTTGTCATGCAGCATTTCCTTTGAATTTACTGATAGACATTCTGTGTAAACCTGCAGATGTGTGCTCATCATGAAGCTCACTGATCCATTGATATGAGAATGGTGCATGGCATTCACATTTCATGACGTGCACACAGCAAATGTGTAAATGTATTTATTGTATATGACAATTCTGACAGGTGATCACTGTTAGAAAAATACAAATTTCATCACCACATGTCAAAGATGCTGTATAACTGTCACCTACTCTTGTGCTTTCAGTGAGCATACAGTATGATCATGAGCTACCGAAGTAAAATGCAGATCACATCAAAGAACTGACTATGCACAGTAAAATATGAAAGGCATGTGTGCTATGGGCAGTAAATTGGATTCCAGAGGCTAGGTATAATCTGCATTTAAAGCAACTGTTAAAAAGAAAAGTAAACTAAAAATTGAGCCAAATTCAACAGTAACAATCTTGGTGCATTGTCATTGTTTGATCAATACATAGAAATGGGATTGTTACAGCAAAAAAAGTTGCGATTAACTAGGTTCAACAGTTATCACATTCATAGAAAAAGTTATAATCCTTAAGATTTTCATGTAATCAAACTCAATGTTTGATAGACTTTATGGGCAGCCCTTTTTCTGCAATCGCCATTCAATGTATTTACATTCAGTCATCAACTTTCTCTGTCATAGTTCTACATGTCGGAGGCGGGGTCCGCCAGTCCTGCTATGGATTAAAACTGCCTTTAAAGGGGGAAGGCTGCATGCATGTAATTCAGCGTTACTGCTCGCAATTTTATCTCATTGATATCAACCTTCACTGTTCACTCTCTTTATACTGTATTACTGTACTTCTGTTGGAAAGCAAATGCAATATTTGCGTCACCAAGATACAAAACAAGACAACGGCAGATCAGTTTTAAAACACTGCAAGGATTAATGAAACAAGAGGGCCAAGACAGGCTGCACAGCTTCAGCTTCTCAGCAGTGTAACCAACTCCTGTTACCGTGCCCTGCCGTTTGTGTGGAAAACTACTGGCCCTGTGTTCAGCATGAATATATTTTCATTCTGATTAATTCTTCATTTAAATGTGAGTTTGTTTGGTTGTACTGTAAAAACAGATACGCCAGTTGCTCCTCGACTGTAATGCTGCTGACAAAGTAGCTGCTCGAGCCTTGTTATGATATAGTATTAAACCAGCCAAGAGTGAAATCTCAAGGATTATAACTGTAAGTCTTTTGAAATATTACTAAGTCATTCTTTGCATCCCACATTGCGTGTTCTTCGATACAGTCAATAGATTTGAGGGTTTTAGCAATGTGCTGCAACAGAGTGGTTGGAGGCCGCAGTGAAACATTGCAGGACTTTCCAATGGAAACAAACACTTAACAGGAAACAACAGCTCACTCAGTTGGAGAGGTAGGTAGAGACGGCTCTCTGACGCTCTGCATTATAACACTGAGTCTGTAGCACTGAATTTCACAAATTACAGTAACAGGTCAAACTGAATAAACAAAGTACAATCAGTTACAACAACATAATCTCCATCGTTAAAGTCATGCATCAGTGGAATATTTGTATGTACATTCTTCAAAAGGTGACATAGATGACCTATGTGCCATCTGACCAGTGTTGGTAGTTGAAGAAGAGACCCCAAGACAGCGTAAACATACATCTTACATACTGCCAGTCTTGTTTTCTGGAAAGCACCCTTTTCTGCCAGTTGAGCTTCCTGTTCCTGTTTTACTGAAATAAGAAAGGACGAATGAGGACACGACATGAATATGCAAGGAGTTAGAGGAGTACAGCTCCCAGTGCTGACAGTCTGTCTTTATCTTCACTTAGAATTTGACGGAGTTGGCAAATGCAGATATGACCTGCTGTCTTCCTTTTGCTGTTAACACAACATTAAACAGGACGTGCCCAGAGAACCACAGTATCCCAGCCTGATCCACTGAGGCAGTGAAGGCATTATAGTTCTTCTGAGTCACTGGGCATCTCTGTCTGTCCCCACACTGCATGGATGAATGCACCTGGGAAGACTTTGTCCCCTAATTTTATTTGTTGGATTGCAGCTGAACCCTGACTTGTCTGGAACCACTCAGTTCAGCACCGGCGCCGTTTCACGCTTTATTTATAATTCAAACAGCGCCACTCTGCCGTGGGTGAGCATAGACTTTTTTTTTGTGTGTAGATACAGTAAACCAGCTGTTGAGAGTCATTGATCTGTCATAACATTAACCAAACCGGACTGGTAGAGCTGGAATATGAGAAATGCAGTTGGTAGGACAATATTACAACACAGATTGCAGGGATGTGAACTGATTCATTACTGGGATATCACTGTGCAATATGCATTATGCAACTGTGTGTTTGTGTGTGTGTGTGCGTGTCTACTTTAAACCCCTGCATCCTTTTCAGTGCCAGTGGAACCCTTGTTTGCCATGGGCCCAGCATACCAGGACAGCGAAAAGTATAACAGACAAACAACATCAACAATGAACCAACAACAAATGGATTCCATTCACATTTCAATGGAATAGCAATCAGGGTCACTCTAGCGTGGCAGCCTTCCAGTGCCTGATCAAGACCTGCAAAATAAACAGACAGCAAATAAGGCTTTTGTCAGAGGAACTGTAATACTCCTCTCTCAGTGAAGAATTTCAATGCAATATCCGTAATGGTACATAACGCGTGATTTGCTGACATAACTGCTGATGTAAAGTTATTAGCTATCTTGGCCACATGAATTAGAAAATTGTTTATGCGTATCCAAAAAGCCATTCACATGACAGATGTTTTCTGTTCACATTTATTTACCACTGTTTTACTGAAGCTTACTGTTCACTCTGTAATGCCTGGTTACCAAACAATCAAATTATAAATCAACAAACAACCACCTGATGAGGAGTTTTGGCTGAGCTGAATGTATATACCATTATCACAAGCACGAATGGATCTCCTCTGTTGCTTGGTCTACGACTCTGGCTGTGAGTGCTCATTTCCTGAGTTAGAATAGCCACTCATACAATACAGGTGGTTTAATGATACAGTTCCATCTAAGATCATAAATGCTTCCTGTTACTGCTGCCATGCCGGTCAGGCTTTATGTTCCCCGCACCACACATTATGCACGAGGGTGGCAGATTTACCGCTTGAAATCAGTTTTTAAAAAAAAACAATTCTGCTTTATTTCAGGCAGACGCAGCCAGTTTCTTTTTTCCAGCTGCACGGACACCAGTCGACGTCATACCTCGGCAAAGAGAGTCATAAACCTGCCAGTCCACTGTGTCAGTGCCGTCTCATTTCGTGGTCAAATCAGCCAGAATACATGAGCAACATCCAGTTCGGCTTCCAAGGTAAAATGTTGCACTGACACACGATCCTCCAGTGGATCGGCAGGTCTATTACACACTTCAATGTCCAAATCCAAAGCTGGACAGATCTGCCATGCCAAGTTACTGATTCTGATTGGGCAATCGCTGTTCAGGGGAGGGACTTTTTGTAAAAAAGAATAATGGTCAATTCCTGGGCTGCTGCACTGAGACCTTTAATCAAATTGCTTTTTCATATTTGTGCCGTAATTTTGCAACAGAAATTCTGTAATTGAAACCTCTGTTTTATTATGGGCTGCATTACATGAACACATAACATGTACAACACAAATTTTATTAACATGTGCTATTTGGTTTCAAATTAAAATATATTTAATATCTATGTGAGGGTAATTTGTTTTTAATTCATTTATGAGATGGCTATTTTTTAATACTCACCACTCATACCACAGTGGGCAGAAAACAATCATATTAGTGTGCACATAAATACATAATTTTACATGATTTATTTTTCAATAAAGAAACAGTCCATGGCATCTGCTAATCTAATTATTTCATTAGCCTTACAATTACAGCCAGCCATATAAGCATTTAAGTAACTCTGGAGATGCTATGGCAAAACATATTTCTAATTTCTGTTTCATTGTATCAGTGCCACAAAGGGAGACCAGTTAAAGCACTTGAACCTGACGATGCTTTGTTCACGCATATCCACTCTCTATATTAAGTCTTTTCAAGAGGGTATGATAGTAATTCTGAGTGCAATGATACACTTCCTAATGGCGCTATTTGAAAGTTCAACACTCCTACATCTCCCTTTGAGGGAAGATATGAAAGTTTCAGAGGCGATTAATCTTAGCTGGAGAATGAGAACATCATTCATTAAATCATCAAATATTTCAGCCAGGAACCCATTAAGTCCACTAAGTAATTCAAAACACTGTGAGGCTCTTCATAAAACTGCATTTAGCTGCCACCCTGTGACGTGGTTCAGTGTAACTCAGTGGTGGGAACATGACTTAATTCCTGATTTACAGTTCAGCTCCAATTCTATCAAAGCACTACACCCTCAAACTGGCCAGGTTTTCAGGTTTTACTCGTACAGAGAAGCAGCAGGTTTTGAGAACATTGCAAATAAACACTCTCCCAGTAAATGATTAATAATAAATTACCATTACTATATCGTGGAAGTGTGTACGTTATGTCGTACTTACTGTGCTATCTTGCAGTTGGTTGTTCTAACAAACCGTCCTGTGTAGTGTATATTACACCTGACCACGTTGTTGGTAAAGTCGGACTCCAGCACCAAGAATTTGGGATTAACCTGGAGCTGAGAGACGAAGGACAGAAGGCCTGTTACTCTTCACCATGATCACTACATTTCAATCGTATATGGGCCCCATAACGCTTCAGAGAAGAACACACTGAACACAACACTGAACACAATCATTTATGAGTCATTCTGTGTCAAATCAGATACAGGTTTTTGTTTACATTTTAGATTTTTTTTTCAAACTCTACAGTTTGTGCTATTTGAAACCAAAAGCAAATTCTGTAAAATATTTTTGCTGAATTTTGAGCATTGGGAATTTTGTCACTTTCACACCATAAAACATGAAGACCAACCAGTCTACATTAGATCCAAATGATCAATCGGCACAAGCAGATGTCATGTTTTTCATTACTGGCCCTTGAAAATGTAAAAATGGGTGGCTTTGGGTGGTCATAGTCATGTGGATGTTTCCATATTTCTTGTGAAAAATACAGTTTTGATTGATTTTGTGCCAAATTTAAGGGGCTCTAACATCAACAGAATCAGAGATTGTGCCAAGCCAAGGTTGCAATTTGGTGACATTTTGAGATGCCAAAATGGTGATTTGGACTCAATCCCAGGACAATGAACATTTGTGTGAAAAGGGGTCCAAATGCGAGCATTTTGTTAGTCAAGTCACAAGTTCCTTCCATGCTGACTTCAAGTTTAAATTGTATTTAATATTAATTTAAAAAAGATAAGAGCTATTTTTTGCCCAATCGGCTACCCATGCCTAGATCAGTCTTGAGCAACTGAAGTGACAACTCGCAATAGATTTAATGTTTAATTAGACGCACCATGGCGCTGTAATAATATGGGCAGTGAGGTAGAGATTAAAGCTGCACTACAGGCATCAAAGGAAAATTGAGCAAAAGGTGATTATTCCTCAAAGGATTGTACATTCACTTATTTACAGAAAGAAGTGGTCAAAAGTAAACATGAAGCCACAAAGAGCTGCAACGTATAAAACTCCAGATGAGTGGAATTCTAAAAACTTCAATAATTGGTTTATGATCCAGATTAATTTGTTTCGGTGGCCTAGGCTGTCCCTTTCTTCAATGACTTGTGGCCCTGTGCTGTCCACAAACTTGCCATGTCCACGCACACCTGATTTTCACTGGACTCTTACCTTAAGTATGTAGTTTCCAGGCTGGATGTCCGTGATATCGATCCACTGGCAGTCAATGTCAGCATTGTATGTGTCATAACAGCCCGGGCTCAGGCCCTGAAGAAGCAGAAAGGAGGAGAGACGCTCATGAGGAATACTGATCTGAGTCAAAAACAGTTGCAATTTGATTAAAAAAGTTAATATAATATGTTGCAATGAACATAAGCAGGACAGTGAATAAAAGACATATGTTCATGAAACAACCAGAAAAAAACATCTCATCACTGCTAGGCTAAGTAATAAATAAATAAAAAAACAGAAACATTAGTCAATAAGAGCATAACTGCAGTGGATGTATGTCGCCCCAGTGGTTGATGAGGCATGTGGTGAAAGGAATTGTATTATGAGTCATGTGGGTGACACATGAAGGTGAAAATCGATGGATTTCAAGCTTTTGTTTACTGTGTTACCTGAGTGTGAGCTGTGCAGGCGTAGCGTTTCAGGTGACCAAAATCACAGGTGGTGTCCTCCAGACAGAAGCTAGCCTTGTGTCCCTCTGCCACCTTACGGCCGGTGCTGACCTCCAGCAAATCATAATGGCTGAACTCATCCATGCTGTGGTAGTGCCTGCCGGAACAAGCGAAAGACTGTGCATGTGGTCAGGTGGTTAATGATGGTAAGAGTTTCAGTTCGTTCCAGTGTCATCTGTTATGCCACGTGTGCTGAGGAAACAGTGTTTATGCAGAAACTGTGTCAGCTTATCAAGTTTTTAAGCTTCTATTGCAATTACATGACCACTTCAATTTGGCTCATCAGAGTTAAAGTGGGACTCGGAGAAGACAAACAGTGAATTTATAGGCTGTATATTCAACCTATTGACCTCATCTGTTCTCATTTTTGTAAGTGATGTTACACCTTGACTGAACACATCATAAAGTATCAAAGGACAATGGATACTAATTAATGGCAACAATAAAGTATTGCTGAAGCACAACATTAACACCCTAATGATGTATGAATGTAGCTAATTAGCTTCTATCAGTCTGCAAGATCGGAGGTGTTTGTCTGAGCATGTGCGTTGCTGTGTGTGCATTCATGTGTGTGTGTGTGTGGGAACTTGCGGTTAAATTTATATGTATGTGCACATGTCTATGTGTTGTAAACTTGTGTGTGTTGGTTGCAGTGTGTTTGTATTTGTTTGCACAGCTTTAGCAGCTTAGGAAAGCCTCGATGCACATGGCCACTGATCTTTTCAGCCGAATCCGAATATGAACCAAGTGCCTCTAAGTGAGTGACTCTGTCAATGAGCTGGTCCATTTGAAGTCATCTGCAGTATTAACTGCTGTATGACTTGGACCTCTCCCAAATATCAAAGTGACCCAGGATACTTCACATTTTAAAAGCCTACCATTCACATAATTGTGGCACATGCTAACAGGAGAATATTAACATGAATAAGGATTAACAACATTATTCCATGTTCATGGAAAAAAGCTCTATTTTGGTGATGTGGGGCGCTTTGTAGAACATAAAAACAGGCTGTGGTAATTTGCTAATTCTTTCTGACACATGAAAACAGAACTAAAGACTGGGAAAGTTGTGGAACGCTCCAAAAACACCTGTTTGGAACATTCCACAGGTAAACAGGTTGATTGGTAACAGGTGATAGTATCATGATTGGGTATGAAAGGAGCATCCTGGAAAGGCTCAGTCGTTCACAAGCGAGGATAGAGGGAGGTTCACCGCTTTGTGAGCACATGATTGTATAAAGGATGTTACCACATGGGCTCAGGAACACAATTCATTTGCAGATGATTGTATTCTGTTTTTGGTAACGTTTTACACAGCGTCCAAACATTTTTGGAGTCAGAAGTCAGCATATGGCAAAAACTACCCTTCCAACGACACATGTAAACTTAGCTTTTCTATAACAAAAGGAAGTGCTGACAGTCAACTTTAAGCTAGCTGGTATGCTGTTGGTGGAGCAAATAAGATATGGAATCATGTGACTGCGGCAGAGGCTGCGAAGCACTGCTCAACATGAAGCACGGCTGTCAGGACATTACATCACTCATCAGGGGTGTTAGCAGTTAGCATTATGGTCTGTGCTAGTAAGATAGCAAAGCTCCTACAGTGTGTACAGTTTTCTATGTACACGTTGTTGAAAATGTATTAGCCACACAGGTAAACCTATTGCAGTCTATAAACCCTCCCTTTACAAAGTTCAGAGTGGTCTGTAACTATTGTATTGTACCATACGCAGTACATCTAAGAATATTTATGTTCATACTGACAAAATACTCGTGTCTACAACATTACATAACCACAATTCAAGACCAAATCAAAGTACAACCTCCAAGATGAACACAAAGTTGAATCACCTCTGACTCAATCTCAACAACAGCTGAACATGATCAGTCTCACAAAGTGTGCCTAATTTACTGGGAGTCACTGAAGATAGCAACAGTATCTCAGTGGAATGAACAAGGCAAGTCATCAGCCGATACATTTCCTCATTCGTGTTACATGAGCACGCTATTTGGACATATTTTTGATAAAACAACCACAGAGATAAAAGTAAAGCTCCAGTTACTGATTAGGAAGTCATGAACAACAACTCACAACTACGAAGTGAGAAGGCAAAGATTAGCCACATAACTATTCCTAACGTTCTGACAACACAGGGAGAGAGAGCTGATGAGATATAAATGTTTTTAATCCATCACACTAATGATTAGATTAGGAGGAAAAACCTTTTGAAACTGTTTATCCCATTAGCTGCACTTTGTTTTGAAGATTCTTTTACAAAAACGGCCTACGGCAATATGGCAGTATATTCCTACAGGGGACAATCGACTGAAATAATACATTACAACAGCACTTGTTGAAAGTATTTATTTCAAGGATACTTTGATTCTTAAGTCGCTCCATACAGCATACTTAGGTGGTGTTGTCTTTAGTTGTCGTAGCAGGTGAGGTAAGCACTGGATCTCTTACAGTCGGACAAACTCAGACTGTATAAATATTGCCCCTTCGTCTTACTTCATGGCCAGCGTTTCAACATAGCAACAGCTTTTACTGAAACAGTCATTAAAGATTGAGGGATGACTTGGAAGGAAAACTGGGTACTTTCCACTGATGGAGCAAGTGACCATCCAAAGACTCATTCTTTCCAAAGGAGAGGCAATCAATTACAAGGTGCTAGCAGGTACAAACCTGTCTGTTGTTCTCACTATCATTATTGGGACCACGGGAATAAATTATTCCTCTCACTCTGTTATCTTGCAAATGTGCATGCCTGTGTGTGTTCATAGGCTCGCTTTTTTACGTGGGGCAACATGGGCACACACGCATTTTGTGCAATACGTGAGCGGGCGTCACATATGTGTATAAACTAGGGTGTGAACTGCAGGGTGTGGAAGGCTGAAACACAGCTTCAGTTTGTATTCCTGAAACTGGCATTCATTACAGTGGCAGTCTTGAGATGATTATCTGCAGTATATGTGTGTCTGTGCGAAATAGAAAGAAAGAATGCGGGAAGCGGAGGAAAGATTGGGAGTGGGAGGCACTGGACTATGAAGTGCCTGGAAGGGTCCCCTGCCTCCTTGGATTTCCTGGATCCTCTCACTGACTATGTCAACTGTGGAGAATGTGGTGCTGTAAGGACACATACAGTAGAGGATTTAACAAGAATGACTTGTAATCGTAACATACAAAACATTACAGTCCGTCTTCAAAGCCATGAGTCATTTTCCACTTGTGTTGCAGCGAACAAGACTTTGAAGGTTTCTCAGACCACAGCTGGAGTTGTAAAACACAGAGAACTACACTAGGTTCTTTGAGAACTATTTAGCAGTGGCCTGACATTTGCCTCCCACAAAGTGTAACCAGGATATGAAGACATAATGTCCAAGCACCTGCACAAATAGCAGCCATGATCTTTGACCACACAGGTCACGCCGTTTAATAAAGTTCTCCCACGAGAGACTGAGATAAATAAAGCACAAATTGAAGAACTCTATTATTAAATTTCAGCACCAAGTTCTCCCAAATAAGAAGAGCATTTTAATGACTTCCACATGTTTCTCACATTGGTTGATATGGAGGATAGTAACACGTGCAATTGTGTGTCCTAATTTGTGTAAAAAAGCATACAGAATTGCAACATTTTCACAGCCCATGATACTCGAGAGGATTCTGCTCCCTTCTCTTCTTCCGATACTCGAGTGAGACGGATAGGGGTGAACATAATGAAAAGCCAAACCGTCAACTACACAGCGCATTCAACTGAAATGTAAGTTTATTGTGAGAATCTGGGCTGGAGAATTTCTTCCCCTAAAGAGATTTCTTTGTTAACAAACACTCTGTCCCAGTAACCCATATCCACGCCATCATACTTTAGCAGCTGTGTGATCTGGTGTCACAGACTGACAAGAAAAATGGATTGATTTGTCATTCTGATCACACAGCCAGTGGAATGATTGCCTTGGCTCTCTGCCTCCTGGGAACCACTGTGCAAATGCAGACTGATGTCAGACAGCAACAACACTGCCAATCTCCTAACGGCCAGTCCACATTCCTCTAAGATGAGGATAGTAAAGCATGGCCTGGCAGTGGCGTCAGCGGGTGGACTGGCTGAAACTGAGATAAAAGAGAGTCCACATGGAATATAATGTCATAAAACAATGACATTACCACCTCAGCAGTACCCCAGGGAAAGGCCACACCTGGCTTGCCAAATCAACTAAAATCTGCCACTGAGAAAGACGCAATAAGAAAACAGCTTCCTGAACAGATCAAACCCACAAGCTACATGCCATTATCTTTTTATTCACTTTTTGAGTATATTGTCCATTTCCTTGGGGGCTGGCTCTCTATGGCACTCCATAGGTTTGGTCCATCTCCCCTCTTAAAACCATGAAACTGAAACATCCTTTCTTGGCAAACAAGGGGAATTCTAGTCTCTTCCTGCAGGATGATGGTGTAGGGCACAAAGGAGATATTACAGGACATTATGACGCCCATGCTTTCATCTTAAGGCAAATGACACTGACATGAGCCAAATCAACTTACTGGACTCTCCAACATTTTAGGCTGTTGCTAAACAGTAGGTGTGTGCTGGTATGGACCAATAACTACACAGTGTTTTACTTCAACAGAGAAATTTCACTACCTGTAAACCCACCATGAACCCAGGCATGCAAAAAGATAGGGCCAAGGTAATCCACATCGGTCGGGCTATCGCCAAAGAAATGGTAGCTGCACCTGGTAGACCTGGTATTAGTTTGAATACCAGGTCTACATCCAAAACCATTCACTAGTGAGGTGTTTTCTTCTACTGGCATCCAATGACATATAGTGGGCTCCAGCCAGCTGGGCTACTTAGGTTGGGTAAGTTGAGCGCTACTGCTCCTCTGCAGTACAACTTCAGTTAGGTTCAAACAAGAGGCATTCAGCGCATGCACAAACGAATCATTATCAGATTTTCAAAGTGAACGAGTGTTTGTCACCCTTCTATTCTACATGTACATAACAGCCTCGAATTGGGCTCAGCTGATCAGCATATACCAGCCTACGTGTAAAGACATTAATCACATACAGAAAATAAATACACTCTGTGAGACTAAAATCAGACTGGCATACAAACGTTTGTAGACTAGCTCCCTGGTTACCACAACCAGCTGACATGTAGGCAGTAAAGCAGAGCTGATTGGGTGAAGTCTGTTCTGTATTAAGTACTTACTGATGACAGCTATGCCACTCCCAGGTATGACGTGGCCTGTTAGGCATGAAGTCAGCAGTCCCCTTGTTCTTCACCCTCTGTGGGAATCGCAGCAGGACCCTTACATCATAGTCGGTGGTCTCAGGGCCATAGGCGGTGCTGAATGGCGGACACATACGTTAAGATGAAAAACAGTGAGAGAAACTGCACAAGTGGTCGCAAAGAGAATGTCGGCATGTCTGTTTCTCATAACTAAGACAAGGAAGGAAAAAAGAGAAAAAAGGGCAAGACTGGAAGGGCTCGGAGGCAGGGGCATATCTGCTAAATAATTCATTTCACAGATTACAACCATCTCTCCAAACGCACCGTTTCAACACGGGGAGGGGGAACATTCTGTTGCACGATTCACTTTTGTGTATGAAAAAGGAGGCACAACCTCAAGTTCACAATACCAGTGAAGATCTAAGCCATTCGTCTTGTGGCTGTTGTTGACAATGGAGTGTATGGCAAATTACAACAGCCCATCTGTCTGTGATTGCTGCAAACTCAGACAGGATATGAAAGGGCTTTGAGGGATGGCTGTGCTTGTGATGGGAGGAGGGCAAATAGAGCAGCCATGGGGACAGCACACTTTCATCATTTCAATAGCGTCCTTAGTGCAGAGGCAGCCAAAGGGCCCAGGCCCAGGGCTCAGGGGATGCTCCTCACCAACACAGAGAAATGAAAGTAACTAGAGCCTGATTCCCTGAAGGTGACCAGGATTTACTGTAGATCACTAAGGTTGTGCTGTTTGTCAACTTTTTTTTCATTTTTTTTCTTTCAGTTCATGTTAGAATTGTGGAAGGTTCACTTGTTGATCGATGCTAGCCAAAGGGGCAGCAGCATATAAAAATGTCACCTTTGATAGTGATCAGCATTTTGTTGTTAATGCATGTTTGCAAGCAGGGTACAACCTGGACTATCAGAGGGCAACATTAGGACAAGTTACCTCAGCTGAATATTTTCAGAGTGTGCTAACCCCTGAGCCATGAAGCTAGGCTTCAGATAACCATTTAAATGAGCACATCTGTCACTAAAATGAAAACTGAACCCACAGGGCCAAGAAGATTTGAAAAAGTGAAGAGACACATAAATAAATAAGCAAAAGCCAGTAGAGGACGTGAAGAATTGGGTTTACCTTGACAGACATTTTTCTTCAGCAGCGCAGCGGAGAGAATACATGTGGGCCCTCTGGATATATGTGGAGGCCTGGACATAGTTGGGATCAGGAACCAGGTCAGGCAAACCTAAAGGGACACACACACTGCTCACCCTATATTGTCATTCATCCTTGTTTCAAGAGGAAAAAGTAAACAAAACTGCTCCACATAGTGAAAACAAAAGAATAATTATGGGATCAGTCAAGGGGAAATTTTAAACTCAGACACGATATTATATACACCATATTTAAACAATGTTATTAAGTGTAGTTAAAGATTGCAAACTACATTCACAGTACTGTTATTATGATTTCATTTAGCAATCCAGACATGAGTGATGGGCAATCTGTAACGGGTCATCTTTTGATCTCTTTGAAATCCATCCCACCCCAACACTGCCAGCCCACAAACAAAACTCTTCTGCATATTTGTCATCAGTTTCTTGTTACCTGGTATTAATGGCAGGGGGATATGATTGCCATCAATGCAGCGAAGGAGGCCCACAGTTCAAGACTGGGTCACTCTAGAGAGAGCCACTGGCCACTAATGACTGTGCATTCCAGATTATTAGCATGGTTTTCTAATGAGAATAGGCCTCTCAGACAGGGGTGAGTTTGGGGTGAGAGAACACTTACATTTGGGCCTCTAGTGTGCAAAATCGCAGAGATCTGAGACATATATAACTGCACTTGCAATATATTAACTTCCAGTGTTGAGAATAATTTGCCCCTGACCAAATCCATCTTGTCTTTCGGGTAGAAATGTTTTTACCAATAATTTCCTGCCCTCTTTGGTAATGTGATGTGATCTTGCATGACGCTAATCTTAATGTGAATGTGTCACTTCAGCTTAAATCTAAGTACAGTAGGATGACTAGTCATATCTGTTGGGGATAAGGCTAAACTTGGAGACATCTGAACTGCACTATCACAGGAGTCCTCGTTGCAGTGCAGCCTGTGCTTTTCGTACTTTGGTTTCTGCAAACAAGCGACAGAGATGAAGAGATGTGGGAAGGCATAGGTGCACTGAGATAGAGCAAGAGAGCCAGACAGAGACACAGAAAAGGGGGAGAGTGTGTGTGCCAGGGCAAAACAACAGCGCTCTCACACCACTGCTGTTTTTAAAGTGGGCCACTGACCAGGTCTGTCAGAAAAACTGAGAAACGAGTGCAAAAAAAGAGACAAAACAAAACAGCAGCCCTGACTTGTCAGAGTGAATGTCTGTCTGTCCCGTTCCCAATGAAGGCCATGCCAGCGAGGGTCTCTGGTGTAGCTTATCAGCCATCTCTGTTAAGCTCACAAAGGCCAGACACACTTTAATGTGAGCTTGTCCAAGCAGCAGAAAGTCAAGCCATCTGACCTCTAAGCCTGAAAGCATTCATAAAATCACAAAAATGATGTACAACCTTTAATTTCTCCGCCGGCAAGCTTAAATCATGGAAAGGAAAATAGATGATGAAACAATGCACTGTTATCTTTTGATTTTGGACTAACATGAAGGGCTTTAGTTAGGATCAGTTCATGGAAACCAGATAGGACGTTTCCTATTTTATATTTGCCCAGCGTTTAACATCCAGGTGAGTCCTCCTTCTCTGGCCACAAGTTTAAGCAAGGGCTTTGCCTTTGCGGGCCTTCTGTAAACATCCCATCTGACAGCCCTCTCTGAGGCAGACGTATAGGACGGGGAAGCTTCCTGGAGCAGACCATGTAAACACTGTAAGACCAGTGTGAAACGCTGAGGTTTTCCAACAGCACTCTCAACCCCATTTTTTTTCCCCTTTTTTTATCCTCACCCCAGGAAGGCTTTGTTCTCTGTCCTCTAATCTTTTGAAATGTGAAATTGGGTCTCTTTCAGAGGGATAAAGTGTATTGAGAAGCCAAAGCTGATCAGCCCTCGACAGCATGTGACAAAGCCACACATTACACTCTAAGTGGGGCACGGAGAAAAGAAACTAAATCTTGCCATGCTTCTTATACCATCTAATATCGCATAATAAAAGACATGAGGGCTCCCTCTCTAGATCGTCTACAGGCTATAGGCTGGTAACTGCAGAGGACTGACAGATTGGAATACTTGAAATTAATTGAGGTCATTTAAAAAATCCAACATCAAAACAGCATTTGGTGATAAAGTATATGGTTACTCAACTTTCACTGCTTCTTTCATCTGGTAGTTTTTACTCCCTATGCACTCTTGTTATTACATCTTTTCTAATTCCATGATTATCAATCATTTTACTTTCAGTGGTCAGTTGATATATTGCAGATTAATTTCAGCAATAGTGAAATGCTGAAAGCGTTTCCCCTAATTTGAAGATATCATGCTTAAACTAATGAGAGAAATAACTGCAGCTCTGCCTTGCAGCTGCCTTAATGAATTAATCTGCACCAGTTACGGTCTAATTATTCTCACCTAAGACTGCTTGTGGCTTTGTTAGGGAACATAAGAATAGGGAAGAGTGAGATGAAATGACAATGTGCAGCTACATGTGAAGTTGCAGCACTATGTAGACTTTTTTTAAACCCATCTTTGCCATGATACTTAAATAAAGACAATTTATGATTAACAAAAATACTGAAACACTGGGACTGTCAAAACTGCACTGAGTGAAGACCTTCACCAAGGCTGCACACACCAGGTTAGATTCCTTCCAACAGCAACTAGAGTACTGGCACTGAGCAAGCTGCCCTTATGGTCGTTGTTGATAAAAGAAAAGGTGAATTAATGCACATTTCTATCCAATGCCATTATGCCATTATTAAGAGTTGGTTTGTTGTGATAAACTGGTGGCAGCTGGGGGCCATCAACCCATTGCACGAGAGGAGGGTGCAGCAAGGTGACCAGCCAGTCAAAGAGTGAAAAAACAATGTAGAAAAGACAACTGAAATATTGCATGCATGTTGCTATATCATCCATATATTAGTTTAAGGAACATTATAGCCTCCTTATCACTTAATCAGTCTCCTTAAACCCAATCCCTTCGGTTTTCAGTATACAAGCATGATTCCAAAAAAGTTGGGACGCCATGTAAAACATAAACAAAATGTGATCATTTGCTAATTCTTTCTGACATATACTCCATCAAAAACAGTACAGTTCGCAAATATCTGCTTATTCTGAATTTGATGCAGCAACATGTTTTAAACAAGTTGGGACAGGAGCAACAAAAGACTGGGAAAGTTGTGGAACGCTCCAAAAACACCTCTTTGGATCATTCCGCAGGTAAACAGGTTCTTAGGTAACAGGTGACAGTATCGTGATTGAGTAATGAGAGGGAAAGCACGCTTTCTGAAACACACATTGTTTAAAGGATATGACTACATGTGCTCGGGAACACTTCGTAAAACTGTTGTCGGTAAACAGTTCATTTGCAAATGATCACATTCTGTTTTTAATCATGTTTTACACAGCGTCCCAACTTTTCTGGAATCAGGGCTGTACTTAATTCTAATGCTTACCAGCTTGTCCACACACACTAGCCCTATCTTAAGTTATTTGTGCTTAGTTGTGTTTTAATGCAGTGACCTATCTCAGATTATGACATGGATTGAATTTATTTGTATTATTTAAAGGGCAGCCTGGCCATTGAGGTATACTGTAGATTTATTTTGATATATCAGTGTGTCTTATGTACTTTACTGCCTTTGATAAGACACAACATTGTCTTAATCAACAGTGTTATAAATATGCTTGTCTGTTGACTTTAAGTAAATTTTAAACTTGTAGATCATAGTCGCTATTACAATACTGAAACAGCTTATTGCTGTGCCATGAAGCGGCGCAATAAAAATGTCAGCTTTTTAACAGCTCCCTATGGCCGAATCTTTATCACGATGACTGCTGGGAGGATTAAGGCATCTGCACACATGTTGGCGTTTTGTCCTGTAGAAATGGCCCCCAGCTTTAGTGGCTAATGAATGATGGTTGCAGGGCACACAGCACACTAGCGAGACTGCTGCACTGTGAGGCAGATCATTGAGTAAAACAAAAGGTAAATCTGCATTACTAAGAGGCTGAGAATCTTGTTGGAGGTCCTCATCTCCTCTCAGCTCAGACCAGACACAGCCTCTGAAAGTCAGAACATAGAAAACTTCACGTTTTCACCTGTTTAAGTCATTTTCCCCTCAGCATTAACATTGAGCTCAAGAGAAACCTCTTGCTCCACAGTACAGTGATGTGTTATAAAATCAACTGTCTGCTAAATTACAGAAACCTTCCGTATCGCACATTTTGACACTCCTCATTCTTCCCTTAAGAACTCTCACTAAATATTTCTTTGATTTCTTGTGGTTGAAGCAATGGACCCCATGTGTTACAGGGACTTTCCACGCTCTCCCTCCCCCTCAGAGAGTGGTGAAATACTGTATCCCCCTCCCTTGTTTCCCCTTTCCTGTCCTCAAGCCGAGGAGGTAGCCACTGCACACCAACACCCCCTGTCACCAGCCACCCTATGAGGTCACCACCATTACCACACTCCACATGCCTCGTGAACCACTCTACTTTCGTGTAGCACAGAACTCCCCACACTGAAACACAGAGGTTCTTGTGTGTGTTCTCTGTGCATTGGCAGGGCTCGCTCAACACCTGGTTTCAATAACCGCACAAGTGGGGAAAGATGAACCTTACGACCACTTTTCTTTGTTTGTAAACTGAAAAAGAGGTTGAATTTTAAGCAGCTGTTTCATTCTGATTACTTCAGATCTTCAGCTCATCTGACAAACATGAAAGAAGATTATTGGAAAAACGTGACTGTGTATTTGAAGTTGTGGTGAGGTCTTTACTCCCCTGGGTTTTACATATTTCAAATTCATATGTGCAGCAATAACAGAAATCACATGGAAAGCTTTTCTCTTTTTTTCTCCTTTGCTGCCTCAAAAACAGATATACCCTGGGAGAAAACCAGGAGTTCCTGGTCCAGGAGTTCCTGGTTTTCAGTGAAAATGTGAAATATTTTAAGTGCTTCAGAATTTTCTTGAAAACCACATTGCTCCAAATCTGCATCTATTACTGTCCCACCCATGTGTCACAGCTGCTAATACTATCAAGATTTAGTCAACTTCCTGAACAAAATGAGAAATAAAGGATACATTGTGTTGAATCACAAAACCCAAACCAAAAGCAAACTGTACCTCTCTGTTCTGGCCGGTACACACTCCCGACATTCAGACTGGGGTTCTCAAGGGCAGAGTTTGGAGAATTTCTGCCAGGAGGAATGGGCTGCAGGAATGGAGGCTGAGGTCTTCCAAATGGAGGAAACTGCTCATATTGAGGGCTCCTGACTGGTTGTTGACCAGCTGGTCCTGTTATGTCTACTATTGCGGGAGCGGCCTGGTTGGCATCAGGGGCAGGGACGGCAGGAGCTGAGTCCTCGTTGTAGAGACTGTGGGTGTATCTGTGATCCAGACCATCTGCAAACGGTGGTTGGGCAGCACGTGCAGGCACCACAGGATTGGGCCCGTAGCCATAAGACTGGTAGTAACGGTAGCCATCGTCAGTAAAATCTGAGGGAGAGCCTGGGAGCACTGGAGCCAGGCCACCTGCATACCCTCCTCCAACATACCCCCGTCCAGCACCTTGCCCTCCAACGCCATATCCTCCACCGACAACGGGCTGCTGAAAAGGTGGCTCGTAGCTCCTGACTGGTCCCTCCACAAAACTAGAATCGTAAGGTTGGAAGGGAGTCTGTTGGGGAAATGGGTACTGTGGGTACGAGGGTACATTATAAGAAGATGAAGAAAAGGAAGATGAGGATGATGAGGACGAGGAAGAGCCTGTGGATGGCCTGAAGCGAGTGCTAGAGGATCCTTGGAACTGACTACCGCCAGTGCTGCCTGAAGTTTGTCTCCAGTTATCAGGCACTTGGCCAAAGCCAAAAGGATGCCTTGCCTGCCCACGGACAGTCTCAGAGGATCCTCTTGATGGAGCCTGTCGACGGACATTGCCTCCCTGAGGTCTACGTGAGGACCGTAGACGAGCATCCGCCACAACCACTCTGGGACCTCTGTCCTGGGCAACCGCCCCAGCAGGAACATATTCAGCTCCACTGTTCAACAGGCTAAACACCCGGCCATTGTTCTCCCACTGAATCACCTGTCTCCAAGGAGCGCTGTCCTGCCCGTGGCCCACACCCTGGCTCTGCCCCTGAGTGTGTGTGGCAACCTGAGCCTGCCCCGAGCCCAGCAGGATGAATACCAAACATGCCACAACAGTAGGCAACATACTTTCTCCAAAGACGACACAGCTCACCATCAGGAAAAAAACACTCCAGTCCACTCGTAGTTCAAACTCAAACCACCTGTAGCTCTGTCAATAAAACATGTGTATCCTCCTCCTGCTGGTACAGCTTTGGTGTGAGTGTCGAGACAGATGCAGGGTTGAAAGGCAAGCCTGTGGTTGAGTGCATCTGCAGGTCTTCACTGTAAGCAGTAGAGGAGGCTGAATGTGCCTTCAGGAGCAATCACACCCAGGAGAGCGAAAGTGGGCTTCAGGAGACCCACTGGTGCTGTTACCGTCTGTTAGTGCTGTGAGAATATGTCCTGGCTCCTTGTCGGTCTGCTGGCTCGTCTGTCAGTAGACTGAGCATTGCTCTCTGCCTTCTGGAAAGAAGCGCCTGTGCACTGCACAACTGCAAGCTTCTATTTGCCTGATTGCTTACAATGGGCTGTGAAAAAATCTCAAACTTTTTTTTTCTTTCCTTTTTTTAAGGAGAGGTCCCACATGGCCCTAGTGCTAGTGATGTTTCCTGGCCTGCAGTAGCCAGGGCTCCATGAGGCTGCCAGAGTAAACATTACCATCTGCAAAGGCATTCAGACGTCGGACACATCTCACTTTCAATGGCTTGAATCCTTTTCTCATCTTGTACAAGCATAGATTGGGACAACATGACCTGGTGTTTCAAAGGCTTGTTATGTTGTTGCTTTGCCTTTAAATCTTAAAAATTACAACAACCATGTGCAGATGGGAAATTACCTAATTGGTAACGGGGGCATCCTGTCCCAAAGAACCAGTGATGCAATCCACACAATAAACAACAAGTTCTTTTTGATTGAATCCTACTTTAAATGTAACAAAAACACTGCTAAGGTACAATAAGTCATTGTGAGTGTTGTTAAGTGCACAATGAGCAAATGATTACAATATACTGTCTGGTAATAGGCAATATGACCTCATATGGATGAAATAACGGCACCCCTTCAACACAATTCTCTGTTTATGTTGTGGATATGTTGAGAAAGTGCTCGGTAGACCCCACCCTAAGAAACATCAAACTGAGGTCAATTAGGAAAGTGTTCAAAACCCTCCTCCCACCAAACACACACACACATACACCACAACCTCTCTCCACCCCTCATTCCCCTTGTTGCTTGTAGTACACTGAATGCACAAAAGACATGCATACATGCAGAGCTCCCCAGCAAGACAACACTGTGTGTGCTGTTGTCTGTGAGTAGTATCAAAGCGCCGCTGCACTCTGAGACCCTCATTTACACAAATGTTCTGAGAGACAAGTCATTAGTAAACACAGTCATGTGGGATTTGAAACAGCTTGGTTACTGCTTGCCTTGGTAGAGTGCACGCAGACAGAATCTGACTCCCCCCTTATCAAAGTCAGCAATTTGCAAGGTATTTTCCTTGGCATTGCTTTCATGGACAGTGGCCACAATGTGCCACAGAGCAAAGAAAGGACAACATTCCTCCATGGGTGGAGCAGTCAACATTCACTTTGCCTCTCTGAAACAAGATCCAGAAAAACAACCTGATGCACACATGCTGATTTCAGTTTATGTCCTCTCCCTCAAACAGGCAAATGCACTGCAAGGAAAAGCTCCATCATTTTCATTTCAGCACAATAACATGGAGTGAGATGATTGGCCATGGGAGTGAAGCAGCATGCATCAATACGAATATGAGATCTTTATTATGTATATAGAGTATATCACTTCTGGGCCTCCAGACTTGATCTCTTTCTACACACTGTTATACATATATACAATATATACTGTACGATGACCCAAAACACATTGATGACTGAAGAGCAAACACTTTTAACACTTTTGCATTGTATTTTTCTTCTATTTTAACACAGGTAGCTTTATTTTTTCCAGTCAAACGCTTTTTAAAGGGTTGCTTCACAGAAACACTATAAAGTTTGTGTAAAGTTTGTACAGTCAGCCTATTTCTAAAATGTATATTCAAATATAATATAATATGTGTAGGATTATTATTAGATCAAAACACGAGTTTCTGACCAAGACCATGTCTACTCTAGTACTGTTTACTCTGCATGATATCTCACCATCAGTCCACCACCACTTGCATCTTTTCTATTGCCAAGTGACAGGCCTGTGAACTATATCTTTCTTTTAAAGTTCTTTTCTTTTCACTAGGTCCTCACAGTGTGTTTAGGTCTCTTTTTTCTCTGATACCTGTGGGTTTTTTATCTCAAAGTGACGCAAAATGAAGAAATTCCTTGTGGAAGGAGTTAGATTCTTCTGAGCTTACACTGCCACTTTGTTTACTGCTTTTTAAAGCCAGGGTTCTCTCTGTCTTTTGGATCAGTCTTGTTTTCATCTCTTACTCTGGCGCTGTATTTCGATGTCCTTAGATTTTATTTTGGTAATATTCAGCTTGAGGGTTTTTTTTTCTTAATTACAGATTGATCCCAGGGGATTTTCCTCAGAGACAGAAATTGCAGCTTTAAAGAGGCAGAGCAACACTGAGCCTCAGAGTGCATTGAAATCCTGTCACTGAGACATTCCACAGAGATTAGTCGAAGTTGTGAGGCAAGGTTGGTTGTTTTTGTGTGACTGCTGTGTGTGTCTCCTGTCTGCTGGAAACACCATGTACTCTGTGAAGTTCGGTGAAAGAACGTATTGATCTGAGTGACTATGCAGCAAGGGAGGAAGGCCCAGGGAGTAGGCATCCTGCTGAGTGCAACCTTTAGCTGCACAGAGTCAGAGCTGGGGATGCTCTTACATACTTAGGACTACATTCATCCTCTAAGTCAATGTAGTTAGTTGATAGAGGTTCTCATACATGATGCTACAACAAACTTATCTGTGGTTTAAGTCCAAAATTAGTTAGTATTTTGAGAAATGATAAACAAATACAATATGTTCCATGTGTCCTGGTTCTGTGTCCTATAATGGGAAACTCGTTGTGTCAGTTCCAGCATGGCTTAATAAGTATATAATTGAAGACAGGGACCAACAACAGCCTTGTGATCAAACTAACAAAGGTTTGATAAAAAGTTTTTTAATCAGGTCAGAGCCCATATATTTTTCTGTCAAAAGAAATGCCTGTTCTCCATTTAAGCAGGTTTCGTGCAGTGCAAATTGCAAGCTAATTCTGACAGCTGACAACACAAGATCACATAAAGAGATCTCATAATTATGGGGGGAAAAAATATTTCTTTCTTACAAGAAAAAAAAAATCTTTCAACTTTGCAGCTGTCAGATGTTGCAAGACTTGCGTTTTGCAATATACGTATTTGATCCTTCCTTATTCCAAAAGGAAATTGTCTGATACACAAATGAAAGATAGATGAAGAACATGCAGAAAAACTGCCAAAATTATAACGTAGGCCGGAGTAAAACAGCTCCTATTCAACACAGACCAAACAGATTCTGCATTTACAACGTATGTTAAAGGATTTAGAAGGGAACAATGCAGCTATGGTTCAGCAAATACAGTATGTTGTTGATTTGTGTATTCAGTGTCAGACATGATGATGAACCACTTCCTGAAGTCAGTTAAGAATCTGACACATTCAGCATTTTGTTGTCCTACAGCTTCCCTTTCCATCTGTAATCCTTTGGAGAAACATTAAAAGATTGCTGTGGCCGCATTTTCTGTGGAACATTTCCAACTATTAAAAAAAAAAAAGTTTTGGGTCATGTTTTTTTTTATTATTGTTGTTTAGAAGCACTGGTTTGATTTGTCATGTAGGTGCTAAAATAGGTCAGTTAAATTATTCAAACGCTGCTGCAGTGAAATGAGTTCATTAGTGCAGGGAAAGCAGTGAAGTGTAACAGTACAGCAGACATCCAGTCCACTGACTTATGGCACTATAGCTAAGTTATAAAGTCACAAACATGGATACCAAATGACAATACAGAGCCCAAGCTAATGGGCACTTTGTAATTGTAGCAGTCATAAAGAGAGACGGGTGGCAAGACTGAACCACAAAGTGTGTCAATAGTTTGACTCTGTAATAACTGTTGACTCCAGAGCAACACATCAGATCCCCCGGCTTTCATTTGCTTTACTCTGCCTTGTCTCTAAATTTAAGTAATTACTTCCATTCATATTCCTAGTCACCATGGCAGACAACAGCTGAGGTTGGCGATTGCATGCACATTTGGTCATACTGTTGGAGCAGTCAGCCTTTGAAGTACCCACCTGCTTTCCATTAATTTAATTTTCATTCAAGGAGAGTCATCAGGCACCTGCACTCTGTTCATGGCTCAGTATCACATGCCACGACAGAAATGATAAAAATGCCTTCAATCACAGCATGATTTAAATATTTTTTCTTCCTAGCACAACATGAAAATGAGCCTTGTGATCTTCCTTTTAAAAGGACACTGAGAGAAGGATTATTATACACCTTAAGTGTACTGCAGCAAAATATGTTTCTTGGAATATTTCCATTTTCTTTGAGCATATTTGCAATGTCTTAAAATGTGATTACACAACAACAGGACTCAGGTATGAGGCTGTGAATATGTGTAATGCCCAAAGTTCACCATTAAATGACACAGTAAAGGCTTGTGAGCCTGCAGCTGAGATCACCGCTTGTTTCATAGTACACATTAAAGCAACGTAAATAATTTTGAATGTGTCAAGCTGAAACCCCCCAGTGTTTTATACGGAATTCTCATGTTTAAGTCAATTAAATCGGGCCTCTAACTCCCTCCGTACACATTAAAGATGTGAGCGCCAAGACTGTCTTGATTGTTCCCAGAGGGCTCGCTTTGGACACAATAGAGCTACTTACGTCATTTGGATTCTTCTGGTAATCGATTGGATCATCAAGGAGGAGAAAATGTAGGAGAAGGAATACATGAAAGTGTGGGAATATAGCCAAAAATAAAAGGAAAAGCTCTCTACTACTCTCCTTAAACATGCAACATATTGGCCTGAAGAAAACATATTACCTAACTCACATCTGAGCACTAAATTCAAAAGAACCTTCAAAATACAGTTTACCAAGGAGGTAGGGGGTAGATGTCGGGGTAAGGATGGAGAAGGGAGGACACAGAGAAATAATTGCCTAACAGGTACATAGCTTTGACAATGGCTGCCCTCCCCACAGAGCTCTGATGTTGGGGGGGAGTGATGTGATTAACGTTAAACTCTGGTTGAGGTTAGCCAACGGAACCAGCTGTTGGGGATAGCTGGCTTGTCTGTGTCTGATGAGTATGTTGCATTGATGAAAAATCCACCAGAGTGTAGCAGAGAAAAACACGCCATCGAGCAAGACGCAGATGTGCATTAACACGCACATGCACGTCAATGCTCGTGCATCCATACATGGACAATACAATAGATATGCTACATGCTTTGAAAATCATCCCAAAGCTTGATTATTCCTCCCATGCTCCTTCCATAAACAAGCCGGATTTCATGAGTTATGGGCACTTTCATTTCCCTCGTTACCATACAAATGTCCAGACGGACCTTTACGGTGTAGATGCTGTTCACTCCTCATACGCTGTGACAAAAGTTAGGGTGAAATTAATCTGCTCATCCGATGTGTCTGTTTAAGTGGGAGATCACGACCTGTGCCCCTCATCTCAGATGCAAACTTCAGAGGCAGGGGCTAATTTCAGCTCGGATCCCCTACGACGGTGGCCTTTTGCACACACGGCTCAACCTCGAGGGAAGGACACGGAGGCAACACGCAATCTAATCAGAGATTATAATGCAAACAGCCCTGTGGGGCTCGCTAATGACTAAGGTGAGCCTGAGATGCAGCTCCAACTCCGCTTTGGAATATCAATTAGGTCTCTCAGGGACAAGAAGATGGAAGGAAGTGACTGGCATAGTAAACGCCTACCGCTTGTCTGTGGGCACCTCGAGCACACACTATGCACCACTACTGCTGCCGGGAGATATCGAGCAAAGAGGGAAAAAAGGGGGGAAAAAAGTCAAGATCGGTAAGGTGATGTGGGTGGGGGCAAGTGATGCAAG
This sequence comes from Chelmon rostratus, assembly GCF_017976325.1. Lineage (NCBI taxonomy): Eukaryota > Metazoa > Chordata > Actinopteri > Chaetodontiformes > Chaetodontidae > Chelmon > Chelmon rostratus. Next base: position 23,019,812 of record NC_055658.1, on the reverse strand, counting down.
AGGGAGAATTCCATTGTCATGTGTTTCCCAAAGAAAGAGGAGCCTGTAAATTTGTTGGAGCAGCCGATTCAATTAGCTCCAGAAATCCACAGCTGGTCCCCAGAGAGTCATCTCCACAGATGTGTGCTGTTGTCTCCACATCCCAGAGAACTACCCTTCCTCTGTTCACTCTCTCCTCCTCTCAACCCTCTCCTCCGCTCTTTGTTACATTCTCTAGACAACACAACAAGGTCCTGGTAATCAGATGCTAGCTGAGCTGGGATACAGAGCATAGAGACAGACAACAGGCTGAATCTGAAATCATCTCACACCTCCGCTTGATATTGTTCAAGGAGAAAGAGTCATCAAAGGCCCTCCTCTGTACAGACACAGAGGCAGGCACACTCAAACACACCCACATTCAGAACAGTGTACAAAAATAATGGAAAAGCCTGGGTTCAGTGGATTTGTGAAGATGTGGAGTGAATTATCTCTTGGAGGCCAGGGTAGTGTTATTATGCCATTAGAGTGATGCTGTACCTGGGAGAAGACCAGATGAACCTCTGGAAATTCTTTGTTTTTGATACAGTGGGTGCTTGCTTTCCAACAGGGGTAGTCAAACTCATTTAGCCTGCGACTGCTGATTTTGCTGGCTGAAATAACAGGTTTTATCAGCTAGCTATAAGCAAACATTAGCTCCATGAAAAAAAAAATGTCTTTAGGTGACTTTTTAATGTTTCTAGCTGACTTATTTCATTCTAATTGAATCTTATTTTCACTTTAAATACTACAAGAGAATTTTTTTAAGGCAAAATAGATTTGACAAATGAGGTGCTATCTTTATTTTGGTTGTGTAGGCTTCCCCAAATCCAACAAGCTCAGGACAGAGCTGCTCACATTAGCCTAAACGCTAATCTAATTTAGTAGCTTCTACACAGTACCGTGTCACTCCACAAGCTAATGTTGTTAGCTAATTATTGGCATTGCTAACTTTTGAAATAAAAGTAACACTTCCTATTGTAGTAGTTAGCTGGACATGCTAACAGTTGCATCTTACACAGTTAAATCCATTCCTTGCTCAGCAAAAGGTAAACAAACTAGCACACCATTTTTGCACTTTCAGAAAAGAAGCTGTGGGGTTAATGTGGAGACGGTGGTGACCTACATTACGCACTATTCCCAGGGTTGACCATATTTTCATTACCCCAATGAAGTGCATGTCATCAGGATGGAGGGCTTAGCACATCTACACAGTGCAGCTTTTAGCACCATGGACACCAGGAACACAGCATTTTTCTTGCTTAAAGAGGAAGGAGTAAGCCTCATGGAGCTCTTTCAGAAAAGACAGACTTTCTCTCCAGCGTGACAGCTAACCGCTAGCATACTGTCTGTCAGAAAGAGCCGCAAGCTCGCCAGTGACTCATAAGCGAGCAATGGCCTTGACATTGATGAGCTAACATACAGACAAATGAGTGTTGAGTTCAGACACGTGGTGCATTGTTTGTGTTTCTATATTGGGTTAGATAGGCTAATAATGAGCAGAGCACAGCATGATAAATGTCTATAGGCGCTGAAAACAAGTATCACAATTATAATTTTATTGAAAACTGGGACAATTTAGTGTTTGATATTTGTCAGGACTTCTGTTCACTGTCAATTATTCCTTATATTTTCTAACTGACAGCATTAATTCCATACGAAACCCAGTGTACTGTGGGACTGTAGGCCTTCATCTAAAAAAAATACTGATTATTCCTACTGGAGGTAAGTCTTTTCTACATCCATAAAGTCTCTCCACCTCCTTTCTCTCTCTCCCTCCCTCTCTCTTTCTCTCCCCGACTCCCTCCTCACCCAGACAGAGTGATTGATCTGATACGCCATTGAGTCAGATTACATTATGCAGTTCTCACTGATAAGAGAATAGCGAAACAACTATTTTCTTTCCCCTTATCTCATCCAAGAGGCTGTGTTTCTAAAAGGAGAACTAGCCTCCCTGGCCAGATATCATTATTCATTTTGGTCCAAGGCCTTCAGTACTGATTATTTTTTATAGACTAAGAAATTTCACTCCAATGGTCAGCAGTAAGACTATTGTTTTTTTTGTGTGTGTGTGTTTTTTTCTTTCTGAAAGATAAAATCCAAAATATCACATGAAGCTGAGTTACACAGGGAGAGAATTTGCTCAGAAATTTGAAGCATCTTGATCATTTCAGTCAGGTGTTGAATGTAGAGCTTCTTCCTGAAATTCCACCTTTTGCACCGTGTCTTGTTTAAAGTCAGGGGTTTGGATGGTGAGTGTGGGAATTTAAGCCTCATCACACCCTTTCGCCCTTTGGGAAAAACTCAAATCCTTATCCCGACACTCCCCGGAGGGATCGAAAGGCATCTAATATTTATCGTTCAGAATGATTACGGCAAAGAAAGAAACTTCGCCACAAATACCAGCCACATCTGAGAGTCTCTACTGAGGTTTCTACATAATATAACAATCAAATTTCACATTGATTTAAGAACCAAAAGAAGAACATGTGGAATCAATCTTAAACTAATAGATGCTGGATAGTCCCAATAGGATGACAGAATATCTCTGTTACATATACTGCAGTCAGAGGCCAATGCTTAAGTGTGTTTTTTTAACCTTTATTTATCCTGGGAGGGTTGTGCTGAGAACATGTGCTCTTTTGCAATAACGCCCTGCTTCACAGTCACATGCAGTCATACGCTCAGTTCAGACACAGTCTTCTACTGTTGGCCCCACTGCAGCCTCACTGAAGGGCTAGGTGCCTTGCTCTAGAGCACTACAGGGATGTGTTTCTCATTGTACAAATGTATGTAATAAATATTTCACAAACACATGCTGCCTTGACCCAGTGGACCAGCCGAGTATTTCTGTAATGTATGCTGCTATGCAGGGTCAATGCCAAAGTGCTTCAGAGAAAAGAAAGCAAGTGAGAGTGCTGTGCAAACCCACTGCAGAGGCCAAGCCAAAAACAACTGGAATATTTGCTCTGGGCTGCCTGATTTAGTGTTCTGGCATTTTGGATTAAGGTGGGCAGGTTAAAACACTTCCCAGGCATTTCCTGATGATCACATTGTAGGCGGATAAAATGTTGGCTGCCAGACAAACCCATGCACACAACATGATAGAGGTGAAGATATGAGGTCATGCTCTCTCTGCTTCTCTCACTTCCACTATTGTCAAATTGACAAATTGATGGAAAAAGAAGTTGTCAATAACATGCCTGGCCTAATGGTCAGTGTTTAATGGTCTTACATGGTTTCTTGTTTCTACCCATTACTGGTGCAGTGGAATGCACCTCAACTCACCCTCAGAGAAACTTACAAGCACATCAATAAATTACTGCCCCCTTGTGGGTCTATTTATGGGCAAATGAACGCTAACACACTAATGGTCCCTTCACATCTTCCAGAAATGTTTGACAGGGCAAAGTTGTCTGAATAATATTGATTTGAACCATTGTTTTACAGAGCAGAATGGGGTCTAGCAGCTTGTACTGGTACCCAGAATTGTTACCTTAGACCTGCCAACACACAGCCCCTCATAATCCTTTCACACATTTATTTATCTTGTTTGTGTCAGCTGTTGTCATGGAATGGAAAATCCTCTTTGTTATCATAAAGATAATCTCAAATAAGTGATAGGATAATTACCATTATTCTCACTTTAAAGTCCCGATGATGCGGAGGTCTTATCTGTCGCTAAATATAATAAATTGCGCTGCATGTGTGAGGACAATAAGCTCACGTTTTGCTTTTGTTGTGAAAAGATAAGCGCATAGCTATGATGAGGTGATAGCATGCTGCCTAATGTGGCTCCTGTGGGGGTGAGGTTGACAGTATACACTGAGGCTTTTTAGTGACACTGCACCCTCTGATTTTATGTGATAGCTACTAAATGTGGTTTACAGTATACTACTGTATGTAAACACTTCAGCATGAAGATGGTCGACTACTTTAGCACTTGTCAACACCTCTATCTTTAAAGTTTTATTGTATATGAGCCTCCCTTGGCAGGCATAACAGCCCTAAAACGCTGACTTGGGATCTGCTTTGCCAGACCTTTCTTCTCTTGTTAACTATTTTGGGTCCAGGTCTGAATTAAAAAGCAGTTTCAGAAGTAAAAGCAAAGCAACGCAGAGCAAAGGCAACTCTGTAACACTGATTCACATCAGAATAAATTATCTGGTGTTTTTGCAATTTGTATTTTGGATCTTTTATCAAAGCACAAAATGCTCATGAACAACTAAACAGGTCCCCAATGGTGTTTTGATGATGCGTGTCGGTACAAATGCATGATCTCAGTTTCCAAAACAGGGAAAGATATGAAAGTGAAAAGTAGTTTGAAAATTTCAAGTAAGAAGGAGCAAGTGCAAAATCAAGATTCTTTTTGCATCTTCAGTGTGCCCTTTGCAGGAGGTGGGAATCCTTAAGCAAATAATAAATATACATACAAAGGAATCAATGACAGGAACAACTTATTATTCTTGTCATGGTGCACTTCTCTGGTCTTTATCAAGCAGCAACCTCCCACCCCTATTTTCCAATGCCGTACCTCTCACCCCTTCCAGCCCAGGCGTCTGGATTCTCCTCTTCTTGCCAGATAAGCAGACTGCCCTTTCTTCACTGGGGAAATGTGAGAATAAGAATGCAGGATTTGTCCTCTGCTTTAAAAAGAAAAAAACAAGCAAAAAAAAAAAAAAAACAAACAAACAAAAAAAAATCAGGACCCTGGCTCCTTGTCCCGCAGCTGAAAATGTCATCCTGGCCCTGCAATAAATCACATGGGGTTGTGATGTGTTTACTTATTACAGTGAGGTGCATCGCTGTCATCCACACTCTTATTTACTCCCCTGGCTCTCTGCATGTCCCCCAAACACACACAGCCGTTTCTGCTCTCCCCTCCTCTACCTCACCTTTCCTCTCTTTCTCTCTCTCTCATTCATTGCAGACAGTATTCATTGCAGCATATGTCAATCCTTACATAGAGCATATAATCCCAAGCATTTGTTTAAAATCAAACACACGGCAAGGTATTCTGTCTGCAAAAGTCCAATCTAGCAATGACTTTCAAACACCAGACAATAAAAATGAAAGCCTTTACCCACAAAAGCCCAACGAGCATCCGCTGCCATTAAGAACGGTGCAGTCGCTGTGTAAGTGCCTTAACAGACTGGCACAAGACACCAAAGCCAATTCACTGTATAGACACAATGAGGCAGACTCTCTTTTTGTGATAGAAGCTCTTGTCAGAAGAACACAAAACAAAATTGGTAGTAATAAGCACAAAGCCACATTTTCCAAAAGAGGAAAATCTATTGAAACTTGATTTTGTTTCACAGATCAATGTTGGTTAGAGGTGAGACAATTTAATATCAAAAAGAATTTCATAACATGAATGGAAAACACAGTTTCCTCTGTCTCTCATTAGTCTAACTGCAATGGCTCCGCCACACCTCATTATGTGAAATAATAACTAATGCTCGCTCCTGTTGGGCTGTCTTTAGGCGAGCCATCTACCCTCTTCTTGCAACACTGAAGGCCCTCAGTGGTCAGCACTAAGAGGGGCAGCTTTGCAGGAAGCAGCTGTAAGACATGAATGTTTCTCAGTTTGTGAATGTAAGACATGACATGTGATGCTGCTTCGCAAACTCTTTCCCGGGGTAAGAAAAAAAAAATGGCATTGTTCATGTGATTTCTGTTTACTCTGAAGAGGTTCCCGGAGGTTAGAGTAGGGCAGGGAAAGGAGCCGCGACATGAAAGTGGCAAGAGTTTGATAACAGCAACAGCAGGCAATTACATGTGAGCAGCTCACCAGAGAATTGGAGGCTGTAACCTGTTGTTGGGACAGAGCCATCACTAAATCTGTGGTGAAGGACAATGCTGTCTCATCTGTGATATGCTGTTTCTTGCTTTTTCGTTCAAATTTTCACAACTCGAAGTACAGGTTGTGGTTTTCTCAAGTATCTTCGAGTGCTATAGCAACCCCAATACTCAGGTCTAGCTGGGACACACTTTCTGTCCTATCAACATTTCTAGCTTGCTGCCATATCTGGAATGTATTTAATCAAAATATTCATAGATAAATCTGGAAGTGCAATCAGCAACCTCCCCCCTGCAACAGCAGGTAATTTAATGGAATTTAATCTTCCACATTCTGAGCCTCATAGAGGGATTTCTCTGTAAACGCAAGTGAATATTTGTGTGTCTCTCTCTGTGTGTGTGTGTATTATCTTCCCTCTCCATTTGAAGTTACTATAGGCTTCGTGCCCTCCCTCCAGCTCATTTCATCTTGGATTAGTCATGGTGGCTGTTGCTGAAAGATGCTGCAACACTGAGTGAAGAGAACATATGATTCTTCTTTTTTTTCCATTTGTGCATCAAAAATACAAACTAACTTGAGATTTTTCACGTTGTAAATTACCCAGAAAGAGCAACAGAAGGACAGCTTTAAAACCTATATCCATGTCAATGTTCAGTCATCATATACATGGGATTGTAACCCACATTTTGCAGTGCATTTTTAAAAAGCATTATTTTTCAGTGAGGGGGGCATCTGCAAAGCCTCTCTTGGTGTTATATTGGAGAACAGAGGACAGTTAGCTGAGAGCTAGCTGGTCACAGACACACATGAATGCATTTCACTGGTGTTCACATATTGTATCTGTATCTTAAGCATTCATTTGTGATCGGAAATGGTCTGTTCTATGAATGTTAAGACCTTAAGAAGCAGCTGACGGCTCCGGGATATTTGAAGAGCAGTGAAAGATCTGTGTGACCCTGTGGAGTCGACATGGATTAATTGGCAGCTTGCTGAAAAACATTAGTATCTAGGGTCCATATTCCCTGGAGGGTGAGGTGAAAGTGGAGGGGCAGGAGAAAAGAAGGGGGGATGTTGTGCTCTCTCTAATTATTGAAAGAGCTTCCTTTAGGGAGTTATGTTGTGTCTGATAAGCAAGAACAAAATGAGGTGATGGTTGTGCACAAAGCTCTGGAAGATTTTTCTGTAAAACAAACCACTAGTTTAAATAATGATTTCAGGGCAGTGCAGTGAGGCCTCAGTGAAATCCCCTTGATAATAAAGAGTAAGGTAAAGGTAAATACCACATGATACCATTAACATATGTGGATGACAGGGCTCGCCAATGTGACCTATATGAAGAAATAAATGGTTACTGCAGTCATTTAGGTCATTTCCTGATTGCCCTATAAAATCCTGAACACAATAATAAAGAGTTTCTCAGTTTGCAAAGTTCATTTTCAGCAGGTTGAACAGATTGAGTGAACTCATGAAATAAGAGGAAGCTTAACTCAGTAAGGCACAAAAAGTTCAATGCGTGCAATTAAAGAAAGGCAACACTCATTTTTCAATCCAGTCATGCATATCCAATTGATCATGCCTTTTTCAATTTCGTATATATTTCATGATTCAAATTTTTTTTTACTCATGTATAAAACAGATGGGTCAGCAGTTTCTATTTGTGTACCTTCCCTGGCTTGTGCTTGGTGTTTCCAGATTATGATGTAGTGCTGCCAGCAGATGAGAGACTGGAGGAGTTGAGCAGGGACCTCAGCCCTGCTCGATGGTTACATTGTGTGTGTCAGCAAGATACAACAAATGCCAGGACACACAAACCTGTCTTTTAGACGATGCCTTGTCAAGAGGAAGGTCAGATGAATGCGGAAGGTAGACAAATTACACATCACCACTGACAAAGGAGCAGGAGAGCAGCAGAGCAGCTCTGTGGGTCCCAGAGCCTGGATTTGTCTCACATGACTAATGATAGCGGCCGATGCTGGATCATACATGTCATCAATGTTCAAAAGCCTCAAATCTATTCCCTGAAAGGACTGTTAGTTTTCCTCAGCCCCTGGCCCTCTCCCCTGGGTGGTCATTAGTGGTGGTTAAAATCCCCCCACCTATCCACCAGTAGATGGCGTGGGCGATCTGACTGTTCTGCCAGAGGTAGTGGCTAAAGATGGAGGCTCTCTGCCTTCTCTGACTGTCTTTGTAATGATGTTGCTGAGTTACATAAGAGTGCAGTATCTATCAGCAGGCTCTCCATAAGAAATTATGCGTTAGATCTCAACCAAACGCGCTGCTTTTATGCCTTTTTGTTACTGTGCAGATCTGTAGCGGAGAGCCACCAAAATGTATTTTTCCCTCCTCTCCCGAGTGATAGAGAAATCCTGCTTTGATCACTGACCTAATTAATGAAGCAATTGATGAATGTAAATACCAGATTAGTTATGCAAATGATCACACTCAGGAAAAAAAAAGGGGGAAAAAAAAAAAAACATTGCCCCCATTAGGAAGTTCTGAGGGCGCAGAAATTATGAATGCATGAGACAAGATCTTGTTCCTGATAAATTTAAAAAAATACAGATAAACAAAAAAAAGCTGTGGATTAGAGGCAGAGGGGTTTTGGGGTACGAGTGATCTGAATAAGGATGGGAGATGAGGGGCTTTGCCCTTACTCTCCCTTCCTTTTTCAAGCGGTGTAATGAATCCACTTTGTTAAAGCAATCTCATGACATTATCATTTCTGTATAGAGCAAAGAGTTTGTACTCCAGATCAGCACTCAAGATAGCCAGGACATAGATATTTAAGGTTATTATTATGTGAGTCCAACTGAGTGCGAGGATAGCTGCACACACTCTACAGCGAGTGGTGTATAAAAGTGAAATTTAAGTAATGATATGGCAGACCAGAGAATTAACCAACAAAGAACCAAAAAAATAGAATGACCGGATAAAAATGGCTGAAATTCGGGGGAAGGGAAGTCGAGGTGGGTGTGGTCACAAGGCCACGTTGGTCCTCCGGTACAATACATTCAACAGCGAGTAAAACATCTGAAAGTCAAATCTTCATGCTAAAATTAATTATTTTTGTTCATAAAGCCAACTATCATTAGAAAAAAGAGACACAATGCCAAATTCTTTCCTGCATCAATGATCCTCCCGGTATCTGCAGTAACATTTTTTGGTTTTTAGCTGGATGATCTGCAGGTTCTGGGACAACGGGCTCCATGGCAGCAATGAATGGTTTAATTTCCCTCCGATATGTTTTAATTCAGCAGCATCATAGCTATGCATTGTCAGGCCGGGACTGAATAGAGGACTCAGGTGCAGAGTGGCAACGTAACAGGCTTTTATTGTACACACAAAAACAACCAGTGACCTCTTCGATGAACGTGAAAGCAAGTGGCTTTGAAACTTATTCTAGATTGACACGTCCTGGACCAGGTAGTGGCCAGAACATGAGGGAACAAATTAACCTATAAGAAAAACAACACAAAACGCTCTGAAGAGAGGGATCGAGGCTATAAAATTTAGAAAACAGAAATCGCTCCAGAAGGAGGAAAAATAACAAAACTATCAACAATTATCTCTGAAAATTATGAAACAAAAAGCGCTCACAAGGAGGACTATGATTATACAAGGAAATAACTAAGGAACTCAAAAACTCAGAACTAGACTATGAAAATTTTCAAAACACAAAACGCTCACGAAGAGGATCAAAGGCTTACTTGGCAACTTGAACTATGGCTGTGGATCTTGGGGGGCACGGGTGAAACGACCATCTGACGAAAAACACACTGGCACGGGACAAGGGAGACGCAGACTATTTAAACACATGGAGGGTAATAGGCAACAGGTGGAGACAATAGGTAATCAGGAGGACGCACCAGTGACACCTGAGGGAGGGCAAGTGCTCTGAAACGAGAGGAGAGTTAGGTTCACAAAATAAAAACAGGAAATAACAAGACAAAAACCCAAGACGGGACAAACCTCACCGCGGTGTGACATGCATCTCCTTCACAACCAGTCGTTTATCAATCCATGGCACAACTTTACACAGCTAACAAAAAAAAAAAAAGACAACAGCCATGATTCCTGATTCATTTAGACTACAGACTTTTAAAAAGGCATGTATGTAAAGTATTGCATAGGCCTACTGTATATATGTGCATGTGTGTGTGTGCGAATGTGTCAGCATTTGTGAAGAGATATAGAGGGTTTAGGGAAGACAAGACACACGTTAAAAAGTAGAATAAATACATCTAAGTATCCAAA